>NW_026637191.1:0-703628 GCF_028554395.1 Pezoporus wallicus | reverse complement strand
TCATCAGGACATCTGCTTACCTTCCTTGGTACAGCGTATATAATTCAGCAGGGCCCTGATATCACATATTTGCCACAAGGCTCCTACTGCTGATTTTATGGAGATAACACACTGTTATTTTTAGTAGCTGAAGGATGTGGTGGAGCCTAAAGGCATTAGCAAGTGGAAAAGGCATTAGCAGGAGTGTGGAAGCTGCCTTTATTGGCATCAGTCAAGACAGAGCCACTGGCACAGCCAGCCACTAACCTGCTGGGTCCAGACAGATGGAAAGCTCATGGCTGTCCTGACCTTACTCAAAAAATTCATTACTGGCCAGGTCAAAAATAGGATATTGGGGTAGATCTGGCTCTGGTCCAACCTCAAATGGCCTTAGATTCCCTCTTGTCCTATCATGGGGCTGCTGGAAGTACATGCATATTTATTGCTTATTTAGTGGGGGTTGTCTCAAAGATGCATGCAAAGGCAGGAGAGCATATGGACAGCCCCTGGCCAAAGGTCACCAAAGGGTCTGCAGATCCCTGAGCACCCAGGAGAGTCTGTGGTGGCACCAGTGATTGGGGGAGCAACGTTGGGTTCCTCTTAGCTGTTGTTTTGGGCTGCTAATTTTGTACTCAACAACCCAACCTCCAAGCACAAAGAATTGCCAGCAGAATAAGGGCAATTAAAACTGTCTGCTCTAAGCTGGCAGGACAAAATTACTTCTGGATGCTCATTGCCATGACTTCAGAGGAGGATGAAACACAACTTATAACCTATGTCTCTTATAGAGACTTTTTTAGAAGGGGACCTCCATGTAAGAAGTAAAATTCTGAAAGCTTCAATGTTCTTGGGAAAACAAATTCTTAAAGGAAAAATTATTTTAGTTGAATATTTGTAATGGCTCCAGCTGCAGAGTGACATTTCTGTCCTTAATTAAATCCAAGGACAAGTAGGAAGGCTGACTTAAGATGTAGCATTAATGCTAAACTGTCAGTAATATGTGATTGTTCAAGAGCAACAAGGGGTTAAGAGATATTCACATCAGAGAGAGGCTCATTACTTTAGTCTTGTGTTGCAGGATTTCAGGTGCTCTCAAAGATCTATCTGTTCTGGCAGGGTGCTGCCTACTCCCTGCTGTACATAGGGTTTAGAGAACTGTATTGAAATGTGTTTCTTACTTCAGGTTGTTTTAATGAACTCTTGAAGAAATGAACCCAAATATCAATTACACATTTCATCCTTGCATGCACAACAGTATCATGGTGCTTTGGTTGTACCAGGATCTGGATTTTAAAGGTCAAAGAATTGCTCATGGACTATTATTTTTTATTAACAACTTCATTTTTCTTTGGCAGTTTTGAGTGAAAATATGCAATGAATTTTTCAAAGAAAGTCATAGGACTGCTACAGCCTGATGTTCCTTTTTACATTACTCTTTTTCATAGAAATTATAGCATTTTGGTAAAAGTTAATTGATAGGTGGACTCCTTAGGTTCATATAAGGTGGGTGAATTATTGTAGCAAGCTGCCATTTGTTTCCAGAGTTTATTTCTCATGATAAATGTAAATTACTCTTTAAATTAATGACACCATCCTGGCACTTTGTTCTTCAATGTCAACCTTAGGGCAGCCCTGGGAATATTACTGGTGGTTATGGGTACATTTCCCAGCTTTCAGGTATTTTGAGAAAGACACTAATCAGAACTGCAGCTTTCTTCCACCAGACTCTTTCATTTTTCAAGAGGTCTCTAAAAAACTTGCAGGATGACAGCTTTTACCCTTATTATGCTATTTATTAAAAAATCTTTGTCTTTCCATTTTGTGAACACTTCTTTTTTTTTTTTGACAATGTTCATAAAATTAAATGTGAGTCTGCAATGAGACCTCAGACTTTTTTAAATTGTCAACTCTTGTGTCAGGACTTGTGATATGGGGGCAATACTTTGGTCTGTACCTAAACAGTAGAAGCCACATATACTTCTGGTTCCCATGTCTGGAGGTAATTCCAGGTCCCATCCTGACTTCATGAAGGAGAAGGCTTGTCTGTCTACCCTACCTTTCCTGTTTGTATAGGGAAGCAAACATGTTCAGCACACAATTTCTGAGTGAAAGCAAGGACAGGACTTCCACCAGCCATGGACTGATCATCTAGGTTCTTAAAAACAGCACTGTGAAACTCAGCATAGTGTGTCACAGACTAAAGACTCTGTAGTAGCTGCAGTAGAAACCTATTGGTCAAATTCATTTACATTTGGGTCACTGACCTGAATGATTTGGATTAAAAAAGTCAGTGGGCACTCTTGGGAGCAGCCCACTTTATAAGAGGGAAAGCATACTGCTCCCTCATGCTGAAGTAGGATTGCAAATCCATTAACATACATACAAATCTAAGACATCAGTGGGAGATGTTCTACAATGTCATGGTTTAAACCCAGTCAGGCAACTCATTCACTCACTCCCCCGCCCATCTTTCCCTCCCCCTACTCCCGGAGGGCTGGGGAGGAGAATCAAAAGAATGCAGCTCTCACAGGTTGAGATAAGAATAGTTTGGTAACTAAGGTATAACACAAATCACTACTGCTACCACCAATAATAATAATGATAAAGGAAAAAAACAAGGGAAGAGAATACAACACCTCAGCACCAGCCAACCAATAACTCGTGTGTGTCCCCCCCCCCTCACCAGCCCAACCAAGCACTGACCGATACCTTGTCCAACCCTGAAGCCTTAGCCCTTCCTGGTAACCCTCAGTTACCTCCCGGGCATGACATGCTGTGGTATGGAATACCTCTTTGGCTACTTTGGGTCAGGTGTCCTGTCTCTGCTTCCTCCCACCTTCCCCTCCTCCCTGGCAGAGCATGAGGCTCACAAAGTCCTTGGCCAAACCAAAACACCAGTGTTATCAGCTCTGTTCCCTGGCCAAAAGTCAAAACACAGCACTGCACCAGCTACCAAGAAGGAGAAAAATGACTGGTACTGCTGAACCCAGGACATGCAAAAACCTCAAAAAGCAGAGAAAAACCAGTGAGACTACACAGGGTTTGAGAGAGGGCAAATGGCAGTTCGAGACCCATGACGACAATGCCAGGAAATACTGAAACACTTTCTCCAAAGGCTGAGTGGTGCCAGAGGGAAAACAAAGGCACGTGAGATCCCAACACAACAGCACAAGGGCTGGATCCAGACTGTGCTTGCAACCTTAATTATGACATTTTCTGATATTTGGCTTGGCAGCATTTAAGCGTCTTTTGGGGGACAGAGTCAGACTTCACACCGCTTCTCGTGCCAGCTGAGCTGTGCTGCAGTCAGCAGCCACCCTTGGGGAGAGGGAGTAACTCTCACCGTGCACAAGCACAGCTGAATCTGGGCCACAGTTACTTCATATCAAAATACATTGCATTAATCAGCTGGTATTTAATTAATAGAAAAGATCTGTCTGATTAAGTTTCAATTAAGCCCTTATTTGAAGCGATGACATTTTGGATGTTGTTGGACAACCTTGCTGACCACACAGATGGCAAGCAATGAAAACATTAGCCAAATATTTTTACCATGACTGGTTTAACAAAATAAAGTACATCCATTATAATGAGCCATGTTACAGCACAACCCTCTGTGGTACAGCAAGCAGTGAAATTACTACCATAACAGATTGTTGCTTACTGTAACATATGCTGACTCTCTAACTTATTTGGTATTTCTGTGCACAAAAAAGGATATATAGATGAATTAAATTATTTGATCTGTAATGAGTGCTATGAATCCAAAGGTTCCCAAAGAAGAGTACAGAGAATCCAGTAGTTACTATATTATTCAATTAAGATTATGTTTTCCCCAGTCTGTCTTTCTGGATTCTTATTAAAACACCTTTCCAAAAGAAAGTTATTAAAGAGCCTATTTGGCTAATTCATCAATAAGAAAACAGCAGCCAAAAAAAGTCACGCTCAGTACTTAGGCACATAGACATTATTTGCAGAGACAAAGCTTGAACATAATTACTTAGCTGTGTGCTCTGATGACTTTATTATATGAATCTGCATTAATCTGTCTTTGAAACGACAAATTTCACAGCAGTTTATTAGGATATGATTGCTAAATGACTGATATGACAATGATGTGTAGTAATCATAACCTCCTAATACAGTTGTACTCTTTTATCCCCTAAGATGTAGCCCTCATGATACTTCAGCTGATTCCAGAGGCCTAAAATCTTTTACTGTATTGTACTGATTATAAACTTGGTAAAAGTTTTTTTTCTTTTTTTTTTTTTTGACACAGAATATTCACACTACACTGTACCATGAAGCTAAGCTTGAGGATATTGGTGTTTGAAGTATTGCCATGGGGCTTTACAGTATAATTAAGCAATAACATTAATAGAATAAAACCCTACGACAGTAGCAGCCTTTACCACACTGGTAGGTAAATGCAGGGCAAAGCCATTTAGTTTTGAAGTGAGCTGAAAGGACTGCTAGAGTATATTGTTATGGCCTGAAGCCCTCAGCAAACCTGAGATGTCCCAGTTGCTCTCTCCAAACTATCTGTGTGTGCTGAGAACTGTTGTAAAGCCAGAGAAAAGCCTGAAGGTGGGACAGGATTAGGAACAGCCACAGTGCTCAACCTCTTTGGATGGCACAGAGCTGCCACCCTCTTGGTCCCCTTGTTCTGAATGGCCCCTATTCAAGGATGAAATTAGCTGAAATGCTCCTGTGGACATCAGTAGGTGGACATCAGTAGGTGATGGCTTCAGAGATGATGGTTCCTCGGCGTGTGGAGACATCTACCCTACCTTGGGCTGTGCCCTATTCTTCACCCCAGGGAGAAGAAAAAAAGAGAAAGTAGGGTAGCACACACGTGAAAAGATCTAGGTCAGTCTGGTATGAAAAGATCTAGGTTAGATCAGTCCTCTCCAAGGCAACTTTCTTTCCAGTCTCCTCATGTTAAAAGTATCTTCTGCAAATTGCAGAGAATGTTATGGGTCCAAAACAGCCTGTGTGCCACTCACTGCAAGACCTTTCACCTCCTGTCCTGCCTGCACTCATGGCTGTCACTGCCTCCTCTTCCACTCCAGACATTTCAAGCACCACATTTTGGAAGTTATGTCATGTTGGGTTGCACCCTGTATGCAGTAGGGCACTGCTGAAGCAGCTCACTGGGCTTCACCAGGTCTTTGCAAATAAAATCAGAGAAAGCTTCTGTATGAAGCAGACACAAAGCTTCTTATTATACCAGGTCTACTTCAGGGGAATTATTTCTATACTTAGTTGAAATTTCCATTGCTGCTGTACCTGTAAAAGAGCGTTAGTATCCTCATTATTCAATTAGACATATACAATGGCAGTAAAATATTTTTTTTCAGCAGAAGCTGAATGATATTCCCTTGAATACCTGCAGACATATTCCCTAATTGTTGCCTCATATATCTTAACTGTATTATTTTTGATTTGCAAGTGTAAATAAACGTACTGCTGGAGATGATCGTATTTCACACCAATTTATTTGAATTACACTAATGAGTTCTCTCTACCAGTGAGACCTTACTTTGAGAGGTAGGCTATATTTTGCTACCCATCATTTAATACAAGATGGCTTCTCACCATCATATATTAAAATTAAATAAATAAATAAAAATCAGCCATAGGAATGCCTGAAAGGCTTTAATTTTGTTAGCTATTTGCATTTGTCAGTTACGAGTCTGTGACACCACTAAAAAAAGAAATAAAAATAGCAATTTCATTAAAATACTAGGGACTTGGAAGTGATCTTGATATATTTGACGATTAAAATTGCTAACAGGACCCATTTTGCTGTTGGAAGCATTCCATTATTATGGGAAATTTAATACAGTAATCCTGGAAGGCACAAACAGTGACATTTGGCTAGTTTCAAAAAAAGACATATATAGAAAGGAGGAAGAGACGTGTGTATGTTTTGTTTATTACACTTGTGTCGTGGTTTAAACCTAGTCAGCCATAAATCACGCCGTCTCTTTCTCACCCCTCCCTCCCAACTTCTTGCCCTCCCCCTGCTCAGGAAGGGATGGGGAGGAGAATCAAAAGAATGCAACTCCCACGGGTTGAGATAAGAACAGTTTAGTAACTAAGGTATAACACAAATCACTGCTGCTACCACCAATAATAATAATGATAAAGGAAAAAACAAGGGAAGAGAATATGATACCACCCGCCGACTGACAATACCCAACCTTACCGAGCACCAACCGCTATTTAGTCCAACCCCGCAGTGAGTGCCCTGCCAGGTAACTCTCAGTTACATCCAGGGCATGACATGCTGTGGTATGGAATACCTCTTTGGCTACTTTGGGTCAGGTGTCCTCTGCCTGTTTCCTCCCGGCTTCCCCTCCTCCCTGGCAGAGCATGAGGCTCACAAAGTCCTTGGTCAGTCTAAACATTTGAGCAGTAACTAAAAACATCAATGTTATCAGTGCTGTTCCCAGGACAAAAGTCAAAACCACAGCACTGCACCATCTCCTAAGAAGGAGAAAAAATGACTGCTACTGCTGAACCTAGGACAACTTGGTATTTCTAAAACATTATATAATTGCTGCCTGAAGACCCAAGTCACATCCACATTCACTGTAGCTTCTTCCCAGAAATGTCTCAGCAGAGTTCCCATTGCATTTGCTTCCCAGTTTACACTATTCCCTTAAAAATACAGCTGGAGTTCACCAGCTTTTAAGCCCTTCCACAGTGGTTTTCATATTCCTCCATGCCATGAAAAGATGTTTCCAGGGCCTCAGGTCCAATGTGGCACTTTCTCGTATTCCTTCTGCTGATGCTTTTGGTGTCACTTTGATTTTGGAGTAGGGTCATGATGTCAAATAAACCAAAGGCTGTGTAAATAAAGGTACCAACTTTTTGAGCTGTTGTACAGAAACTGAAAATCTTAATTTAGCAAAGGTTTCCTGTGACAACTCCAGGCATGAGTGATGCAGGAGCTGGTTGGGGTATTAATGGGAGATGCAGGGCTTGGGGTTCAGTTCCTGTGCTGCTTTCAGTGGGATTTTGTGCCATTATCTCAGACTCATGTATTTTTAGGTGAACAAGTAGGTATCCGTATTTTATAGTAATAAGTGCCTGTAACTGCCACTGACAGGCAGATTGGTTCTAAGGGGTGGGTTACAGAATCATAGGACGGTTTGGGTTGAAAGGGACCTTAAAGCTGACCCCGTTCCATGCCCCCTGCCATCGGCAGGGACACCTTCCACTAGACCAGGTTGCTCCAAGCCCTATCCAACCTCGCCATGAACACTGCCAGGGATTGGGCAGCCAAAAATTCTCTGGTCAACCTGTGCCAGTGCCTCACCACCCTCACAGTGAAGAACTTCTCCCTTGCATTTATGTCCCCTCTGTCAGTCTAAAGCCATTTCCTCTTGCTTTATACCTACTCGCTTTTATAAAATGTCCAAGCTGGGAATTTTCTCATTCTTACTCCAGAAAATGACCATCACTTTGGCAAATGCTGCTTCTTTTGGAACCATCCCATGAACATGTGCTTGTGGCAGCAATGACTCAGTGACCTCCACTCCACGCTCTGCTGTATTTGGTCCTTCATCCATCTCATAATTCAGTCTGGGACTTTCCTCCAAAGTGCAAAAAGAGTCTTAAATAAATGAGAATGAGATGATTGCACAGACCACATGGGTTTATTTGTACCTAAACCTGAGAGATCATGCTTGACTGTGTGGACATCACTGCCCAGATTCTGTGCAGGCCACTGACATCTCTCAGTATAAATGTAAAAGCTTCCCCCAGACTAGTCCTTGCTTTATTGACCTGCAAGGTTGTTCTTTTAATGTTGTTTATCAGCACAGTATTTCTGCAGGGCGTCTGCATCAACATTCCTGTGCCACCAGCCTGCCCACTGAAGCATAGTATATTCTCCACTTTATATTCAAGACAGCTGAGTGATTCTCCTTACTTTGAGTGGCACACTGCCACCCATACATTACAGAGAGAGCAAAACTCTGAGGAATCATTGAAGCTAACCTTACATTACATGCATGATGGGCTTACCAGATGTCATTTCTTACATTGTTATGGTTTCATAAACTACACTGACATTGTCATTATGCTCAAAAATTTGATCCTACTCTGCTATTCTTAAAATGAATGATTCTGAAGGTTGTTGCATTAACAAATAAGAGTTTGCAGGAAGGCAGATTTGCAATAGGAGTTTGTGAATGGCTGGGTTATAACATTTGCTGGAAAATGGCATGACAACTGATTCATTGCTGGAGACAGTAACAAAAATGGCAATGCTAATTCAAAGGTTAGAGGATACATAAAGCTTTAAAAACAGATTTATTACAGTAGGTGGACTTACTTTGCTCAGAAACTGGAATTGCAGCTGTCTTCCCTGTATTTATGAGACATTTAATTAATCAGTCATAATAAGTACCTTAAAAACTAATTCACTCTTATTAAGATCTACATTAATCTTGGTGCTTTCTCCATTGTGGCTGGTTTGTGATAGACAAATTCATTTGAGATACACAAAGAGGGGCAAATCTTCTCCAGCAGAGCTTGCAGTCAGTATCACCCAGAACTTGTGAAAAGGGGAAAAAGAAAAAAGATGGTGATTATCCTTAACATAAAGGGAAGCACTATGCTTGCTTCCATGTAAGTTGGAAGGGGGAGCTTTGGATGTGGCTGGATGGGAGGTATCATGGGCAGATGAAGCCATGAGCAGCAGTCACACAGAGTTGTTCTTCACAAGAAATGGTGAATTTGAAGTAAGAATGTGCAGACACTCTCTGCTAAGTGATTTAAACAGGCACCACAAACAACTACAGCTGGAAACTCAGTCTTGCCCCATTTTCCGGTTATAATTACAGAGATGTCTGTCAAACCCCTGACCTCTGTGGAAACTGCAGGTACTCCACATCTCTAAAATAAGACCAGGATGTCTGCAGGCAACAGGCAAACTCAGAATTAGGTCCAGTTTCTCAACAGGCTTGTCTTTAAAAAAAACACGCTAATTTCTGTAGGCCTTTCTTCATTTACATAATTGGGGAATGTGTCCTTGTGCCTTTCCAGAAGGACAAATACCAAGTATTTTGGGTTATTTTCTTTTTAAATTCCTTTCTTGAATGGTTTTCTCCTCCCCTGTCTTGCAATGAACACACAGAGGACTGCGACAAGAAAAGCAGAGACAATAGAGGACCCCAACAGCATACATTATTAACCATGTCTGCTTTCTCTAGTGTCCTTGCTGCTAAAATTAACACAGCCTGCATGGCACCCTGCCAAACCGAGCAAAGTGCATGTCATAAACAATACAGGTGGGTGCAACTGGGGACCAATTGTCCGTTCCTGTAAATGTTCCGTCATGTCCTTCTTGGCTTAATAACACCCTAGCTAACTAAACTGACTGATAGTTTTCACAGGCTAATAGCAACTCATTTGTCACAAAATCTGACTTTCAGTTGCAATAGCATCATAAATTTTTTGCACAACATGGCAAGCCTGAAAAGCAAATGTTTTTTTTCCCTTCTCTCGTAGCTGTAGTATCAGGTAGGCTAATGAAGAATTGAGTCTATTAGGGAAGCTGGAACAGAAGAAGGTACCAAAAAAAAAAAAAAAAAAGAAAGCAAAAAAAGGGCCTGAGGTTTCACTGGGGGAAAGCAGCCTGTGCTTGTTTTCTGTCGACTCATGTCCTTCATCTCTGAGCTTGATCAGCCCTATAACAAACCAGGTGATAGTTCCTTCCTCCCACTGAGCTCTGTTTGCCCTACAGAGGGCACCGCTTATTCCTCTTACAGGGCCTGTCACCGGACAATCTTGCTCTGCCTTTCAGATTTCCGGGTGCAGTCATAGAATACCAGGTTGGAAGGGACCTCAGGGATCATCTGGTCCAACCTTTCCAGGCAAAGTATGACCTAGACTAGATGTCCCAGCACCCTGTCCAGCTGAATCTTAAAAGTGTCCAACACTGGGAAGTCTACCACTTCCCAGAGGAGATTATTCCAATGACTGATTGTTTTCAGTGTGAAAATTTTTGTGTCCAGTCAGAACCTCCCCAGGACTAACCTGTGCCTGTCATCCCTTATCTTTCCTATGTGACTCTCTGTAAAAAGGGAGTCTCCATCTTCTTTATAGACACTTTCAGTCCTAGGGGACACCTCTCTCCTCATGGGACCTGTCCCTGGTTAGAAATACTGAAGGACTCAGGAGTGGCTTTAGGCTCAACTGCAAGTACTCCCACTGTGTCCTGCCTCCACAGTGGATCAATAGCATGTCCCAGCATCCTCCTTTCCCAAATGGCCAAGTTTAAACATAAAAGAAAATTGGGTCCCTAGGCCAGCTGGAAGCCAGATCTTCTCTGAACAGCTCCCATTCTGGGGGATGCACAGTGCAGGATGTCTAACATGGCTTAAGTATGTTGAGTTTTGGAAATCTGGCCAGGAAGGAGGAGCAGGAAGGGAGACTTCATGAAGCCCATAAGCAAATACTATTAGATTCCATGCATGTATGTACTCCAAAGGCAGTGAAGGGAGTCTGTAAGTCACATAATGAAAAACTGCAGGAGGTACATGATCACTTGTACATAAACCAGAAAATATTATCAGAAAGTAACTTATAAGAGCAAGTTCTTCTTTTGCCTCCCAGATGCCTATCCCATGTTCAGATTTTCTCCCCACATTTCACAGGTGCTGATGTAACTGCATGAAAGGAAAAAAAAAATGCTAAACACAATTTTCTAGCCTGGTCTGACAGAGAATTCCTAGCCATTGAGCTCTGCTTGTTCTCATCACTGGGGATGAAAAGTAGAGAGGGATGTTGAAGATCAGACCTGGACGAGGGAGGAGGAGCTGTTCCCTGGAGCATCTTTAGAAGAGTTAGGGAGCCATTTCCATCCCTGTGCAATACTGCTTGCTCCTGAAGTTCTCAGAGCTTGAATTACTGCACTCATTTCAGGCTCAGCAAACCATGCTTAATTGACCTACACCCTCCAGCTCTGGGAGAGTTTAGGGCTCCCTGGACAGGCAAAGGACACCTGAGGTAAAAGAGAGATGTTGATTGATGAAGTTAAATAATTCTTTCCAGGCTTCAGGGCAGAGAAACAGTCCTTAGTAATTGCTGTGGGACAGGGGATTGTCAAATAGAAGACTTGAGCTGCCATGGAGTAAGTATCAGAATTCACATTATATTAGTGGGATGAATGTTGATTTCAGTCAATCAAAAATAGGATTTTAAAGTTTTACCATACCATTGTATATCCTGCAGCATATGTGTAATACAAGGAATAGCAAATCACATGCAACCACATCACATTTAGGTACATGATCTCTGAATTACCTTAAGAAAACAGAATATTCCACAAGTGTATTCAGGCATTTAGTTTCATTATAGCAGAGCATCAGGGAATTTAAAGAAGGTGAAAATTATGCGTGATGGCACTCCTTTAAATGGCAATACACCTTAAGTGTTCCCAAAATATGCATCGTGGTAGCAAAGGATTTAGCAGGTTTTCAAGCCACAGAAGCTGAGCAGGTGCAAATGGGTAAAGTTTCCTTGAAGTCTGAGATGTCCCTGAGTTCATTCCAGCAGAGGATCTAAACTGTATTTTATCAGACTGGGGAATACTCATTAGTTTTAATTGTGCTTTATATCCTCCACCCCACCATACCCCACCCCACCCCCAAAAAAAGAACCACCAAAAAACAGCCAAACAAAACCCATGTAATTCCTAAACCCAGAAAATGGTCACTCAAGTCCATCTGGAGAGCAACTCTCCCTGAGAGAATATCTGAAGATGCAGAAGAGGTTCAGTCTGCCTCTTTGCACTGCAGTTTGCATGGGAATACACAAGGGACAAACCCATTTCATCTGTTGTATTGTGCATCTATCAGTCCTGAGGTGAGCAGGAAGGAAGTGTGCAAAAAAAAAACCCCAAACCCACCACCAACAACAAAAACCAAGCCAAAACAAAACTCAATTTATTGCAAGGAAAAAGGGAGAAAGGGAAAGGCAGGAGTTAAAACCTTGTTCTGCCGAGGAACAGGCAAAGCAGGTTATTCAATTGTTTGGGCTTGTTTAAACTCTCAGTAAGGATAACAACTTGATGCCTGGATTTCCAAAGCTTGTAGCAAAGCGGCTATGCTAGGCATAGGAAGAAGTTGTAAACTTTTTCTATAATCCCATAAGCAGCACAATGTTTCCTAGTGTCACAATGTTATGCCAAGATACTATACAAATTGCCAGTAAAGCTCAATGTGATTAATTATTGAACAAGGTGAAATGGCTGTTGCAGCTGGTAAAGCTCCATACTCCATTTCCAGATCATGGTCATCTTGCAAAGGATTTCAGCCTTTGTATAACTTTGAACTCAAAGAACTATATCAGTCTCTTGAATTTCTCAGGTGATTTCAGTAAAATTACACTATATTTGACACTGGCCCATCATATCTTCTGTGTATTCTTCTCTGAAAGATTAACAAGACTGGTTTTAAGTTCTTGTCATGAGAAACCTCCAGTCCTGTCTTATCCAGTAATTGCTAGAAATAATTTTCTGTCAGTTGCCCTCCTTGCTTTTGATCTTTTTGTCTGATCATCCCATTAGTCATTTTCTTCTGTAACATAAATGTCCATTTCAATTTCATTCCTATGCAGCTGATACCTAACTTTACTTCTTATTCCGTACCATATTGCCCTTCAGAGCTCTGGATGAACTTCCATGGCCCTCTACCATTAGTAATTGAGTATCTGTACATTTTTTAAAATTCTTCTCTTTTGTGCTGTAGAAGCAAGATGACCCTCACTTTCATCTGGACTGCTTTCCACACATGATTTGCACTTGTTCTGAGCAAGGGGCTTTGTCTCTTGTAGCAAGAGCTACCTATATGCAATCTGGGATGAGTTAATCACTGTGAAAGAAGGATTTGTCAGGTCACCTGGTGCAGCCTTTCTAATATTGCCCTGATTAGAAATTACCTGAGTTGGATTTCCAAGACAGTTTTCAATTTCATTCAATTCAGATTATTACTTGGTGACAAAGGGTCTCCAGAAATCTGGTATTTACCAGATGATTTGTTGGCTTGGAAACTTGGTAAACTACAAGCAGGAATACAGAAAAGGGAATATTGCAATTCTTGATATAAAATGTTATTCCGCAATGTGGTGAAATAACTACCTGCCTTGTAAGCTTTGAAAGAAATTAATCCTGCAAATGCCCCTACTGAGATCTGAGAGGAAAGAGAAAATAAAATAGCTATCACCTCACATGAACTCATTTGGGTGGGAAAATCCACTGACAGCCAGCACATGTGGAAGAGATTTCCTATACTCGTACTCTTCAGATCACCTATATAGAGTCAAATACTGGTGTGTGTCTTGTGAGTTGTGTCTAGTCTTAGGTTTATTCTAATAGTTGTGTTTTAATTTTCTCCCCTGGAAATAGCCCTTTCTTATATATACCAGTTACTCGTCCACGCTATTCAGAATACTGATCATTATAAGAAAAACCCTGTGATCAACTTTGTCTTCTAGCAAAAAAACACACCCAATTATTCTTTTTTCCATAGAGTCATCTCTGCCAACTTGTGAATTACCATTCAGTTTATTCATCTAAGGCACAGGCTGGAGAAAGAATATGCAACAGCTCTCATATTTTATAGGCACAAGAATATATAATATGCTAATTTTGTTTTACTCTGTGACACGAAAGATAACATGTATACGAGTGTGTTTGAAGGATGTTTGTGCCACAAGCACTAAAGAAATTTTGCATTTATTCTAAGATTTTGAAGGTTCTTGGAAAAACATTTCTTCTATTCCCTCATAATATATATACAGCTTTTCTCAGGAATACTTGAACCTTTCACAGAGTGGTAGGCTAATCCCTCACTGCTTGTCATGTATTTTTAATAAAGCCTGGACAAAGCCATAGCTGAATTTTGTTATTGAAGAAGGGCTGGGCAGAATGATTTAACACAAGATAGTTAGTAAATTGAGCCTTAGGAAACAGTGGAAAGGATTCAAGAGCTGAGCAAAGGTTGATTTCTACATCAGAGTGCAAAGCAATGAACAATGATAAGGCAGAGTTTAATTTAGTAATGAACAGAGTTATCAATAACCTACTGGTTTTACACCAGCAATAACAATATAATTAGATTTGAAATCAAAAGATGGAGATGAAAAAACTCAATTAGTAAGATAAAAAATGTAAATTGTGGAAAGTGAAGTTTACTGGATTAAAGGAAGTATGAAAGGTTAATTGGGAGCAAGAACTGAAGAAAAACTATTAAGAAGAATCTGGAAATATGTTCAAAACAGTGCTGGAAAAATTGCACAATAAAGCTGGGAACCGCACACCTAGGAAAGATAAGGAAATTACATACAGCCATACCTCTCTGCATAGGGAGGAAAGATATTTATATAGTAAAAATTCTGTTTATGGTGAACATAAGGTGGCAAAACATCCAGGCAGTGAGGAGCTTCACTAGAGCTTGGGTACTGAAAGCTCATCATCTTCTTCCTCCTGCAAACCCCACTGTGACGATGTCCCTCACCCCCAACGGGGCCCCTGCACTGCAAAAAAGTTTTGCTGGTGTGGGGGCATGTCCCACATCTGCTCCTGGCTGCTCCTTCATACTGAGAGCTTGCACCATCTCACAGAAATTAGAAGAGAAGGATGGCCAGCTGTGCTGCACCCAAAAAATTGCAATAGTGACAGCTGCTGGCTGGGGGGAAGCAGCTCAGATATGTCAAGTAGTTCAATTTTTAACTTGCCTCCTCTTACTTTGTTTCCTTACCCTTTTTGTTAAGATCTAAATGGCTGAAGGAGAATGGCAAGCGAAAGGAATGGAAGATTTGAAGCTTTGAATCCATCTTTAAAAAAAAAAAACAGAACAGCAAACAAAACAACAAAAAGTATCGCCTTTCCCAAAGCTGCCCAAATAAAGAGTCTTCTTTGAATTGAAATATTTCACAGTAATACTTAAAATTATTATTTTCCAGCCTATGGAAAATTCATTTCATGTAATGTGGGAAAAATCAAGACATGGCTGAACTGAGCTTTCTGAGTCTCAGCTGATGAGAAAGGCAAAACATTAAATCAGTCATGTTAGGCTTGTGTGGGAGATAAATCAGTCTTATTGTGGTTTCCATTTGGCTTAGAAATGAGCCCTCCTGTATGACTGGAAATGGACATAATGTAGACAGAGATTACAATAAAATAAACTTCCAACCTGGCCACGAAACAATAAATGTAGTTATGGTTTGAATTTGTGGACTGTAACTTTAGCATAAGTACAAAATTGTAAACCTCTTGTTTCATAAGGCTTGGCTAAGAAAACATAAGGTGCAGATACACTTCAGTCATGAAAAGAAATAAAAAGTAAATGTTCCCTGTAACTCACACATTCTGAGAGTTAGTTTGCAGGTATTTTGCATGCTAAGGTGCACTTTTTAAGTTTAAAAACCTCAAACTCATGGATCTAGTCTCAATGTTCGCATAAAGAAGTACTGTTTCTGATGACAAGAATTTATGATGGATGCCTCAAAGGAAGACTAGAGTCCAAAATAAACAAATGAAGTTTTACCTTTATAGCCAAGGATTGCTTTGAGTAGTAAAATGTGGATTTTCACCTCTTCTGCAGCATTTTTGTTATGACTAATTGAAGTCACTCTGGATATTCCTAATAGTAATCCTAGTCACTGATTCTAGGTCTTGAGATGTTCTTAATTTCATCGACTCACTGAAGAGGTAAGCTCCACTGGGAAATCAGTGTTTTACATATAAAAACATTTGTCTTTTTAGTTTATTTTAATGTCCTTATGCCCTAGTGTTGATATGGGAGAAGCAGAATTTCCCATGCTGCCTTCTCCAGGCCATTTGTTACCTACTAAACACTGATATTCTCATGCCATTTGCTTCTTTTTCTAGGTAATTAGCCCTCACCCTTTCAGCCTCTACTCACCAAATTTATTCTTTTCAAGACAGAATCTTTTTTTTTACCCCCTTTCCTTGAATCCCTGATAATTTTGCATATTCCCTCTGCCATGAGATATGCCAGGCACATTCCAGGTGAGTCTTAATCGATGCTAACCTCAAAAGTTTTTGATACTTTGTCTGGTTCACCCTTTTGACCATTACATATTTCAACTTAAACCCACTTTATGAACCAGAGAGAAGTATTGAGCAGATTTTGCTATTACATCTCTGTGCAGGTTACATTATTTAAAAAGGGAAAAAAGAAAATTGATTAAATTTAATTATTGATTTAAATATTAATTTACAGATATATGATAAGCTTTAAATGCTCTCCAAATGAATGAAATATGATTTCCTGGATTCCTCTATAATTTGTGCCAAAAGAAGGAATTGTAGTCATTTTCCAAATGAATTTTGTTACAGCATATTTTATATGTGCTCAGTGTGTCTTTTCAGCATATAGAAGTTAGTGACTGTGGAAAGGTGGATACTAGTATTTGGGCATAAATTAAACTCATTCAAACATAACAGCTACATTAAATTTTCTCTTTTCCTTTCACATTATGAAGCACTTTGAAAATTCCTTTTGACATCTTACTAAAAGGCTGTGAGAAGCAACTTTCTTCCAGCTTTTCCTTTTCATTAGTAAACTTTTTATTTTGCAAAGTTTTGTCTCAAGATATTTCAGGCAAGGCTGTGACATATTTTCTGTTAACTTTAAACGTTCTGTTCATAACATTAATTCTGTCTTTTTTTTTGCACTGCTGTACAGGTTTTCCTATCTTGACCTTAGGAAGCCAAGATGAAACTGGAAATTGAAGAGAACTCCTTCTCTAGAACTGCAGCAGCTCTCAGAGCTTCTTGCATGGAGCAGGAAAGACCCAGCTCAGCGGTAGAAGGATGGGAAAGCACGTAGTAAAATCAGAACAGACTGTTTTGAAGGCAAAAGGGGAGGGCAGAAATAGCACATTTTGGAGATAACAACATGATATTTACTTGCATGGATGAAGAAAATTTGAAAGTGTTACTGTTCATCTATCTAAACGCTTCACAAACAAGAGATGCACACAAAGGACCAAACCTATCAAGCAGTCTGGTTTGCTTCTTGATCCACTGGTCACCATCCCAACTCTGCAAGCACAACTTCACACATCCTTTGGTAAGAAGCATCTACCCCACATGGCAGTAGCTTTGGTACATCAGATGTATCAGGGATAGGTGACCACTCCTTTTCCAGGCTGACACCTTCCAGGGATGCTACACCTAAAGTGACTGCTACTTTGGGTTACACTTAGGCAAATGAAAGTTTGGACTTAGTAAAACTTCTATTGTGTTTCTTCTGCAGACATTGCAAATACATTTAAAGAAGAGAAAATATAAAAGTTGTCATTATACATGGTTACACTAAGCTTAAATAGATGCAAACCCCAGTGTGTGATGCAAGAGGCAATTTTTTCATTATTTAGTTGGACCTGTTGGCTATTTACATTTAATTTGTCTTTTTCCTGGTAGACAGTAATTAACCTAAGCAGCCTCGCCAACCAAGTAGCGAGGACTTTGTACTGGAGCAGAGCAAATTAAACTTTGATGAGATGATGATGACTGCCAGCTACTTAAAGGTGAATCATAAAGGCTTTAAAAACCCTGCTTGCACGATTTTCAAATGTGAAGAGAAGCCTTTAGATTTAAAAGGTAATTAGCACTGTAGTTAAACAGAATTTGAAATTAAAATGAGGACCCACACATTTTCCTGGAAGTTGATCTTAATTTCTCTGGCCAAGATGACTGTTTCATAATAAACCTGCTGGAGTTTGAATAACTGTTTATTCCCAAGCCAGTATTTTCCATGCCTGGGGAGTAAATCATTCAGTTGCATTAGTCTTTGGTCTTTTAGGACCAGCGGCCCACTTCATCTGAGCAGCAGCCTGTGCTCTGACTGTGTGGCATCACTCCTTGCTTGGTGCTAAGGAGTTCTGCAGAACTGGATCCAGCCTGATAGATTTTCAAGAGTAATCTAAGAGCCATCTTCCTTTCCCACCTTTACACAGCCAAACACCCTACAGGCCCCTGCTCAAACCTAAAACATTTAGCCTGTCAAAGACACACTGCACAGAAATAGCATTTTGGCTGAATAGTTCCTGGCCTCCTGTCTGTGCTTCAATCCCTTTACATGCCCTCAAAGGCAGGATTACTAATGTGTATGTACCAAGGCTCCATCAATATTCACAGAGTTGCCACAAATAAGAGGTTTACATGTGGATACTGTACCCATTTCAACTCTCAGAGCAGCACTGCAGTAAGGCCAGATGCTGCTTCCAGACATGCTGTTGCTCTGTCCCCATGTGGGACTCACAGGACTTGCAGAATTTTGGATGTAAACCTCGTCCCCTGCTCCTACAGCCTGACTTGGGTTAGCCAAGCAAATAATCTAAATAGACGTCATTACTAACAAGGTTATGTAGCAAGTGACAGTTTGCACACTCTGCAAGTCTGTGAGTGCTGCTGCCTCTGCCATGCAGCAAATGTATATCCCACAGTTTAATGAATGATAGCTGAGTATGGCAGACTAGACATCACAGTCAAGCAGGGAGATGGCTTTATCTCCTGTGTGTGTTGTAATTTCCTTCGGACCTTATAGTCTTTAATATTATCTGGGATGATAATAGCAACTGAGAACATTTTTAATATTCCTTTGTTACTCCAGTGGTGCTAGGACCATGTTGCTTTGTCTTGTTCACTGCTTCCCATCCAAAACTATGCTGAAGGCAATTAGGAACTAATACCGTACTTGTATCTTGAAACTTTAAGATTGTGCCAGGATCTGTGCAAGTAGTTTCAATGCCTTTATCACCTGAAGATCCAGTTCTACAAGTATTTCTGTATGAAAAAGACTGTATTTTGGGGTTAGGAGGCCATGTGCCAGAACTCCAGTCCTAAGCACAGAAGCAATGAAGACTCTTTGTGGAGTTTCAGACCCAAAAGGAGTTCATTGACCAAAGTGGCTGCCAACTGGAACTGGGGCCCTTGATTAAAAAGACAGCAGTCTGCAAAAGTTTAAGGGACAATTGAACACAAAGCTGGCCATAACATATTTCTGTGCTGCAGCTTTCCAGAGCAATGGGCAGGTGAGACCAGAATGGACCACAAGCCTTTGGACTTGAATTTACAAGGACACCTCCATTGAAGTTCCCCTTGATTTTCTGAAATCAGAGTTTTAGAGTTGGGGGCCAAAAAGGGCAGCAATAAGCTAAAGAAAACGTAGGAGAGCCTGTTTGAAAAACAGCTGTTTGACAGTGCCAGCCAAGCAGAGCCAGTCACTGGAGAGAGCTTACAAACTTCCAAATCCTGAAGAAAACCCCAGGAGGTCCTCTTTGGCATCCTATCTGCTAGTCTGACCCCTATCCCCTAATGTCAAGCAATGGCTCCAAGATACAGATAAGTTGATAGGACCTCCACTGTGTTCCAAGGATGCTTGTGCATCTATATGAAGCGTTTTACACGAACCCATTTGCATTTTTTTTCCAATGTACACTGTAAAGGAGAGTTTCTACAAGAAGGTAATTCTCAGACTGCTTCCCAAAACAGACTTTAAATCTGACAGATGAAATATACTGGGAGTTCTATATACTGTAAACTTCAGTGATTTACAACACGTTTCGGTCGATACGCTGGAGGGAAGGAATGCCACCCAGGGGGACCTCGACACACTTGTGAGGAGGGCTGATGTCAACCTCATGAAGTTTAACCATGCCAAGTGCAAGGTCCTACACTATTCTATGATTCTATGATGTGCTCCAGACTGGCTGGGCTCCAAGCACATACGAAGATAAAGGAATACAAAAGCATTAACAGCATTATAGGACATAACAGCCTACTCCTGGGTTGAAGCTGGGGTTTGACATATGTCACTAGTATTAGATTATTTTATCCCCTCTTCTTTGCAGTCAGCAGAGTTCCTGCATTATTTAAATCACCAGAAACAGCACTAGTTGGAGATATCAGTGACCCTAACTTCAACATTTAAGGTTTTTCTGCTGCTTATTTCACTCAGGACTTACTTATGTTTTGATGAAGGACCTCTCTCCCAGGACCCATTGTTCTGTGCAGCTCTGCATGAACTTTGCTGAACATCATTGTAAAAGCTGCCTGCATTGCTTCCCTGGATGCTGCAGTGACTAGGTGTAGTCACAGACCAGAATTGCGTTTTCATGGTTCATTTTCTTACCAGCTTTTGGAAACAGCCTGAAGCCATTTTTTCAGCTCTAGTGCTGTGGAACAAAAATTTTCCTTATCACTCTCTGAAGTCATAGTGCACATACACACCAGAGACTTACTGAGGAGAGAAGCAAACATTTGTTCCCAGCTAATGACTTCTGCTCCTTAGTCGAAATAGCAGAGCTTATTAGAAGGTAGGTTGGAGTCTGACCCCTCCAGCCTGCTCCAAGCAGGTGTGATCTTTTCTAGTGTTAAGTATTTTGCGCAAGTTCTCCTAAAGGACATAATTTTGAAGATTTGCAAGGCTGATCCATTTGCTACAAAAAGCAGAATGTTTGCTAATCATGAAGAAAACACCACTGTACCATACTGTATTCACATATTCTTTAGTCATGATAGTATTCATCATATTTTGTGATCAAAAAAGAATCACAGACTGGTTTGGGTTGAAAGGGACGTTAAAGCTCATCCAGTTCCAACCCCCTGCCATGGGCAGAGACACCTTCCACTAGAGCAGGTTGCTCCAAGCCCTGTCCAGCCTGGCCTTGAACACTGCCAGGGATGGAGCAGCCACAGCTTCTCTGGGCAACTCGTGCCAGTGCCTCAGCACCCTCACAGGGAAGAACTTCTTCCTAACATCCAACCTAAATCTACCCTCTTTCACTTTAAAGCCATTCCCCTTGCCCTATTAATACCACTCCCAAGGTGAAAAATTGTATCACCTTTTCATCAAGAAAGCTGCTACCCTGTGTGCTTGCAGCAGTGGGCTTCCTTGCACCCATGCTTGGGAGGGAACAGGGGTCTCAACTGAATTCCATCTGTGTTTGATAATGTGTGCCAAAAGCCTCATACCAAGAAGCCACAATGCCCATTAACTGACATTTTCCAGCTACAGTCAAGGCAAACCCTTGTTCAGTAGGATCTACTTTGCAACCACAAGTAGGCTTCACAGGATTAATTCAACACTCATGAGTACTTCAGTCTACTGCTTAGACCACGTGCATTGCAGTTAGAGATGCAGACATTACAAAATAAAACTCTTTACATTATCAACTCCCTGATCTAACATCTTTTTTTCACAGTGTTTTGCCTTATGATGTCTGCTCTAAGGTCAGTATTTAGTGTTCATCATTGTAGTCTAGCAATATCTTCAATTATCCTTTACTTTCACACTAATGATCTTCACAACTGGCTCTTAGGAGATTAAATACCCACTTAAATACATTATTTTTGTCTGTGATTTTCAGAAAGAAAAGCTTCTTTGAAGTTTTAGTGATTTGCCTGTACACACACACATTAGAATCAACTCATGGATTTTTATTTTTGTTTTTTGCCTCAGGAGTTCATGACAACTGTACTTCTTGTTTTTAAATACAGATTTCCTTACAGGTGAAGATAATTTAAAATGTCTGTCTGAGGTCTGTGTGGTAAAATTAGTTGCAAACAAACAATAAGCGAGAATTGAATTTATCTCAGGTTATGTGAAAACTGTGATTATCTACCATACACATGGGTTTTGTACCATCTCCACTGTTGCTTTTGCTTAGAACAGAAGTGTTGCACTTTTAATTACCATTTTTTCCCTTTTGTCTTCATCTCTTACTGGCGATTCTTTTTATATGTATATACATATATGTACATATACATATATACACACATCAAAGTATATACATATACATATATACACACACACATCAAAGCTCTTGCCCCTGCTTTTGGCAATTAAAGCATCCTACCAAAATTAATTGGGATATTATTTCCTAATTTTGATCTTGTTTTCACTTGACCAATTTCATTTTCATCACTATAATAACCACCTTATCATAGCTTCTTTCATTAGGGATTAAACAATATTTTCCTATTTTGGAAGTAAGTATTAGTTTACCCAATTATTTTTCACTACTTTATTTGAAAATTTAGCACAAGCATAAAAGAAGAAATAAAAATGTTTTATTAACTATCCATTTTAATTGTAACAGCATTTACTATTCATAGCAATATTCATAAAAATCACTTGCTCTAATTCCTCAATCATCCCCTATGCAAATGCTTGGAAAAAGAATTAGCTAATTGGAGTAGATGATAGTTGAACAAGGACATTGGGGTTCACTTTGAACAAGGGAGAACATGCAGCTCATTAAAGCTCTGCATTTTAAGCATGACTGGGGGAAATTCCTGCTCCCTTAAGGTATCTCCAGTACCTATTCCTAAGATATCTTCACCACGCAGATAATATGGGCATCAGGAGCGCATATCAGGAGCACCTGCAGTAACTAAATAACCTGAAGCATCTCCTGGGCTGCCTACTATAAAAGAGGTTTGATACCAAATACAATTACAGATCATTTTACAGCTAGTTTCACACTCCAAATTAAGATAACACTAATAGCACTGGAAAAAACTCAAGTAATGATTGAAAGAGAAGGAGATTTAAAACACAGGAGGACAGCAGCCTCTTGAGGTTTGTTCTATAAGCTTATGGAGGTAAACAGAACCAAGGGAGGAGAAGCATGACAGATGTTGGTTCAGCGTAAATGCCCACCAGCTTTTGCTGTACTTCCTAAGAACAAATATGGGTGGACGAGGGTGAGAAGTTACCCATCCCCATTCCCAGAAACACCACCAGCTTGATCCCTCCTGCCAGCCTGACATCTGGGCTGGCAGAGGCTGCAAGCATAGCTGGGGACTGCTCCAAAAGACCCACAGAGAAATGGAAACCCAGCTCATTTCTACCATCAGAATCTGCAGAAGACATCTCACTGACAGCCTTTACATTTTCAAACTGAATTTAGAGACAATTAAAATAAACTTCCAGAATGAGTATAATATGTCTTAAGGCAGCCCTTTATTTCAGCTATTCTGCTTACCAACAATAGCTACTCCTTGTGAAGAAGCAGCAGCACCCACCTCCACAAGCATGCAAAACAGGCTCCCCCAAAGCCACATAACAGGCTCTGTGGCTTCTTCAGCCCCACCACCTGTGGGTTTGGGCCAACAGCTGATGAGGGGATGGTTTTAACACAAGTTGCTAACTAACTCTTTATGAATGCAGCTTTTTCATTTTCTTTTGTGGCTGAAGATGCTTCGAATAAATGTTAAAATCCAATATAAGATTGTCTTCAAAGAGTCATCTTGTCAGTCTCAATCCTCTCTTTAGTCAGTGGGGAGCAAACATAGAATCATAGAATGGCTTGGGTTGGAAGGAACCTTAAAGACCATCTAGTTCCAGCCCCCTGCTAAAGGGGTCCGCTAGACTAGGTTGCTCAAAGCCCTGTCTAGCCTGACCTTGAACACAGGGATGGAGCATCCACCCCTGGCATGCTTTAAAGTGTTCTTCTACTTCCACTGTCTACATTGGGATGAGAAGCATTTGTGATGGGATTACTTATTCTACTGATTATAATAGAAATCTACATTACAAGGTATGATAGATAAATATTTGACATAATATAAGCGTACATGTAGGCTTCTGCTTTTGATCAGACAAGTTCCACATCTTATGCTTGATACTGGTATTTTGATCACATTAATCTTCTGAAATTGCTTTTGATAGGAACACACTTTAATGTAGGATAATTAAAGGTGAAGACCTCTCTGAAAACTGAACATAGAGAAACTTGTAAGTTACCATAATCCAAAGTAAGTCTTCAGCAGAATTCACCTGTCTGTACACAACAATAAAACAAAGAACAGTTCATATTTATTACCAGCCTTCAGATCACAAAAATGAAAAGGCAATAAATATTGTAAACTAGTAAAATAGACATTAGAGCAGCCCTAAGATATAAAATTGTGAAGGCAACTCAAAGAAAAGAATGACCACCTTCATTTAGCTGTTGCCTGATCATTGCATCTGGGAGGTCATAAAAGTGCCTGGGAAATACAGCCTGGAGAGGACTTCCAGCGTCTTTCTGAAAGATCACTTATCTCCTGAAAAGGGATGCTGTCATAGCAAAGAGGGAGGAATGGGCTGAATGCTAAAACATTCAAAATGCCATAGATAATTGAATAGTTAATAATCTCATTTATTCAAGTTCAGTATGCCTCAAAATGGCATTCTCAAGTGTTTTCATTCTTCATCAGATTCATGCAGGGTCCTTCTTGGGCTCAAATACCTGCTAAAGTGAGGGTATTTAGTGGAATGAATGTGTTGCCAAACCCATGACTGCACAACCCTGCCTGCATGGAGCTGCAGTTAGCTGCAGTTGCAGCCTTCTCCAACCTGCTGCCCTTCAGCAAAGGTCCATATGTTTTGGTGCTCTGCTCAGAGAGTTAAAGGGATCTATTGCATGTAGCTTTTCACATTGAAATTCTGCCAGTGATGCAAATAGATTTCTCAAATTTTATTTCACTTTTGTCTGTACATATGAAATCCCCACTTGCACATGAAGATAAAGTAACTGTGCCTTGATGTAGCACTTACATAAAATCATAGAATCATCCAGGTTGGAAAGGACCTTTCAGATTGTCAAGTCCAACCTTTACCTCATGACTGCCAAGACCACCACTAAATCATGTCACTGAGGGCCTCATCCTCACAGTCTTTGAACACTTTCAAGCTGGTAATTCCACTGCTTCCCAGGGAAGCCTCTTTCATGTGCAGATGCTGCTTACACATGCACATGGAAGTGCAGCTCCTCACCAGTGAGAGCATTTCCTTAATCACATGTACCTATTAATGGTTATGGAAATCACAAATGGAATACATTTAGCACTTTGTCATAAAGAATGATTATCTTAAGGTATCTGAGACAGTGCTCTTTTGTTTTACTTAAATCTTTCTGATGAATTGAATGGCAAAATCTTCAGTTTTGTGGAGCAGCCTAAGAAAGTGCCTTGCCAGCGGTAGCGCCAGGAACATGAACACACATCATGCCCCAGTTTAATTCCTGACTTCCCCCTGAGGGTTTAACCCATTGGAAAAATGAAAATCTGCTCTAAAACTGAGGCCCCTGTACCTTTCCAGAGTGGAGTTACAGCCAAGGCCACAGCTGGGGCCCTTTTTCTCATCTCCTCTGGGCTGGCACTCAGCAGAGATGCTGGCAGCCCCTGGGTTCCACACTACCCAAGGATGATGGTGAATACTCTCAGCTATCAAGTGTTTGGTTTTGAACATATATGATATTTTTTTAATTAATAGTTTCCATTTTCAGACTTCTCTCTGACCAAAAGCAGTGTCTCAGGCAATATTGTGACTCCAAAACATCCCTCAACTATCCAGGATACTTCCAGTAACTTGAGGACACAGGCAAGGCAGAAGGCCTTTGTGCTAGTGCACTATTCACAGGAAGGTTAATAACATTTGGGAATGTACCAGGCTGAGAGCTGTAAGATTTATCTGGCACAAATTCAAATTGGATTTAAGGGCTTATACAAGACGGAGCTGGTGAATGATTTCAGCTGGGTCCTTCACACAGGGAATAATTTCAACTGTAATGCTAAATACCTCCAAAGTTTTAGTCAACTACGAATCTAAGTAGTATTAATGTCTTCAGATGCTCTGGTGCAAAGAGAAAGGAACATTATCTGCCATGCTTCCATAAAAGATTTCCTTCTACCCTGATGGCTTAAAGATACGTAGAGGATCATAAAGGAGCATGGATGTGCTTCAGCAGAAGGCAAGCCCAGCAGAAGATTATTGGCAAACCCTGCTCTCCATGCCTCTCCATCTTTCTCTTCCATTGATCGCTGAGGATCGCTAACTACATCTTAATGCCTTGGTTAAGACGTAAAGAGCATTGACTCAGCTGGTAATAGTGCTTTCCTGGGCTTTTGAATTCCTGGAGTAGTTCAGTGCAGAAGAATTTTGCTGTGTATAAATGTTTACCTGTCTATTCTCCTGCTTGGCAGGTGAAAATTAAATGAGCAGCTTGGGTGTATACTACAGGTCTTCAGGGTCTTCTACTGTTCATCTCACATGGGAGAAGCCTTCAAGGAGATCAGATCTCATCTTAAGCACTCAAATATGTGAAGACATGCAACAATTTCCCTTGCTTCAGCTTCCCTGCCATTTTTCCACATACGTGTGTGTTTGTGTGATATCAAATGCAGCAGGAAAAGGTTGTACAACTTTCTCAGGGTCAGAGCAGGTCCACCCAACCCCAGGGGCACCCACAGCCTGTCTTCAGGGCAGCACTTCTGAAGACAAGTTTTTGATCTCCTGGGAAAGGGCCTTAACCCCTGCCCAGCTGTACTGAGGTGTTCCCCTTCCCACCTCCCCAGCAGAGTGGTGCTCAGCATACACTCAGCTGGCGAAGCCCTTCAAATGCTCCCTTGCAGGCAAATGGGAACAGCCTGAAGAGAGAAATTCAGATTTCTCAGAGATAGACCTTTTCTTTCTCAATGCTAGCTATTGAAGGATGAAAGGGGAAGAGGTCTTTTACCATGTAATGAGTTATGCCAAAATGCTCAAAAACTGTACAAATAGTCAAAACAGTTAATCCTAGAAATGACAAACTGAGTTGCATTCTCATGTCCAGGTTTCATGTTCATGTTTTGCATGGCTGAAGCGATTTGCTGAATTCATCTTGAATTGGCAAATAGCCTTGGCCACTTCCATGACTGCATTCTTCTTAGAGATGAAATATTAAATGGGGAAATAAAGAACGTCTGTCTGCACTAAAAAGGTGAGGTTTGTGCTCCAGACACAGATCTGCTCTGTGACTCTGTGTGTGCACCACTGCCAGCAGGCAGGTTTCTGGTGACTGATGGATATCAGGACTACACATCTCAGCCGCTTACTTTTATTAAAATGTTTTTTCATGTATTGTAATTTCTGCTATTCAGTCCTTGCAGGGAGCAGAGAGCAGTGCAACTGTTAATGTGAGCAGCTTCCTGAAGCCTTTTGTTTGAGTCATGGAAAAAAGTGCCTTAAACAATATCAATCTATGATCCTGCTGTGGTTTTCAGAGCTTATTTAAAAAAGATTACCAAACACCCTCCCAGAGGAAAACTGCACCTTCTTTGCCCTAAAAAGGGTGCACAGGAATCCTTGGGGCACAGGGCCCCAGAGGGAAACCTTTGCTTCACTCTACACCAATGAGATACCAAGGAAGAATCATATCCTGAACTTTGCATAGGACATGCTCTTAAACACAGACTGAAAGCAATGCTGGAAGCAGGACTTCAGTCTTTGGACTATTGATGCTGCTAATTAATATGTTTTTTTTTTCTTACATATCCACCCTGATTCAGCAGTCCTGCTTGGACAACTGACCTGTATAGCTCCAACTATTGTGCATAGGACAGGACAACAACAGGGCTTGGGTATCTGGTAAAATCCTTATTTTCAGAGGTGCTTCTGGCAGTATGGTATGCAAATCCCTCTGAATTACACCTAACCCCATCAGGCTTGATTGAAAAGCACAGTCTCACACTGCCAACATCGTGATTTACACAGCAACACACCACATGGTGTTTTTGAATCCATTGGTAAAATTAAAACAGTTTTTACGAGAAGTAAACACAAGGATCATCTCAAGGAGATCTCTATACGTATATTTGTATAAAATTTAGGCATCATGTAGAAAGACCTATGTCAGTAATAACGCTGGGGAAACAGAGACAATATTGCTACATATTGTTAGAAATTGTATAGTTTCTTCCTTGGGATTTTACCTGAGAACAACCAGCTGGTGAAGAAGACACATAGGAACTGTCTGGTCATCATCAGGCTGTTTTTTCTGCTGCTGTCACAGGGAATACAAGATCTTGGGTATATATATGATTGGGATAGTTGTACAGGAAATCAGCCATTACAAATAATCCTGCTTATATATGATAATGACCATGATGTCTGTTGTTATTAGTGATGATAGTCCTGTTTTACTATTATTCATCTAACAGCGGTAGGAAATAACCTACTGCTACTGAGAGTGAGAGGATACCAAAAAGTGGTGGGAAAAGAAAAAAAAAAGGTCATTAATAATATCAATAAATCGGGAATAGACATAAGTGTCCTCCAGAGCTTGTGCTGATGTACTACAATGACTGTTTTGACTTCAGTGGTATTTTCTTCAGGGCTTTTTATCCTTGGGTGGATCCAGGGACACTTGCAAGTATTCTGAATAATAATAGCTAATAATACCTAGATTGAAAAGCTACGAAAAAGGGGAAAAGCAGTTCATTGTGTTCACTCTTCTTCAGTTATTATTAGAATACGCCACTGATAATACAAGAAAAGATCTTCAGCTACAGAAGAGATGAAACAAATCTGGATGTGGAAAGGATATGCATAATACCAAATGCTTATGGCATGCTGTAGCCTCATACAACATGACAGTAACACCTGGAAGTTGACTCTGCTATATGCCAACAGAAAACAGCAACAGTGCCACCTCTAGCACTCTGAATGAACCCTGGACTCACTCAGGTCTTAGCCCTTCTAAGACCTACATTAGCATTTTACTTCCAGGATACTGAAGGGAAATAATAGCCATAGCAGGACCTTGAGCTTAGAAATAGGCATTTTGAACCTTAACCAACCATCTCCACCATGAACTGTTACAGATGGCTGTAGCTGTTCTGATCCTCATTTAGTAGATGGGGAGGGGACTATCGGGCAGTGATGTTCTTGGCAATCCCCAGCAGACACAATGCCACAGTGTCAACCAAGCCACCACTGGACAAGCACACCGTGATGTACCCAGTTTCAAGGAAAGGGTGGTTATTACACCTTCCATGAGAATGACAACAGGGACTATGCAAAGCAGGAATTTACAGCCTGTCAGTGTTCACATCTCATTCCAAAACACATAGAAAAGCCTGACATTTCCTCAAAACCCCATGATTTTATACAGATCCCAGGAACTTGCCCTTCAGATAGCTGTGCTACATGCTGATGAGTCAATCTGTTGCACTGGATGTCTTTGGAGAAGGACAGAAATAATGCTCCCACTGTCCCATGAAGATTGCTGGAGAGGAAATGTCAGCCAATGGCATATGTGGGGTATTGAATGTGCAGGCACTGCAGCCGTGAGGGGACCAGACGGGCCCGGGCATCTGCTTGCAAAGATGAGGCCAGGCAGAAATGAATCCTGGCAGATGGCTGAATGGGGTGCTCCATCCTCTCCTTGTGCAATGGCCTTGCCAGCCACACTGAAGCACAGAGCAGAGTGTGTTTCTGGAAGGCTAAGAAATGAAGCCACACAGCACTAGGAAGGCATTGCTCCTGCCATGGGCAAAATTGGTCAATTATTTAGCATTCACGTTCTAAGCCTGAGCACAGATGTGTGTGCTACAGTGTTGTTTACAGGAAATTGTTTCCTTGAGTGACACATTTAAGGTCATGGTTTATCAATCATGTACAAAGTAGAGATGATACAGTCGGTTGTAGCACCTTCCTCCTGTAAAACACATTCCAAGGGAATGATTGTTTTTACCATCTTCTGTGGGAAAAGTGACAGACTAAGATCACTCTGTTCCTTTGAACTGTGCTTTTAGCTCCTCACTGTCTTTCCAAGTTTATTTCACACTTTCTGTGTCTGGATCCCCTGTACACAAAGCTACATGCTGTAAATATTTAAAAATATTTATCCATGTGTTTTTCTGCACTTATTTTCAAAATCTTCCTCTTAGTGTCTTGCCTCGCAATGGTGATCTAAGTGGTTATGCAAACCTCTCACACCTAAAATAGTACAACAAGGCAACGGCTTTGGAGCAGTAAGTAACTGAGCAGTGAAAATACGAAGCTTAAAAAGAAAAGTCTCCTTTAATAATGAATTCTAACATGGAACAAAAAGAAATCAGAGATCCATGTTCAAGAAGGGACTAATGTGAGAAGTCTGCCTGGTGATGCAAAACTGATGTGGTTACAGAAATGACAAAGAAATATAAAATTCTGTTTGTATTCATATTGTCAAGAACCAAGAGGGGTTTTTCTGGACCTTTGCTCTGAGGAGTTTTTATTTGCTTTCCATATATTGTGTGCAGAGAGAAGAATTAACAATGTCAAGGAGATGAAGAATATATTCTAAAGTACTACCTGCATCCTGTCAGGTTCCTATTACTTGCAGGTGGTACTTAAGGAGAAGAAATCTTTGCTTTATGGCTTTCACAGTTTTCTTTTCCAAACCTGGTCATACTTTGAATAGGGTCAGCAAGGGTTGTTTATATTCACCTGAGATCTGATATTAAATTCTGCTCTTGCATTCATCAGGAGTTTCAAGGAGTACAAGTCATGTCACAATATCTCAAAACTTATCTAGGCACTTAAATGGCTTCCTCTGTGCGAGAACTTTACCATTGTGGGTGGATTATAATCTCACAGTATTAGCCCAAAATGCATCAGTTTGGTACTGACACCAGTCTATATCTTAAAAAAAAGAAAAAAAAACCCCAACCAACTCATAAACTAGAAAATGTTTTAACTGTCTGACTTCCTGAATAAAACAGCCATTGTGTCTTCTTTATTTCCTATTTGAATACAGTGTATAATTCTGTAAAGCCTGCAGTCTCTTTTTAGAAATTTGCAGTGATGGGAAATCCAACAACACTCTTGTGAAATTGTTCCAGGATTAATTACATCACTGCTTAAAAGCTATGTCATATTTCTAAATCTGTCTGATTAATTTTCTAGATATTGGAATAAACAAAATAACTCTTCCACAGAAATTCAACAAATATCCAACATGAAGGGGTGGCATACATTCTTTGTTCCTCGGTGTCTGAGAATTTCTTAGGCTGTATTAAGTCATTCAGTGTTTGTTTTTACCTTTTTAATGATTGTTGCAATAGCTACTCATTAGCACCCTGTTCTCCTTGTAATTTGCTACTCTCCTAATTGATGTCATCTGCAATCTTGATTAGTGAAAATTTTTGGTTATTGTTTCAAATATTAACATAGTTAAGATCCACTATTAGAGATATCAGCTAGATAATAACTTCCTGACAACTAGATAGGCATTAATTCACATAGTAGCTGCCATGCCAACTATGCGTCATCCTAGTCATTGATCTGAAGGTCAGTTGGTACCAAATGCTTTACAGAAATTTAAAGATACATCAATAAAAGCAATTTTATGGGCATAGCTAATTCAAATATTTCCAGCAAGATAGCCACAGAAGCTATAAAGCTTATCAAAAAAGCTGGCTCAACATTCAGATCACTATTATTTTTAATAGACTAGCTACTGCTAAAATATAGTTGGAAGGGAAAATATTTAATCATTACATGATATAGTATAAAATTAGCTAATTAATCAGTTGGTTGGGGACTTTTCACATTAATGAAAAATCGCCTACCGCTGCTGCTGTCTGATAACTGGGAGGGGACAGGACTGTAGCTGATCAAAGCATGCAAGGGCAAAATGGCAGACCATTCATATGCTGACAATTTAAACCTGACATCCCAAACTATGATTCTACCCATCTATTTTTCCAGCTAATATCCCTGTCAAGTCAGCCACTGACTCACTGAAAATAAAAACAATCTGAATTTTTGAAACATTTATCATTCTCAAGACAATGGAAGTTGGGATATTTGTTATACTCAGACTTCACATTTCAGAAATATCCCCACATTAAATTCACATCCATCAGATAATTCTGGTGATTCTGGATGCAAACAAGAACTCAGTGCGCGCTTATTGTCTCTATGAGAGATACTCTTATTCTTCAGCCTTGTGCCACCACAGGTCAAAGATTTGAGAGTTACCTCTGCAAAACTGTCCAAATTTAATAAGAAAACAGATGTCAAAACTAATTGATGCCAAAGCACAACCCAAAAACCCCTAACCATGACTGGCCCAAAGCTCAGATAATACCAGTCAAATGGCAGATTTTAGACACTGGTGGTGCAACCTTCTCCCAGGAGATGTTTTGGCAGTATGTCCTGGGTTTAGCAGTAGCAGTCATTTTTTTCTCCTTCTTAGTAGCTGATGCAGCACTGTGGTTTTGACTTTGGGCGCTGATAACACTGATGTTTTGGTCTGACCAAGGACTTTGTGAGTCTCATGCTCTGCCAGGGAGGAGGGGAAGGTGGGAGGAAGCAGAGACGGGGCGCCTGACCCAAAGTGACCGAAGAGGTATTCCATACCACAGCACGTCATGGCCGGGATGTAAGTGGGAGTTACCCGGAAGGGCACTCACTGCTCTGTCGGGCTCAGTTGGCGGGTGGTATCGTATTCTCTTCCCTTGTTATTTCCCTTATCATTATTATCATTGGTGGTAGCAGTAGTGATTTGTGTTGTACCTTAGTTACTAAACTGTTCTTATCTCAACCCGTGGGAGTTGCATTCTTTTTGATTCTCCTCTACGTCCCTTCAGGAGCTGGGCGGAGGGGTGGGTGGGGGGGATGGGTAAGAAAGAGGTTGGGGGAGGGAGGTAGACTGCGTGGCTGACTTGCCAACAGGGTTTAAACCATGACACAATATTATTATGTCCTCTGTGATAAATGAAGGCAAGCATGATGCCCATGCTCTCCAGAGTTCTTTTTCTGAGACATTAAGTGGCCACTGTGTGACCTTAATGCGAGGAATATTAACGGACTAAGGAAAGAGTTAAGAGTTTTCTTCAAACTATACATTGTCTTAACTTAGAATAGGGAACAGGTATGTTCTTGTTCTTGCCAGTTAAACTATAACCCAGAATGGAATAGATAGCTGAAACACATTGTTCAAAATCAGAAACCCTTTTCCCTCAAGAAGATGAATGTTTGACAGGAATTTGTTTCAAGTAGTTTCTATAAGACTTGAGGTTGCCAGCTGGGGAAACTGTGCCAAGGGTGAAAAGTGCACCATGAGGAAGACTGCTTACTTCATCTTGGAAGACCCTGGCCCACGACCATCGGAGGGCAGTGCGAAAGTGCCAAAAGGGAGGAGACTTATGATAATGAGTACCTAAACTAATTGTAATACCCCCGCTGAACTTTCAGGAACCTAATGAATATGTATGTTTGTGTATAATAAATATCCAGCTTGTTGAGCTCTCGGTGTGCGCGTTAGGAGGAGCGATCCCCCTCGTACCCAGCGTCGCAATAAACATACACGCTTTATAACTCTCTGAGAGTTGTGAAGTTCTATTCCGTAAATCAGCAGCAGTCAGTTTCCTTTTGCACTGTGGAGGAGTGTGAAGCTGCAGGCTTTTCCTAGTCTGCTTCCTAAGGAAACTCCAACGATACAATTCAGACACCTGATATAGTTGTCATGCATGGCCCTACCATGTGTTTGCCATGGTAAAGCAGACATAGGGAACATCTTCCCAACTGACCAGTGTCAGGTTTTTTTCTGCCGTTCTCCTCTCCTGTTTTCAAACCAACCAACAGAAATATTCTCAGTAAGACACACATCCAGGAGAATTTTCTTAGTAGAAGATATCTTCTGCCTGTACTAAATGTCGACAGACAGCTCTTTTAATCCCTTACCAATCATTGTAGCATAGTTCATGTGGGTATGCAATATTCCAGCACAGATACATTGACTGATTCTTTCTAAAAGCAAAAACACAAGACTTCTAAGTGAACTATCCATTGTGGCAAAGGAGGTGATGTGAACCAATCTACTACAGATTTTACTGGGGTGAAATTGTTAGAACTGGAGTAAAGAGACCTGAAAAAGCCCCATGTTGCTTGTCTTAATCGTGGATTGTGGAGTCTGTGGGAAAGGGACCAGCATTGCCTGGATGTCTGCATTGTGCTGAACACAGCTGGGTACCTGTCTCCAGATGCTATTAATACACAAGGATAAACCAGTAACCAGTTTACTAAGATAGTGTGGGAGAGAGAAACCTGTTTTCCTCTAAAAACCACAAGAGACTATCTGTGTTCAGGTTGGAAAACCTGCTTATGGGGTTTTGGTGAGCATGGCATTTTTAGTTGTTTTTTTTTGTTGTGGTTTGGTTGTTTTGTATTTTTTTTTTTAACAGCCTAGTTTAATCCTTATTAAAATTCTCTCCAAAAAGTTGGAGGTATAAATTTCATTTCCTGTCTACAGATATGACTTTTATCCCTTGGCAAGTCTGAAAACCTGAGGCAGTTCTAATGAGGGGTACATTTTAGTTTCATGCAATGAGAGAGACATTATGTTGTGGTCTGTGTCAAGACAGACTTGTTTCTAATCTTTCCAAAGCAGAATTAATCAATAATTACAGCCATCATCAGCATGTGAGCCCCTGGAGTTTTACTTATACTCCAGTCACATTGCTCTGTGACCTAAAGCAATATACAGTAGTTTTGCCCATTGGAAAATAAATCATATTACATTTTTTGCATGCCCATATAGTTAAGGCTTATCTTCTTTAGTCATGAAGGAACAGAAATTTCTTCTGGAATGGCCTCTTTCATCTACATTTATTAATCTTAATATTTGGGACACAAAATTATTTCCAAGCCATGTTTGCCAGTTGAGTTTAATCCCATGAGTTTTTAATTTTGAAAACTATATGACTATGTTAATTTGCAGAAGTGAGGTTAAAATAAAAACATCTTTGAGTTTGTACTCAAAGTTCAGAGATTTCCATGCCTGAGAATCTGAATGAATAAATACGTATTCACTTGAATTTCTGATCAAAAATATCTCTGCAATGGGGGAAAGTCACCTTTCTGATTAACTTTCTCAAATAAATTCAAGCATATATTCAGGATAGGGGTGAAAAGTCTTAAAGCTGCATCTCCAAACATTGGGGGTGGGGAGCTAGGAAACAGAAGGGAAAGCATTTGTTACTGCCACAGGAAATATCTTCGTGCTGAAAGAGAATTGTAAGAGTTGCAAGAAGTGACAAAGTCAAAAGTGAGTACCAGGTTTAAATGTTGTATATGTTTCAAACATAGAGAGAATTAATAGGTAATGAAGGTCATTAGCAGTGGGTACCTATCATCTCATTTGTTGCCAGAGATGAAGCTCAGTACTACCTGCACTGAAACACAATGTAGAAGACTTAGTGGGCTCCTCATGGTCATTGTCAAGGATGAGATTATCTGACTTGATAAATGAATGATAATAACAGAGAAAGAGTGAGACAGTATTGCATTTAGGCTCCAGTCCTTTCAAATTATTATGTACTTGAGGAAGTGTGGTCTGGATGATCAGGTAGTGAGGTGGACTGTGAACTGGCTGAAGGAGAGAAGCCAGAGAGTTGTAGTCTATGGGGCGGAGGCTAGTTGGAGGCCTGTAACTAGTGGAGTGCCTCAAGGGTCAGTACTGGGACCAGTATTATTTAATATATTCATCAACGATTTAGATGAGGGAATTGAGTGTACCATCAGCAAGTTGGCTGATGACACTAAGCTGGGAGGAGTGGCTGACACGCCAGAAGGCTGTGCTGCCATCCAGTGAGACCTGGAGAGGCTGGAGAGTTGGGCAGGGAGTAACTTGATGAAATATAACAAGGGAAAGTGTAGAGTCCTGCATCTGGGCAGGAACAACCCCAGGTTCCAGTATAGGTTGGGGAATGACCTGTTAGAGAGCAGTGTAGGGGAGAGGGACCTGGGGGTCCTAGTGGATGACAGGATGACCATGAGCCAACACTGTGCCCTTGTGGCCAAGGAGGCCAATGGCATCCTGGGGTGTATTAGAAGGGGGGTGGTTAGTAGGTGGAGAGAGGTCCTCCTTCCCCTCTACTCTGCCCTGGTGAGACCGCATCTGGAATATTGTGTCCAGTTCTGGGCCCCTCAGTTCAAGAAGGGCAGGGAGCTGCTGGAGAGAGTCCAGCGCAGGGCAACGAAGATGATTAAGGGAGTGGAGCATCTCCCTTATGAGGAAAGACTGAGGGAGCTGGGTCTCTATAGTTTGGAGAAGAGGAGACTGAGGAGTGACCTTATTAGTGTATATAAATATATAAAAGGGGAGTGTCATGAGGATGGAGCCAGGCTCTACTCAGTGGCAAACAATGATAGGACAAGGGGTAATGGGTACAAACTGGAACACAAGAGGTTCAACTTAAACTTGAGAAGAAACTTCTTCTCAGTGAGGGTGACGGAACACTGGAACAAGCTGCCCAGGGAGGTTGTGGAGTCTGCTTCCCTGGAGACATTCCTGTGTAACATTATCTAGGTGTTCCTGCTCCGGCAGGGGGATTGGACTAGATGATCTTTTGAGGTCCCTTCCAATCTCTAGCATACTGTGATACTGTGATACTTAAGCCTACTATAGGGACTAGCCCTACTCCAGCATGGGCAGAAGCATTTCTAAGACAAGGACCCTAAACTGCAGTTGTAAGGATTAATGGTGGCTTTCTCTGGCACAGCTGCCTGATAACTCATGGAGAGCAGAGAACTGGTTATGTTTCCTGTTTTGTAACACCATTATCACAGTGGAGCTGAAAGAGAAGAGGGAAACTGTCAGGGAGCTGTTTCCTTGACTATTGGAGATATCAGAAATAAACTACTAATGTTTGAAGGTAGCTACTCCAGGTGGCTTCTTGATAGCTCAGCCAAGCATGCTGAGGTCTCTTACCTTAAAAAAAAAACAAACCATCATGTGCTGCATTTCTGTTTGATGAACTGTGCATTCTCCATAGATTTGGCCTTCTGTGGAGGGAGTGCTTTTCCACAGTATGAATGAAATCTCCATGCTACACTGGTAGTATTTCATGATCCTGTATCATGGCCTCAGTGTACAAGCTACTACTTTCACCTCTACATTGAAACTTTCACTGTGAACCCAGGACTAATTACAGTCTCTGATGCCGAGGCTTTTTCACACTACGTGTAAAATCTTCAAAACACCAGCTGCATTGGAGCTGATAGATATGTCCACATAACTCCCTGAGTCGTTCACTGGGGTCTGCGTCAGCAGCCTGGGGTACCCGCTGAGTCCTAGTGGGGAGGACTCTGCTTTTCAGGGCAAAGGTAGCTCATGCAGGAGAATCTGAAAGAGAAGGGAGATTTTGTCATGTGTAAGTGACACTGAGGAATACATACAGGCAGGCAGGCAGTCATCCAAACCCAAATGAGATCAAATATGGAAAGATGCAAACAACTGTTTCTGCAGAAGCATGTCCCTCCCAGCAGAGATAAATAGTGAGAAGTCATTTGCAGAGCCCTCTGTTTTCCTTTAAAAGGTGTCAGGTTGATGGTAGTTGGTTAGAAAATTGTCTGCAATGTCACATTTGTCTGTATGACACACAAATTCTCAATGGCTTAAACAGGCTATGAATAAACTCAGGCTGTGGATTACAATGAAGTTTGTAGTATCAGCAAAGCTCTTGAACAGCTTCCTAGTGACACCACCCATAAGAGCAACACCTTTGAAATGCAATATGACCAATTTATGATCTCAGTGGCTCACCACCTGGGACTTCAAGGTACCTCATGGAGTCCTTGAAGGGGTCCTTGCACCCACTCTGCTCTTCCGAGTCCTCTGCACCGGGCTCATGAGCTTGCACCCATGCAAGTCACTGGGGACCTACAACAAGCGCCCAGCAGGAGAGGGTCAAGGAGCTAAATATCTGTTGTAGTTTTCAGCATCACCAGCAACATAGTATGCCCCAGTCAGATGAAAATGAAGTCCCAGGACAAAAAAGTGTTCTGCTCTCACATCACCAGCTAACACTGTTGAAATGATGTCCCTCTCCCTGCTATAGCCAACAGAGAGGTGAGCAGCCTTGCTTGCCTCCCCTTGTGCTCTTGCTAGAGAGGGAAACCCATAGCGTGACCTCTTCAGGGCTCATGACTGCTTAGGTGGAAATGCAATGGCTTTAAAGAAGGGCACTACAACAGTGGAGGTTTCTTTGATGGATGAAAATGTAATATAGGGGGGCTACTTAGACAAGCTTGATGGGTCAAAGCTGCTCAAGCCATGCCACAGCAAAGAAAAGACTCCAGGAAAAATGTTTCACCCAATAAAAATGTTCACTCCCCTCACACCGATAACCCTTTGCTAGTGCAGCTTACTCTTTCTTGGTCAAACTAGCACTGAATTTAATAGCTCATCATGACCCTCCTTGAGAGAAAGAAAGATTCCCTAGAGTATGTACACTCTGGGGCAGAATATGTCTTTCCCTTTAATTTATTCTGTGCTGGTTTGATTTCCTTGAGTTAGGTGCCAAACAGACAGGCAATATTATGGGGGAAAAAAAAAAAAAAATTAAATCAACCAGTCTGTAGTGGTTTAAACCCAGCCAGACAGCTTGTTCACTCACTCCCCCCCTTTCCTCCCTCTTTCTTTCCTTCCCCCTACTCCTGGAGGGATGGAGAGAAGAACCAAAAAGAATGCAACTCCCATGGGTTGAGATAAGAACAGTTTAGTAGCTAAGGTATAACACAAATCACTGCTGCTACCAACAATAATAATAACGGAAATAACAAGGGAAGAGAATACAACATCTCAGCACCAGCCAACCCATAACTCGCCCCCCCCCAAGCCTGACCAAGCACCGACCTATACCTCCTCCAACCCTGCAGTCTCCCAGCCCTTCCAGGTAACTCCCAGAGTTACATACTGGGCATGAAGTGCTGTGGTATGGAATACCTCTTCGGTCAGTTTGGGTCAGGTGTCCTGTCTCTGCTTCCTCCTGGCTTTCCCTCCTCCCTGGCAGAGCATGAGGCTCACAAAGTCCTTGGCCAAACCAAAACATCATTGTTGTCAGCTCTGTTTCCAGGCCGAAAGTCAAAACACAGCACTGCAACAGCTACCAGGAAGGAGAAAAATGACTGGTACTGCTGAACCCAGGACACAGTCATAATAAAATTAGGAAGGAAGATATATTTTGTTAGGCTATGTTATAAGAAGCTCATCTGCACACCCACAAAGGAGGAGATGAAGACAGTGGTGAAGGGACCCTGTGTAACACCCTGCCCATCTAATTGCACCCAGGTCCATGCTAGGAACCATCAGCCCATCAGTACCCCCTCTAGGAGCCAAGAGGACCACTGGAGAACAAAGGCAAATGATTGGAACCCAAATGAAGGATAAAGCACCCCATCCAGACCCTCCCTTGGCTGACTCAGGGGACCCTAAGTCCCAAGGGCCAAGGGTGACACCCATGAGGAGTAATCAGTGCTGGGGCACCTTTAGGATGGAGGGATCACTGCCCAGGAGTGTGGCACATGTTAGGGGATGCAAAGGAAGTGCGTTTTAGAATTGCACAGGTCTGATTATGGGATATTCATGGGAGAAACCAAAGGTAGGGTAAGGGATGAATTTAGGTGATATGGGGAGAAACAAGAATGGGAAAATAAGGGGACAGAAAAGGCCAGTTGCATGTTGGCTCATCAGCATGCTGGTATTATCATGCTCTATGTTTGGCCAGTGCAGCCTGTCCTGCTTTTTTATCACAAACCATGAAATTCCTAATTCTTTTTCTGGGTGAGGGACCTTCTATTCTCTGAGCATAAGAGTGCATGGGGGGCTAGGTGCAGCAGCCAGACAGGGTCCTTGTGTCGCTGATGCTGCACTTACTTGAATAGAATAAGTTGAAGCAGATGTGTTAGCATCAGGGATGTGTGGCTCATATGCTACATCTAAGTGGAAAGCCCTGCTGCAGGGTGCTCATCCCTGTGCACAGTTGAAGGCTCCATTTGAGGACAGTAGCACCATGCATTAATGTAGTCACAGGTTGCACAAGGATAACATGTAAACCACCACCTTTTAAAATGAAGATTTTTATTGTTATTAATATTGGTATTTGTAATTTGCATACGTTCTCCCCAAACAGCCCCTAAAAAGGAAGAAGCCAGGCAAACCCAAAATGGCAAGTTTGAAACTCAAGTGTTTTAACCAAGAAAAGTATTTTCCTGCACTGAAAAATATGTTGCTTTGTAACTAATCTCCTTGAAAAAAAAATATGATGCTGTAGTATTTGAATAAAATATGAGAAATAAAGTGTGCTTCTCAATTGACTTTAAACCAATTGCTATGCACATGGGTTGCTAACACACCCTAGTCTAAACTGAGGCAAATTTGATAGGAACGCTATAGACCCTCCTCTTTACAGGTCCTAAATCAATGTGTTGCTATTTGAAGATTTGGAGCTCTGCAACTGCTCTTTTCAGGTGATCTTTTGGTCCATGATGAACTTGCTGCAAAGCAGTTTTAAACTTTTCTATGGAAGTGGAGTTTACAGGCTTGGGGATCATCAGTTTCCCTTGTTTTTAAGAAGTAGCCTTTGAGGAGGGCAAGAAAATTTTCACATTTGACAATATTAATAACTGTATTTGCTATAATTCTCACATAATCTGGGCTATGCACAATCATTAATGCTATCACCAAATGTCTTGACTTAATATAATTTATGAAAAGAAGCTTAGTTATCGATACATTTTTTTTCCCAGTAGATTAAAGCCTTCTGTGCTTCAGGAATATTGCTACATAAAGGTTAATGTGGAACAGATGATTCAATATCCTACAGCAAGTGTAGCAGCAAACAGTGCTTAAATGTTTAAAAAGAAGTAAGATAAGAATACCAAAGCACACTAATACGGCATGCACATATCCCACATCTCTGATCCATCTTCTTTAAGCCTGTAAAAATAGCTATGAGTCCTTTTCTTTACCAATTTGAGAGATTCATAAAGCCCTATTTAACCACTAAATGCTGAATGAAAATCTTTGTAGGGGTTATATTTAGAAACTCATATTATGTTCAAGAAAGACCAATATTCTTTTTTATGCTTTTCAAGAGAATTAAAAGATGTCTGTGCTGTACATTTCTAGTGCCTGGAGAGTAACTGAGGGTAGTTGATACAGGGTATTTCTGGCAGGGCCTGTGACTCCCCTGGTAGCACTAGAGGAAGTCTGTACCTGATACCCCTGTTGCTACCTTATTTCTCTCTCGTCCAAGTCACTGTAACTTATTATGGTGGTCACATGGAGCATGATTAAAAGGGACATTTCTTATGCTACATTGATCCTACCCTTACACTGGATAAAAAGGAAAAAAGAAGTTTTTTACTCAAAGAACAAGCTTGTGCTATGGCACTGAACTGAGGTACAAAGAGACAAGCAAGTGCAATAGGTTTTCCACCTGAATGATCTCTGGGAAGTCACTTATTTTCTCTCTGCTTTCATCACCTTAGCAAATGGAGGTGACATTAATACCTATACCCCTCCTGTTGGTCTGATTTGTCTATTAACATGGCACTGCTGGGTTATTCATGCAGCATGCAGCTCTGTTGGGAATGCCTCTGCATTAACCCCTGCCACTGAACTAAAAAAAAAACCCACTCAGTAATAGGACCGTGCTTGGACCATATGGCAAGTCTGTTGATCAAATAAGACCATAGCTAAGACAAGAGCCAGGAGACAAAAGTTCTGCCAACATCTGAAGCTGCAGTTTTTCTAGCTGTTGTTGGGTTGGATGGGAGCACAAGGGCTGCACAGCAGATTGTGCACTGTCAGGGAGTGATGGGGCACAGGCAACCACACACCTGGCACTGTATTCTCCCAGCGGAGGATTCATCATGGGAAAGGAGGTCTGAGGATTGCTTGGCTGACTCTCAGTAACATGCGAGACCCTTTGAATCAAAGCGCTTTGTTAAATACCTGTTTACTTGCACAGCCAGGAAAGGCAGGAGTGCTGTTGTAGCTATAACAAATCAAAGAGCTGTTACAAATTAAAGTCTGCTTATCTCTGTGAAAGCAAAATTATGGATCAATAGTCTCGGTGTTTGCCTCCACTTTTATCCCTCAAAGGTGGGTAGTTTCTTCTACAGCAGCTTGCTGGGACAGGAGGCAGTGGTTGGTGCAACACACCTTGGGCAGGACAGGACCAGAAGCTCACAGTAGAATTTCCCCTGGAGTAGGACACTCAGACTGGGGAAGATCCTGTGCTATCCTACAGCACTGTGGGAAGCCCAGGAGGGCACTCTTAGAAGGATCAGATTTTGGTCACCTCAATAACATTGGCAGTCAGGTGCAAGTCATAGAATCATAGAATGGTTTGGGTTGGAAGGCACTTTAAAGATCATCCAGTTCCAACCTCCTGCCACAGACACGGACACCTTCCACTAGACTAGGTTGCTTCAAACCCCATCCAACCTGGCCTTGAACAGTGCCATGGATGGAGCAGCCACAGCTTCTCTGGGAAACCTGTGCCAGGGCCTCACCACCCTCACAATAAAGAACTTCTTCCTAATATTTGATCTACATCTACCCTCTTCCAGTTTAAAGCCATCCCCCCTTGTCCTATCCTTACATGTCCTTGTCAGAAACACCTCTCCAGCTTTCTTGCAGGCACCAGAAGGAAGGCTGCTCTTAGGTCTCCCAGAGCCTTCTCTTCTCAAGGCTGGACAACCCCAGCTCTCTCTGTCTGCCTCCATATGAAAGGTGCTCCAGCCCTCAGAGCATCTGTGGCCTCCTCTGGACTCGCTCCAACAGTTGCACATACTTCTTATGTTGGATGCCCCCAAGCTGGATGTGGTATATTGCAGGTGGTGTCTCACAAGAGGAGAGTAGAGGGGAAGCACCAACTCCCTCGACCTGCTGGCCACACTGCTGGTAACGCAGCCAAGCATACGGTTGGTTTTGTGGGCTGCAAGCTCACACTGCTGGTTATGCTGAGCTTCGGACATATTGCTGCTGAACTTTATCCTAGGAAAATCAGCTCTGCTTTAGACAGGTGTTACTTATAAGAATACATTTAATCTTAAACAATGTGGAAGTTGTGTATTTCATGTAGTATATTGGCAAAGGGAAAAAAAATTAAATGAGGTTTCTGAAAAGTGCGATTTTTACATTTTCCTTTCCACACACTTGCCTAGTGGCAAGAATTCCTTTGGAGACTCCTGAATATTTAGTCCCCATCCTCCAAACTGGTTCGTTGAATCTTTGAGAGACAATAAGTTCCACTTTGGAAAATGAGCCCACATCTCTTGCTTAAAAACCAGATGCTTGTAAAGTACAGTAATCACTTTTACTTTACTTCTCTGAGCTCTAAGCTGATCATGAGTTTTGGCAACTGAACCATACAGGACACATATCTCAAAAATTTTCACAGATATGTGAAAGGGTAATTTATGAGAAAATACTGCTGCTACTAACATAGGCAATTTGAATAATAACAAAAAAATAAAAAGGAAACAATCTCAACCTACTTGCTCTTGGCGGGTGGGTTTGGTTGTTTTTTAAGTGCAGCAGGATTTTTCTTCATTTCTTTTTGTTATGGATTATTTTCTTCTAAAAAATGTCCTTCTTTAGTCAAAGATAATTTAGACATTGTACCTCCCATTTCCTGAATTGAAAAATGGAGGCCAAAGTTGTGTCTTGGTAAGTGAAATGCCACCAGAGGTGGTGAGGGACTTGCACGGGAGCATGCAGAGCTGAAAATTGCCAAATTTTCCTCTCTGCAAGTTCTTGCACTGTGTCTTGCTATTCTGATGAAAGTCAATTTACTGATGTGCCAGGCAATCATCTCTCTGCAGAGGAGGGCACAGTGGTGACCGCTCATATGCATATATAACTCCCCAATGCACACAGCTACCAGAGCTCCTTGGGCTGGGGCTCAGGCATATTAGATATTGCTATGTCTTCATTACAGTCAACTGAGTTCCTGCTCCTGCATCTTCTGGTTAAACCATTCAAGTCTCTGGTTTTGCGGTACTGTAATTAGGAAATTTGGTTTACCAATACTTCACTCAGATCAGAAATGCAGAGTTCCGCAGTAGCCCAGTTGATGCTGAACACAGTTTTGTTAAGGGGTGATCAGCAACAAAGCAAAACCTGTGAGGTTGTTTTCTAAGGAGCTGTAAGTACTGAGTCATTTAAAAAAGACTTGGTATTGTTAAAGAGATCTGTGAAATGCTCCTGTCTCTTTATTGTTGCTATTTTGAATTCATAGGTATTCTGGTTAAGCTCCAGAAGCCTATATTACTTAGCAATATTTCACAAGAAGCAATAAAGTCTGGAGTAGCAAACTTTATTTCCAGCAGTCTTTTCTGGTGCCAGGGAAGGTTTCAGCTCTCATCTATGATTCCTCAAAGCCATGAAGTGATGACTCACCACATGGATGCATGACAGTGAGCCCTTCAATCATTAAGAAATTCATCCCTAGTAGTTTGCAAAAGCGGATGGGTGGTGGCTGTGGTTGGCTGAGTTCAGAGGAAATTTTCAAACAAGTTAAAAAAAAAAAAATGGAAAGAAGGAAGGAATAACCATTTTTCTATTCCCAAGAAGGCTCTTAAAAGTGTAAGTAGTTTTCAGTTCTTGAAAGGAAGATTTGGGATAAGCATTGGGAAAAAAAATCTCCAGTGTAAAGGGTAATAGAGAGGCAGGTAGAGGTCATCACAACTCTGTGCTGGAGGTCTTGGAGCACAGGTTAGATGCATATCTGTCAGAAAAGGGTTATCTATGATTCTTTCATGAACTATGGGGGCAGATTATATGACTTGTGTTTCATTTTGTGGTATAGGACAAAATCACAAGATCATGGGACTCTGGGTTTTCCTTTGCTGATTCATCATTAAGGACATTTTCCTTAAATTTTGAGCCTGATTTGTGATTTGACTTCTGAAAGCACAAAGTCTATCTGAGCTGAAAACAAAATAGCCTCACTTCAATCAAAACAGAGAAAAAATTCATTATACTTATTTCTTACACCAGAACTGCCACCACATCTTGTTTCCAGAATGAGGTGAAAAGCTGGGAAACCTTAAAGGCACACTTTCAAAACACCTCTCAGTGTATGTAACTGTTCCACAGAAGCCCTTGCTTGTACTAATACCAACCACGTGGTTTGAGCCGCTGGGGCACGTATTTCAATTGCTTTTTGCTTTGACAATGAGCTGATAAGACTCAGTGGTTGCTGCTTACAAGTCCTCTCCTATTAACAAACGTTGTCACTGGGCTGCCATCATTGTGCTCAGCAGTGGAAATACAGAACTGTATTTCAGATCCCAGTGATTTCATGGGTTGTGTGCTTGTGTTCGAACAATGCTATCACTCTCCTCATCTGTTTCGTGTGCCACCAGAGACCATAACTCATCTTTATAGAGCGCTCATCCTTGTATTTATTTTTTCATTTTCTGAAAACATTGCCTTTTGTTTGGCTCAAAGGCTACATTGCCTTACAGTTTTTGATGCCAGCTGGAGCAGTTATTCATTTCTGAACATCTGACAACTGAGCTGTACTGTCAGAATATATTACTCAGGAGCTGAAATAGGCCAGTTACAATGTGGATTGAAGCAGAGGGATCCTGGGCAGATGAAGCAGGACTCTCATCCCACCACTACAAGTCTCCATGGCAGTCACACTCGACTCTCTTTTTGCTTAGAGGAGTGAAAGAGGTGTCCTGAGAACAATCTATCACACTTCTGGATGAAGGGACTGTACCAAAAATGCATGTTTCTCTCTGTAGATTATGAAGCCTTGATAATTAGCTCAGGATGCCAGCATCCACATTTCTTACCAGTGAATCCCATCCTAAGCATCTTTATTGCTAATATGAGCAGTTGTTAAATGATATTAAGTGTCACCATGCCTGGCACACGGGCATAAAAAGTAGCTGGGAATGGGTGGTGGAGGAAGGGAATGGAATCAGTGGGTTGCTTTTAATCCTGGTGATGGTTTTTCTTTAGTGAATGTGCCCAAGGAATTTTGGGCACCTTTAGTCTTAGTGCAAACCAACGTCACTTCTCTGCAGATAGTGGACCTACTCTGATTTATGTTGATGAAGGAACTGGTCTTACACGTGTAAAGAAACAAGAGGGGAAACTTCACCCACCAAATCTTCTGTAATGTTTCAATTATTTGTTCTTCTGGACTAACCAATGGTACCAACTATCCCTGCCGCTGACCAGTGCTGCTCAGTCACAGCAATGTGCAGGGTCCAGCAATACCTTCTGCAGAGTGTCAGGAAGGTTTTACAGTAATTTTAGGTTTTGAATACCACCCTTAGACCAGCTTAGATGTTGTCCCAGAGAATACCTCTCATGCAAAATCACTCACTTTTTAAATTATGTTTCTGCCATGGAACTTTCCAGGTAGATAGATAGGCTTCTTCAGTGTGCTTTGTGTCTGGTTTAATGTATAGAGAGGCAGCTCACTTGTAAGGGCTGTAAGGTATACGCCAGCTAAGGCTAAAGTACCCAGAGAGGTCAGCAATGTCAAGCTGGTTCCAAAAGGGCCAAAAGGACCATGATGAATCTGGGAACACAGCTAAAACCAGGGATTAATTCAAAGGCTTAGTTCTAAGCATCTGTTACAGCATCTCGTTAAGTTTTGGCCTTGATAATAATATGTATGTACAGTATACGAGTATGTGTTATACTGTACATGATCATGTGTATATGCAGCCATGTATGCACATTTGCATACCTGTGCATTTTATTTATTAATCACATTATGAGAAACACATTATAGGAATCTAGAAATAGTCAAGTCGTGCAGGTGGCAATATTCATTGAATGTAAATGCTTTATTTGATTTTTCATGTAATAAAGAATTAATAATATTATAATCACTTGTATTTGAAAAGCAATACAGATAAGGTGTTACATGTATGTTATTGTTTAAAGTTTTAACTAAGCTTGTCAGAGTTTAATTTAGACTCCAGCTACACACAAAGACTATTTCAATTAAAGTAATCTCTTCTGATCTAATATTCTTAGCTTTAAAGTCATACTGCATAAATATTTTATTCCCTATTTAATAACACTTTTTCAGAATCAAAACTAAATGCACATATCTAAAATATGTACATGTAAAGAGCAGCTGACAAGACATGAGAAACTTTGAAGAATATTATAATTTGGAATTAATTAAGCTTGGGGCAAATTTCAGAAATAAGATTTAAATGAGGGGAGCTGATTACACATTCCCACACAGGTCTGAAACAAAAGCCCAGATTTGCTCCACCACTTATTTTAAGTGTGTTTATTTTTGTGCAGTCAATTCACATTCACACTGTTACAAAGCACTCCTGAGTATCTTACTGAATCAACAACTAAAGTGAAATTTAAAAGAAAAGACCAGTTCCAGATAGTATAATGGAAGATAAATGTTAATTGCTGGGGGATTTTTATTTAAGTCCCACATAAAGAGCCCTTTGGGAGAACCAGTGAGGCAGTCATCATGTAATTTAGCACTATGAGAAGCACTGTGTTTGAAATCAGCCAGCTAGGAGACAGCAACTGTAAAATTTAGAGGTGTCAGTTTGTCACACATCTTTTGAAGATTTGTTGCTATTGTTACTCCTATTGCTGTCATTATCATTGTGGTTAAAAGTATTATTTTCATTATTATTAATATTCTGTAATGGAATATATAGTAGTAATGGTAAAGGTAACGGTAATTGTAGCAGTAGCAGTAACCGCAACAGGAATAGCAATAGAAATAGTAATAGTAATGACTCTATGATTCTATTATACCAATACTATAATAGTAATAGTAACAATAACAGTAACAGTAATGGTAATAGTAATAATAATAATATGTGTGTGGTCTTATTTATTACAATAGTAGTAGCTGGAAAAAAAGTTGCACTGAGTCCAGGATGGGACCAAATGGACTGAAAACCTACAGGACTGGATGAGTAAAAAGCCGTAGTCCAGTTCACATGCAAACACTGAACTCTTTCAAATGACAATGGTAGTGAACCTGGCAATGTGGAGATAAACATGGTGGCCTGGAGAGGCATTCGTTGTCAAGAATGTTCACCTTGGCTCAGTTTAATAAAGCTCACACAGACTTCAGCTGGACTGAGCTGGGGCACACGAAGCTGGGCGCAGCTTTGCTCAAACCACAGCAGCTCTTGAGACTGGCCAAAAGTGAGGGGAGCAACAAGGACCACGATGCTGACCACCTCAATCAGCCCCATATCCCTGAACATGTACATCCCTGGAAATATAGAGTTTTTTACAGTGAGGAGGCTTCATTCCTGTTCTATAGGACTGCTTTTTCCTTCTAGGAGATGATGTCCAGATTTTTACCACTTTATGCAATTTTTTCACTCTGGACTGTAGGAGTGCGCATTGAATGGGCAATATAGTTTCATCTTGATTATCATTGGAAGTGTCAGGTTTTTTTCTCATTTGCAATGTTTTAAGAGCACAGATGTCTAATATTAAATTGGGTTCATTAGAAAGCAAAAATATAAGGTTTTTTTCCTTTGGAAGCTGACACTAGTCATATTTGAAGGAACTATAATGGACACATTTTTGGGTATGTGAGTAACTACTTCTTAGAACAAATGTTGTGGGCTGTGGTGGCCAGTAGGTGTAAATTATGAAACAATTTCTGATATAAAAATATTCTTGGTTCACCTCAGAATTATTAGGGTTCATGGGAAAACTGCCAGAGGGATGCTGATCATCTCTCTTGTAGGAAATAGGCCTGCATGACAAGGACGGTTGCCCAGCTGTAAACCTATTAAATTAGAAAAAATACATGCTATAAGATGATATTCATCTTCTAAATTAATAACATGATATCAAATATCAAGAGCAATACATCTCAGTGTAATGGCGTGTTGTTTGTCTTTCATTTAAACAAGCCATTAAAATAAACCTGAAGAGAAACAGCAGCTAGTTAATTAGGATAAGAGTCTCACATTGTACACAGATTAAGTAAACTACCCAGCTTGCTGGCACAGGCAATCAGAGCTGACTGCTGACCCTCATGACTCAGGTGCAGCCTTTCCTCCCAGTGAAATGAGATTCGTAATCCCCCTGCAGTCCTGATCTATAAAGTTCTCGAGTCAAATGCATCATTAATTTAAGAATAGTTTAAATGAATGTGTGGGTGTAATTAATTATTCATAATGTGGGCTAAAGTGAGTGGCAATGCGTGAGTCCATGTCAATAAACTGTTAAACTGGGTTAAGTAGGGAGCCAAAATCACTTAGGTTGTCAGGAGTCTTTCCTCAGATGCTCTCAAGCTGCCAGTGCTTACTAATTTTAGTGGCAAGGTAATCACAGCATCCTTTGGGAAGGACAAAGCAGTTAGTGCTCTACCTAGATTTTTTCCACTCATCAATATTGCAGCTATTCATGAATTTGGGGAGAGGAATGGGATCACCTTTTAAACAAAACATTTTAAAGTTAAGTATTTCCATCCATCCCAAAATGTGCAGAACAACATGTTTAGGACGTTTGTTTCAAAAGTTGTAATTTCTATAGATATCAGTGGTTGTACAAAGCGTATGTGGCTGGAAAAATGAATGCAAACTTAATTATAAATGATTTTGACTCTTTCCTAGAAAGTTCACTTCGTCTTACAGGAGTGAAGTTATACATCAAAATTACAGAATACACCAATCACCTTTTCTACCATATCTGTCATTTCAGCTATAATTTCACCACATAAAATCATAATCCACAATTTTTGAAACAGATACATAAATAAGTCTCCTGAACATCCTATGCACAATGCCTTCTATTCTCTGATTTTTGGTGTAATACACATTATTTTGCTAATAGTTTTCATTTCATTGTGCTGCTTTTATTGCTGGTTATGCTACAGCATTCTGCTGTGGAGGAAATAAAAGACTACTCAAAGGAGACAGATAATTAATATATTTACATTGTTTATGAAATTGGACAGAAAAGTCAACTTTAATGAACATTTTTGAAGCTTTTCTAGTGCACTCATGGGGTAAGAAAGTTAGAAACAGGAGCTGACAGACATGAAATGACAGACACATATTTTCTCTAAATAATTATACAGATGCTAGATAAACCATCATCTTTAGTTAACGAATATTTTGCAATGTGTTTCTATATACTGGATATTCCAGTAGGGTTGGTTTATCTCTAGGAAACAAAAGGCGTGTGAGATTGAACAGCTTGCACAGTAAAATTCCTTATATACCATGAATGGAAAAAGCAAGTTTAACTAGACAACTATAAAATGAAAGTTGTGAGACAGTACTTTTAGAAACAGACATCTTTAGTGCTGTTTTAGTCTGGAACTTCCTGAAACATTTTGTTGCTGCCTTTTCTCTTTATCAGGATTGAAGCATTGCAAGAAACGCCCTGCTGGGAAATTCACTAAGCAGTAGTTTCAAAGTGGATTTCACTTGGATCTGTCTGTGTCTATTGCCTTTCCAGTTTTTGACTAAATGATGTGATTTTCTGTTTTTTATATGTCTTAAAATACTTTTGGCTTGGTTTGGGTTTTTTTTAACTAATTGTATTTCTACCAACTAACAACAGACTCAAGAGATTAGATCCCTGAATAAGAGAGGGATAATAGAAGTAGAGCAAAAGGCTTCTTATCACCCTAATCAGAAAAACTTTTATTTTGGGACTCTTTGAAGAGCCCGTGACAGCCCAAGTCACAGTTCCTGCTAGAAACATACAGTGTCTGTTAGGAACTGAGTGCCAGACACTCAGCTCAATCAAAACTATGGTAAAAGAATGGCTTTTTTTAATTTTGAAAATTATAGTTCTTGAAGTCGTTATGTCCTTCTTCCCAAATCTTTGCATCTCCTTGATTGCATGATACAGATATTCAAGGATTTGGCTGTTCTAACACTCCACAGAACAGCCCAGAAGGGGATCTTCCTTGTAACTGAAATTAGTGGCATTTAAACTATTCATTGGTGTCAGCATTAAAGAAATATGAACATGGTGAAACTGACCCCTAAAGAGTAAGATGGGTTTGCCCAGAGGTCTTATTGCTGGTGAGTGCCTTCCTTCTAGACATTCAGAAACAGAGACAGAAACACATGAGCTGAAGAAACTGCTCCCCAGGCTGGGGTACCTGCTGCTCTTTTACAGTAGACACTGACTTATCAGGCACCTGAAGAGCTGGAAATTTTGGCTGCTTTCCCTCATAAGCCCATGTCCGGCTGCTGTGGCTGCAAGCACAGTCACCCTAAGGAGTACAGGGACTGCTGGACTCATCCATCTTCCTGACATTTTCCTGCAAAGTTTTCTGCTAAATCAATGTTTTTAACAATGGGAGTCAGGAGACATGATAAATACAAGGACTAGATGGCATCCAATACTCATGGTCCTCAAATAAGCAGTGTATGAACTCTCCCATGGATTTGTACTCCAAAATATGGGCCATTCACATTGCAGTAACCACTACAGATGCATTGATGCATTAATCTGTGGTCTCAAGAAATGTCTGGACTTGGCAAGGCCAATAATAATTTCAGTTTGCTTTAGCTGTGGCAGCAATTGTCAAACTGTCACAGAATTATTGCCAAAATACATTTTAGGTTTAGTTTAAGTTCATGTAATTATGCAGTATAATGCACCCTGTTAATTAATAAATAGCAACATACAATTGTTCTCATCACCCTTTTTTATCTTCCCACAAAATCCAGCATAGTGACTAGGACAGGGTTAGCTGAAGTCAGAAGGAAGTCCCAGATTCTCAGTGTTCAGCTCCTGAAGCACCCCCAGCTGCAGTTGCCTTAAAACACAAGGCTAACAAAGTCCCACTAACTTTTCGTCTGTTTTCAGCTGTTATTTTCTAATGCAGGAAATTGACTTTCAACCTCAAGAGGTTATTATGTTAATCTTCAGACCAGAGAGTCCTAAAAAGTTATTGGGAGAATAATTTGGGTTTTAGCATAAAAAAATGAGAAAGTTCAGAGGCAACAAGAAAGGAATTAAAACAACTTAGCTAACACCCATTCACACACACACAAAACCTCCTAAAAATAAGAATACCGAAATCAGGGTACACCAGAGCTCATACATTGACAGGGAATGATTCCACGGCCCTAATCCAGCATCTATTATCTCTACAAACATGTTGCAATAAATTCCCTGTGCTCTGGACGAAACTGTGATTTGAATAATACCACTATTAATTGATTCCACAAATTAACTGCTAATCCAAGAGTCCTGATTATGATTAGTCTGCTAATCAATTTATTTGATAGAAAGCTTTTTAAATTTTCCAAATTACAGTTCAGCTCTTCTCTCTCCCTTTTTCACTTGTTTCATCTAATTAACTGTTTCTCCTAGCAGTGAAAAGCAAGATTTTCCTTTCTTAATTGCCTCTTGACCCTTTCTCACTCTCCAACGTGGTTGCCTTTAGAAGATCTTCATCATGAGAAAATTAAAATGCTATCAACAAATTTAAAGTATTGTTTGGCCCAGAGAAAACTTCCCAGCATGTTTGTAAATCCTTTGGAGTTATATTTACACAGCTTTGCTGGGGAAAGTCTGACTCCCCAGTATACTGAATTGCCCTTCAGTTAATACATGCAGATGAACAACCTCCCTGGTGACTCTGCAAAAACTGGTTCTGCGATTACTGATTGCAACACCAGCAATGAGAAGTAGTGCATGAGTGAGCAGATGTCCCTAGCTAGCCAGGGAGTCACTGGGAAGATGTCTCAGGGGGTTGCAAGCCTGACCTCAGGCATGGGCTCTGTGTGCTGGAGAGCTGTAGCAACAAGGAGGGGTGCTTCAGGAAAGCATACAGAAAGATAGAAAAACAAAGCACAGTGCATAGCTGTCACATCCATGTCTGATGACTGATGGTTGCTCTCAGCTTCAGCATTCACCATCTTTCCAGGGAGCACTAAGGCTTTCCTTGCTGTTCTTCAAGGTGAGATTTCTGAAGCAACACATTCTGAAAAGTTAGGAACAATTGTCCTCTTACAGAGACTGTCCTTATTATAACCTTCTCTCCACTTGTGGTTTAAACCTAGCTGGCAGCTAAGTACCACACAGCCACACACTCACTCTACCCCTTACCTATCCCAGGTGGGATGGGGAGGAGAATCAGAAGAATGTAAAACCTGTGGGTTGAGATAAGAATTGTTAATAATAATACGGAACAACAAAAAAGAGGAAATGAAAATTCAAAAAACACAAGTGATACATGATAGAATTGATCAGCACCTGATGACAGATACTCAGCCTAACCCAAGCAGTGATCAGTCATTTCTGCATGACTCCCCCCAGTTTACGTACTGGGAATGACATGCTGTGGTATGGAATATCTCTTTGGCTAGTTTGGGTCTGGTGTCCAGTCTCTGCTTCCTCCCAGCTTCTGGTGCCCCTCCTCACTGGCAAAGACTGGAAAGTCCTTGATTGGGGTAAGTGCTACTGGGCAACAACTAAAACACTGGTGTGTTATCATCATTACTCTTAGACTGAAGTCAAAACACAGAACTGTGCCAGCTACTAAGAAGAATATTAATTCTATTCCAGATGAAACCAGGACACTGGTCTATAGTTAAGGGTTAGCTGTGAATCATAAAGTCAAAGAAACAAAAGAAAAAGAAAAGCAAACCTCTTCCAGGGCTGCTAATGCTTGGAATGAAAGGTCAGGGCTGGATCACTCTCTTTTTCCTTCCTCTCATGAAGCATCCAGGCTGAAAAGCTAAATGTCCGGATAGATAGGTGAGGCTTGTGTATACTAGATTCTCAGTCACTTCTTTGTGTATATATAACCTGGTTTTATACCCATGAAGAGCAGCATGAACTCTTACTCTTTTGCCATCAGACCCCAGACAGTACATACAAGTATGTCTGACCTTTCCTGCCATCACGTCTGGCTCAGGAGTGAGACTATGGCCACTCTTGCTTCAGCATTTCCTCCTACTCACAACATCTACAGGCTACAGGTCCAGTCTCTTAGTGCTGTGTCTTTACCCATCACTGTACCATGAATTTGCACCACCTGCATAAAAAGCACTAAGCTAACGGAATATATATTCAAATGTCCCTTCCCATTACTTATTAAAACACTCCTATTCTGAACAGAACCCAGAAGGCTATTGCTCAGGTGTTTGGAGCCCACACCCTCACCAAGGGATACTTTGTCTGTGAATATAGAGTAATAGAATTATTTAGGTTGGAAACAATCCTTAAGATCATCGCGTCCAAGTGTTTAACTAACACTTCCAAGTCCACCACTAAAACATGTCTCTGAGTGTGACACCTACACATCTATTAAATCCCTCCAGGGATGGTGACTCAACCCTGGGCATCTTGCTATTATCACTTGTTACTGAAATATCCCTCAACCTCCTGTCCTGGGTTCAGCAGTAGCAGTCATTTTTCTCCTTCTTAGTAGATGGTGCAGTGCAGTGTTTTGACTTTTGGCCTGGGAGCAACGCTGAGAACACCGATGTTTTTAGCTGTTGCTCAGTTATGTTTACTCTGACCAAGGACTTTCTGAGCCTCATGCTCTGCCAGGAAGGAGGAGAAGCTGGGAGGAAGCAGAGACAGGACACCTGACCCAAACTAGCCAAAGAGGTATTCCGTACCACAGCACGTCATGCCCAGTATATAAACTGGGGCCAGTTACCTGGAAGGGCTAGATCACTGGTTGGGCCAGGCTGGGTATCCGTCGGCAGGTCGTGAGCGGTTGTATTCTCTTCCCTTGTTATTTCTTTTATCATTATTATTATTGGTGGTGACAGTAGTGATTTGTGTTATACCTTAGTTACTGGACTGTTCTTATCTCAACCTGTGGGAGTTACATTCTTTGGATTCTCCTTCCCACCCTTCTGGGAGTGGGGGGAGGAAAAGGGGGAAGTGAGCTGGCAGCTGCATGGTTGTGGGTTGCTGGCTTGGCTTAAACCGTGACAGCTCTTTTTGGCACCCAACATGGGGCATGAAGGGTTGAGATAATGACAGATCTGACCAGAGTGTGTCAAATCGTATTTGTGATAAGCATTCATTGTTTCGGATTAATAGTCACTCGTCACAATGCTGATTTATTGGCTCTCAAAGTTGTTGCTCTTGATCTCGGAGTTTCAGCATGCTGTACCTTACTTACAGCCAGTATCTGCTGTGTTAGTGTTTATCTGGTGGGGGCCTTGGGCTAAGGTTCTTGTTTCACTGCCCTTTATGGTAATACAATAGAATCATTGATCATGAAACTGATCTGGCTTGCATTCCCAGTGTGGTCACCACCTCTGTATTCTGGGAGGTGTATAATAGAAGCGCTTAGCAATTACACATCCTTTTTCCCCTCCTCGGGTGATCAGTCTCTGAAGGATGCATTCCCTTACCTTCCCAGCCCTGCCCCCCCCCCCCCCCAGACAGCTTACAGCATCATTTGAGAGTTCTGTAGGTTTTGAATAGCCTTTGGGTGCCCTTGAGACCTGCCTGCTTATTGTGATGGGGATCACCATGTTGGCACACATACAGAGTGTGTTTTACCCACGACCATTTTGTCTGATCTCAAAAATTAAGCAGAGTCGGGTTTGGGCCTTGTCTAGGGTTAGAAAACAATATAGGAGGACCAAGAGATTTTCCCCAAGGCTGGACAGTCATGAGTGGCAGGGTGTGTGGGATAGTATGGGCAAGTATCTAGGTCAGTGGGCCCCTCCTGTGCTTTGGAACTCACCACTGAACAAGTGCAAAATCCACAAAAATTAGTAAAATACTTAAATGAGGTGTGTGGTCATTCTGGCCATACCAGAGATGGACAAATCATGGCAACATGCTGGGGTCTGGCCTATGTTTACAGAGCCCTGTTCAACACTATCCAGCACCTTTAAAGTGAAAAAAATGTCTCTGGATCTGATGGCAAAGCAACAGACAACATAGCTACTCCAACTCCAAATACAGCAGCTATACCGACCCTAGTGACAAGTACAGCGGCTACCCAAACCCCAACAACAGATACTGCAGCCACTGCAACCACAGTGATAATCACTGCATCTAAACCAGAGAACCAATTTGTGCCAATATCAGTTGCCCCTGTACGCAAGGGGAAAAGCAAAAAAGAGGCAAGAAAGATGAAGCAAGATGAAGAAACAACGAATTCACCACCCAGGACAGCATCAGAAGAAGAAGAAGAAGTGATGTCTCAACCCCAGACCTCAACCGAGCTACAGAATATGCGAAAAGATTTTACCCATCAATCAGGTGAGCACATCATCACCTGGTTGCTCTGATGCTGGGACAATGCAGCCGATGGTCACAAAATAGAAGGTAGGGAAGCCAAGCAGCTGGGATCACTTGCTAGGGAAGGGGGAACTGACAAAGCAATTGCAAGAGAGAAAAAGTCCCTCAGCCTTTGGAGGCAGCTCTTGGCAGCTGTGAAAGAAAGGTTTCCATACAAGGACAATGTTGAGTCGTTCAGCCAAGTGGCCTACTCTAGAGAAAGGCATCCAGTATCTGAGGGAATCGGCCATTGTAGAGATGATCTATCGCAAGCCAGATACCAGGAAAGGATCCATAGATCCAGATGAAGTCAAATGTACATGACCCATATGGCAGAAATTTACATGGAATGCACTGTCATCATATGCCCACTCCCTGGCAGCAATAACCTGGAATGATGTAGCACCACCAACAGTGAATGAAATGATTCATCAACTCTGAGAGTCTGGAGATAATCTCACCACTTTCATCATTTCAGCTGTGGAAAAACTGTCCCAGGACCTCAGACAATTGAGAGATGATCAATCTATCCAGCTCCCCATGTGTTCAAAGCCACGTCTCAGGTATTAACAAAAGGCATCCTACCACTCGAGAGAGAAGATATGAGATATAGGAGGTATATGCCATGGGCCACCCTATGGTTTTACCTGCAGGATCATGGAGAAGACATGAGGAAGCAGGATGGAAAACCTACCTCATCTCTGGAGGAATGGATGCATGAATTGAAGAGGAGAACAAAGGTCAAGGATGGTCATCCCACGAAAGCTGCAGCTTCGGTCTCTGGTGAGCAGGTTCCAAATGGAGTGGAAGAGCTGGTTTTACTCCTGCTCCTGTGATAAAGACTAATCCCTGTCAACAAGGCATAAGTGACCAATGTTGTGATGACTATCAGAGGGGCCCTGCCTCCAGCCAGGTGGAGGTAAGGGATGATTGGATTTACTGGACTGTGTGGATCAGTTGGCCTGGCACATCAGTCCCACAGAAGTATAAGGCTCTAGTAGATACCGGTGCACAGTGTACCCTGATGCCATCAAGCTGTCAAGGGGTGGAACCCATTTATCCTTCTGGAATGACAGAAGGATCCCAAAAGTTGACGGTACTGGAGGCTGAAATCAGCCTGACTGGGAGGGAGTGGCAAAAGCACCCCATTGTGACCAGTCCAGAGGCTTCATGCATCCTTGGCAAAGACTACCTGAGGAGAGGGTACATCAAAGACTCAAAAAGGTACTGATGGGCTTTTGGTATTGCTGCTTTGGAGACTGAGGAAATTGAGCAGCTGTCCACCTTGCCTGGTCTCTCAGAAGATCCTTCTGCTGTGGGGTTGCTGAAAGTCGAAGAACAACAAGTGCCAATTGCGACCACAACAGCGCACCAGAGGCAATATCACACCAACCGAGACTCCCTGATTCCCATCCACCAGCTGATCCGTAGACTGGAGAGTCAGGGAGGGATCAGCAGGACCCGCTCGCCCTTTAATAGCCCCATATGGCCAGTGCGAAAGTCTAACGGAGAGTGGAGACTAACGGTAGACTATCGTGGCCTGAATGAGTCATCGAATCATAGAATAGTTAGGGTTGGAAAGGCCCTTAAGATCATTAAGTTCCAACACCACTGCCATGGGCAGGGACACCTCACACTAAACCATGTCACTCAAGGCTTCGCCCAACCTGGTCTTGAACACTGCCAGGGATGGAGCATTCACAACCTCCCTGGGCAACCCATTACAGTGCCTCACTACCCTCACAGGAAAGAATTTCCTCCTTATATCTTCCCCTGTTTAAGTTTTAACCCGTTACCCCTTGTCCTCTCACTACAGTCCCTAATGAAGAGTCCATCCCCAGCATCCCTATCGGCCCCCTTCAGATACTGGAAGGCTGCTATGAGGTCTCCACGCAGCCTTCTCTTCTCCACGTTGAACAGACCCAACTTCCTCAGCCTGTCTTCATACAGGAGGTGCTCCAGTCCCCTGATCATCCTCGTGGCCCTTCTCTGGACTTGTTCCAACAGTTCCATGTCCTTTTTATGTTGAGGACACCAGAACTGAACACAATACTCCAGGTGAGGTCTCACAAGAGCAGAGGGGCAGGATCACCTCCTTTGACCTGCTGGTCACGCCCCTTTTGATGCAGCCCAGGATAAGATTGGCTTTCTGGGCTGCAAGCGCCCACTGCCTGCTCATGTTCATTTTCTCATTGAGGACACAACATAAAAATCCTGGGCTGCATCAAAAGGAGGTCATGCCCAGTATATAAACTGGGGGCAGTTACCTGGAAGGGCAAGATCACTGCTTGAGTCAGGCTGGGTATTGGTCGACAGGTGGTGAGTGGTTGTATTCTCTTCCCTTGTTATTTCCTTTATCATTATTATTATTGGTGGCAGCATCAGTGGTTTGCATTATACCTTAGTTACTGAACTGTTCTTATCTCAACCTGTGGGAGTTACATTCTTTGGATTCTCCTCCCCATCCCTTCAGGAGCAGGGGGGAAGAAAGGGGGGGAGTGAGAGAGCAGCTGCATGGTTGTGGGTTGCTGGCTTCTCTTAAACCACGACACCTCCATGCACTTTAACTGTGTGACTAGGTTATTTATCCTCCCTCCCCTTCATACCCTTTCGCTAGAGACTGGAAGACTTTCACTCAGGCTCCCTTGAACACCAACTTCTTTGGGAACCTTCCCAGCTCTGCCCAGCCCTCCTCTGCTCTGTGCCTCAACAAAGGATACTTAGTCAGAAATCCCTCCTTGATGTTTGCATCTTGTGCTTTCACTCCTGCAGACGGCCCTGCTTTGTCTGGGTCTCAGCTGATCTGAAGAGGGAGTCCTCAAGCATGAAGCACCGCTGTGTAATTACTCCACGGAGTGACGCTGCAGCTGGAATATAAGATCTTTGCCTCAAGAAGAGTTGTTCTTATGCACAGCAGCTATCCAACAGGGCTGCAATCTTTTGGTGTTAGTTTGATGTAAGTAAGCAGTGACAATCATTGTGATTAAAATGATCATGGATTTTTTTCCAAAGGTACTAAGCACTCTCTCCCTTTTCTTTACAGTGGATTTTTACTAGGTGGGCAATTGAAAACCCATTTTTTATATATAAATACACATTTTAAATAGCAGGTTTTTAACAGCTGAGTGATGCCAAGTTTATACCCATGGATTCCCTTCATGAAAAGACAAGAAAGTCGTGAAGATTTCCCCAGGAACAGAAAATACACATGCACTCACAACTGATGATGAGCACAGTGTTCAACTACTCCAATAGCAATTACAGCTGAATAGAAGTTGAATCATCTATAGCTATAAAACTCATACACTGCAGCAATGTGCCAGAAGGATTTTTTCATGTAACACACAAGCTAGTGAACCATGATGTACAGGTGAGCAAACTGTGGGCCACGCTGCATTTGTGCTTGCCAATCTGAGTCACATGTGCCGTATGTGACTTTCTCCTTGGAGCCTTGTCTTTCTGTTTCTCTGTCCAGGATTTTGCTTGTTTCTTTTAAAAGAAAAATGACAAAAATAAGATTAAGGTTCACCTTGTTTTCTTTTCTTCACCTACTGCTTTTCAAACATTTCTCATTCTTTTGTATGCTTTCCCTTAGCCTCTCCTTACCCATAGAATCATAGAATAGTTAGGGTTAGAAAGCACCTTAAGGTCATCAAGTTCCAACCCCCCTGCCATGGGCAGGGACACCTCACATTAAACCATGTCACCCAAGACTCTATCCAGCCTGGCTTTTGGAAGCTTCAGGGATGGAGCATTCACAACTTCCCTGGGCAACCCATTCCAGTGCCTCACCACCCTCACAGGAAAGAACTTCCTTATATCCGATCTAAATTCCCCTGTTTAAGTTTTAACCCATTACCCCTGTCCTACCACTAGAGTCCCTAATGAAGAGTCCCTCCCCAGCATTCTTATAGGCCCCCTTCAGATACTGGAAGGCTGCTATGAGGTCTCCACGCAGCCTTCTCCTCTCCAGGCTGAACAGCCCCAACTTTCCCAGCCTGTCTTCATAGGGGAGGTGCTCCAGTCCCCTGATCATCCTCGTGGCCCTCTTCTGGACTTGTTCCAACAGTTCCATGTCCTTTTTATGTTGAGTACACCAGAATTTTACACAATACTCCAGGTGAGTTCTCCCGAGAGCAGAGTAGAGGGGCAGGATCACCCCTGATATTAAAAAATATCCGGAAGGAGAAGGTATTGGTCTAATACATTAAATACATTTGTTTAGAGCACAAACAACTAATGTGTCATTTAAAATTTGCCTACATGTGCAAAGACATTTTGAAATTCTAGATGAGAACCACAGATTTCTATTCCTTTCAGGCAACCTTCCACTCACCTAATCATTTTCACCACTCCTTAGTTTCAGTTTACAGCCAATTACTAGAGTTGCTGCAAAAGGTACTCACCTTATGTAATGTTCCAGCAGCATACCAGGTTTCCCATTAATGTTAGGATTGTAAAGCCACTCATTGATTTAGCTTCATTACAAACAAAATGACTAGGTATTTTTCATTCAGAGATTTCTAATGAAAAATGGCTTCCCTATTCATTACATTGTCAAATCCTAATGGACCTGTATTTACAGGAATCCCACATAAAAACAGCCTAGTCTCTGTCTGGTGTGCTTGCAGGTAAACAGTTCAGAGGATGCCACAACAGTACACTCAGCTCCCCATGAGCTTGCTTGGATGCTGCACCAAGAGTACATTAAAAGTGAAGCCTGCCAAGGCAAATATACCCTGTTTTATCCTTCTCAAATAGCATGCTCTGGACCCTGCAACCAGTGGGATTAGATCATAAATGATCTGCTTTAATCGTACTTCTTGTGCTCTAAATTATCTGAAAAAAACAAAATTGGTCTTTCCGATTATATTCATTTTTACATATATAGGTCTTTCCTATTGTATTCAGGCTCAGAGTAATTAGCAGAAATCTCAGGAGCTTGTCTATCATGCTGTTACATCAGTATATGATGGTAAAGACATATTTCAAACACAAGCTTTAAATAAAAGTAGCTGAAACATTAGTAACCTATCATGTTAGCAAATTATTTACCAAACACCAAGGGCTGTGAGGTCCAAACATTTCCATGTTTGGACACCATCCCTCTCAATAAAGGACCACAGGGTGAGAGACTGTCCTAACGGGATGGCTGCTATTGGTGTCATCAATTGAAGGTATTATATTTCACCACCCAGCCTAAAAAAGAATGGGGGGTGGGAATTAGACTCAATTTCTCTTCATCATTACTCGGCAAAACTTTATTTCATTAAAAATAAAAACCTCCACAAACAAGATATAAACTGAACCAAAAAAAACCCTAACAAAAATCCAAGCTCACTTTCTTCTGTTGCTGTCTCTTAGACAAAGTACTGTTCACCCAATGTTAATAACAGCCTGGGATGAAATTTGGTCTTGGTTCAGGCATGATCACTTGGAGGAAGTGCACAGAGTAATGGTTTTAATCTTTCAGGCATTTTGAAACTGTAAACCCAGTATCAGCTGCTGCGCTACCTGAAGCAGAAAGCAATTTGATTTTCAATTTCTAGCCTTTGTAGCATGTTGACTAAAGGACTCTTTCCTGGGAGGAAACCCGCGCATGTACATACAGGCCCAGACTTTTGTGAAGATCAGCAGTATTTCTGCTGAAGTCATTGGAACCAGGCAGGGGCATTGGAGCACCAGCAGTGCCGGTGTTAACGAGGAAAATCCAGCAAAGCCTAAGGAAATAATCTAAGTCCTTCACATTTCCAAAGGATGTTAATTGTCTGAGAGACTTTAAAAGCAATATCATATGGAGAATATGATAATTATTTTTCCTTCTCTTCTTACTTTTTCTGCAGGTCAATCCGTCCCTAAAGAGAAGAGGCAGACTCTCCTCTGTCCTGGACATCCCTTTGGTGTCTCTCCACAGCTCCGTTACAACAGCAAATACCCTCCTGAAGTATGGATTGCTCAGGATCTGTTATATTTTTCCTGACAATTTTGGAAATATTGCATTTTTTAAAAAAATAGCAAAACATTTCAGGGAAGTGTGATTCCATAAATAAAAAACATTAATTTTGAAAGAAGCCTCTTTCACTTGCTTTGACCTTAGCCTTGCTGCAGCTCCTCTCAGCATAATTTCCAAACGTGGGTGGTTGTTGGTACCCAACTGTTTATGACTGTTTTGCACACATCCTTAGCATGGAATTAAATCACTTCTTACTCTGATTTCTTTCTTCCTCACCTTTCCAGGCCTCTGTATTGCCCAGCAGCTATTTTTCCCTTCTCAATTAACCTTATGTTGTTTCTTTCCTTGGGCAAAAATACCTTATACTGCAAAATAAATGTCCCTTCTGATACTGTTTCCTCTTCTAATAATTACTTCATTAAACTTTCTTTTTTTTCCTTTTCATTTTTGTGGAATGGCTGAAACATCCAAAGCAGTATAGCTTTATTAATTAAACGTGGCCTTAAAGAAAACCTATAAAATTCTAGTAATATTTTTATGTGAAGAATTTAATTCTTATTGATTTTCAAGTAGGTTATGTCAGTAAGCAAAAGTAAGTTGCATGTTTTTTAATAAGGACTTTAGTTTCTTGCCATGATGGTGGTCCAAGAATAGAAAAGATTCTACAGGAGAGGTTTTGCTGACATCTGGGGAAAAAGACAAAGGTGCAAAAAATGTAAAATAACAACAGACTTATGAGTAAGACAAAGTGAGAGAAAGAAATGAAATCAATAATGATGCTGCCCAGAAATATAGGTGGGAGCCTAAATCATTATTTTTACACACAGGTATTTAAAAGTAGGATTAAGATAAAACATTGGGTTTTTATTTGACTTTAATATAAGTCCCAAATGTAGCAACAAAAATAACCAAATTAATCAAAAAGTAGCCTGTTGTGAAATTAAACAAAGCATTTTAAAATTTAGGGACTGATGCCATAGTACACTTTTAAGACTCTAACACTTTATATTTCAGGCATATGGCCTTTTATGTGCTGTAATAATTTTACTTCCATCAACACTAATATATCTACACAAGGAGAAAAGCAGCAGAGTAAGATATATTTAATGATACGTATTAAGAGAAGTACACAAAGTGTTATTAGCTGAGTATTTAGGGCTTGAATCATTATTCTATGTGCTATATATAAATACTTATTCATGGGGACAGAGGTGATGTATATGCATTTATGAAAAGATGTGGATGTTAACTTCACAGAGACACAACAATTCACACCAGCTGTGAATCAGCTTGTGGTAATATAGGACAGTAATAAACATGTGAAATATGCTAACACTTTTCCCTAGAGTAAGCATTTAGGGGACAGCAGCATCAGACAGTGTAAATCCACGAAGCTGTACTGACAGCAGGGAACCTAGCTAAACTGATATTTGAAGCATTTTATTCAAGCTTTTGAAACAAATTTCCAGGTCTGGGAAGGTGGGGGGGAGGGGGTTGGGGGGGGGGGGGGGTGGCACATGTCTGGGCTCTCCAAGCTGGGAATCTTGCTTTGAAAAAAAGTAACCTTTCTTAATGCATACTAGCACAGTTGCTAAGCCCATCATAGTGTTATTTAACTACTCATTGATTTATATGCCAGTATACACACACATATATACACATATATATGCACACATATACATACATCTATTTATTTACATATGTATTCATATATATTTCTCTACACCTGCTGATGAGTGTCTTAGCTTGTTGAAGAGCTTCCATTTAGCTTCATCTGTTGAGAGCTTCCCACGTGGCTTGTAGGATCTGGGCTCGTGTTTTTGCAGCTGGGGAAACATAGCCTTCTTTGTGGCTATAGGTGAATGCTAAGAGAACCACATTTCACTTTTAATTCATACATGCTATCATAAGGCACACACTGGGAAAGCATTTACTATGCAAGCTGATGAGTGATTAGTTATACATGAATGTTTTTATACTTCTGAAGAGATGTTAGAGTGGCTGCAACTGCATTTTGATTCGATAATTGGGTTTGAAGGACTCTTAAAACTATGAAAACGCTTTTCGGTCTTTAAAAAGGTGGTTTAAAGCCCCTTCATGTTTGATTTTGACAGCTGCTAAAATCACTGCAGTAAGAGATCAGATAATCAGCTGGGGAAGTTCTGGGGAAGTTTGATACTGTTGTTTACCAAGAAAACGCTGCCCAGCAAGTGTCTCTCTTATATTTTTTTCTGTATTACTGATTCATTATACTATAAATAAGGTTATTTTTTATTATAGAATTGCAGAATGATAAAATGCTTTGGCTTGGAACAGATATTTAAAGAACACCTAGTTCCAAACCTGCAGCTATGGATAGGCACACCTTCCACCATACTAGGTTCAAGGCCTTGTCCACCTAGTCTTGAACACTTCATAGGGTGGGGTATCTACCACCTCTCTGGGCAACCACTCTCAGTATTTCACCACCCTTAGCATAAAAAATTTCACAAATGGGTCCAAATCCAAAGACCACATTGAAAAGCTTATCTGTGCCCTGCAGAGTAGCCATGTGCCATGAATGTGCCTCAGATTGATGGCACAGGAAAGAGCAGCTCCCAGGAGCACCAGGACAAGGCTTAAACTTGGGGTCTGGGGCTCTGGCTTCTCTCTGTGTAACTGTCTTGGCTATTCTGTGCCTTTTGGGTTAGCATCTGGCACTGGCATTGTGCTTTGTTTTCTTCATATCTCCAGGGACGTGTGCAGAGAAAACAGAGCTAAAAAAGCCCTGTTTATCACAGAAATGTTGACTGGAAGAGACCTCTGGAGATCTCCAGTCCAACCTCCTGCTGGATGTGAGACTACATCAGCACTCATCCATGGGATAATCCTTAATTAATCAGTGTTACTCATCATTAATGATATGCACCTAGATAGTTTATTTATAGTGGACTTTGACTAATCAAGACTCCTAGGTGTTTCAGGTGTTCTGCAATCCTGGTGCCTCACCTCACCTCTCAGGTTTGTGAGAAGTCTTTAGAGAGCTTGTTATTCTCCTATATTGCTTCTACTGGAAACCATCACTTTATTTTCCTTACAATAAGCAAAACTGTGAATGCCAATTTCTGTGAGAAGTCACAGACACCAAGATGGGAGTCACAGACACCAAGTCCATGTGGATGGCAATGAAGATTTACCAGTGCACCCTTGTGTGGTCGTGATTACACAGCATAGTTCCAAGGGGTGGGTCAGCTAGACAGTATCTTCCAGAGTATGTTATAGATAGAAAAGTATCAAGTCTTTGAAGCTATAAATTCTCCTGGTGGAGTTTTACATTTGCTTTGGACAGTGCAAACTCACACTGGTAGTTCCTACAAGTTTTCAGCTAGAACTACAGCCCTTCCATTACACTTTCTCATTGGAAAAAAAGATTGAATCTTCTTCCAAAAACAACAGAAAATCTCCAGCCTGTGGGAGAGTTAGAACAGTAAGTCCCATTACATGGTTGAAACCATTCAATTTGATCACATTTAGACTTGTTACATTGGGCTGCCAGAAGTCAGGGAAGGACAGTTATGAGTAGAGCCACCAGCGTGCTGTGAGCCCAAAAACATGGACAGAAATGCGACCTGGTTCCAAATATCACAGGATTCATGCCAGATCCTCAGTTGATTAAACTAGCAAAACTTCATCAGCATCCCTGACAAAATGTATGTCTGATACACTTGAAATGAAGATCTTTGTGAACTATTTTATGAGGGTTCCCAACAGGTCTAGAGGCTTCACTCTGGAGAATGAGAGAAATACCCTGAAGGTCAATTCATGGGTATGAGCCTTAGGGCAGACTGGCGCTGGACAGATTGGCACCCCTTGTCCAGGGATTTCACGGGAGGACCAGTCACCCACCACTGGCCTCCAGGAAAGAGCTGAGTAGAGGTTAAAGGCAATACTTGGGCTAACATTGCTGCTCTGGGTAGATTAGCTGGATGGCTCATTTAACACTGAATTTCATGTGAGAACAGCTGTTGTTCTTAAAATTGAACATTAGGAAGGAAATCCCATCGAGGGTAATACAGTGCTTAAATCCTCAAAGGAAGGGATATCATTTACCACTTCTTTAGCTGGACAAACTTAGTGTATCCCTAAGCATTAGAAAAGCAGTGTAGTGGTAGGATGGAAATTATTATAAAATTACCTAGAGAGGGGGTAAAACTTCCACCATTAATTAACAAGAAAAATATCTCACATGTATCTGTCAGGAAAGATTCTGCTGGAGGTGGAAGCACAGAAAGTGATGCACTAGATATTCTTCTGAGGTATGTTTGGCATGCATTTCCTGATGCTTTGTGTTGGGATTCCTACCCACAACTGCAAACCGAATAACTAAGAACAAAACAGGATTAAACTGATGTCCTCTGTGCTATTCCTTTCTCAGCTGATACTTTTAGAAGCTAGTTTATGTGCAAAAAAAAAGCAGTGTTTTTATACAACAAGCAAGCAGAACATCTTTCTTTCCACTGTTCATACTGTTCCCAGAAATAAGTCAGCTGAAGCATGCATTATTTTATATTAACCATAGTATAGATGGATGTCTGGTCTACCATCTTTCACTGGAATGATCAAAACCAGTAAATTGCTTTGCAGAAATTAAAACAATATCGGTGCAGTCCTGGATCAGAACTTGTATCAGCAAAAGCATTTAGTGATTTTTGTTTGTTTGTTTAAATTTTCTTCCTCCTCCAAATTAAACACAAAACCAAAAGAATTAGTTTCTTGGCTGTTGGGCTGTGTTCTTCATCCGACAGCAGAACAAAGGTTTCCCTGGCACTGTGCACTGCTGTTCCCTATAAAACATTTTTCCTGCTTAATAAAAATAGTGTAACTAAGGAGCTGAGAAGATGAGTGGTGAGAATGAGATGCTGAGGTGAGTGGCTCGAGAGAGGACGCCTTCAACACCGGAGCGGGGGGAGATCAGCGTCCAGGAGCCTCAGCTCAGAGCCGCGAGAGCCACCGAGGGAGCCTCAAGTCCTCGACAGGACCTGCCCAGAGCCGGCAGCTCAGCTGACGAGAGCGAGCAGCTGACTCACAGGGGGCGGAGCCAGGAGCAGCGGCACCAGCCCTGATTGGTTAAAAACCTGCCCCAGGGAGCGCGGCGAACAGGGCGGGTCGGGGCGGTTCTGGCGGGCGGGATGGTGAGCACTCGGCGTGTGAGCAGGGCCCGGCCCGGGAGCTCTGCTCTGGCTGCCCCGGCGGTGCCAGCGGAGGCACCCAGACAGAGCCGCTGAGAGGGGAGGCTGCGGTGCAGAGCTCGGGGTGTAGAGAGTGCCTGCACCGGTCTGGTGAGGGGAGGGTGCCCAACGGGCAGGGCTGCGCTCGGTGCTCCCTGGTGGAGGTCCTCCTGCAGCAGGGGCTGAGCTGCGGGATGCTGTTAATAGGCTGCGAGATGTCAGGTGTGAAAAACACATAAATGTATTGGCTTTCACAAATCATAGGTGTTGCTATGTGGATATATCTGTATAAGTTCGTAAAGCTTGCTAAAGACACAAGATTAGACAACAAGTTGAAAATGGTCAGAACTCTAGAGTGAAATGGAGTCACATAGCAAAAGAATTCGTAAAGGTAAAATAAAAGGGGCAGGTGGGGGGTGGGGTGGGGCTTGATACAAGAAAAGCTAGTGCCTGGGAAAAATAGGGTTGTGTTGTAAGTCTGGAATATATGGTCGCCTCCAGAAAGAGAGCTTGCAGTAAGAAGACTGCAGCAACTCGGAGACCCCGTCCCAAACCGTGGCTGTTCAGGTCTCTGGATGCAGGGAGTGCCAGAGCCTGTTGCTGCCGGGGGAGGGAGGACAGCATTCCACCTGCGTGACGTGTGAGCAGGTAGAAGATCTGCTTAGCCTGGTGGCAAAACTTGAGGAGGTTGAGACACTGAGGACCATTAGGGAGTGTGAAAGGGAGATTGACTGGTGGAGTAACTCCCTGGCATGCCAGTTGGAACGGTTCCAGGGAGATACCCCCCAAAAGGGGAAGGACCACTGCCCTCTCACACAGAGGGGGATGGCCCAAGACAGCCCCTGCCCTGTAGCTGTTGCGCATAGGTAGGGGACCAAAAAGACGACGAGGGTTGGAAACGAGTTCCAGTTCGGCGTCGTGGAAAACCCTCCCCCCTTCCTGCCCTGCTTCCCCAGGTGTCCCTCCGTAATAGGTTCGAGGCCCTGGATCTTGAAGGAGAGGTAGGTGAGAATGTGGGGCAAGGCCAGCCTACAAGGCCACATAGGAAAAGGCGGTCGACTTTGCACCTCAAGACTGCCACTGATAAGAAAGAAAGAAGGGTCATTGTAGTAGGCGATTCCCTTCTGAGAGGAACAGAGGGCCCGATATACAGAGTTGACCCTCATCATAGGGAAGTGTGTAGTCTGCCTGGAGCCTGGATCAGGGATATCACTAAGGCGCTCCCCAAGCTGGTGCACCCAACAAACTACTACCCGCTGCTGGTCTTCCAGACAGGTGAGGGGGAAGCTGCTTCCCGCAGTCTGAGGGGGATGAAAAAAGGCTACAGGGCCTTGGGGCGGATGGTGAAAGAGTCTGGGGCTCAAGTGATCTTCTCCTCACTCCTTCCATCTTCCACTGACGACGTGGGACAGAATGGGAAGATTCAGTCCATAAACGATTGGCTTCGAGACTGGTGCTACAGGCAGGGCTTTGGATTCTTTGATAACAGCTGGTTTTATAGGGCACCAGTCTGGACAATGACAAGTGGGAAAGGTTTATCTCATAGAGGCAAAAGGATGCTGGGGCACGAATTAGCAGGGCTCATTTGGAGAGCTTTAAACTAGATTTGAAGGGGGATGGGGTTGTAGCTGGGCTTGCCCCAGTGGGGTAGCACTCCAGAATTGATGAAGACTGGGAGGCCTCCTATAATCCTCCTAGGGTGAAATCGGTGTGCTCAGCTCGCTCCCTGGAATGTCTGTACACCAATGCACGCAGCATGGGAAATAAGCAGGAGGAGTTAGAAACCTGTGTTAAGTCAGGAGACTATGATCTGGTGGCAATTACAGAGACGTGGTGGGACAGCTCACATGACTGGAATATAGTCATGGAGGGCTATGTCCTTTTCAGGAAAGACAGGCCAGCCAGGAGGGGTGGTGGGGTTGCTCTTTATGTGCGAGAGCAGCCACAATGCACCGAGTTCTGTCCAGGGACAGATGATGAGCGAGTTGAGAGTCTGTGGGTGAGAATTAAGGGGCAGGCTGGTAGGGGGGATACTGTTGTGGGTGTCTGTTACAGACCACCAGATCAGGGTGAGGAAGTTGACGAGGCCTTCTACAGGCAGCTGAGAGCGGCCTCACAGTCACAGGCCATGGTCGTCGTGGGGGATTTTAACTTCCCTGATGTTTGCTGGAAGGACCACTCAGCAACCCAGCCACAGTCCAGGAGGTTCCTCCAGTGTATGGATGATAACTTCCTCCTGCAAATGGTGGACGAGCCAACCAGGAGAGGAGCGCTGCTGGATCTCATCCTCACTAACAAGGAGGGTCTGGTCGAAGCAGTAAGGGTTGAGGGCTGCCTTGGTTGCAGCAACCACGAGATGGTGGAATTCAGGATCTTGTCTGGTAGGACCAGTAGAATAGCAAGTAGAATTGCAACCCTGGACTTCAGCAGGGCAAACTTTGGCCTTTTCAAGCAATTGCTAGGGGAAATCCCATGGGCAAGGCTGTTTGAAGGTAAAGGGGCCCAAGATAGTTGGTTGGTATTCAAGGATTGCTTTTTCCAAGCTCAAGATCAGAGCATCCTGACACGTAGGAAGTCAAGGAAGAGGGCCAGGAGACCTGTGTGGCTAAATAGGGAATTGCTGAGTATGCTCAAGTGGAAGAGGAGAGTTTACAGGTCATGGAAGGAGGGGCTGGCCACTTGGGAGGAATATAGGGCTGCTGCTAGAGGATGTAGGAAGGCAGCTAGGATGACTAAGGCCTCCTTAGAATTAAACCTGGTGAGAAGGGTCAAGGACAGCAAAAAGAGCTTTTTCAAATACATGGCAGATAAAACTAACACCAGAGGCAATGTAGGCCCACTGATGAACAGGATGGGTGCCCTGGTGACAGAAGATACAGAGATGGCAGAGTTACTGAATGCCTTCTTTGTCTCTGTCTACTCTGCTGCAGGCAGTCCTGAAGAGCCCTGTACCCCTGAGACCTTAGATGAAGTCACGTCAACGGAGCGGTTTGCCTTAGTCGATGAGGAATGGGTTAGAGACCAGTTGAGCAATCTGGACATCCATAAATCCATGGGTCCAGATGCGATGCACCCGTGGGTGCTGAGGGAACTGGCGGAAGTCATCGCTAGACCACTCTCCATCATCTTTACCAAGTCTTGGGAAACAGGAGAGGTGCCTGAGGACTGGAGGAAAGCAAATGTCACTCCAGTCTTCAAAAAGGGCAAGAAGGAGGACCCGGGTAACTATAGATGGGTCAGCCTCACCTCTGTCCCTGGGAAAGTGATGGAACACCTTATCCTTGGTGCCATCTTCAGGCATATCAAGGATAAGAGGGTTATGAGGGGCAGTCAACATGGCTTCACCAAGGGGATATCATGCTTGACCAATCTCTTAGCCTTTTATGAGGAAATAACATGGTGGATGGATGATGGCAGAGCGGTGGATGTGGTCTACCTTGACTTCAGCAAAGCATTTGACACAGTCTCCCACAGCATCCTCACCGCTAAATTGAGGAAGTGTGGTCTGGATGATCAGGTAGTGAGGTGGACTGTGAACTGGCTGAAGGAGAGAAGCCAGAGAGTTGTAGTCTATGGGGCTGAGTCTAGTTGGAGGCCTGTAACTAGTGGAGTGCCTCAAGGGTCAGTACTGGGACCAGTATTATTTAATATATTCATCAACGATTTAGATGAGGGAATTGAGTTGTACTATCAGCAAGTTTGCTGATGATGCTAAGCTGGGAGAAGTGGCTGACACACCAGACGGCTGTGCTGCCATCCAGCGAGACCTGGACAGGCTGGAGAGTTGGGCAGGGAATAACTTGATGAAATATAACAAAGGAAAGTGTAGAGTCCTGCATCTGGGCAGGAACAACCCCAGGTTCCAGTATAGGTTGGGGAACGACCTGTTAGAGAGCAGTGTAGGGGAGAGGGACCTGGGGGTCCTAGTGGACGACAGGATGACCATGAGCCAACACTGTGCCCTTGTGGCCAAGAAGGCCAATGGCATCCTGGGGTGTATTAGAAGGGGGTGGTTAGTAGGTGGAGAGAGGTCCTCCTTCCCCTCTACTCTGCCCTGGTGAGACCGCATCTGGAATATTGTGTCCAGTTCTGGGCCCCTCAGTTCAAGAAGGGCAGGGAGCTGCTGGAGAGAGTCCAGCGCAGGGCAATGAAGATGATTAAGGGAGTGGAGCATCTCCCTTATGAGGAAAGACTGAGGGAGCTGGGTCTCTATAGTTTGGAGGAGACTGAGGGGTGACCTTATTAGTGTATATAAATATATAAAAGGGGAGTGTCATGAGGATGGAGCCAGGCTCTACTCAGTGGCAAACAATGATAGGACAAGGGGTAATGGGTACAAACTGGAACACAAGAGGTTCCACTTAAACTTGAGAAGAAACTTCTTCTCAGTGAGGGTGACAGAACACTGGAACAGGCTGCCCAGGGAGGTTGTGGAGTCTGCTTCCCTGGAGACATTCCTGTGTAACATTATCTAGGTGTTCCTGCTCCGGCAGGGGGATTGGACTAGATGATCTTTTGAGGTCCCTTCCAATCTCTAGCATATCGTGATACTGTGATAGTGGCCCCAGTAAACATGAATGAATGATTTCACACCATCCTTCTATTTATCAGTTACTTTAGAGATAGTGCCTCCCAAACATCTGCTAGCTTGGGATACTCCTTGTCTGCCCAGTCTGCAATAAATTTTGTATGAAGGTCACACTGTTCTAAATCTTTGCCAGCTATCAGAAACTTGCAAATATGACAGGTTTCAGCTAGTTGTGTGATTGCTGGGCATCCAACTGTGACAAGGGTGAAAAGTACACTGTGAGGAACACTGCTTACTTCATCCCCCAAACCCCTGCCCACAATCACCACAGAACAGTGTGCAGATGCCATGAGGAGGAGACTTATGATAGTAAGTTCCTGGGGCTAGTTATGATATACCCCACCTATATGCAGGAATTATGAATATGTATATGGCTAATGAAATAGTGAACGTATATAAACCTGTAACAAATGCTAATCAGTGTGCCTCTGGCTATGGTCATATGCCCAGCACTGTTGCTTTTGCTTTATTGACTTTGTCCCTCAATAAAACCCTGTTATCTATATTAGAGGAGTGAGTTAGTATTTCACACAGGGAAGCTGAGAGGAAGCAGGAACGCTTGCTCCATGCCCAAACTGTGCAGGGGCCTCAAGCGTCCCCTGTAGCTCATGGAGGAAAGAAGGAGGCCATTAACCCAGGAAGCTGGGAAACAGTAACAAAAAGAAACAACAAAAAAATGAAGAAGAGGATTGCTCCTAACCCTGTTGCCCCCACCCAGAACCACTTTGCTGTCCTGCAGGGGGTCATGAGGAAACGCACTCGAGCCAGAAACAGCCGGCTGATGCACTGGTAAAGAAGATCTCTACTGGTGCTGCTAGGAAAAAGCGGCAGGTCGTAGTAGTAAGGGGCTCTACATTGAAAGGGACAGAAGCACTTGTCTGTCAGACTGACCCCATCTCAAGGGAGGTGTGTTGCCTACCGGGGGCATGGATCAGGGATGTGGCAGAGAGGCTGCCTGCTCTAGTAAGTCCCCCACTTCTAGTGATCCATGTGGCTGCTAGTGGTACAGATAGCAGTAGCCTGGAGAACATAAAGAAGGACTACAGAGCCCTGGGGGAGGTGGTTAGGGGCTCTGGAGCTCAGATTGTCTTTTCATCAATTCTCCAGCACACAGGGGAGGACCTTGAAAAAGCTAGAAGGATTGGCCAGGTTAATAAACGGTTAAAAGGGTGGTGTCATAGTCAGGGTTTTGGGTGTCTTGAACACGGGACCCAAGTTTGTAGACCAGGTCTAGTGGGGGCTGATGGAGCTGGTCTGACAAGGGGAAGAGCGGGTTTGGTAGGAGGCTTGCCAGACTGGTCAAGGAGGCTTTAACTAGATGTGTTGGGGGAGGGGGGGCATCATTCCATCCCAACACAGCCAGTCAGTTGCCAGAGCCTATAATAAATGCTCGGAGCAATGTAGAGAGATTCCAGCTGCTCCAGCCAATGAGCCAGCTTTGTTTGGAGCTTGGCTCAGGTGCCTCTATACAAACGTCTGTAGCATGGGGAACAAACAAGAGGAATTAGAGATGTGTGCACATATACGGGGGTGTGATGTAGTAGGGATCACAGAAACATGGTGGGATGGCTCCTATGACTGAAGTGTTGGAATGGAAGGTTACAGGCTCTTTAGAAAAGACAGGCCAGGCAGGAGGGGAGGGGGAGTTGCCCTTTATGTTACGGATAGGCTGGAGAGTATGGAACTCTGTGTGGGGACAGGTGAGCAGTTAACAGAGAGTTTGTGGGTCAGGGTTAAAGGGAGAACAGCAATGGGAGACATTACTGTGGGGATCTGTTACAGACCGCCTGATCAAGGAGAACCTGCAGATGAAGCACTCCATAGACAGATACGAACAGCCTCACGCTCACAGGCCCTTGTTCTCATGGGTGACTTCAACCACCCTGATATCTGTTGGAGGGATGGTACTGCCCGACACAAGCAATCCAGGAGGTTCCTCAATTGTGTAGAAGACAACTTCCTTCTGCAAGTAATAGAGGAGCCGACAAGGAGAGGTGCCATGCTTGACCTCGTGCTCACCAACAGGGAAGGGCTGGTTGGAAATGTGACTCTTCAGGGCAGCCTTGGATGCAGCAATCATGAGATGGTTGAATTGGAGATCCTCGGGACAGTGAGAAGAGCGTGCAGCAAGCTCACTGCCCTGGACTTCAAGAGAGCAGACTTTGGCCTCTTCAGGAACCTGCTTAGGAAGATTCCATGGGATACAGCCCTAGAGGGCAGGGGGGCCCAAGACTCTTGGTTGATATTCAAGGATCACCTGCTGCAAGCTCAGGAGTGTTGCATCCCAAATAGAAGGAAGTGCAGGAGGAGGGCCAGAAGACCTCCTTGGATGGATAAGGAGCTGCTGATGAAACTTTGAAGGAAAAAAGAGGTTTATGAAAAGTGGAAGCAAGGACAGGCAGCCTGAGAAAAATACAGCGATGTTATCTGGGAAGCTAGAGACCAGATTAGGAAAGCTAAGGCCCAGTTAGAATTAAACTTTGCTAGGGATGTTAAGGATAACAGGAAGGGACTCTATAGTTATATAGTGAATAAAAGACAGACTAGAGACAATGTAGGCCCCCTCCGAAAGCTATGGGGAGAACTGGCTACCCTGTATTTGGGGAAGGCTGAGGTTCTGAATGACTTCTTTGCCTCGGTCTTCACTGGCAAAGGCTCTGACCAAACCACCCAAGTCTTGGAAGGCAGATGCAGGGACTGTGAGAATGAAGACCCTAGGCCCACTGTAGGAGTGGATCTGGTTAGAGACCGTCTTAAGAACCTGAACATACACAAGTCCATGGGACCTGATGAAATCCATCTGCAGGTCCTGTGCAGGTCTGTGTGCCCTCACAGCCCAGAAAGCCAACCGTATCCTGGGCTGCATCAAAAGGAGCGTGACCAGCAGGTCGAAGGAGGTGATCTTGCCCCTCTACTCTCCTCTCTTGAGACCTCACTTGGCGTATTGTGTACAGTTCTGGTGTCCTCAACATAAAAAGAACATGGAACTGTTGGAACAAGTCCAGAGGAGGGCCACGAGGATGATCAGGGGACTGGAACACCTCCTGGATGAAGACCGGCTGAGGAAGTTGGGGCTGTTCAGCATGGAGAAGAGAAGGCTGCATGGAGACCTCATAGCAGCCTTCCAGTATCTGAAGGAGGGCTATAGGGATACTGGGGAGGGACAAGACAACAGGTAACAGGTTCAAACTCAGACAGGGGAAGTTTAGATTGGATATTAGGAAGAAATTCTTTCCTGTTAGGGTGGTGAGGCGCTGGAATGGGTTGCCCAGAGAAGTTGTGAATGCTCCATCCCTGGCAGTTTTCAAGGCCAGGTTGGGCGAAGCCTTGCGTGGCATGGTTTAGTGTGAGGTGTCCCTGCCCATGGCAGGGGGGTTGGAACTAGATGATCATAAGGTCCTTTCCAACCGTAAGTATTCTATGATTCTAACAAAGACCCCAAAATATGAATTACCATGTGTGCTGCAGTCTGTGCTTGCTTCCCAATGGCCTCTGAATGCAGCAGACATCTTGTCAAAGGATACCTGCTGCAACTCTTCACACCTATCCCTTGAACTTCCCACCGGAGCTGGGTGCATAGAGAACAGCTTTCTCCTGCCTTGCGGGTATCCATGGGAAGATTGCTCGGTACCAGCCATTCGCTGAAATTTTTGGCTGTTACTTCCACAGAAAAGAGATGTACTATATGTTACCTTTATCTTTTCCTCTAGCCCCAGTTAATGGAAAAGTCAATATTTGTCTGAGAATTTACTGTGCAGTAACACACATATTTTAGGCAGAAACAAAATAAAATCATTCATACATCTCATCTCCTCTGCCCAAATCTTTCCTGGATTCATTCCTATCTGGTCCTTACCCCCAGCCCTCACTGAAGTATTTCCTTGTTTTTTAACTAAACCAGGAGATTAGTCCCTATGCTTCCTTTTTCCTGGACACACTGGATGTATCTTAAATGTCTAGTCATCAACACAAACTGCTAGGAAACTTGTCTGGCTCTTAAGCTACTATAAACACAGATTAGTGGTTTAAATTATTGTTTAGCATATCATAACAACGCACATCTACTTGACAGGTGAGAAATTCTTTTATATTTGAAGATTAAAATATAGAGGGGAAAATTCAGAAGATTTCTGAGATTTTTTTGTCAAGGATCTCTGAAAAAAACGTGGCTTTCTTTAAAAATTTGAGTCAATAGTCTTGAATGGGGATTTAGCATCAACTGGTTGTGCTAAATTGTGCTAAATTTAGCATCAAAGGGTTGTGCTAAGGCTGTGCTGCTCATTTCAGTCATTTTTTATTTCAAAACTGTTTGCTGCAGCAGCCAGTCATAGACAAGAAAATCTGTAAAACAATATCGGTATTGAGGAAGATATACTTCAGCTTGTCTGTTTTCTGTCTAAATGAAGACTAAACATTTTGTTACTAAGACAGAACATGTTGAACTAATTACATTCAGAAACAAGATACACTTTTCGTTAGTGATGATAAAGAAGCTTCTCACACTGTTATTTCCCTAACATGTGTATCATGAAGTTTTGTAAGTTGTTCTAATGTCTTTTGCTTCTTGGCACCGAGTTATCAGTCAAGCAGTCAATAATGGGCATGTACATTTTGCGTTCAGTCTTCTGCTATCCTTGAAGAATAGCTTTACCAGAAATTCCTTGAAAAGTCATTAGGCAAACACTCTCCAGCTTCACACTTCTCTTGCTGAGTCTGTAATCAGTCTCTTCAGTCTGCAGGCTTTGCCTTAAATTCAATTATACTGAACTGGTCTCTCAAGCCTTTTGCATATGATTTGAAAGACTATGATGGTGTTAATGGGAGTATACAGGTCCATACTGTGTTTGAATGGTCCCAATATTTCATTGGAATAGATCACTATTTCATTCCAAAGAATACTTCAAAATACTGATTCCAATATCTTTTTATTTTTTGGCTGCAATTTAATGCAAGCTGCATGAGTACGTGTTTTTTTGCTGAAGTTAATAATTGTCAAAAAAATCAAGGCTGCTTTAATCATTTCATAACTCAGCATGAGCTAGCCATCAGCTGTTAGAAACAGCTTCAAAAATACGTGACATGCAAAGGAAGGAAGTGAGCATATTTTGGCATAAGAAGGCTAAAGAAAAGCATTGGTTTTTTTCACAGTCAAAATATTGCACCCTGTGGAGCATATGCTCCCTAGAGAATATTCTATTCAAAGCCACTCAGTATGTGCTGTGCCTTCAGACTTGTCAAGTGTCCTAACACATTTGATGAGAGAATAATCCAATTGATCTTGACACCTGATATAGATTTTCTTTTACAAGAATTTGACTGCCCCTTCAAAATATACCCAAATCAAGAGCCACAACTGATGATGAAAAAAATAAAATTCCTGAAAAAATATGCAACCTTCCATTGGTATTTTAATTAATTATCTATTGCAAAATGAAATTTAGGTGGTAAAGATGATGTATATCTCATATGGAGCCTATACAACAGAAGCAGTACTCAAATGAATACTCAAAATAAATACTGATAAACTATACTCAAATAATAAATAACTCATAAACAATGCTCATAAACAATACTCAAATGAATACTACTTTTTTGTTAAACAAAATATTCCCTCCTTTTTGGATAATAAATTCTCTTGCAATGAGAATTACCCATCTCTCTGTACACATTCTTCTGTCATTTCAAGCAACAGGTTATCTGAGAAGTAACTCCAGATTTCTTATACAAAATGCTTTTTGATTCCCAACTGGATTGTCTCCCTAAGTAAGTCCTTTCCTCTTGTCTGACCATTTTGGTGACCCTCTGTGATGGGGTTATGGAACTGATGGACAGGGGCAAAGCAGTTGATGTCATCTACCTGGACTTGTGCAAAGCGTTCAACACTGTCCCACATGACATCCTTGTCTCTACATTGGAGAGACATCAATTTGATGGATGGACCACTCGGTGGATAAAGAACTGGCTGGATGGCCACATGCAAAGAGTTGTGGTCAATGGCTCAATGACCGGATGGAGACCAGTAACGAGTGGTGTCCCTCAGGGATCGGTGTTGGGACCGGTCTTGTTCAACATCTTTGTCGCTGACATGGACAGTGGGATTGAGTGCGCCCTCAGCAAGTTTGCAGATGACACCAAGCTGTGTGGTTCGGTTGATAATGCTGGAGGGAAGGAATGCCATCCAGAGGGACCTTGACACGCTTGTGAGGTGGGGTGATGCCAACCTCATGAAGTTTAACCATGCCAAGTGCAAGGTCCTACCCCTGAGTTGGAGCAGTCCCAGGCACAGCTACAGGTTGGGCAAAGAACAGATTCAGAGCAGCCCTGCAGAGAAGGACTTGGGGGTGTTGGTCAATGAGAAAATGAACATGAGCCAGCTTCAGTGTGCACTTGCAGCCCAGAAAGCCAACCGTATCCTGGGCTGCATCAAAAGGAGCGTGACCAGCGGGTCAAAGGAGGTGATCCTGCCCCTCTACTCTGCTCTTGTGAGACTTCACATGGAGTATTGTGTGCAGTTCTGGTGTCCTCAGCATAAAAATAACATGGAACTTTTGGAACAAGTCCAGAGGAGGTCCATGAGGATGATCAGGGGACTGGAACACCTCCTGTATGAAGACAGGCTGAGAAAGTTGGGGCTGTTTAGTGTGGAGAAGAGAAGGCTGCATGGAGACCTCATAGCAGCCTTCCAGCATCTGAAGGGGGACTATAGGGATACTCGGGAGGGACAAGACAATGGGTAACAGCTTCAAACTCACAGGGGAAGTTTAGATTAGATATAAGGAAGAGGTTCTTTATTGTGAGGGTGGTGAGGCACTGCAATGGACTGCTTGAGGAAGCTGTGAATGCTCCATCCCTGGTGGTGTTCAAGGCCCAGTTGGACAAAGCCTTGGGTGGCACGATTTAGTGTGAGGTGTCCCTGCCCATGTAAGTGGGGTTGGAACTAGATGGTCTTAAGGTGCTTTCCAACCCTAACTATTCTATGATTCTATGATTCTATGATTCTATGAAATATCTCTGAAGAAAAAAAAAATATCAACCCATTGTTAATCCTTTCAAACTGTTAAAAATATTTCAGTTCATAACTGAATGATTTACTTTCCTTTTTAAATGACCTGCTTTGTTTTGCCCATTTCTGCATCTAAACACATTATTCTGAAATCTGGGATATTTTTTAGCTTACAAGCAAGATTAAATTTATTCTTCATGACAGTAGACCTATTCATTGGCAATAAGGAACCTTTATGCATGCAATGCAATAAAATGCATTCAGAATTCACACTTGTGATGTACACTGCATTTTCACTTTTCAAAACAGCTTTCCTTAAGAACTGATGTTCGTTTTCTAAATTCTGAAATAGCTGAAGTAGCATTCTTCATTCCAGAATTTCCTCCTTCAAAGTTAATAAATGATGCACTTGATTAAGCCTATTCTAATATAAAAGCTCAATTCGACTTCAACAGATTTTTTATCTTTTCCATATCTTCACCTATTTTCTTTTTCCCTTTTTGTCTACCTACATCTACCTACGTATGCACTTGTCAACAAAGATGATACCATGATATACAAATGCTGATAAAAAAGCAGCAAAATGAGAATAATATTCAGACATATATAATACACGTATTATTGTCAATGAATGGATAATTCCCTGCTATGGGAGGATACTTAGTATTATGATTTCCACAACTGGGTGCTAGAAGTCACACAACCATTAATAGAGCATGAGCGCATAGGGGAGCAATTCTAGTTGTTTGGGTAATATTTGAATTACTCTTTTGGAATGACTGGGTTCAGGGTTTGATCTTTTTGCTCTACGGTACGTGCTGGGATATTTTCATTATGCATTTATCAACTAACTTTTTTTTAGCTGTTTAGTTGGGGGGGGAGTGTTGGTTTTTGTTTTGGGTTTGGTTTTTTTTTCAGAGTTCACATTATTTTGGTCTATGACTGTAAATAGGGCTCAGGTACACCAAAACTGTATATTGGTATTTCATGGCTTTCAAGTAATTCCATCAATTTACAGATTTACTCACAATGTGTAAACCTAAATAAATGGCCAAATCCTGATTAATTGTTATCTAATTTGGAAATAAGATGGAAGAATTTACTCCATAATTAATGTAATGTTAGTGAAATATAATGCTAGTTCTGGCTTTATGCAGGTGCTAAATAAGTATGGCTGTGAATGTTGCTTCAACATCAGACATCAGAATATTATGATTATCTGCTAAAATAAGCAGGAACAAAAGACAGCTGCAACAACTCTCCTATCTTTAAAAGATATTTTCTAACTGCTCTAGAATAGAATGAAACAAGCAAAAACTTCAGAAATATAGCTGCAGTTTCAAATTTCAAAATATCAGTGAAACTTCAAACCAGCTTACAAATTTTTCTTCAGATTTTGATGGCTTCTGATTTCAGATGATCTGTTCCTTTCTCTGCCCTCTGTTCAGAAGTTTAATTATCTGTATACTTGCTTCATATTTTTTTTTTCCCCATAGCAAATGATGATAGGTTTACAAGATTTCTTGAGCAGTTCAAGTCACTGAGTTTCTATGTTCATCTGCTTGCTTGCTTCAGCTGCGAACCAAAGGACAATTTTTCATTTGATATGGAGGTTTGCATATGTTGCCAAAATATCTGTCTTTGAGGTTACTGGACTAAATAGTCCATGCCCTCTCACTCTTCACCTCGCATATTGCACAGTTTCTTTCTAGTTTGAGTACTCCAGAAATATTAGTGCTGGAAGACATTCTTCCCTTGTTTTCCTCCAACTATCTTTCTCTATAAGATACACCTGCAAAATGGGAGGAAGCATGGAGAGGGTAAATCATGTACAAATAATGTCTTCTACTTAAATGTAAACCAATTTTATCCTAGCTGGTTTTGGAGTAGAAAATCACTCCAAACTACCAAGTCACAGCTAAATCTAGGGAAAGATCCTGAAAGGGTTCAAATGAAAATTTGCCTAGTGCCAGACTCAAAACTTATATCTCATGTTGAGTTGATGTTGCACCAGGAGGACATAGCTATTGCTTTCAAGGGTGTCACTGATAACATGAAGTAAAAACACTTGTAACAAAAAGTAGACTTTCACAGGAGCAACTGTCTATAAAGTTATTGCAAATACACCAGTCGACTGGTGACAGAAACATAACGCCTTCCTAACCACCATGGGTCAAACCAACCCAAAGTGCCTATTATTGCTGCAGATGACCTGTTCAGCTGGCCTGGAGATCTGTTAATCTGTGGCTACTCTATAAGCATGAACCCCAAAACTCTTGCTATGATCCCAGGAATATTGATCCAAAAGGATTTGTGTGAGACATAGTTTTTAAATATCTGAGCTCTGTGTAAGAAATAGTAACCTAATGTTTTGTTAACATTCAAACATGGGTATGCGTGTGTGAGAATATGTGTGTATGTGTATATATATATGTAAAAATATATGTGTGTGTTTTTATTTATACACACACACAACACAGAGCTATTTCAGTTTTATTTTGCATTCCCCCAAGATAGTCCTCGATGAACATTTGGGGCAACCTGTTTGCAGTTATTTGCATGCTAGGAATGCCAAACTAACAATACTCCACCACGTATTCAGAAACATTATCGGTTTCCAAGGAGTTTTAATTTATTTTTTTCCTGACACAGATATAGAAATATAGATAAGAATTTTGCTTTTCTCATGCCAACTGGATTTGTTTTTCAGTAAGTCTGAATGTGGGGCTTTTTTTCATTCTCCTCTTGTGATAGTTGAATAAGAAAGAAGATTAATGCAAAAAGAAAATGAGATTGCTGCTGTTTCACATTTTGTGCCTTATTTATATTAATAATTGAATACATCTAAGATTACTTTTATTGAGGAAACAATAAATGTTTAATAAGTGAATGAGCAGTCCATCATAAAAGTAAGTGCTAGTTATCAGGCTTTTGAGGGGGGGAAATTGTTTTTGTTTCAAATCATCTTAGGGGCACTTTATTACCATTGCTATGTCATTAACATCACACATTATTCCACAGTGGGATGAGGTAACTACAAAGATATAATGAGATTTTAGTAGAAACAATATGCAGTATCATAAAATGTGTGAGCTTTGGTGCTCACATTGAGCTTGCAGGCCAATATACAGTAATAAAGCTTTTTCTAGCCTGCAGAAGCTTCAGCTTTCATGGTACTGCCAATCTCAACTTGAGCTGCTTTTCAGGCTAGAACTAAGCAGACGTCACTTGTCAGAGCATCGCACAGAAAGTGTGAGACCTTGATTCAGCGCAACAGCAACGTGGTTAATAATTGAAGAAGTAAGGAAAATGTCAATACCTCATTGAAGCCAAGGAAGGTTTTGGGATTTTGAACTGGCATTATTGTCAGAGAACAAAAGGATGAGCTGCAGCCAAACAAAGCAAAGAAAACAAATTAAAAAAATATTAACAATGTAAAGGAATCAGAAACACACAGATAAGGGGAAAGCAAACATTGCTGTTAAGTCCCTTGTTAATGCCTTTGAATATGCTAGAAGGATTTGTCTTGTAGGTTTATGCAACTACATAAAGAAAATACATTCAGAAAGAGGATGAGATAGGTGCCACTGACTCATCCCTCTCTAATTAATGAAGTACCTAGTCAAGGATGAGTGAAGAAGCTGCTCAAGAGGATTGATTGATCCTATTAATCAATTTTCAGCATTTCACATGTTCCTCATATGAGCAAAACAGTCCAAAAATACATCCCTGGTGCTGCAGAAAAATGGTTCTGACCAGGGCCTGAAAATGGCTCTGCCTCAGGGTGCAGTTTAGAAAGAGCAAATTTTGGCCCACTCCAGAATGAAATACTTTCTGCTTTTATGCTGCTGATTCCTTCAAGATCAACAGTGGTGTGAGAATTAGGTCCATCAGGGGCATTGGTGTCCTGTGGCCAAAGGTGAAGGTAAGTGGTGGTCATGAGCAGCCTTTAGCCTGGTGTCTGAAGACTGAAAACCTTAAAATTACTTGGCAAGTATTCTAAACGCCTATTCTGACTTGACCCCTTGAAAACAAGTAAAATGTTTGCTACCAGAGTTAATTGCTCACGAAATTGATGCCTAGGGTTAGATAGTTTAGAAAGCCAGCAACTTCCCAGGTAGAGAGAGAGGGGATAAGAGCAGAGATTAAAATAAAATAGAAACTTCTCCTTGCTGCATCTCCTCAGCAAAATGCTGAAAGGAATCAGGTCAGAGGGCCATTTGAGTTTTGCTGTTGAGAAGAACAGGAGCCCATCAGGAGAGTATGGGCTGTGAGCCTCTGCAGGAGGCGTCACAAGATCTCCTTACTTGGTACTTACACTAAAGCAAAGAGTTCTCTGGTGAAAAAGCATCCCTGCATCATTCCCAGTTAAGAGCTTGGGCCTGAAGATTTTGAAAGACTGATTCAGCCTTCAGCTTGCCAACGTTTTCCAACTGCATTGCTCCAAGCATCATCTCTAAGAGACAATGAACAGGAAGGTACAATTCATTTGGTGCTGGCCTCTGACTCGCAAGAAGCAGAAAATAAGGTAGCAAACCATTATCTTAGCATTATCAGTTTTCTGATTAGCTAAAGTATTGCTAAAACAGAAGCTTTAGAAGGGAAAAATGTGTTTTTGTTGTATTTAAAGATGTTTTCTGCAGCCCACTGAAGAACAGTACTTAAAAAACTTCCTTCTTGATTCTGTTCAATGAAACCCATCTTCTACAGAAAGTCTTCTGTGGTCAAACAAATGGCTAGGTGGTGGTGTGGGTCTGCAGCAGGTGAAATGTGCAATTGTAGGGCAGTGGTACGGCCATCTCTGTCACCCTTCCATGACACATTTTTGTCCTGCAACTCTCTTTTGCAGACACTTGACTGTGTCCGTGCTGCTTTGGGAGAACAGTCCTTAGCTTGTATTCAGACCTCAGACATGCTGAGTCCTCACTGCCTGGAAACAAACCCACCCTCAAAAAATTCATTGTGTAAGGCTGATTAGTGCACATTTATTGTCCTCCAACGTGGGGCATCAAAACTACCCCATATTTGCAAAGTGGGTGCCACTTAGACTAATGCTGGGAAGTGCTTTTGCCGTGAAATCCCCCTTAGAAGGACAACTCAGCTGCCACAGTGGACAGTAGGATCTGCAGAGGCCCATAAGTGCTTTGCATACCCTGAAGAGTCACATATGAGGAGCAAGTGTCCTCCCATGGAAGTGCAGATCCTCAGGCCATGGTCAGAGGGTACATCATTCTCAAACCCCACCTGAGAGTCTGCTTTGCTGGGCACTGTGAGACAGCCTCCCTTGTCTGCTGTCAGTCAGTCTGGTTATTTCCTTCCAGCTTGGAAGGACTGTTCTCTTCTGTAGAACCTTCCCTACATAATATATAAGTCAAAGCCTTCTGATGCAGTGGGAATGTGAACACTTATTTAAAAGGCCATATTCACACAATCTTTCTTGGCTGTGCCTTGCTTCCTCAACTCTAATGCCAGATTAGATCTGCTTGGGAGGGCTGAAATTTGTGACAGATGCTGCCTGATGCAATGAACATGAGCCCACATATGCTGCTCCACAGGGACTTCTCCAATATACTCTCCTCACTTATGCCAGGTTCCAGATTTAACTACCAATACAGATATTTTAATGGATCCCATAAATATGATTTCACGGCCATCAAATGTTGCTATTGGTTTCTGTAGCTTTGGGAAGTAGTATAAGAATGTTATGAAGATGATAAATCTGCAAATCTGCTGAACCATCTAAAAATGCTGGAAAAATAAGTAGATGTGATATATGCCTCCTTTTGCACAAGAATTTGCTGCCCAGAATAAATGCAAGTGCTGATCATGGTTCCTCTACCATTGCAGATTATGGGGATCATATGGAAAAGGTCCTAAAACTGACAGACAGAGCTGGTGTCTTCTAGCTTTTCCAGTTAGTAAGACTGAGCTGCCCTACTCTAAGTACTCTTCTGTTTTGCTTTCCAGTGTCTGGAAAAAAAGGGAAGTTTACTACAAAAGCTCTCTTTCCACCCCACTCCCCATCTCAAGGGCACTTGATGGTAATCATTCACACGAGCTGCACTGCAGAGAAGTGCCACTATCCCCTTTTTAACATACTGTTATAAATTAACAATTTTCCAAATTAACCAACAACACTGAAGGTTATTTGTCATTACTGATATGAAAGGATTATACCACTTTATCCTCTGTGATGCTTTATCTTTTATACAGCAATTGCTGTCATTCAATATTTTACGGAAGGGATGGGGCAGGGGGAATATGTAAATATCAGGAATGACATAACTGTAATTGTGAGGTTATCACCACTTAACTGATGTATCTTTTCTAAAATAAAGTTAAATTAAAAAATAAATTCCGTATTTCATCTTATCTAAAAAGTGAAATTTATTCCTACAGCTTGCTAAACCACCAGGACTGGGAAAACAAACTCTCAAGCACAAGCTGTCTCTCACCACTGCCCCTCCAGAAAGGCCATTGAAGGACAAAAACTGTTGCGTCTGGGAAGTGTACATACATTTCTCCACGTTGGTCACAGCTTCATGCTTTGACAGAAGGTAGTTTCTGGCTGATGGGTATGACACAAGAGTGTCCCCACCAGCTTGTGACTTTGCCCTACTGATTTTCACACTTGTATCTTCCTCTTCAATCACTGGTGCTGGTTGCCATTAGAGAAATGGTTTTGAACTGCAGCCCTGATTCAGTCAAATTCCCCCAGGCCCAAGAGATCAGAGACATTTTTTTTCAATGAATGAAGACTACACTTTTGTGCAGAACTTAATTCTGTTTCAAAAGTTACTTTCTATCATTCAGAATTAACAGGTTCATACGTGAAAGCTGAATTCTGCCGTTTGCCTCCTGCAAACAATTACTGGACGCAGTAAGTTACTTCCAATATTAGTAATCTTTAAATCAATACAGGTGCTAAGTAATTGGCCATCTCAATTACTTGATAACATTTCTGTGCTTGCTTAAACAACTTAACCCAAAGGAGCTTTTGCAATCACAGGTGTGGAGGTACTGGGTGTATGAACACAGGTCACTATAGATGCATGATAAAGTCTCTGTGGTTTTCAGAATGTCTCCTTCAGCCACAAGGGATCTTCCATCTCCACTGTGGGGAAATGCTCTTCTTTTCTGACAATACCCAAATTTTTCAGAACTTCCCAGTAACCCAGAAGGTGCCTGGTATGAATGTTTATGGACTCAAACCCAGCAAATATTCACAAATGCTTTGATATTTGCATTTGGCTTTAGTTGCTAACTACAAGCAGCAAAGACATTACAGAAAGGTGTATCATGATGGATGTCAGCTACCTCTGGGGAGGAATGAGCACTTAACGATGGATACAACCTGGAAATGAAAGTAGGAAATTGGTTTTAAAGACAATAAATTAAGATGAAAGTAATGCTAAGATGGAAGCAGGGTTTGCGGTAGTAGGAGACAGTGAATGTATGTAATTAAGGGCAGGATGAACGGCTCTTGCCCCTCCTAACTCTGTTTTCTAAGAGTGAATGCAAACATGTAAGAGGCTGAAGTTTCTGCCATTCCTATTTCTAGTGTAAGCATGTTGTTGTAACTATGACAGTACAGAGTCAAACTGATGGGGTTTTAACATGATGCTTTGACCTGCAGTATCTTTTTTCTGTAAGCTGTAGTAGGAAAACCTTTTGCATTGTGGAGAGTCCACATAAAAGCATAAAGGGAATAATTAGTTACTAGAGAGGAAATGAGTTTAGTGGACCATATCCAGAAAGATGTGTGGTACTGCATTACACATAATTTCAGCCCTTCACACTTAGTAAGGATTTATGACACAATGTATCTCATTTCAACTTACTGGTTTCTGACTCTGGAAGACGGCAATGAATCATGCATTGCTATTTTCATGTTTGTGCTATGAACATGTATCTTTAGGAAATAGTAACACAGCCTTGGAAATTAGCATTTGAAACCACGGAAAATTATTTTGAGAAGTTTGCAGGCATGGGCAGCTGGTTTTCGTTTGAAGAGCTGCTGGAGAGGGGCTTTTTACAAGGGCCCAAAGGGATAGGACAAGGGAGAATGTCTTTAAACTAACAGAGGAGAGATTTAGATTAGATATCGTGAAAAAGTTCTTCACTGTGAGGGTGGTGAGGCCCTGGCACAGGTTGCCCAGAGATGCTGTGGCTGCCCCATTCCTGGAAGTTTTCAAGGCCAGGTTAGATGGGGCTTTGATCCCTTCCAACGCAAACCATTCTTTGATTCTATGATTCTATTCCTGGAACACTTAAAGATGAAACTTTTTGGATGTTTCTTAATTTCAAGAGAATTTCCTAAAGAATCATGGAACAATAATGGGTTTTTACACTTACTTCTCTAGTCTTCCATTCTGATGCTTTTGGAAGATGTTTCTGAAAGGTACCAATAAGCCACATATACCATCAAAGACATCTAACTGAATAGATACCTCCAGAAATGAAGTGAAAACTTAGACAATTATCTAATATTCATATCACAAATCAACCTTTCCTCACAAAAGCGCTGCTTTTTCCTCGCCCTGTTTAGTAGACTTGATGGCATTCCAGCAGTGTCTGTTTTTCAGTGGCATTGCTAGCTTTAGCAAAAATGGCTGACAATAACTTACACTGAAGTGTTACAGAGGAACAGTGAATAAATTCACTGAGGAGTGCTGAGGCATGTAAGCAGAGCCATCCCGTGACTTTGCTGACACAATTCAATCTCCTTTCCCACATGTAAGGCATAGAGTAATAGTAGACAATGGTTTCTATGTGCTGGCCATGATTATTTTTCTCAAAAAGATGTTGACTGCAGCCCTTAGCCTTTTCTCCTGGGCTATTAAACACACTGGATAAAACCAAGTTAGGGTAAGTCAGTGATGTGTACTCTCAGCTTCATTAGTTCATATCCCTGCAAGATTTTCTGTTAAAAAGGTACTGATCATTTGGAGGAGAGTGTTATAGTAATCATATGACACAGGTTAGCTCCAAAACCATGCTGCGATGGCAACTACTCCAGCACAAACCTGTTCATTAAGTGCAACGAGCACTAAATGTGGCCTCATGGCAGCATCTTTAATATATCTTGGGGACATCCAATTGACTTGGAAAGAGTATATGCTTCTAGTGAATATCCTGTATGATTCAATTTTTGAGTTATGAAAAGAGATCATGGAAGTTTTCCATTGCTGATTTACATCAGAAAGGTTCAGCTTTGCTTCGTATCTTGCTGAGATACAGCATTCCAGTGTTTACAAGTGAGAGGAGAGAGAAGTCTATCTTGTCAGTCTATTTGGCAAATAAGGTTGTAGTTACTTGTGCATGGCAAACAATCAATTGTTGTATAATTAGTTGCATTTTGTGACACTGGCATTAAAGTTCACCAGGTCTGAACTTCCTCTCTGTCCTTCCCTGTTCATTAGAGCTTCATTCACATTCCTGACATAACAGCTTAGTTTGCTTTTCTTTTTTAATTAAAAAGGCAAACTTTTAGTATCTGCATGCTCTGAAAATGCAAACAGTTTTTAATTAAAAGTGCAATATAGTGCCAAATATAAGCATAATTAGTTGGGCAGTGCAGCAGTTAACAATGTGCTTCATTCTGTGTATACAAAAGCGCAAGAAACTGTAAAAGCAGGAGCAGAGTTTAGTAAAAGGAATAAAATAACTATAATAAATCAGTGCTGCATGGTTTTTAAACCCTTTATTTCCCTCATTACAATTATTCGTATGAGAATCATATCCATTCTCTCACAGTACTGCATTAAAACCTTGATAGTATGTCTTCATATTTGGTTTTATTAATAATCATGTAACTACGTATTTATCATTACTGATATGCTCCCATCTAATAGAAAACCTGAATGCTGACTGTACTGGAGTGCTATATTACATTGCATTACAGCAATGTCTGTAATTTCTGCTGTACAAGATTGATCCAAGTTGCAAAACTGAGATCTGGAAACTGAATTTCCCAAACCCCTGACAGATGTACCCAGGGCCTCATTTGGACTTATCAGTGTAATTTGAACAACTCCTTTCTGCATGTCCTGGTTTCAGCTGGGATACAGTTCATTTTCTCCCAGGAAAGGACAGGCTGGGCATCAGTCAGTGGGTGGTGAGGGACTGTTTATCACTGGCATCACTTGTTTTTCTTGGCTTTTATTTCTTTTTGGGCTTTTTTCCTTTTGTATGATAATTATTATCATTATCATAATTATTATTATTACTATATTTTTACCATTATCATTATTATTATTTTATTACTATTAGCATTATTATTTTGTTTCAATTGCTAAACTGTTCTTACCTCAACCCACGATTTTTCTCACTTTTACCCTATTCTCTCCTGCATCCCACAGGTGGGAGTGAGTGAGTGAGTGACTGTATGGCACTTGGTTGCCGGCTGGGGCTAAACCACAATAATATGTTAAAGATTGGTTTGAATTTGTTATCAAAAGTCTAGGGATAGTTGTTCATCTCCTGAAACAGAAAAGTCCTGCCAGAAACTTCATTATCTATAAACCTCTAAATACAAAATTTCATTTCTAAGCTCATTCAACTCCGAATTCAAACAGTAAAAATACCAAATTTCTTCAAATGCAGTTATTCCAAGGAATTCCGGGTCCTTTTCATGTCCTCATTCTCCATATTATGTCTTTCTAGGAGTATCTGGTGGTTAAAGAAGTTTTTTGTTTCTTTAGAACAAATTCAGTACAAGAGAAAAACAAATTAAATCCATTAATTGTTGGTTGGGCACATCCACATATGAGACTACGTCTCTCTCTCCTGACTGCTTATGGAGTAAAAAAAACAAATACATCCTAAATCCAGGCTAGTCCCATTCCAGGGCAGAGATTCAGTGTTTGTATAGGGACACACATAACTCAGCAAACCTAAACAGATTTAAGCCAAACAAGGAAAAGATTTTGTTTCCAGACTGCTCTTAGAAAGGCTTCCCAACTGCCTTAAAGGTAAAAAAAACAAATATCAAACAAGAAAAAATTCCCCGCAAAACTTAATGCTTTAATACTCCTCTGGGGCTTACTCCAGGACAGATACTCCTTCTATGGCCTTCATCTTCAGAGTGGCCTCCTGCTGATGTACATGGATTTAATACAAGGTCAGCATGCTCCAAATCTCCTTCATGCTCTTTGAGCGACACTATTGGCCTGGTCCTCCTACTTTCCTTTTTTTTTTTTTTTTAATGAAAAATAACTCTTTTCAAACTCCTTTTCCTCCATTTTGCCGGAAAGATACTCACACATGTGATCTATCTACTGAAGATAATGGAAAAGCTTTTACTGAGGGATGGACCAGACTCCCAAATATCCCATTATCCCATGAAAAATACCTTGCCCATTTCCATTCATCTTTAATTTGGATATGAAAGAAAAAGGAGTGTGGGAAAAATTCCTACTCGAATGAGCATATTTTTTTCCCAACCTGTTCATTTTGCATCCTTTCCCATGCAGTGATGAAGGGATATCTTTCTTATCTAGATGCCCCTGCCCCAAAGTAAATAAACTTGTGAAGCAGCATTATGCTACTAAATCCTGTGCTTCAGGAACAGCAGCAGCATAGATGTGTTTCAAATTCAATGGTTTATTTGGTCATATTTTAATTAGATGTTTGCTCATTTTGAAAATTCTTGTCCAGGTCACATTCTAGTGAAAACATTTTTACGTAAGCCTGTAAATCTTGCTTTCAAGCTCTTTATGGGACCGATTGCAGAAAAGGCAGAAGCCTAAAGAACAAATTACTTTTTGTGTCTTTATTGTAACACTAATATTTTCTGTTTGCAGTTGCTAGTAAGAATAAGGATACTCATGCATTCAAAAATGCCACTTGTCCATTTGAATCAGTAAATGTCTGATTTACACATGGAAGTGTAGAGGTACAGGAGCAGTATCAACTGTTGGATGCTTTGAACAGGAAAAAAGGTCTGAAAGGCCAGTCCAGCAGAAGTTAATTACTTAATTGATAAAGACATAAGAAAATCATAACCCAGTCATGATTTAAAAAATAAGTCACTAATTTTTGTAGTGATGAGGGAAGCAAAATGGCTAAAATAGCATATTACTCACATAATCCTATTTATATCCCACTTACTGTTTTTTAACTCAGATAACTCTATAGGCCAAGCTAATTTTTGTCTGCTTATTTTAAAGGAAATATAAAAGAACAGTATAGTTTCCTGCATGAGTATTGCCATAGTCACCTGGCAGCTTTGGAAAGTGGAAAAAAAATGTACAAGGACAAACTAAGCGCCTTTGTCTAGCACAAAAGAAATAGCCCTCCATGAGAATATTTAAAATGTAATTCACAAACCTACTGTTATGTGTTGTTTAGATAAACCTCTTAATACAATCATTTCAGCATTATGGGAGGCTAGCTTGAAATTTAGACAAACATGGAAAATGTCATCTTCCCAGAAAAATGCAAGGTAAAATAACAACCTAAACATATATTATTGCTTAGCATATGACAACCTAAAATATAAAAGCACTCTCTAGCAGCACTTCTTTCTGTGCTTTTAAAAGAATCTCTAAAAAAGCAATAAAGAATTTCAGATGGGAGACAGATTAAAAATAACTGCAGCACACACACTCCAGTTGCATAGTGTATCTCAACAGGGGTATAGTATTGCCACATTTCTTGGGTATCTTCCTCTGGATCACTGGCATTTTCATTAGAGGATCCAGAAATGCCTGTGATTTTCTCACCTCTTAAATTCCTGCAGCTCTAGAGAAACTGCAGGAGCTCATCACGCCTCTCCTTCCTGACGCCTTCTTCACAATTTCATTCTTTCCTTGGCCCCAAGGGGAGGGCATGCAATTCTGGCGAGCCCCATTAATTTCTCCATGGTTTCAGCCCACAACACTGGGCTTTCTGGTGCAGTGCCTACTCCAGGATGCCTTGTCTGCTCCGTTGGGCTCACAGGCAGAGAGGGAAATGTAATCATCAATGTGGATGCTTAATGCCAGTTTATAAATCTCCTGTCCTTTGACATGGCCTAGCCTGGCAGGCCTAGGAAAATACTCAGGCCAAAGATTATCACCAGCTGCAAATGTACGGCAAGCAGGGAATAAAGAAAAACTTGGCATTGCCAGATGGATTGGAAGCAGGAGGAGCTGCCAGAGAAAGGAGATAGAAAACAAATCCTGTGCAAGTCGCTCCTAGCACTGATCAGTTTACATTATTTGCCCTCCTTTGTTTTTCAGAGCCTTTTCACCCAGTATCTGTATCTGGCAGGTAACACAGAAGAACCAGGGCCTGATTCTGTGTTGTCTTAATGAAAAATCAGAAACTGTGGTTTGCTCGTCAGAGCCTCAGCACAAAGACCAAAATAAGCACTCAGAAAATGCAAGGACCTTGGCACCATCAAGCTAGCTGACAGGTAACAGGCTATTTTAAAATAGATATCTACCTTTCTTCTGCAGTCAGTGGGAAAGTACCAAAGATCACCCCAAAAGCCAGCAAAATAATTGGTGGCTTTAAAGAGCCTCTGGCTCTTTTTCAGCAGCTTTCCTGAACTGGTTAAGCCAAGACCCAGAACCTACAGCGCAGTCAAAATCTTCTTAGCGTACTTGTGCTTCAGATCCCCACTAAATTCTCAGTATTACAAGGCACTTTTATTTAATTTTTTCATCTATAATAATACAAAAGTTATTTTTTTGGTTAGTCCTTTTCATTACCTACTTTATGAGCCATTCGGTATAACTTTTTTGCTCTCCAAAAGTGATGTGTGAGACAGATGAATATTTCTGGTTTGTAACCTCCATCACATAGTGTGGCCCAGTACCAGAATGTTTCAAAATGCTTTAAAAAAGAAGAAAGCTGTTGTTGTGAGGGTTTGAATGGACAGTGCTGAAGTACGTTGTCTGTATTGCAAAAACTCAGTGACTGCTAAGCCCCTTGACATCACATTGAACTTCCACGGAAAGGACTTCTTTATATGTCATTTCCATGGATTTTCTACAGGTAAACCTCCTCAGTCAGCTGCCTCTGGAATATGACCTCGAGGACAAAGCTGAATCTTGTTCATGCATAGTATTCATTTATACGTATGTCTGGATATATTTTCATAAAATTTGTCCTACTTATCCCTAATATTATGAAGCTAATATCTCATCTGATGCTTGTGTGATATTCAGTAGGTAAGCCAATATTGCTGTGGCTTGGGAATTAATGATGTAACATCACTGGCTGTGTAACAGGCACTTGCTTTTAGGATAGCTGAAAGAGTTTTTGGAAAAAATTCTGCTAGCCCAAGGAATGAAGAATATTAAGCTGTAAATTTCAAGCTTCTATTTCTCTGTTGCTCGATCTCTGTCTGTGTAAATAAGGCTCGTGGAATCTGAATCTATATGCCCCCAGACTAGCTCACGCTATGCTTCTTTCCCCACTTCGGACTTCCTGCAAATGTTACTATCATTATAAAGTAACAAAAAGCCACAATAATTTCATTCTGCTACTGGTCAGGCAACTGTCTGGAGCTGAAAAGACTTCGTATTCTGCTGACGTCTCTCATAAGAAGAGGAGAAAGGACAGGAAAGTCACTGGATAGGCTTGAGAGATAGGTTGAGAGATAAGGTCAGCACAGGCTGAAGCTGTTAAACTTCAAGGGTTTAAGGACTCTGGTTCAAACTTCAGCTGTGCACCAGCCCATTTTGTTGAAGGCATCTATAGTTGACTCTTCAGTAGACAACTATGTGTGTGACAAAACCGCTGATCCTGGGTATTCTTTAATCAACAAACTCTGGAGATTGCTACCTCAATAGTGAAATTACATAGGATTGAGTTATAAGTAGATGCGGTAACCTTGAGGTACACAGCAAAAACTAACAAAGAGCAGAGTGTACTGTGTAATCACAGCTCTTCCCAGCCCCAGCGCTGTATGCTGCAATAGTCACATACCGGTACTGTTGGAAGCAGAAGTAGAGAGGATACCTCTGAGATTGGTTCTTACATTTTTTTGCAATAAAGACACTTGGATAAATGATAGAACCATTGAATGGTTTGGGTTGGAAGGGATCATCTTAAAAATCATCCAGTTCCAATCCCCTGCCATAGACGGGGACACCTTCCTTTAGACCAGGTTGCTCAAAGCCCCATCCAACCTGGCCTTGAACACTGCCAGGTATGGGGCAGCCATGGCTTCTTTGGGCAACCTGTGCTAGTGCCTCACCACACTCACAGGAAAGAGCTTCTTCATAATATCTAACCTAAATCTGCCCTCTGTCAGTTTAAAGCTATTCTCCCTTGTCCTAGCCCTATATGCCCTTGTCAAAAGTTCCTCTCCAGTTTTCTTGTTGGCCCCTTTAGGCACTGGAAGGCTGCTCTAAGTTCTAAGGGTGAACAATATGACATATTCAATGCACATCCTATGCTTACAACATTATCTAATCCTTTAAAATAACAAGGAGAGAAATGTAAAACTAAAGAAGAAATGGAAAAAGAAAACATTCCAACAAACAGCAGTGATGCACAGTACAATTTCTCAGCACCCACCCAACCGATACCCAGCCCTACTCAAGAAGCGATCTGCCCTTCTGGGTTAACTCCTCCCAGTTTATATACTGTGTATGACGTGTTGTTGTGTGGAATACCTCTTTGGCTAGTTTGGGTCAGGTGTCCTGTCTCTGCTTCCTCCTGGCTTCTTGTGCCCCTCCTCGCTGGCAGAGCATGAGAGACTACAAATTCCTTGATAAGGGTAAGTGCTACTGAGCCACAACTAAAATGTCAGTCTGTTTTCAGCACTGTTCTCAGACTAAAGCTGAAACCCAGCACTGCACCAGCTACTAGGAAGAAGAAAAATAACTGCTACAGCTGAACCCACTACACGTGGCTTATTCTTACAAATAATTTGGTTTAAAACAAAAATGTAGAGAGCAGGAAAAAATGTATGTCCTATATATGTAGTCCACTGCATAGTTTGGTAGATTATCCTATGTGCAATAATCGTCTGGTGCATGAAATAAATTAAATTAAAGCACTCTTAAATCTCACAAATGGTATAGCAATGTTTCTGATGTGTCTCTATTCTAATATAAAATGCCTGTGGGAAGTGAGTGTTTAGATAAAAGCCTGCAAGAGAAAAATCCTTCTGGGAGAAAGATGCTGCTTCTCTGTAGAAAACTCCTTAGAGCAAACTGGTTTCTAGTGAAATGTTTCTGTCGGTTACATGAACAGTAAGATTTGCAAACTGTGATTCTCTTTTGGCTTCCTGGGGACTTTACAGGAGAAATTTCAGAGACTGCAAGTGATCCGAGGGAGAGCACTGTTGAGACATAAGCCCGCAGCTTCCATGCTGCTGAAAGTGGGTCATTGAGATAAATGTTAATACAGGCTTCCCCCTTGGGAGCCTGTAGCTATAGCTGCAACACTGGAGAAACTGCATCACAAGAATGATGCAGTAAAATGTGGATACATGAAGAAATGAGCAGGCCATTGGTTAATAAAAAACCTCACTGCCATCAAATCACCATGCAAAGACAAACAAAATTGGCAATCTATTTTGTCTCAGAAAATAATTTGACATGCCAAATGTCTTGTTTATTTGTCATGCTTCCAAACCAAGGCCTTGCCAGGGTTAGTGCTAATCAATATATTCATTACTTTACAAAAATTTCACAAAGAGAAATGGATGTTTGAGAAATTACCAAATAAAATCCATCTCAGCCTGCTCCTCTCCTTCCTTTTCTATGCACGCACTCTCTCCTCTCCTACATGTCTTCCTTTCTAGACATCTGCTGAAGGAAGAAAGAAAAAAAAACCCTATTAGGTTATTAACTCAGAAGCATACTTGTACTAAAAAAGTAGAAGCAAACTAAAATTGAAACATATCCAGGATACTTAGGCACAGCTCCCAAGCTCTCTTTCCACTTCTAGCTGATGATAGGATGCCACTTTGTTGAAAAGAGTAATCAGTGGCAAAAGGGCTCTTAGCACCTAACCCTCAGCTAGACTCTCTGGAGCCCACTTGTTGGAGTTTGCTCAGCCTCTTAACCTTCTCCTCTTCCCTCCTCCAAGGGACAATGGCTCCTGCTTGCAAATCTCATAGGTCTGGCTCCTTCATCCAGTACGCAATGCAGCCCTGAACCTTGTGTACCAGGCATAAGCAGTGAGAGCTCATCATTCCTGAAAACTAGTAAATAATAGATTGATTTTAATTATGACCTCCTGCTGATGCAAGCGCAGCATGAAAAGGCTATAAGCCCCAAAGGAAAGATTTCTCCCTGACCCTCAAACAGAGTCATCAGTCATTTTTAAAGCCTCCTTTTTAGGAGCAGCTGGCCAGGAACTGCAGCAAAGAGAAACAGAGGCAAAGGGGTCTGAAACATAAAGTGACAGCTGTGGTATTGCTAAGAGAGAAGGGAAGTATGAGCCAGCATCAGGCTGCAGCAGGAGAGGATGCACATTGCTCCCTCCCCATTCTGACCCTTTAAATTTGCAAATAACCTCTAGCAGAGGCAGCCTAAGCAACATCAAGCAGTGCAGAAAGACATATATTTAAATACAGCAAATATACAAAATCATGTGTGGAGCTGAGTAAAGATTGTCCCATCTTTTCTCTCTTTTAAATGAGTTATAAGCATGAATGCCCACTGAGTGTCAAATCTGCTGCATTTTACTCTTCATTTTCTCAGAATGAAAATACATAAGTCCAGTGTAAAAATGAATAAATTCAGCCCTTAGATTTATCCATTATTTTTCTAGCCACTATCTCAGAACACCTATTGTTAGCAGCTGAGTGACAGGCCAAAGCTGTCACTGTCCATGAAAGTCTGAGCTGTAATCCATAATAACTACTGTATTTTCTCTTCCACTGTATTGCAAATGTGAAGATCAGGAATTGCACATTATGCCCCAGCAAGATTCCTGCATGCATGTGAAATGCAGCTCACCACAGAGCACCACAGATTGGTTACACCTCTCAGTTGAGGACTGTGTATTGCTTACATTGAATCATGCTGAGCATTTTGCTACCACGCCGGGGCCTTTCCTTTTATGCAGTCACTAGTTCAGGAAGGCAAATATTTAGCATTCATTCTGTGGAGAAGATGCCCTATTTATACCATCGGACAAGAAGGAGGTCATTTCCTGTGTAGAATTGCCAATCAGACACTGGTCTAAGAAAAGCTCAAGTCCTTTGCAGGAGTCTTGTTAATGCAGTGGAGGCATATATTCAGTTGCAAAATATTTCTGGCTTTAAATTCTGTAGTGGCTTTTTTAAGTGTAATTTAAATTTAGGAGTAACGTGTCTCTGGAGCCAACACAGTATTGAAAGCTTCCAGAAAACCCACCTTCCTAGGTGTAAGAAGAAGGTTAATAGCGTTATTAGGTTTTCCTTGTGATACCTCTCCATAGCAGATGAGAACCAATATATTTATATAAAGACCTTCAGATCACATTTCTTGCTGTTCTGGACTGGCACAGCTTTCTGGATGTCAGCAGAGCAGAGCATACTGAATTATAACAGCATGTTGCATAGATCATGTCCAGACTGTCATTGTTGATGTCAAGACTGGGACATCTTCTTTCATAATGCCTATTCCCAGACCTGTGAGACCCCTGTTCTCTGGCTTCCTGGGGGAAATTACATTAAAAGATGTCTGAGGGTCTGTGCTTTGTAGCATTATGTCCCTATGACCTAAGTATCAGAGACAAACCAATTTGCTGAGTTAAGTTCCCACCTAAGGGCTCTCTTCCCACATACATCCTGCAGGGGACGTTGCTCCCCATATGGATGGGCACTGCGACTCCTGCTGTAACATTTAAGGAGCCCCTGAAGCATTTTAAGGAGTGCAGCTAGACATAGGATGCTCTTATGCTGACAGGCCTTCAGGTTAATTTTAATCTTGTCTTTCTAACAGTGTTCCAAATCCTCAGCTTGTCTGTCAGGCTATAAATTCTAGGTTTTTACATTGCGACTCCAATAAACAAAGCAACCTGGTTTAGAAATTCCCTCTGAGCTTGTGTGCAGACCCACACTGCTGCAACAGAGTTCTTGCAAACAAACCTGCTGAAAGCTTTATAGTCTTTCCCAGGTAGGGACTACTTAGCCTCAATTCTGCCAGCACTTGACACTCTGCCAAAACGCCTGGAGTTGAGGACAGTCATGTCTAAGATGTCTTCTGGGACTGTGAGCCCAGGAATGGATTGGAAGCTAGTCCCAGCCATAGCAAGCACAATCCTTCTGCCTCACTGGGAAAGAGATGGGTTCCATGCCAATGGGACATAGGATCCAGGGGACCTCTTCTCCTGAGTTTCTGTGTTTGGATTATGCTAAATCCAGTAAGAGAAAGCTCAGATTGAGATCTTTACCACAGTTTATACATTTGTTACATATCTTTTTTTTTGTTTCGTGCAGTTATATGTGGAAACCAGCGTTTTGGGTCCCAAAACACTCATCTTTTGCAATGGCTTGCCTTGCAGAGCTCACCTTCAGTCTTTGTAGATCTTGGTGAGCATCTTGTCCCAAGGCCTTAGAGCTATGCGGGTTAGGAAAGAGGGAAGCTGACCTTGGCCCTCCTTAAAAGAAGGCACAGAAAAGGGAAGAGGGAAATTAGAGAATTTCAGTGATGCGTTGGAAGGTTTACCTGAAAGTGGGAAGACCTGGGGGTTTTCTTGTTTTTTTCAACTATGTGTAGTTATATGTGCAATTTTATGTGCAATTCCATGTCCCTTCTTATGGCAGGGGGGGTGTGTGAAACTAGATAATCTGTAAGGTCCCTTCCAACCCAAATTATATGATTCTATGACAGCAAATTTCTGTTTGGCAGCTACTTCTAACCAAAGAAAGTAAATTCTTAAAAGCACTTTTGGATTTTCATAATAAAGTCTTAATGAAGAAAAAAAAAGAAAAAGTCTCTGCGTATAAAAGTTTCATAAATTTCTGGCATATTCTTCAGTTTCATAATTCAAATACCAACAGAGAGAAAAAAAGAAAACAAAGATATTTTTTATTCACTGTATATCGAAACATCCCATTCTCCAGCTGCAGTTCAGGTCAATTAGTTCAAGTTATGCTTTGTACTGCTTGCTGCATCCCATTTTTCCTTTCTAATTTCTTTTAAAAGTAGAAAAAAGAGAAGTCCTTTCAAAACCACCAGGAAAAAAAATTGTTGAATTGTTCTGGCCTTTTCAGAATACTTTTCTTGCCTCCCCCCCTTCCTATTTCAAACCACTTTTTTTTTTAATATGTGACAAATTTCCATGCAATGCTTTTTGATGAACAGAGACTTTCTGACTCCCAGACATTTCACTGGAAATTTCCCAAGAAGCTACAACAGCCTCTGTAGCTGGTGGGTTATGTGTGATGGTTGTTCCTCCAGTGAGCAGTCATGGTTGAATCAGGCCATGCATTAGCCTATATGTGAACTTTCTGAAAAGTTCATCACCCCAATTATTTTTTCCTGAGTTTGTTCTTCATCTCGTTTCCATTTTTAATATGCTGCAGGCAGAGTCAGAGTCACAAAAGGCTGAGCAACCTGAGCAAGCAGAGCACAGGGAACGCAGTTTTTGCAATGATGAGCACCATGTCAAGTTCTTCTTTCCTCCCTTATTTCCTCCCTCTCTACCTTTCTCCCTCCCTCTCTCTCTTCTTCCCTTTCTGCCTCCCTCCTTCCCTTCCTCCTTCCCTTCTACCTTACTCTTTTCTTTCCTTTCTCTTGCCCTCAAGCAGTAAAACCCATGGCAGAAACAGAGCAGTGTTTGCTTCATCCGCAAAGCAACAGCTGTTCATGGTTCTCTGTGAATTATGAAGAAACTATTTATTCCACCTGGCTCTTCCTCCAGAAGAGTTGCTTTTATCTCCGACATTACAATAAGAATTTATTTTAAAATCTGTTGTTTATTGTCTTCCTGCAGGACACAGTAATCTCTCCCAGTTTCATGTTCAGTGTGTAGGGTAGTAACATGAAAAAACTTTCAGTACTTTAAAACTAAACCACTTTTTTACTAGACAAATGATTTACTGAAATGCTTCATGGGATTTGCATTCTGACTGTGTTCCTGCAGTTTCCTGCAAGCCCTTCTCTGCCATCTGTGCTTCTCCTTCCATGCTCCATGTGGGCTGCTGCATCTTGTCATTTAACAACTGCTGTTAAGTATTTTGTGCCAGCTTTTGTTACCTTTATGGGGCAGGAGCTGGTAATAAATTGCTGAACCTCAAGCGTTGGTTTTCAGCCTCTTCTCCAAGAATACCTGCTCTGGAGTGCTTTGGGAAAAACAGTTACGGGAAGAGAGCATGAACATGTTTCTGAACAATCTGTGCAAGTGCAATTTCTAAAAGGACCTGGCCTCCACCAGAAGTTTCTCGGTCATTCAACACAATAAGAAAAAAGCTGAAAACTGCTGCTGGGAAAATGAGCCTTTACCATGTCTTTGCACCACTAAAAGCTTCCAGTGCGAGTTTTCATTGCACTCAAAGGTATCTCTGTGCTGGACATTGATGTTCCAATTTTTTCTAATAAACTTACCACAGGTCTCAGATATTTCTGCAGCCCACAGGGAAGCCGGTTTCTGTCCAGCAGGATCCCAGGCTGCAACGCATTATAGCTGATTGTGATTATATAGGAGACATTTTCCCTTTTGTGCCATAATCCAGGATGGGAGTTGTGCTACTAGTATTCTGTGATGCCAGAGCCACCATTTATCATGCATAACATGAGGCATTTTATGGAATATTTGACTAAAATCCACATTACAAAAGTGCACGTCTCTTCCTGGATTACACCTCCGAGATGTTTTTCCAGGTGTCCAGCAATCCTCGGCTGCCAGATGTCTGGAAAAATAGTGTGCACATAATGATGCTTCATGTACACACTGTAGAGAAAAACCTAAATTCATCTGCCTGCTGTATGTGCAAGAAGCCACAGTATCACTTGAACAGCAGGCGTCCCTCATCTCATTCAGTACACATACCAATTTATCTTTCTGGGACCAACACCAGTTTCAGCATTTAAAATCTTGCAGCCCAGTGTGACCTATTGTCTAAACATAATGTCAAGTACATTGAGCAGAATGTACCTTCAGCTTCTGCTTGTGGATCTTGCCAAGAATATGGAGCATCAGTCCACCATGATAGAGTAGTGCCAGCTGTAAAAGAAATGGACGGATCACAAGGCAGAGTGGGCAGTTAAAAAGTGAAGTGTCCCCTTTAGTATTTTTTCTCTTTACTCCTATCTTGCTCTCATCCACATGCAGGTGGATATTCCTTTTGCACATAAGCTGTATGCTTCATTCCAGGCTTCCTTCTGTCCCTGGATACAAAGTACATACCACCCTCATGATATAAACCCTTAATTCTGCTGGAATCGTTCCTCAGTCCTCTCTATATAAAACCCCATTTTCCATACCTTATCTCTGCAGTCAAATATTACAAGCTTCTGGCTTAGCATTACTGACGCAACAAGCTTCTTTTGCAGGTGACAGTTTCTTTCTGGTGATAGCTTCCCCCTACACTGGCCCCTGGCCAGCCTGTTGACAAGGCTCACTGCTGAGGAATCAACTCACTCTTGCTGTGGCCAGCACATGTTTTTAAATCCCTTTAAATGAGTCATCTCACTATCCCATCCCAGCATCCATGATTCATTCACACAGCAGAGCCTATCTCCCCGCAGGGTGAGGCCTCATTAGCAGTTGTGCTGAAGAAGCTTTTGTAAGAAGTCATCTTTGCAAGAATTGTTGCATCATTATTGCCTCCTAATAAGCTGATGGAGTCCCAGTCTTCTTAACCTTTCCATTTCCAGGAGTGGCCTCTTCAAAACTTCACAGCTTTCCTTTAGACAATGTTCACAACCACCTTCAGACCCTTCCTTTGGCCCTTTCCATTCCCCAACCCTCAGATAACCGCAATCAATCACAGGCAGAGCCACACTAGGATCAGAATAATGGTTGCTGGATCAATTTTTTTTCCACAGTAAAACAAAGCATGCATGAGCCCACAGACCCAGCAGACAGCTCATAGTCAGGCTGGCCATTCTTTAATACAGTGATTACATTCTCACCATTTAAATCCCTCTCCTCTTTGGTGCATAGTCTCAGAAATTTTCTCTTTACCTTCCTAGATGGCTCTATGATCCCTGGTTCTTTATACGAGGGTACTTGTTAATTGAGAGGATTGCAATTATGTGATACAGCAGCTGATACCTGATAAGAGAAAAAAAGGTTATCTCTTTTTGCATGGGTACAGTAAATGAAAAGAAATTAGCAGAGGTGCAAAATCTGGGCCTTATCTTGCACTACTATAATAAGGAGAGAATTAAGGATTCCATACACAGCGACTGATCCCTAAATACATAACCTACAGTCATCGCAATATCTTATCTTTTTCAGATGTTGTTTGGGAAACAGAGAATACAGTGTATTTTGTTAGAAGAACAATTCAGACTTTATTAAAGTGCTAAAAGTCCTTGATATACGCTACCTAGAATGTAGAAGTAAAAAGGCAGAAGTGAAGGGGCACTTGCTATAGCAAAAGTAGTAAGTGTGCAGAAAAAAGGACTTGTGAGTCTTAAAAATGAAGACTATTTACACTAGTAAACAACTTTTCTTGAGCTATGAACAATTCAGGGTAAAGACTTGCATTATTATTATTTTGTACCAAGTCCAAGACAGAGCGGTTCTGGTCTATGATTAGAATGCATAGATAACATCACAAGTTTTTTGTCTTGAGTGGGATGAAGAGCCATGATTTTTTCCTTCAAAATCAGATCTCAGATCTGGCTATGTTTTCTTTTTCACGATTGTGGTTGAAGTGATATCCCTGTAAGAGTCTTTATGAGTCATTGTTTGTTACCACTATCACTACCTCACTGAGACATTGCATTATATCCGATATCTATTTACCAAACTGTTTTTACATTTCTTGTTGGAGACACCCCCCCTCTAGGTCTCATTTCCCTTCCAAACCTAGATTCTGTCAATCATGGAGTAATAAATTAAATCCAGTATTTTATTTTTTTTATTCTGCACTTGTACTGGCAATGTCTTGTTAGTATTTCACTTTCTAGTCACAGAGGTAATTTACTATATGAATAAAATCCATGTGATTTACAAAAATATCCCCAGCTGAAGAAACCACACTGGCATGAGATGGCCAGTTACACTGTTTTTGTAGTTACAGAATCACAGAATCACAGTTCTAGCTCCCAAACATTCTTTGGAGCCTGGATGCACTTCTTCAAGCTGTGTCAATTGTGTTTGCTTGGGAACTCACTATGTGCTGATATTTTCTTACGATTTATGTTCTCATTGGCTAGTTGATTTATGAAGATTAGATGGACCCTGGACAACCCTGGTGTTTTTTGACATCTACAGGGACTGTCCTTGTTGCCCAAGCACCTCTGTGGAGTCAGCTAGCTCTGGGACTGTTCCCATATGGTCCTGTTTCCAATTACAACAGTCATGTTTTCTTTTCCACCATCCCTCACATGGTTAGATATAATCACCAAGGGCTATGTGCTTAAGCAGCATACCAGAACCTATTTGTGTACATATGAAATTCTCTGAGCATGCTTTGGCATTCAACTTTGTCCCTAAACACAAACATCCCTCTGTAATATGAAATACAGAGAGTCTAACCCAAAAGAAGGAATAAAGATATATAGCCATTCTGCCAGTCCCTCTGTATTTTGTAAGGTCTTTTAAAATTATCTTGACCTTTTGTTTTTCCCATCCTTCTTCCAACCTGTCCAAAAAGGTCATTCATGGCAGGATGGAGAATCAAACCAAGTGAATGAGGCTAACTTAGTCTGTAAATTAAAAGAAAATTTAACACTCTTTTGTGTAGAATTCAGTTTCAATGCAAATCATATCCACATCTGGTACAATCCAGTTTCCCCTTGTCCTATCTCTATGGGCCCTTGTCAAAAGTCCTTCTCCAGCTTTCTTGTTGGCCCCCTTAGGTATTGGAAGGGTGTTCTGAGGCCTCCCCAGAGCATTTTCTTATCCAGGCTGAACAAGCCCAACTATCTCAGCCTGTCTTCATACAGGAGGTGCTCCAGCCCTCTGAGCATTTTTGTGGCCTCCTCTGGACTTGCTCCAAGAGGACCACATTCTTCTTATGTTGGGGGCCCCAGACATGGACGCGGTACTGCAGGTGGAGTCTTACAAAAGCAGAGTAGAGGGGGAGAATCCCCTCCCTTGACCTGCTGGCCATGCTGCTGCTGAGATATAGTTGAAGAGTGCCAATCCCAATACCAGCCTCTGAGGAACACCATTTGTCCTGGTCTTCACTTGGACATTGACCCGCTGACTGCAGCTCTTTGAGTGCAACCACCCAGCCAATTCCTTATCCACCAAGTGGTCCATCTGTCAAATCCATGCCTCTTTGATTTAGAGACAAGGATGTCACATGGGGCAGTGTCAAAAGCTTTGCATGTGTCAAGGTAGATGATGTCAGTTGCTCTTCCCGTATCCACCAATGCAGTAGCCCCATTGTAGAAGGCCACCAAATTGGTCAGGCAGGATTTCCCCTTAGTGAAGCCATGCTGGCTGTCACCAAGTACCTTGTTGATTTTCATGTGCCTTAGCATGCCTTCCAGGATAACCTGCTCCAAGATTTTGCCAGGCACAGAGGTGAGACTGACTGGTCTGTAATTCCTCGGGTCATCCGTTTTCCCTTTCTTGAAAATGGGGGTCATATTTCCCTTTTCCAATCGTTGGGAACTTCACCTGACTGCCATGATCTTTCAAATAGGATGGACATTGCACGAAGGTAGATTTGTTGTAGCTAGAGTTTTCCAATTGCAAACAGGACTGTGTGTTTAAGAAACAAAAATCAATTTAAGTCATTGTGACCCTTGGTCTGGTCTCAGTCATGATTCATGATGGTCTTACTGGAAGCAGTCTCTGTACAAGGACAGTGATGCAGTCCTCTGTCACTATCACTGAGTGATCTCACTGCTGCTATTGCTTTAAAGGGACAGTTATGGCAAAGCTTTGACATTATCTTCTGTCTCCTGGGATAGAGAAAAAACGGAAGTGAGAGACCAAAAGAAGCTTTAAATGCACATCCCTAAACCAGATGTTTGGGTATGAACTTTCCATACTCAATAGGCAAAGGCTTTATCTGTTTTTGCTGTTTCCCATGCCCATTATTTTTCACATATATTTTTTGTCTAAGGACAGTAGCATCCTTATCAGTCTTAACCCACTAAATTTAATTAAGAGAGTTGATCATCAGGGGTTACTGGGACATGTGGACTTTACAGAATTATATTGCTTCTCTAAATGTCAAGACAATGAGGAAGAACACCTCATTTCTCAGGTAAAATTTTGGACTAAGATTTTCCTTTGCATTTGGCTGCAGGGAAGTGAGTTTAGCCAAGCTTTTCATGCAGCATTTCTCTATCTATCTGCCAAACAGCTTGCTGGAGCTGATGGAGTTACATGCAATGAAGAGTGCTCTTGTGGATGCTTGGCTTCTACCCAGAAGGCACCCAAAGCATAAGCAACGGAGTCATTGCCATCACCTCCTGGATGCCCCAGGAACCGTATGCATTTTATTTCCAGTTTGAGACTAGAATCACAGTTGCTAAAAGCTATACTTCCCCCTGCCAGGGTCTGCTCATGCAGTAAGGCCTAAAGGGAGTGTCCACATGATTTCTTGGGGCCTTTTCTAATCCTCATTTTTGTTATTCCCTCAAAACTACTAAGAAAGGATGTTGCTCTCATTCTCTTACAGATATGACGTTTGACTGACAGAAGAGAATTTGATTTCTTCCTGTCAAGTAGAAGGAGCAAAGCCATACCTAAAATAAAATTCAGTTATGCGGTGTTATGTGCAATTCTCGTTAAATGTTAAATTCTGTTCTTTTGTAATAAAAGTTATGTAGTTACAAAAGCCTCAAATGTGATGAAAAATGAAGAAATCATGAAGTTGGTTAAAGAATTCTTAGCACAGGAGTATGTTTCTTCAGCAGCATCAGAGAGAAGTGGCTCTGCTAAATAAAGCCACAAGGTGTAGAGCTGGGACAAACATAAAGATGTGAGATGTCACCCTACCTTCCTGTTCAGCTTCCCACAGATCACTGACACAGAGCCAAGGGGGCCATTGGGACTCTACAGTCTCAGCTTTTGTGTAACACAAGCTGCAGGACTTCCCTGAAGTAATTCCATTTTGAATTAAAGCATAGCATTTACGAAATAATTATCCAGCCCTGATTTAAAATTGCCAACGACAGAGGAACCACAATATCCTCTGAGGGGCTGCTCCAGTGGTTAATTACCTTCATTATTATCAATGTTAGCCTTATTTCTAGCCTGCAATTTTCTCTAGCTCTGAGCTGTATCCACTGGAGTGCCTCACACCTTTAGTTTTCGATTGAGTAGCCCATTAGTACTCTTTGTTCCACTTGTAGAGGCCCCTTTTATTATTTTTCACTGAAACAGCTTTAGCTCCCTGAGTTTTCAGCCACAGATACATATTCAAGCCTTCTGTACAGCTCTTTCTCATTTATCAATGTTGTGAATTTGCAGACTGTAGAGCAGGATGCAACAATCTGGAAAAGCCTCTCCTGCTGTACACTTGTATTCCCAGACATATTCTGCTGACACCGTGATTTGATTTTCTTAAATTTGTTTTTTATTTGTAGTTTTCCCTCTGTGCAACTCAGTTTCTTTGTCCTGTAATGAAATGCTGGACTAATGGAGGAAATTTGACTTTTGTCTCATTTTAAGAGATTGCAATTTTGCCAGTTTTAGACAAATGGGAAAGAATGAATGCCAGGGATTAGACTCAGACTAGCAACATAGACTCAGACACCCAACGTGATCCCCTCTTCCTGCTGAAGCTCTGTGTAAATTGTCTTTCAGACCAACCATGCATTGCATAGGGATGGCAAAGGCAGAGAGAGAGCAGGCAAATCTACAGGGTGTCTATTATGATTATGGATCATTAGAGAAGTGTCTTAATTCTTTATATCTGATTGATGAAAGTCATGCCAGGAAGATTTAAAAATTGTTTGCCAATTGCTGTTGGGAGTCCAAAACATTTTTAAATACCTTTTTGAGGGCCTATGTATATGTTGTCATACCTGCAAGGCAAATATGTACATTATTTAAAACTTGTATCTTCTGAGAGCTAATAAGTAACTAATATATGATTCTTCCGGGCAGCCTTGTGCCCTTGTCATGAGAGGCATCTCCCTTGCCAGCAGAGACCTCGAGCAGGAAGGACATGTCACACTTCTGGCATTTTTCAAGTGACAGAACATCTTTTCATGCCTGATAAAGTGGGAGAAACACCTGAAACTCTGTTAAATATTTGATATCCTTCTTGCTGCAGCATGGTGCAGAGCACCAAGCATGACTTTAAAGCAAATCAGTTCAGAAGAGTGAGGGGGAAGGAGGAGAAATATAAGCAAACATAATGAGACAAAGAATCACTGTTTCTTCAAAAACCCTGCACCCACAAATGTCTAGGTGCCTGCACACCTATGTAGGAAGCAAACATCTTCATCAGGGCAAGGATGTTCTGCCAGAGCATTTCCCACTGCTCACAGCCAAGTGAAAAAAAGCCCTAAATAACAAGTGAGGGAAATGATGTCTGTGAGGTTCCACCACAGCTGTAGGGCCAGATGTACACTGGTGACCCAGTGTCTCCCACAAGCCTGTCAGGGTGCCAGGCACCACAAAGCAGCCCCAGTGCATGGGGACAGCAGCAGGCAAGAACCCGAAACAGGCAATATTTAAGAGTGTTAAAAAGTTGTGAAATGTGACATATATAGAGGAAAAAGGAAAGGCACTCAAGGAAAAAGACAGAATTGAAAAGAAAAAGTAATGTAATAAAAATACAATGCTTGTAGTAGGCATTCAGTACATAAATTAAAAACATGATCTTTTATAACCACAGCAGTGAGAATTTCAAAAAGACTTATTGCAAGAAAGGGAATTCCACCTCAGAGAAGGCAAAGGGCTTTAAAAATTCAGGCTTCAGAGTATACTCTATCCATTTTAATGTCTGAGCCAACAATTTGAAGACTGAAGGATCAGTGGGGAAGTAAACCTACTGGATTCTCAAGCTGATAGATCTAGTCAAGCAAACACCAAAGAAAAGGGGGGTTGTGCCATGCCTTCACTCCATGGAATTAGCAATGTTTTTTCCCAGGTTCAGTATGGAAGGATAAATTCCTGGATGGACAAAGAAAGAAACCAGCAGGTTCTGATGACTTTATTACGGTCCTTGGTAAACTGGAGGCAGATTACTCTGTACCAGCAATTGGAATTATTACCTTATAAATTGCATCTATGTCTGCTTTCTGGTGTCACTGTATCCCAGCTGATGCATTAATGGATTTCTATCATGTTCCACCTGTTGCTGATGACCTTGCTATATATTGCTATGTCGTACTGAAGAACTCCCCTGGATTTCATAAGGGTCTTCCAAAATCTCCTTTTATATTCCACATTTGATAGGAAAGGAAAAAAGAGAAGCTTTGATACATACAAGCCCCTCTTCATGTCTGAACTAGAAGCATAATTTTCAAAGCTAAATGCAGGTTGAGAGCAATTGTTATGAATTGGACTAGATATGTTTATAGCAGCCTTGATTTGAAGCAGGCAGTCTCTTTGACTAGGCTGGCAAGCTCATATATGTGAAAGTATTAGAATTAGCCTTGCAAAGAAGCTGGAAGCAGAAGTGAATTCTGTGTGCTCCAGCATTCACATCTGGTGGGATATGCCATTAATTAAATTATCTATGTCTTGATTCAATCTGTGCTTAATTTGAAAGGACTTCAGTGGGACCCTTTCTATACCCAAACGAAGCTAGAATCTTAAAGTGTTTAGTTAGATCAAAGCTGTGGTTGTTTACAAAAACAAAGATTTAGGCCCCAGTGTAAAAGAAATTTTTAAAATTTAAAGCATTTAAGCAAATGTTCAATTCCCACATCAGACCTTGACATTTACTGGTTGGTGCTTAGGACATAATCAGTGCTGATTTTATAATTGCAAATATCAAAACAGTCATAAAGGCAGAACAGTGAAAGTGATAACCTTTTCCAGGGTAAGTGTAGATGCTCTGCTTGCCTTCATTCTCCCAGTGTCTTATTATGCAGTATAATTTAGAGTATTATGGGATAATTATGGGACCTTCTGATGAAACAAAAAAAAGGCAAACCTGCTTCTCACCTCAACACCCGTAATTTTGTATGAACACATGCTGGTGTGACTGCTTTCCTTTTTCCAATATCTCTTTTTCAGTCAACTTTTTTGCTTTCAGGTCACGAAACATATTTGATACTTAGGCCATTCAGGGGTCAGAAGAGAGACCACATCTGATATTAAATGATGGAAATGCCTTGTCTACTGGGTTTATTCCTCTTCCCTAAATGGCTGCTCCTGAGATCTGGGGATGGCTATAATTTCAGGGTTAGTGTTTGAATGACCTTTTCTAGAAATATCTTAATAATAGGAGAATTTTTGTGTCTACCTTTCTTACACTACCCACCCATCATGTTAGCACAGTTATTACAGGGGCGTGAGCACAAGCTCTGACCTCTGAGCCCCTGAAGGGAAAGGCTTGCAAACATTTAACAAGGTAAAAAGCCATCAAAGGGATAGGTCAGAATTTCAGGCAGAGCATTAAGGAGAAAATTATGTCAGTGACTTTAATCCAGGCTTTTATGGTATACACAGTCTCTCACTTTCCCCCTTCATATATATTATAAGTGCTTTCACTCAGAGATAAACTATTGCATGCTCATTCACTCTAAATCTGCATGGACAGATACCATCAAGCAGCTGGTACATAGTACTTTCTTCATTCCTCAAAACCCTAAATACATTGAAATATATAGATTAATTTTTCTTGAAATATTCTTTAGGGAGGACAGAACAGCATCCTCAGGCATGGAGGGATGAATTTATGCTGTCTCACTTAAATCTGGTTCTGATGCAGTGATACAGGATCCCTCAAACCAACATCACCTCACCTCAAAACTGTGCAGGGTTTAGTCCCTCATGCCTGAGTACTCAAACCATCCTCCACAGAAGACAGATCCCTGAAAGTGAGGCAATACATGCTTTATGCATAAAATCGCACTATAGAGCCCACCCATTCACCAGGACCCTTTTTTTTCAAATGTTCCATATGGGGAATGTTTTATGGGGAGACCCACAAAAGTGACAGTGCCTTTAGTCAATAAAAATCAGATGATTCCTTGAGGAATTTATTATATAATTAGGTTGAATGAACCTGTCAGGTTTAGATTATCTTACTTAATGCTGTCAGAATAGTCTGCATCTCTGAACATTATTCTCACACTGAAGTGATGCCTGGGAGACAGAAGGAGACCATGCTACCGCGGTTCTTCAGCAAAGCCTTACAGCATCCTCCTGCCCCACAGGCTGGGCTAGCATCAGAACCAGTCCTGACAAATCTGTTCTAGTGGAATATGTCCCTGCTTGTGGCAGGGGGGTTGGGACCCTTTAACATCCCTTCCACCCTTCCAACCCAACCATTCAATGATTCTATGATTCTATGACTTTAACAAGTGCAAGGCTTGTCTCTGCAGGGAGCAAGCACCCAAACCTGCAAACCACTATTCTGAAAATTCAGTGGATTCAGTGGATACAGGAAACATAGCTTTGCTTTGGCTCTGAGCCTAGAACAGGTAGAAAGAAGCATAAAGTGCATAAGTAGGGAGTCTGACCGTGGAGAGGAGAATGGAGCAAGGAAAATTTTACAAATCAGACATGCATTTATTTAGATTTTTAAAAGCTGAAAGTTTGCTTAAAAAATAGATGTTACAGTTTGCCCCATTTTAGAGAAGTATCAAGATAGAATTTCATTTTATTGAGTCTATAGAGGACTAGTTTACTAATTTGAAGATGGGGTTGATTTCAGTTCTACTTTCAGTCATCTTTCCTCCCACCAGGATTGTTATTCCTAACCAATCAACAGTTTATTCATTCATCTAGAACTACATGCATATATAATCAACCTTTCATCAGGATACAATTATGCTCTGAAATATTTTCAGTGAAAAAAAAAAAAAAGATTCTCTGTAAGCTTCTTTAAACTTGATGTCAGTTGCCAGAAGTTCTAGTGTGGTTTAACCAACAGTTCCTTCTACAGTTAACAGATGATGATGATGGCTTGGCTTCATGAACGAAGATTTGGGAAGGGCTTTACCCACGCTTACAAGCGCGATGAGGACTAAAAGGGCAATGTGAGATAGGCAAGTCCGGTTGGAAAAAAGGGTGCTTGGTCATTCAGGATGTTTCTGAACAAGACTGTCATCTCCTGGGTCAGTCTCGAGCAGCCAATGTCCTGAGCCGCCATTCACATGGAGCAGTTCATTCCAGTTTAGGATAAATAGGTGGGATGAATCATCTTTGGGCAGTGTCTGTTTTGTTCCATTCTTTATAAAATAAAAGGAATTAATAATTTAAAATAGATGTCTAGCTTTCAGACAGCTAAAATGGCAAGAGGTGCATCCTTTTGTTGTTGTTGTTGTTGTGTGGGTTAGTTTTGCTTTGTTTTACCTGATCTTAAAGAAAACCAAAATTTTGACAATAATATATTAAGGAAAAAAAATGTTAATTTTTGTGGGAAGAACATTCTTAGGATGCCCCAGAGCCTGGGATGAATCCACACACTATATTAGAGACTAGATTTGAAAATGAGCTTAGGGCAAATTATTAGCTGGAAGGGCTTTTCAAGAGAAAAAGTCACTTTTGTTGGGAGTGCTTCAGACTGTATGAAATGTTTAATAAGTGGTCTCTAGGACAAAGAAAGTGAGTAAGATCATTCTCCAAGCTGAGGGTTTAAATTCTGACCCATGGAGGAACTTCCCATGCCTGTTTGCTTATTTTAATGGAGTAGAAGGATTTCATGTTGACTGAATGAGAATATTCCTGCTCACACAAGTATCATGTAGACTGATGGCTCATGTGCTATCCTGGAGAATATGTGCTCAGATTCTGATAGACAAGAGAGGAGCCATCCAGGAGTTCTAGCACTGTGCTGCAGGTGAAGTCAATGCCTTACCACTAACTCCTTTCTGAGCATGGCTCTGTATTTCTTCTCTTCTTGTGTTTTGGGGCAAAGAAAGCATAAAGTTTTTAGATTCCACTTCAATAAATAAAGGAGAAAAATATATTTGTTCCAAAAAGCCTTTTGATGCCTCTTTCCCAGTTTCAGTGCTGAAATAGAATCTCCTGAAGTACCTGAAGTGGGGACAGAAGTGATGACTACTCAGCATGCCCATGGACCTCTAGAAGTCATGAATGCAGAGATGCCAGCTTCCAACATGAAAACTCATCTTCCCTCCAGACCTCTTTGGGTGACCCTGGAAAGTGGAGACCCCATTGGTGACAGTTGTCTTCTGTTGGATAAACTGAGTCACATGCCTTCTTTCTGTGCAGCAGGCACCTCCTTGTATCATGGGATGAGAGTGGGGATAGGAAGCAGTTCACAGCTCTTTGACGAATCTCAGCATGTATGACCAGTGACCACGACCATGGCTTTGGTGGCCTGGTTTCCATGCACTGTACCTGTCCTCGCGTTTCCTTGAGGGCCCCTAAAACCTCTGCATTCTGCTCCCTCTCGTGCTTTCCTGCAGCTCAAATCCAGTAGATGGCGACAGGATACAAAGCATTTTGTTAATTCTGCCATGAATTGGTGGGGGTTTATGCTTAATTCATTTTAACACTCACCCTTTAAAAGAAATTTATTTTCATATTTCAAAGTCGTGGCAGCATTTGAGTTCATTTATCTTTCAGTATTTGATTTTGCTCCTCATTCCACACAATTCATTTCAGGTTGAAAGTCACAGCCAACCTCCTACCACTCTTGCAAGCTTGAATGAACAAATTCAGGTGTTCCTTGATACTGCAGTCATCTAATGTCCCTGGACAAGGGATGCAATTAATATCACCATTTTGGATCCATCTCCTTTCTCTTCTAAGTCTGTGATCTTACTTCTCAGTTCTGCAGTGGATTTTCATGATCTCCTGTAAGATTGCTACAGCCACATGGAAGGTCAGCCATCATGTTTTTGGACTCAGAAAAGAACAGGAGTCATTACCTTGAAAAGATTATAATTTTTTTTTAACTTAGCCACATGAAAATTGTTCATATTTATCTATGAGCAATCAGAGTCTTCATTCTGAAAGCAGAGTGCCTATAGGATGGGAAAAAGGGGAAAATCTAACAAATCTGGATTTTAAAGACCCCATGGAACTTTCCACTCTGGAATTAAAATGTATTAAAATAGCTATGCAATCCCACACCTACAGTTCCTGGTTACCTTCAAGGATACCTACCCAACCAGAAGTCATGGGCATTCTCGTCTGTGCTATTTAGAAGTCACTCTTAAGAAATACATTTTTCAACACAGCTTGCTTAAATCTCTTTAGTCAATGTACTTCTTGAGTTGGGATACACACATTTTCTGCCATTGTCTCTATCTTCTTTAAGATGAAGCATCATCTGAAACTGGCACTGAGGTGATTTCTAAAATCCTGGTTGTCATGGAGACAGGAACAGGCTGACCTCCTCCTGGCTGCAGAATGAGAGAGTGGGCTACAGCAACTTCTCACCAAGACATATTCCAAAGACTTCTGACATCTGCAAGTCTGACACAGAAACTTTTCTTTATCACGGAAGGCAGTTAAGCCATAACTCTGAGGGCACTTGCTGTAGTAATGAAAAAAAACAATTAAAAATTGAAGAATATTTCTTATCTTTTATTCAGCATTTTTAACCAGTTTGATTTCTTCAGAGGAAGGAGATAACACTTATTTATCCTCATAATAACAAAAGTCTATCCAAGACAGCAATAAAGACCTTCATTGGATACCCTGTGTTCCTTGGGATAACACAGAAAGTCAGAGACAATATACATGTAAAATCCTGACTTCTCACATTATAGGAAAGGCCACCTCACATGTTTCATATAATCTAATGAATATAGCCAATAGCCAAGTCTTCTGAGCACAAAAGGGTATGTCAGGCCATTAGTCAGTTAGTCCTGGTAATTGATACGCCAGTAAATACAATTTTTCCCACCATTAATGTAGACAAGAGCCAAAAAGATTTATCGATTTCTTTTTTCCTTCGAAAGCAGGTGAAAGCTCTTATGGAAAGCTCTATTGAAGACATACCCACCATCTCAAAGCAGAGAAGCCATTTAACATTTCCCCAAGTAGAAAAAAAATTACCGTTACTCCTCATTTTCCAATACTGCTTTTTAATGCATGGCCTTGAATGTCACAAACCCTTGTGTAGTAGAGACACCCATCTGGCAGCAGTCTACCAGCTCTTGTGGTAGGACAGGTGCCTCTCTCAGGTGCAATGCAACTCAGGATTTTGGGGAATATGGCCTTAGGCAAAAATTAGCACCTGAAATTGTGCATTATGGATGCAGCTCTTTCTGACAGAAACTTGCACTTCATTTGAACCTGTGACAAGCTGGCAGAGCTAGTGGTCTATGTGGACCAATCCTTCCTGTGCCCTGTGTCAATCCTAGTAGGAAAAAATGTTTGAAGCACTCTGCATGTGAGTGCAAGCCCTTGAACACTATCTGTGATTGTTGATGTTATCATAACTGCTCCTTTTTTTTGACCAAATGCAAAAGAAATTGCTCACCCCTTCCACAGCTGCTAGGAAGAACCATACTTTAACAACTTGAAGCGACTTATACTTTGCTAACTGAAAGCAACTCATACTTTAACAAATCAAAGCAACCCATACTTTAAGAAAGCAACCCATGAATAAATACACAATTAATTCACATTTGTGAAAAGATATTCAGTGAATACCAGGCAACTACTGATAAATTACTGTGCTAGTTATGGCATAGCAGCATCCTTTTTGCCAAAATGGGTGTGCTGAGCCAGCTGCTGAACCACTTGAGCCTTAAACAGCACTTGTTTTTTATCCCCAAACCTTTGTTTTCCAGCCACGATCCCACTGCTCTACCTCCTATCATCGTTATTATTCATGATTCAACCTAGTGAAGACTGAACCTTCCTGGCTAATGTGGAAAGCCTCAGCTGCAAGAGCCAAATGAACTTAAGCATAATAAGAACTCAAGGCAGATTAGAAATATCACATAGGAGATGCTAGCCAAGGATAAGTAAGGAGAAAAAGAGGAGAGTTGCAATGTATTACAATTTGAAATACAGATCAACTAATTCTCTGGGTAGCTTACAGATCATAAATCTTGGAGTGGTACTGTTGGCCTGACAGGTACATGCTGAGGCTTAAATGACATTTTTCTGATGCAGCCAGCTTCTCTGACTTTGATTGCTAATTGCATGTTGCATTTGGCGTGAAGCCTGTTCTGTTGCCTGGGCTGAAGTGCCTCTGCTTGATCATCTCTGCTGCTGCATCAGTCTCCCTTGGGAACTTCCCTGACCTAGAGAGGAGAGAAATTTCTCTGCTGATTTCAGAGAAAGAGATTTTTCTTGAGAAACAAGAGCTCACATTTCCAAAAGTTTGGAATCTGTGGTAGAGATGCTTTCTGTTTACAAGGCTGAGTTAATGCAATCATTTTCCCGCAGAAAAGTGCAGATTGATATACTAAAGAAATGAAAAGAACAATAAAAATGGAACAAAAGCGGATAGAGGAACGGTTGAAGTGATTAATTGTGAATGAAGGAGTGGCATTTTTTTGGGGCATGTATCTGCAGTTTGCACAATCCTATACTGAAAGCTGAATTGTTCAACCATTATGCATATTCACTTCAGCAATGACTCAACTTCTTCAGGATCTGAGCCCCTGCTTATGAGATTTTGCTGAAGAGGGGTGGGATAATTTATGTGTTTAAGGTTAAGCATGTCATTTTCTGAAAGAACAGTTATTTGTAGTGGTATTTGGAGGAATATGACCATCTTGATCATACATCAGGTGAGTATAAGTCCCACTTCCTCCGTGTCCCACGTAAATGGGTTAGTTTGGGATGCTGAGAGAAGAAAGTTTTCACTCTTTTTCCAAGTGTTTTATAGGGAAAAAGAAAAAAAAAAGAAGAAACACAGCCTCTCCCCAAAAAACAAAACCAAAAAACAACACGCACACACACACAAAAATAAACAAAACCAAAAACCCAGAACAAAAAAAACAAAACACACCAAACCAAAAAAAAACACAACCAAACAACAAGAAAAACAACAAAAAAACTGAACAAACTGTGAAGAGATAGGCCTGTTTCCTTAATCAAAACCTCATTCCATCTTGCCACTCTCAGATACATGCAGCAGTTCTGTGATAAATCTTGACATAGTTCATGTTTGAAAAAGCACTTTTGAATTTAAAGAATAGTTAAGCTCAACTGGAACCAATATTTGATCTCAAAAATGGGTTTCATTAAGGAACCAAACTGCAGTCCCTGGTTTTGCCATCACTATTCAGTGCAATTAGGAAGAAAATTGTACAGAACAGCCTAGTTACTTTGCTGGAAAGCAGGATGTTACGGGACTGATAGAACACACTAAGGAAAGGTTTGTACCCAGACTGGGGTAAAAATAAGTCTTCTTGTTTATCCCTTGAAGGTCTATTGTAACACAGTATACTAAACTAAAATATAAGTACAAAACTAAAACCCACTTGTCAATAAAATGATCATTCGCTAAACAGTTTTTAGAAAGAACACCATCACCAGGGAGAAATGTAATGAAGTGCTTTTGCTTCAGTTCTCGAAGGACTCTTTTTCTAAAGGGAATTAAGATTCTGAAAGACAACTGAAGCATCATATGAATAACAAATATCCACATATGTTGTCCTAGATCAACAACCTGATGTAGGATAACCCTTATTGTTTATTACTTTGTCTGTGTGTTTAGTTATTGTTGACAATATTAGTCACTGCATTATTGAACTCTATTTTTTAACATGACTGAGATGTGTGTAACTGCATTTAGTAGTTTTGAAAGGTTGAGTGCCAGTGAAATTCCCAATGTCCCCTGTCTTCAAATACCTTAAAATATTCAACCCATAGGCACAGTGACTCAATTTTTTGATTGTGGTGTTCTTTTGCTTTTGGTTGCTGTCATGGCAAATTTTACAGTAAAGATAGTGAAATTATGGTGTTGTTTAATATGAAATAGTCAAGAATTACCACTGACTGTGTTCAGGAACAATTGGGCCCAAAATAGTAATCTGCAGAATTGAGGGAACCTAAAACCAAAGTCTGCTTCTTCCAGCCTTTTGGAAGGAAGTTGATGCTTCTAATAATTTATGAGTTAAGAACTGTAAATTGTGTTATTGGCCATGTGTAAGTACAGGGCTGATACCAATGTGAAGCTGTTGCATATGATTTTGTCTTGCATTTAACATAGCTCAGAGGGAGCAGACATGACCCTTTCCTGATTCTCCATTCAAATTTAATCCATTATCCTGACCACAGAGCTTCATCTCTGTCTTGCAGCACCACTGGCTGATGAAACTGAACTATGAGATCTTGTCAGATATGAAGGAATCAGACTATGAATTTAGTGTTTGTAATAGCCATTGGAAAAAAAAAAAAAACAAAGCAAACAACAGAATAAACTGGTCTATAGTTCATCTCCATGCCAATGCATATTATTCTGTATGTGTTCTCCGTGATACACTGCCTAGAGAGATTTGCGATATCTTTTTTACACATTTATCTTGGGCATCATCTCATCATTTCTCTTTTGCACCTTTTCCAGAGCCTACTTGCCAGAAAGTAGTTTCTGTCCACCCTTATGGTTCCCTGTAGAGTCTCTTATTGTTTAAACCTGTTCAGAGCAGATTTCCGCTTCTACTCTTTACAGCCCACCTTCATATGGCAGTGGCTCCAACTGTTCCTTTTCACTTCCCACCACCCATCCTGAAAAAAAGAATCCATAAAGTCATTTCACTTTTCACTGGAAAATAATTTAGAAAATCATGTGTTGCCTGTGTTTGTATAAGAAGTCTGACAAAGTACCCTGGTGACAGAGTGTTAAAAAACTCTTCTCAGATTCGTATTTTCTTAAAGCCTTCTAAAACCAGGTTGCTAATGGAAAAGTTTCCAGAGAAAAGCCCAACAGAAGTCCAAAGAATATTTTCTCTGACACATACTTCGACCCAGTGACTACTTAACCCCTCATAGTGCTACTTCTAAGAGTGGGTAATCCCCCTTACCAAAAGTTTCAAAGCTTAGAAATTCAACACTTCCTTTTGGAAAAGAAATGGTCGCATGTTGGGCTTCTTCATAAGCCTTTGCTGAGGTGTATTTTGTTAGGCAGGCTTCTTGACCCAAGGACAGGGCTGAGAAACCCACAACTCCAGTGGGATATTAGCATGTTTTTGTCTAAAACTGTAGATGCTTTTGCTGTCCCAGACCCCTCTGAAAGACTGATTGTGGGCAAATGGGGTACCAGGCTATTCACAGCAAAAATCTTGAATATAGATTTGTGCAGATTTCCTTGATACTTGCAATCTGATTAATTTCTCTTACTTTTGTTTTACTGAAAAAAAAAGCACAATGAAAAATACTGAAAGATGCCCCTAATTGCTGTCTAGGTTTCTTCATCTCTTTGACATTTCTCTCTATCTCCAAGTAAATCTGAGTGTCATAGGCTTGGAAACACAAGACCTAAGACAAATGGAAAGATCCCTCACTATTACTCTCACTTTCCCTTTCCCATCCAAAGAATTTTATTTTGATCAGTTATAATAATACTTGTAGAAAAACCTGAAGAAAAATAGCTCTGACTGATGCCCAACCTTCACTTCATTCATTCCCCAATACAGAAAGCTGACAGTATTGACAGTTTTCATTAGCATTAACAAACTTCATCTCTCTTTGTGCCTTTGAAATAAACATAGGTTATTTACCTGTGTGTTCATGAGCTTCTACTTTCAAAACAGAAAACCAAAGTCCTCTTTTTTTGCTTTGCTCCTATAGCTGTCCAAAGACAGAAAGTTTTGAGTCTTTGCCACAGTTCACGATCTGACCTCCATCTGTAATTCATACCAGGAGAGTCCAGTTAATCATCTTGGGGTCAATTTAACTGGCAGTTAAAGGCAGTTCAAGGCTAGGTTGGACTGCGCTTTGAGCAACCTGGTCTAGTGGAAGGTGTCTCTGCCTCTGGCAGGGGGGCTGGAACTAGATCATCAGTTCTGAAACAATTCTGTGATTCTATGAGTCTGTTTCTACCACCAGCCCACACCACCATATGGTATAGAATCATAAAATCATAGAATAGTTAGAGTTGGAAAACACCTTAAGATCATCTAGTTCCAACCCCCCTGACATGGGCAAGGACACCTCCCACTAAACCATATCACCAAGGCCTTGAACACTGCCAGGGATGGAGCATTCACAGCTTCCCTGGGCAGCCCATTCCAGTGCCTCACCACCCTAACAGTAAAGAACCTTTTCCTTATATCCAATCTAAACTTCCCCTGTTTAAGTTTTAAACCGTTACCCCTTGTCCTATCACTACAGTCCCTAATGAAGAGTCCCTCCCCGGCATCCTTACAGCCCCCTTCAGATACTGGAAGGCTGCTATGAGGTCTCCACGCAGCCTTCTCTTCTCCAGGCTGAACAGCCCCAACTTTCTCAGCCATATCTTCATACAGGAGGCGCTCCAGTCCCCTGATCATCCTTGTGGCCCTCCTCTGGACTTGCTCCAGCAGTTCCATGTCCTTTTTATGTTGAGGACACCAGAACTGTACACAATACTCCAAGTGAGGTCGCCCGAGAGCAGAGTAGAAGGGCAGGATCACCTCTTTTGCCCTGCAATCATGGGAAGTGAAGTGAAAGGGGAAAAGGGGAAGGAAATAGGCAATGATAAAAAAAAAAAACAAAAAACAAAACATTTCCCAGACTCTGTCAAGTAGTTTGGACCAGTTTAAAGGGACAAATTTTATGTTATAATTTCTAACAGAATAATCATGCCGATCAGTTTCACAGAACACATATATATTTGTCTGAAATGCTTGTAAATTAGGCAATTGATTATTATTATATCATCTGCATTTGTAAGACATTAGCAACACCAGACTTTTATCCAGTGTTGCTACCAAAGTTATCTTCAACAACATTGTGATTCTGGTGATGTTATAATGTTACTGCAACATTAATCAACAGGAGAAGTCATATACTAAGCATATTGTGAAGTTACTAATCAATTACTGTTGCTTAAAGTGCACATACATATTACACAGTTTATGGATTAATATATCATGTTCACAGAGGAAATGTAATGCTTTCCGGATTAGAGATTCCTGACTTCCAAGTTTTATCTTGTTTTCAAAGCCAGAAAGATCAGCTGTAAATAAAGGAACAACATAGGATTTGACTTTTGTTAGGAAATATAATCCACGTTTCCTAGTAAAGGATTCTGAGCAGCTATTCAGCTAATATACAGCATTTTCTGTAATGTTAATATTTTTATGCCGCTGTCGAAATGAATTCAGTTAAAGAATTTAACTGGTTTATCTAAATCCGGCTGTTGATAGCCTGGTTGTTAAAACCAGAGTTATGGTGCATGCATTTAAATCCCATCAGACTGCCAGGAGTCTCAAACATATTCCTGGTCTTTCCTGGCAAAAGCTTTCCCTCCACATGAGGCTGCCACAGCCTCAGCGGCCCTTTGCTTCCTCCTCTCCTGAGCATGCTGGCAGACAGTCTCAGGGCACTTTTATATTGAAAGCAGCAAAGGGCACATTTAGACAGAAAGCAGCAAATTAGGAGCATGGATAGATGCAAATTTCTGAATTCATTAATAATACTTCCGGGATTCAGATCTTCAGCCTTGATCTGTTTTTTCTGTAGGCTGTGCTGTGAATAAGTGCTGCTAGACTTAAGGTACTTAGGAGAACATGTGTGTACCTAGTTTTCTGGTTTAGCTTTCTTTCCTCACACCCTAAAATTAGGCTCTACACTTGGGAATATATGCTTTTTTGTCAAATTAGCTTGGCTTCCACACTTTCTGCAAGTGGTCGCTGTTTATGTAGTCTTCATTTTCCAGGTACCAGAGTGAGACCCTGGTAATTGCTTTGCAAATGTGTTGAGTATGCACAGCTGCAGATGAAGTCAGGGAGAATTGCCCTTTGAAAGAAAAGTGCTAAATCCAGTTAAGCACCCTGAAATATCAGAACCAATGTGCTCTAGTCTGGCTAGACCACAAATCTATCCAAAATCAGTGAATAACTGTAAATGTAATCTTATTGTGCCTTACTTCCCTGTCTGAAAGCAAGGGTTAATAATTGCCTCTTATCTCACTAAGGTGGCAAGAAAATAGCCAGATTGGATTTGTGAACTGTTCAGCCACTGTAGCAAGATGCAGCAGAGAAAAAGCCTACAGGAAATTAATAATTCTGTCTTTAGAGCAAGGTTTGAAACATGTAGAGCAAATCGAGCCTGGCTGACACACTGAGAAACAAGAGAAAACATCCATTGGAGAGCAGTCCGTCTTGTGAGTGAAACGGAGAAAAATGTCACATGATTTTCATGAGAACACACGTTGAAATGAACAGATGAAGACTATCCCAGGAGGCCTGAGCCAGGACTTTTTATCCAGCCTTAACATGAAGGGTTCTATTTTGCAGCTTTAAACAGTATTATGGAAATTTAGGAACAGCTGTGTGCATCTGAGTGGTGCCTTATCTTCACCTATCTTCTTTAGGGAGTCTAGGGAAAGGGGTTTGTCCCAGAGCAATTATTTGGGCTGTTCCAAGATCACTGTTTGAAAGACACACAACTCACCTACAGAGTGGGATGACTCTTCAGAGGTCCCTGACTTTCCTGTGCATTATCAAAGGAAGTCAGATGGTTAGCCAAGGGAATGTATTTAACTGTTTTCAGCCAACGTTATGGGAGTTGAACCACAGCCTGTTTGGTTTTATAAATCGGTCTTAATTTACTGTATGTTTAAATGTTTGGTGGGTACTTGAAGTAACTCATCAATGAACATCCTTATACATAAGTATAAAAATATATTCACACTAACAAGGTGAAATCTTTGACTTCTAGACAGACATAAAACATGATTTGGTTGATGATTTCTGTGGTTTATAATAATGAATGCATTACTGATGTCAAAGGTGAGCAATAAAACGCATTCAAATGTTTTCCAACAGGACCAAACACTTCAGACTGTTAAGGCTGTTTATGAAGTCATGTATTCCTGAATGATGCCAGCAGCAATGACAAATGGACTTTGACAGCTGCCCAGAGGGAGAAAAATCCTCAAAAATTCCAGTTCCCTCATTTCAGTGCAACTCTGACTCTTACTTCCATGTGGGCCCCTTTGTAATGAATAATTAACACTTGTTTAGTATTTTAAGATGTTGCATAGCCCTTTACACATTACTTGGAAATGGTCTCAATTGCCATATGAGGTTTTTCTTCTGATTAGTGGAAAGCCACAGTCTGGGATGACTTTCAGACACTGTTTAGGTCAGGACAGATTTTGATATGGAGCTTCAATATCTGTCCTGAAAACCTACAGAGGAAGAAGGTATTTTGTACAGGGCAAGGAGGGTAGCTGGTAAGGCTTTCTTCTTATCTTGTATTACGGTAAATACCGCAGGAGCCCAACTGCATACAAATGGACTAGCAAAGACTGAAGGAATAAGATTTTACAGTGACTGAGTCCTACTCAAGGTTTCTGTAGCTACACCAAGAAGTCTATTCATCTAAGTTTATAATAAATAAATTTTCCCAATACCTCATCTGATTCATTACATAAGATTTTAATGATAGTGGTAAAGTCAGTTTCTCCCTTCCTGACAGTACTTATGCACAAACTGGGAAAATTATACACCAATTATTTGATTCAGTTGTAAATCATGGGGCAATTTATCAATTTTTATTTTTTCTTTTAAGGAGACTGAATGCTTGCTATCACCATTGCTAAATAGAAAATAAAAAAAAACCATATGCATGTCCCCAATACATGACAGAGCAAAAATCCCTCTCCTATGAAATACAGCATCAGCAATAGATCCTCTCATCCAGCAGTTTCAGACCCTCCCAGCTGTGCTCTTTTAAGATCTGTAAGATCGTTGTGCTTCAAACATTAGAGCCAGCTGTAGTGCATGTGTCTGTGAAGGGCTGGCAGTCAGAGATACCAAACCGTTTGCCATAGGAAAGAAAGACAACCTCCAAAAGTCAACACACTGGTTAGATGATTAGGCAGGTGGGCTCCTTTTCATGGTGAATTACATCAAAGTTGCAACAATATGTCTGAAGCCTCCACAGGGGAGTGAAGGATTTCAGAGGACATTTCTGGATGCCCATGTTTGCCAGATGGGTGGCAAACAAGCCTCCTCTGCCTTCGTCTTCGCAATGTGCCTACAAGGCTGTTCAAGAGAAACAATTCTGAATTAAAAAAAAAAAATAAAAAACTTTAATTTGCTGTTGGATTAAGAACAGAGGAATAAGAGGGACCTCAGCGGTCATCAAGCCCACTTCTATGGTATTGCAAGTGATCACAAAACATTGCTTGCTTCATACTTGTTCTTTAACTTTTCAAACATTGTCATTGAAGAACAGCAATAAATACATCTCTCTGACTTCCTAAAGCTCTAAGATAACAGACATAAATTGACCTTTTTTATTGGAAGGTTTGCAGTTACCAGTCTCTAAATAGGTTACAGATGTTTTGAATTTTTTTGTCACTGTGCCTTCAGAGATTGAAAGGAATATGGTTATTTCTCTGGTTAAATCAGAGTCTCAGTGTCTTGGGATGCTCTTCCAAACTTTGGACCAAATAGCTACTGTGTAGAGATTAACAATGAAAATCTCTTTAGATCCTATTAAGCAATGTGCCAGATCCCAAAGAAACAGTGACTCCATCCTTGGTCAATCATGATACACCTGTGCTGACCTGATGCACTCCTCTAAACAGTATTTGAGGAAAGAACAAGATATATGACTGTGTATGTCATATATATTGATCTTTGGTTTAAATTTTCTTTCATTTATTTTCCACAAACAAATGCACACTCTTCTCCTACTCTAGAACTTAGTGCTGGAAGACAAGAGCTGTTGTTTTTATGGTGAAATATGAAATATCCAACTATCCAGGAGTTTAAGAGAAAAGTTGTTCCCAGGTAGTTTGGTGCAAAAATGCATTTTATTTTATCCAAACACATTCTCCTTTCCAATCTTTTCTTCTTTTCCCTTTGCAGAGGGGTAATGCCCCTAAATATGGTTCTGTTAGAGACAAGATAAGGTCCATGGATAGTGTCCTAGGGCAGTAAGGCTGGCATATTACTCTTTTTGCCAGCAAAATTACATTATACCATGCAGTGTCTCATACAGAGAAGAGCTCAAGCATTTATTTCCCATCCAGTTAAAGCAGAAGTCTTCATTATAATCAACAAATGCAATAAATAAATTGAAATCTGTTTATTTTAGACTGAATGTAAATGATACATACTAATCCTCCACATAATTTAAAACAATGGCTTCAAATCAAATTAGATATGACCTTGATTATATTATTTTTTCTTTATAAATATAATGCTCTTATCCTATGCAAATTCATAGAATCATAGAATCATAGAATAGTTAGGGTGGGAAAGGACCTTAAGATCATCTAGTTCCAACCCCCGTGCCATGGGGAGGGACACCTCACACTAAACCATCTCACCCAAGGCTTTGTCCAACATGGCCTTGAACACTGCCAGGGATGGAGCATTCACAACCTCCCTGGGCAACCTATCCCAGTGCCTCACCACCCTCACAGGAAAGAATTTCCTTCTTATATCCAATAAAAACTTCCACTGTTTAAGTTTTAACCCGTTACCGCTCGTCCTGTCACTACATTCCCTAATGAAGTGTCCCTCCCCAGCACCCCTGTAGGCTCCTTTCAGATACTGGAAGGCTGCTATGAGGTCTCTCTTCCAGGCTGAACAGACCCAATTTTCTCAGTCTGTCTCCATACGGGAGGTGCTCCAGTCCCCTATCATACTCTTGGCCCTCCTCTGGACTTGTTCCAAAAGTTCCATGTCCTTTTTTTGTTGGGGACACCAGAACTGCACACAATACTCCAGGTGAGGTGTCACAAGAGCAGAGTAGAGGGGCAGGATCACCTCCTTTGACCTGCTGGTCACGCTCATCTTGATGCAGCCCAGGATATGGTTGGCTTTCTGGGCTGCAAGCGCACACTGCTGGCTCATGTTCATTTTCTCACCAACCAACACCCCCAAGTCCTTCTCCGCAGGGCTGCTCTGAATCTCTTCTCTGCCCAACCTGTAGCTGTGCCTGGGATTGCTCTAACCCAGGTGTAGGACCTTGCACTTGTCATGGTTAAACTTCATAAGGTTGGCATCAGCCCACCTCAGAAGTGTGTCAAGGTCCCTCTGCATGGCATTCCTTCCCTCCAGCGTATCAACCGAACCACACAGCTTGGTGTCATCGGCAAACTTGCTGAGGGCGCACTCAATCCCACTGTCCGTGTCAGCAACAAAGATGTTGAACAAGACCGGTCCCAACACCGATCCCTGAGGGACACCACTCGTTACTGGTCTCCAGCCGGACATTGAGCCATTGACCACAACTCTTTGTGTGCGGCCATCCAGACAGTTCTTTATCCACCGAGTGGTCCATCCATCAAATTGATGTCTCTCCAATTTAGAGACAAGGATGTCGTGTGGGACAGTGCCGAATGCTTTGCACAAGTCCGGGTAGATGACATCAACTGCTCTACCCCTGTCCATCAGTTCTGTAGCCCCATCATAGAAGGCCACCGAATTGGTCAGGCAGGATTTCCCCTTAGTGAAGCCATGCTGGCTGTCACCAAGCACCTTGTTTTTCATGTGCGTTAGCATGCCTTCCAGGAGAATATGCTTCAAGATTTTGCCAGGCACAGAACCTGCATTCCTTAACATCTATCATGTGAATCATTTTGCTATTGAGAAGCTGATACAAAATTAAATTATCCATTTTTTTTTATCATTTCATTCTATGGCATATTTGTTTTTTGGATTTGTAAGAAATTACAAAATGAAGCCTTCAAACCCTAAACAATCAGAGTTGTGATGTTCTCCTTGAGTTATCTACACTTTTCCCAGAACAGAGGTGCAAGAAAAAAAATATGTCCCAGTGCAGAGCTCATTCCAAGCAGTCAAACATCTATCTGCAGTCAAGCAAATAGTTTTGATGTATTTCTTGTATGTTTTTATATTACAATTGCGTTGAACCAGCAGCAAAACACACAATTGTGGCAAAAAAGCCTTCATCATAAGACCACAGGTTATAAAACCTGTGATCCAAGGCATTTGAGCTCTGGCTCTTGAAATTCATTAAATGCTCTTCTAATTGTCCTCTCTATAATCAACATGTCATTCTGCACATCAGGGTCTGCACAAACCCTTTAGCTAAGGCTTGCCTTCACATGCAAGAAGCTTTCTGACATGAAGGAAATGGAGACAATAGCTTTGGAATTAAACTAGCATTTTAATCATCTCTTGATCTGTTGTTGTAATGATGTGAAGCTACCGCTTACACGATGACCATCTGTAGCTTGCAGCTGAGAAATCTAAAATTATTTTGACTGTAATCTTTTTCTTTTTTTTTTTTTTGAGATGGCAATTATGGGAGGGACAAAAAGCTTTTTTGTAATTTTCTTGTTTAATAATAAAAACAGATGTAGAACTAAAGGTGAACAGGATTAAGCTACATTATGAAGGACTCTAAAGTAGTTACTTAATCTGGTGTTTGGGGGAATTTGTAACCTGAACTAGATCAAGCCAATCTTTTCCTTTCCTTTCAATTCACTGTCAGCAGCTAGAAACTGCTGATCTGATCCCCAGACCCTGTTTAAACTGTACTGGATTGTGTGGAGGGGACCCATCATCATTGTTGTCAGAGATACAGTTACCTAGAGGAGCAGGTTTTGAGGATTTCCAGCCCTCCTGCTATGCATTTATAGTCCAGCAGGTAACAGCAGAGCAATTCAGCTGATTCACTAAAGGTTGCTACCATACATGTGCTATCATGTTGCTGAAATGCAATAATTTTTTGCGTGTGGCTGGATTCAAGCAAATTAGCACAGCCAGCTGTGAGTCCTCCAGGTCACATCTTGTGTGTACAGCCTGGTGGGAATACTGCACATTTGTCTACCCAGGGGCTCCTTTGCAGAAGTAAGACATCACAAACAGAGCAGCAGACCATGAATCAGGAAATCTGCTTTCCAGTCTGAGTTCTGCCACTCAGCTTTTAATAAACCTGCACCATTTTCAGCAACAGTTTTTGCAGGTTTTCTGCAACAAGTATGTAGATTGTAAATCTGTCGGAGCAGGGTGTGCATTACTGTCACTGTTAAAATACAGCACTCAGTTCAGATCCACACTTAAAGCTTTGCTTTATTTTCATGGAGATCATGATAATATTGACTGTCTTGAAATCATATGCTATCTACAGTCATTCCAAAGCCTAACATTGCACAGGTTATACAGAGGGCATCTTTGTGCTGGGAAAGATCCTGCCCTTAGCATCCAAACTGGCAATGAGATTTCAACTGAGCAATTCGATGCAACACAGTGAAAGATGCATGAAAAAATATTGAATATTTTATCAGATATTCCAGGATTATTGATATAGACACACTTGCTAGCCAGGTCTACTTCCTCCATCCCTATCATCAGGGACCTTCCGAAGGGAAGAGTGTGTGGCTCATTACTAATATCTGTGCTGTTTTATCACCAGCTTCAAGGAGAAGCAGTATTTTAGAAATTACTAAAGGATGATCTTGCCTTTACAGGCATTCAAGCTAAACTAAAACTAAGACACTGTACATGAACACAATGGAGCAGAAGAGCACAGGTCAAAAAAAGGGACAATGTTCACCACCACCTGAGCAATTATCCCTGTGAGAAGCAAAATAATTTGTTTCCTTCCAGATGTAGCAGTGTATTAGTCTTTGGCTTGCCCATGGCATCTCCAACCTGAATGTTAGCATGTTAAGCAATGAAATTTTACATACGGTATTTATTGGTGTATTATTTGATTTTATGGTAGGAAATGGACTGGAAAATGTACAGAAAATGAGAATAAAACTGTTCTATATTTTCAGATACCATGGGATTATACTGTAAAGTTGACATGATAGCCTCATTACCTTCTTTCTCTCACAAGGGTTGTTTTCCCAACTGCTAGGAGTTAGTCAGTTGGCTACTGTGACTTACTGCAGATTATTCCTTGATTAGTTCTGCCACTTGTTTTAGGAAAGTGAACCACAATCTGCTTGAGGCCTGTGGCTTCTTCTCTGGGAGCCCTGTGTGGGTAACATTTAGGTGAGAGAAGGTTTCAGAAAATAATAACATCCTGCTGTTGCTGTGTAATTAAGTGCATGCTATAAAAACACAGTTTATTGTCATGGTTATTTGTTCAATCACAAAAATCGAAGAAGAAAACATCTCACATACCAGCTACTTCAAAAACATATTTAAAAGAGAGGTTTTGCCTGCTCTGAAGGTGAACTGAAATTCACCCTAAGTCTTTAAAAGTTCTCTGATGCCCAGCCCAGAAGGCAGAGGTGACCAACTGTATCACCCGCAGCAGCAGTGGCTTTGTGAAAATCTTCAGTCTTGAAGCTCTTGGTGCCAGCAGGCACCGTGATGAAGAAGATGGTCTGAAAGCTTAGGTGTGGAGAAGGACCACAAACTCTGTTCTTCCTTGGGCCAAGCTGTGTGCAATGTTTGCGTTTACTGAGAAAAGCTATATCCAGTTTTCAAATGGGAGCCTCTTTTTTTTTCCCTTTTTTTAATTTTTTTTTTTAATAGCACTTTTTCCCTCTCTCCTGTGATTCTTCCAAACTGGTGCCAATCACGCCCATCCCTGGGCCTTTTTTGCACTGAAAACACGGCAGCCCTGTGTGGAATAGATCCAGCTCTGGCTTAAGCTGCATGATTCAAACGATACGGTAACTTCATTTACAACAGGTCTGAATGTAGCTATAATTGCCTGGAGGTGATAAATAGGGGACACCATGCTGTGGCAATGCAGGCTGTGTTTTGGAAGATGGATAACTCTTTCAATCTAATAGCTCAAGTACAGCAGTTTAACCCTGGAGTGCATTTTCTGATTGTTATACCTTGCTTTAGCTACATGATCCAATTGACTTTAATGGTAGTTGAGCAGCTAAAACTTCTGTGAAGCTCAGAAAATGTATCCTCTGATGTCAAAAGAGAAAGTGCAATACTGAAAGCAAATTAGGCATCACTTCAGACCACTTGAAATATGAAAAAACATACAAAAGGAAAGATAATTTTGATCTTTTTTCCCCCAGGAAACTACAGAGCAAAGCAAAAGAGTAAACCTGACTTTCATCAGCAAAGCCATTGTAACTCTTCACAAATAAGATTTTTATTAATAAGTTCATCAAAATCCCAACCCTCCACTATATTTAAACACCATATATATTTGTGCAGCTTTAAATTAGACATTTAATCAGTGGTTTTTAATGGAGGAGGATTGCAATTATGCAGTATTAACAGATACTTTAGCCAATCAGATTTTTCCCACAACTGGTGCAACAAGACAGTTTTGAATAATTTTTTTATTTTCTGGGTTTAATGTTTATTTATAAAAATGGGTCATCTGAAATACCAGTTTTCCCTTTTTACAAGTGGAAGTTTTGTAAAAACGCTTTAATTGTGGCCCTACTGTGAGAAGAGGCTTTGCCAGAGGAAAAGCACATCCACTGCCCATTGAAGTCAATAGGAGAGGCATTGCCTGCCGAGATCATGATGAAAGTCCTGAGAAATAGAGGAGGGGACAAAAAAAGGCATAGCAGAAGGGACAAAAATAATGGGGTTGAACTCTGCAGGGAGACAGGAAGAGCTGTGAAAGCTAAGGAGACCTGTTTTACATGGCAAGTGAAGAGAAAGAGAGAAGAGGGCAGAGGTTATGGAAAAGAAAGCAACAGCTCTAAAGAGAGAGACTTGGATCTTTGTAGAAAAGTCTTTATAACCAATAATGTAATAACACTGTGACCAGGTCTTCTCTGACCCGTGCACTTAAACCAAGTGGCTTTCACAGAACAGATCTGTCATACCACCTACTTGGAGTTACAAACCTGTCCATTTGCAGCAGAACTTAGAAGCCCATGTGCCCTTGTCTAAGAGATCTGGAAGAGAAATTTTGTTTATTTTAAAACTCTTTTTTTTTGGGGGGGGGGAGGTGGGGGGGAGGGGGAGGGAGTCAATAATGAATCCAGCCAAGGCATCCTATTATTATTATTGTTATTATTATTACTACTACTATTGCTATTGCTATTACTATTGCTATACTTGCTATTGTCATTATCATTAACACTGCCATTTATTTTAACATGCACAATTTACTGTGCCTGGAAAACATGATCAAATAGAATGGTGAATATGCATATATATACCATATTAAAACCCAACTTCAGCAGTGAGAATCAACACAGTTCTGCTTAAACCAGCTTGTATTCTGAGAGTTGAGAGATTGACTCTTTCACATGCACAGTCTTAAAAAAATTTCCATAATTTCTCTGAAACACATTTCACCTGGTCTATGTTTGACTTGGAATAGTTTTATCCACAAATGCAACCACAATTTTGCACTCTTTGAGAAATATTAGCACAAATTGCATCACCTTAAGGATCATGTATAGAAAGAAGTACCCCTTCCTATTTGTTCATTTCACAATGTTTATTCTCACAAAGGACCCCTCTGTTGCACCTAATTTTTCACTCTGAGACACCCTCACTTGACAGATCACCATCTGCTACGGATATCTATCATTTTGACTAAATTAAATGAGCCATTTCAATTTTTCAGATGTCTGAAATGGACGCAGAGGGAATTGTGTGTTTATGTGCATGCCTCAGGTATAAGAAACTCAGGAAAATCCCTAAAACAGTAATACTAATGTAATTTGAATCTTTGTCATGGAAGTTATGAACCAACCTCTCTGGGAAGCTACCAGAATTAAAGTTCAGAAAACAGTTGATTTAGCATCAATCCAGGGGGTCCAGAAGGTGAGTAGCACCCCTATGCAGAGGTACAGAGGTATCCCACTGGCAGCACACAGTTAAAGCTCAGCACTTCATGAAGTGTCCTAGTTTCTATTAGCTGTACAGAAGATGGATGCAGGGGTTTCCTGTGTCCTCTCTGTTCCAACCATTATGTGTTTCTGAAGACAAAAGCTGCACTCTGTGCTCAAATGTTACAGAAACCAGACATCATAAAAGGTTTCACTGGGGACTGCAAGTGACTACCAGACACCAATCTGTGGTGGGAAACTGTCTTTCATTCAACACTACATGTTACACAAATCCATTTACTTTTCCCATTTAACATTGTGCCACTGTACATTTACTGTACATTTGCTTCCAATTGCCACACTTTCACATTAACCATGTATCTTTTAATACCATCCTGGCTGGCAGCATTGCTAGAGTAATATCTGTCTCTGAGAGGATTTCAAATCTAAACAGCAATCTTTCAGAAAGGGCTGATACATGCAAGAATTGTTCCATAACAATTAGTGCAAACTCTGGCATTTAATAATGAGGCAGCAAGGAAACAGGCTATTTCTTGAAGCAGCACAAAGAGGCAGGTTTGCTCCCTTACTGCAGCAGCAGAGGACTTGCTGCCGCAGGAGCCCAGTGGCAGAACAGTGATTCCTTCTGTGCAGTGCAAAGCATGGAGCTGAGGCGCCAGTTCAAAGCAGGCTGCAAAAAAATGTCATTAACCCCACATAACAGATGCTGCTGAATATTCCTGAGTGCCATCTGCTGGTGCTTCATCTGCTTCTTTTGTATGCAGCCATAGTCCAATGTAGATGTTACTCAGCAATCTGACAAATGCAGCTTGTTTTGTACCTTGCAGTTTCCTTCTCTGTGCCCTCAGGCACACATATCAGTGAACAATAGAGAGCATTTTCATTTTGTCATGTTTTGAGGTTTTGAAATTTGGTCAGGTTCAACAGTGGATAGAAATGTGCACAAAGGGTCAGATTCTGTTTCTCTTCCCTTTACCTCATCCATACACATGCACTCACAGAGAAAGCCTCTAAGTCAGCTAGCATAACATTTAGTCAGCCCTGAAGTGGTCAGGCAGTTGGACTAGATCATTAAAAGTCCTTTCCAACTGAAAAAAATAATAAAATAAAACATTTCAGTTGGCTTTGTAAGACAGTGTTACAGTCATTAGATGGATATGAAGGCAGTCTGGACTTCCCATCAAAAATGTCACAGAAATCAGTAAGTCTTCATGAAACAGTCTGGCTTAAAGAAGACATCATGGCCTGCTAAAAACAGTCCTGAAATCTCCTGCCTTAGTCTTTGTGAATAAGAACATCGGACTCCTACATTTATTTCTTCTTAATAGCTAGAGATTGCTATTCCTCCTACACCTCAGCTGGCAGCAGCTGGAGCTGAGGTGGCTACCCTCATCCAGAGCAGCCCTTGAGGACAGCATCACCCTTGCACCATCCACAAGCTGAGCAGTGCTGGTGACACCAGGCCCAGGAGACACCACCAAGGAACTCCTCCAAAAGTGGGGAGCAATGGCTGGTTCTGCTGGAGTAACATCTAAGCCAGAAAGTGGAACACTGAATGTACTAAAGAACAGGGGTGGGAGGAGAAAGGCAATGCCAAAGTGACCAACCTTTTTTTACCAGAGCTTTTTACCATGTTCACTGAAGTTCATGGCCAAGCTCACACTAGCTTCAGTGATTGCCCTCACTGCATCTCAAAGCATACACGCTAGGAGAATTCATCTACAGTACCAAGCCCACATCTCCTGGCACCAGCCTGGTTACACGATAGCCAGTGGCCACCAAGAAACCCAAGAAATTGCATGTGAGCAACAGCATGTGGGCAGGGGGAAACAAGGGCACACATTTGTAAGGTGGTATTTAAGCTGTGGGATGCGTACACAAGAGTGTATGTGGGTGTGAAATGACAGTACTGGGCAGTATCCAGATGGATGAAGTGGCAGGTCAGCTACAGAGAGAGCTATTTTATTGTGGTGGAAAAAAAGAGCAGAATAAAGCTTTAAGGATCTATAAAATATTTAATTACTTCAGATTGTCATTTAAGTCATTGAAGAGTTACATTTTAAAGTCCATCTGCCCACATTTCCATTAATAAAATAGTTCAAAAAGTCATTTGAGAGAGAAAACGCCAACGCAAAGCCAAAACCAAAGAAAGGCTCAGCAGTGACCCAATAATTAATTTCATTCTTCCCACTTCCCCTTAAATAAACTCTAGCTGAAAATCAGCATGCATCTGGCTCAACCCTGGCATTGTGAGCAAGGACTGTCACAGATAAATGGATATGCTGCTCAGAACCTTTAGAAAATGCTACCCTTCAGGTACCCACACAAATACCAGAAGCTACTGCACAGTTATTCTACCCTAAACAGTTAGGACCCAGAGACTACTTGACTACTACTTTTTCTGGAACTCAATGCCATTTTCAGTCACTGAAATAAAAAATACAAATAAAAAAAAAAAAGATAAAAATCTGGATAGCGTCTTACTAATGAAATGCTTTAGCATGCATGGCTCAGTCTGATACTAGCACAAGGGAGATCCTCTACCAACAGATGATATCTAAGAGGCTAAAATGTCCTATTAAGGCTGTAGGCTGAAGTAAGCCTATGAAGCTACATATCAGGGACTTCATAGAAATTCCTCATGGGAACAGAAGAGGCAGTCTGGGGACCTCAGCTCAAAGACGTTGAGAAAATGGAAAAAAATTCCTCCTCAGCAGAGGCCTACCAAAAACAACAGGATGCTAAGAGTCACATTCTTGAAGGACAAACTGAGGAAATGTAGCACATTAAAAACTTTTTCATTGCAAGGGTAGTATAGACCCTGAACAAGAGATAGTCTCACTTCAGGCAAGATGCTGTGTTCAGTTTTGGGTCCCTCACTGTTCAGCTTCAGTCTTCTTTTAAAGGTCTTTTTCCAACCTAAAGGATTGGTTGGTATCAGTGGTCCAGGTCATTTCACTACAGCAATTTCTGAGTGGCGAAGGAGAAAACCTGTGGAAGGATAATGCCTGCTTTCAGCACTGTTGTCATGAGAATTGAGATTCCAAGTGTCAGAAAAGTCACTTTCTGATGAGTTGAGACATACAGTAATTAATTTCAAGTATAATTTTGTATTATAATGAAAAATCATGCTAGAGAGGCTGGAAACAGAAGATTTTAATTACAATAAAGTAATCTATCAAACCGCAGCAAAAGAGTTACTTTCCCCCAACAATTATGCAGTTGTACACACTTCACAAATGCTGTGAACTTTTAGACTTTATCAGTGTCATCTAGGGTCTCCTCTTTTTTTCTTTTTCTTGAAGATTGCTTTTAAGTAGGTTCTGTGTGGTTGAGGTGAAAAAAAAATCATTCTACTTAGAAATGTATTTATTTTTTAATTGTCCTTTAAACTGCAAATTTCCAAGTCATCATACCTACATAAAAATATTTAAATGCTGCACTAAGATTTATAATAGTTGCACTACTGATGTCTTCATTTTCAGGTTATGCTTTTATCACAGCTCATCTTTCTGGTGATAGGATCATTAAAAACTGAGTGGAGGATTATATAATTCAGGAGCAAGCATCAGGAATTTTTTTTTAATGTTTGTTATTTTATTTGATGAAAACATCATTACAAGTATACATTTTTAAAAAAATGCATTTTGACCTTTCTTTAATACCTGAAGTTTTCTATTTTAGCCTGGAGTTTTAAGAAAAATAAATTAATATTTTACACATTTCAAAAGCCCCAAAATATCAAAAGATGACCTTTACTTTGTTTTAGAAATTGAAGGAAATTGGCTACCTCTGATTTTTAGATCAGCAGTGTATGTGCTGGGTTTTCATTTTTAATTTAAACTTCCAACAGGAAATAAATTGTATTTATGCAAAATGTCCAATTTCATCCAAATTAGTGGCAACAACACTGCAAGATTTGAATTAAATAGATACTTTGTATCAGAATATTCAGGTTTCTAACTTTTTGTGCATTTCAAATGGCTCTTTATCCTGAAGAAAATAAGCTACAGAAATTTTTTTACTCTGGCTTTTTATTTTTTCTAGTCCTTTTTGGTATGTTAAGTTGAAAAAGTTTAATGAATCAAAGACCAGAAAAAAGTTATTATACAACCTATTCTATTTTTGTCCAAAATAATACACCTGCATAAACTGGCTGGCTGAAATGCTCCATATACCATAGCTGCTTCTGCTTGTTGAAATTTCTTAAATGCTATTACTGAGAGCTCTAAATTTCCTTTTGTCAGACATAAGGATAAGCAGAAGAATATGTGATTTTATCTGTGTGTGATTTGCACCAGTTGTTGAAAATATCTGACAAGATTAATTTCAGTCAGAATTATTTAGGCTGCAGAGACAAAGCCAAATCATACTTAAGAAATTCCTGACCATTGCCTAATTTTTAATGTAATTATGTTTTTGTGAGTTTACTAACATATAGCTAGCAGTATATCTGACTGGTAGATTAGATCAAAGGTAAAGCTTTAACTGGGGACTGTTAGAGTGAAATCCAAACACTGCAATTCAGTGCTTAACTTAGAATGAAGGGCAAGCACAACATTGAAAAAAACAGCTAAGAGGATGAAAGCCTCTGAGTCACTTAGGTGTTCTTGGGAAAGTGCATCACCAAAGCTTGAATAGTCTCAGATGATGGAACCTGAACTAATCCCAGAAAAAATTCAGGCTACAGAAGTGCAAACAGGAGCAGTGTCAGAAGTGTCTGGTTGACTGGAGAGATACTAAGGCTAATGCTTAGAAATACTCATATTTGGGAAAATCAGAATTTTTAAATTATGCCCCTGCTGGTAGGAAAAACTGATGTCTTTCATTAGACCATCTGATGGTCTCAGATCTGATAAAGACCAGCGTGAAAAGTAAGGATGTGTTGGAAGCAAAAGTTGCCCTTCAGAGCATCTTCATTGCTTGGAAATGGAAATGCCATTCTGCTGCACCATGGCTTTGGTTTCTAAGTCATTCAGAACTTGCCTACCCTATAGTCATAGAAATAATTTTTCTTATCCATGGTAGATGAAGATATGCCAAAAGCCCAATACTACTGCATAGTAGCTGGACATGCTGCTTTGAAATTCGCTCTTAATTGCTGCACTGCTGTGTAGACCCAGCCTGAGACACATTTAACAGTTCACACTATAATATTTGTTTGCTATTATACTCTTAACTACAGGACCTGTCAAATTTTAGATTTCCCCAGCTACATCTTCCACCTGCACTTTCCAAAGAATTACTCTGTGGTAAATTGCATAGTTTAGGGAATGATTAAGCTTAACACTTTCTTCAGTTAATAATCTTTGCATAATAAAGAAGTTGAAAGTGTGCATAATTTTCTGATATTAGTTAGAAGACTAAACTATTCTCTCAGATGTCTGGGAAAGATATGAGCATTCACTCCTTGCCTTGATTTATTAGTATGATAAAGAGATTGGCATTTCCACGAGTCCTCAAACCCTAATGACTTCCTTCTGGAGGAAAAAAAAAACATATCCACCACAGACTCACATGAAGTATGTCAGCAATGAATGCAAACAGTAAGAATTTTGTTGCATGCAAACAAACCTGCTTAGTTGGTATTACCTTGCTCCTCTTGTAATAAGATCTTTTAAATTTAGGAGAGTAAGTCAGTCTATCGCTGATATGCTTAAACAAACTGAAAGCCTGTGTTTAAAACCTGAAGGAAGAGTTCATGCTGCAGATTCTCAATAGCACTAGGCATACCCAGAAATGTTACATTTCCTTTTTTCTCTGATAACTGGAAACCAGTATTACAGTCGGGAAACAGAAAAGAAGTAGAAAAAATCCAATGAAATTCTTTATGAAGGGTCAAAGAAGGGTGTCTAAAAGAAAAGCAACCAGAAAAGAGTGTTTTGAGTGTTTCTGAAGAGTAATCAAGGTTAGTTGTAAAACAGCCACCATTTTGAACTCAAAGTCCGCTGCTCCATGGAAAAATTACTTGGGAGGTTGCCAAGGGGGTTAAAGGGATCCTTGTCTGGGAAGCTAGGGACCAGATTAGGAAAGCTAAGGCCCAGTTAGAATTAAACTTAGCTAGGGATGTTAAGGATAACAGAAAGGGATTCTACAGGTACATAGCAAATAAAAAACAGACTAGGGAGAATGCAGGCCCCCTCAGGAAGCTCTCACGAGAATTGGCTACACAGGTTTTGGAGAAGGCTGAGGTTCTGAATAACTTCTTTGCCTCGGTCTTCACTGGCAAATTCTCTGACCACACCACCCAAGTCTTGGAAGGCAGATGCAGGGACTGTGAGAATGAAGACCTTGGGCCCACTGTAGGAGAGGAACTGGTTCAAGACCATCTTAAAAATCTGAATGTGCACAAGTCCATGGGACCTGATGAGATCCATCTGCGGGTCCTGAAGGAGCTGGCGAATGAAGTTGTGAAGCCGCTGGTCATCATATTTGACACAAAAAGAGTTGTGGTCAATGGCTCAAGGTCCAGCTGGAGACCAGTAACGAGTGGTGTTCCTCAGGGATCGGTGTTGGGACCACTCTTGTTTAACATCTTCGTCGCTGACATGGACAGTGGGATTGAGTGCGCCCTCAGCAAGTTTGCTGATGACACCAAGCTGTGTGGTTCGGTTGATACGCTGGAGGGAAGGAATGCCATCCAGAGGAAACTCGACATGCTTCTGAGGTGGGCTGATGCCAACCTCATGAAGTTTAACCATGCCAAGTGCAAGGTCCTATACCTGGGTGGGAGCAATCCCAGGCACAGCTACAGGTTGGGCAAAGAAGAGATTCAGAGCAGCCCTGCGGAGAAGGACTTGGGGGTGCTGGTCGATGAGAAAATGAACATGAGCAGGCTTCAGTGTGCGCTTGCAGCCCAGAAAGCCAACTGTATCCTGGGCTGCATCAAGATGAGCGTGACCAGTAGGACAAAGGAGGTGATCCTGCCCCTCTACTCTGCTCTTGTGAGACCTCACTTGGAGTACTGTGTGTAGTTCTGGTGTCCTCAACATAAAAAGGACATGGAATTTTTGGAACAAGTACAGAGATGGACCATGAGGATGATCAGGGGACTGGAGCACCTCCCGTATGAAGACAGGCTGAGGAAGTTGGGTCTGTTCAGCGTGGAGAAGAGAAGGCTGCGTGGAGACCTCATAGCAGCCTTTCAGTATCTGAAGGGGACTTATAGGGATGCTGGGGAGGGACTCTTCATTAGAGACTGTAGTGATAGGACAAGGGGTAACGGGTTAAATCTTAAACAGGGGAAGTTTAGATTGGATATAAGGAGGAAATTCTTTCCTGTGAGGGTGGTGAGGCACTGGAATGCTCCATCCCTGGCAGTGTTCAAGACCAGGTTGGATGAGGCCTTCAGTGATATGATTTAGCGTAAGGTGTCCCTGTCCATGGTAGGGGGGTTGGAACTAGATGATCTTAAGGTCCTTTCCAACCCTAATTATTCTATGATTCTATGACTTCTTCCCTCAGGTAGAAAATTTTCAATGAATTGAGTACATTTAACAACCAATGGTTGGAATAAAAAATGTGTTTGCAAAGAACATTCAGTTGGACTTTCAATATTTAATACTGAATCATAAAATCACACAATCATAGACTGGTTTGGGTTGGAAGAAATCTTACAGTCCATTCAGTTCCAACCTCCTGCCACCAGCAGGGACACAAGTTGCTCCAAGCCCCACCCAACCTGGCCTTGAACACTTCCAGCAATGGAGCAGCTACAGCTTCTCTGGGAAATGTGTGCCAGTGCCTCATCTTCCTCACAGGAACGATCTTCTTTATTATATCTAACCTAAATCTACCCTCTTTCAGTGTTAAGCCATTCCCACCTTGTCCTCTCCTTACAGGGCCTTCTCAAAAGCCCCTCTCCAGCTTTCTTCTTCGGGGAGTGCCACCAGTTCTGGAAAAAACAAAACAAAACCCAAAACAAAAATTTCTTGAGCTATTCACCTGAGAGCAACCTGAAAAAATTATTTTCAATGTCACCCCCAACTACTGCCTGTCAGCCCTTCAGACCACTTCTCACGATCTTTTTCTCCTCCACCTCCACAGCTCCTTCTTCTTTTCTCAGCTCCTTGCCTGCTTTTTCCTTTGCCGTCCCACCGCCCACCCGCCTGACATGCTGAAAGGGTAACTTCCCTCTCATGTCAGCTCATCACTGATCTTTTTTTAGAAAGAGTAGAGCAACACCAATTAGTCCCACAGATTCCTGCAGGAGTATCATTTAGCATGGAAAGAAGCTTCTAATTAAACATTTGTATGTAATTTCCCTCCTATTGTAACACTTCATGTGAAACTTTCCATCTTAAAATAAACTAACTGGTGACTAACAGTGAGAAGGAGAGATTCAGCTGAAATTTGTCTCTTTTGTTTCCAGGATTATCCATCTAGACAATATCACCACTTTCCTCCTCAGTTAGAAAAAGTGGATGAACTTAGAGATACCTCACCCTACCTGATTTGCAGTAATTGAGGAGGGGGTAACTTCTACTGAACAACAGATTTCAAGTGGCTTGGATATGTATGGCTTCAAATACTTGATAAGTCAGCATAAACAAATAAGGCTGTTAGCAGTGGTCATTATACAGACAAGGACATGAAGCGCTTAGGAACAGAGAAAGAATTTGGTCAAAGAAGATAAATTGAGATTTTGAAGGACTTGTTTTGATCCCAGCTCAAGATTGTTAATGCTCAGCAGTTAGTCTTGAGGAAGACCCACTAGAAACTTGGACCTGCTCAGGATGTTATATATTTTATAGAAAACAGACTAACTATATAGTGTCTTCTTTTTGTGGTCTCCTGTGTCTGAAACATGACTATTCAACAACTGTTCAAGACTGGAGAAATAAGGAAGCCAAGCCAATCATTTTAGTCCCTAATCTAAGGATATAAACCATCTGCATCCTGAATTCGATAGTGTTAAAATGGAGTATAATCATTTATCTGGCCTGAGTCTGCATATTGCTTCTTGACATGTCAAATTAGAGAAGAGAAAACAAGAGAGTTGCATTTGAAAAGCAGGAGACATCTTTGCAATTGGTGTGTCCCTTTTTTAAATGAAGCTTCCAGATGTCATTTAGAGGAAGGAGCTTTTGCAAAGATGTGCTGGATGTAGATGCAACTGTGAATAAGCAATTAAGCAAATCACAGCTTCAGAGAAGGATAAAATATGACATAAAGTTATCCCTTAATTTTATGCAACATTTTGCAAATGTTTTCTTGTGGTCAAGAAAAAGTGCCCTTAAAAAACATTACATATTAGTAGTCCAGATAGTAGATGTTTTTAAACAAACTACACTGATGAATTTTGACAATAAAGTCTTCTTATATCTCTGGTTCATTTTATAATGGTTTAAAGAACACACAGAAAAACCATGTTCTACAACATCATCATCCTCACTAAAGTTCATCTTCATCCTCAATTGCTGAGGTGAGTGGCTCGAGAGAGGACGCCTGCAAAACCGGAGCGGGGGTAGATCAGCGTCCAGGAGCCTCAGCTCAGAGCCGCGAAAGCCACCGAGGGAGCCTCAAGTCCTCGACAGGACCTGCCCAGAGCCGGCAGCTCAGCTGACGAGAGCGAGCAGCTGACTCACAGGGGGCGGAGCCAGGAGCAGCGGCACCAGCCCTGATTGGTTAAAAACCTGCCCCGGGGAGCGCGGCGAACAGGGCGGGTCGGGGCGGTTCTGGCGGGCGGGATGGTGAGCACTCGGCGTGTGAGCAGGGCCCGGCCCGGGAACTCTGCTCTGGCTGCCCCGGCGGTGCCAGCGGAGGCACCCAGACAGAGCCGCTGAGAGGGGAGGCTGCGGTGCAGAGCTCGGGGTGTAGGGAGTGCCTGCACCGGTCTGGTGAGGGGAGGGTGCGCAACGGGCAGGGCTGCACTCGGTGCTCCCTGGTGGAGGTCCTCCTGCAGCAGGGGCTGAGCTGCGGGATGCTGTCAATAGGCTGCGAGATGTCAGGGAAGCTGAGAGGAAGCAGGAATGCTTGCTCCAGGCCCAAACTGTGCAGGGGCCTCGAGCTTCACCTCTAGCTCATGAAGGAAAGAAGGAGGCCGTTAACCCGGGAAGCTGGGAATTAGTGACAAAAAAAATGACAACAAAAAAAAGAAAGAAAAGGACAACCAAAAGCAAGGGGCTTCCCCCTAAATCCCCTGTCCCCACACAGAACCGCGTTGCTGTCCTGCAGGGGGCTAATGAGGAGACGCACTCGAGCCAGAAACGGCCGGCTGATGCACCGGTAAAGAAGATCTCTACTGGTGCCGCTAGGAAAAAGCGGCGGGTCGTAGTAGTAGGGGACTCTACACTGAAAGGGACAGAAGCACTCGTCTGTCAGACTGACCCAGTCTCACCGGGGGGTTTGTTGCCTACCGGGGGCACGGATCAGGGATGTGGCAGAGAGGCTGCCTGCTCTGGTAAGTCCCATGGACTATTACCCACTTCTAGTGATACATGTGGGTGCTAGGGATATAGATAGTAGTAGCCTGGGGAACATAAAGAAGGACTACAGAGCCCTGGGGGAGGTGGTTAGGGGCTTTGGAGCTCAGGCTGTCTTTTCATCAATTCTCCAGGGTACAGAGGAGGATCTAAAAAAAGCTAGGAGGATTAGCCAGGTTAATAACTGGTTAAAAGGGTGGTGTCATAGTCAGGGGTTTGGGTGTCTTGAACATGGGACCCAAGTTTGTAGGCCACGTCTAGTGGGGGCTGGTGGAGCTGGTCTAAGGGAAAAAGCAGTTTTGGTAGGAGACTTGCTTGGAGCAATGTAGAGATATCCCAGCCGCTCCAGCCAAAGAGCTGGCTTCATTTGGAGCTCGGCTCAGATGCCTCTATACAAATGCCCGTAGCTTGGGGAACAAACAAGGAATTAGAGATGTGTGCATGTCTATGAGGGTATGATATAATAGGCATCACAGAAACATGGTGGGATGGCTCCTACGTCTGGAGTGTTGGAATGGAAGGTTACAGGCTCTTTAGAAAAGACAGGCCTGGCAGGAGGGGAGGGGGAGTTGCCCTTTATGTTAGGGATAGGCTGGAGAGTGTGGAACTCTGTGTGGGGACAGGTGAGCAGTCCACAGAGAGTTTGTGGGTCAGGGTTAAAGGGAATGTAGCTATGGGAGACATTACTGTGGGGATCTGTTACAGACCACCTGATCAAGGAGAACCTGCGGATGAAGCACTCCATAGACAGATAGGAAAAGCCTCACGCTCGCAGGCCCTTGTCCTCATGGGGGACTTCAACCACCCTGACATCTGTTGGAGGGTACTGCCTGACACAAGGAATCCAGGAGGTTCCTCGATTGTGTAGAAGACAACTTCCTTCTGCAAGTAATAGAGGACCTGACAAGGAGAGGTGCCATGCTTGACCTCGTGCTCACCAACAGGGAAGGGCTGGTTGGAAATGTGACCCTCCAGGGCAGCCATGGATGCAGCGATCATGAGATGGTCGAATTTGAGATCCTCAGGACAGTGAGAAGAGCGTGCAACAAGCTCAGTGCCCAGACTTCAAAAGACCAGACTTTGACCTCTTCAGGAACCTGCTTCAGAAGGTTCCGTGGGATACAGCCCTAGAGGGCAGAGGGGCCCAAGACTGTTGGTTGATATTCATGGATCACCTGCTGTAAGATCAGGAGTGTTGCATCCCCACCAGAAGGAAGTGCAGCAGGAGAGCCAGGAGACCTCCTTGGATGGATAAGGAGCTCCTGAGGAAAATTCAGTTGAAAAAAGAGGCTTATAATAAGTGGAAGCAAGGATAGGTGGCATGGGAAGAGTACAGGGTTGTTGTCCGGGAAGCTGGAGACCAGGTTAGGAATGCTAAGGCCCAGGTGGAATTAAACTTAGCTAGAGGTATTAAAGATAACAGGAAGGGATTTTACAGGTACATAGCAAATAAAAAACAGACTAGGGAGAATGTAGGCCCCCCTCAGGAAGCTCTCAGGAGAACTGGCTACACAGGATTTGGAGAAGGCTGAGGTTCTGAATGACTTCTTTGCCTCGGTCTTCACTGGCAAAGGCTCTGACCAAACCACCCAAGTCTTGGAAGGCAGATGCAGGAACTGTGAGAATGAAGTCCACTGTAGGAGAGGATCTGGTTTGAGACCATCTTAAAAATCTGAACGTGCACAAGTCCATGGGACCTGATGAAATCCATCCGCGGGTCTGAAGGAGCTGGCAAATGAAGTTGTGAAGCCGCTGTCCATCATATTTGAGAAATCATGGCAGTCAGGTAAAGTTCCCGACAACTGGAAAAAGGGAAATATAACCCCCATTTTCAAGAAGGGGAAAAATGGATGCCCCGGGGTATTACAGACCAGTCAGTCTCACCTCTGTGCCTGGCAAAATCTTGGAGCAGATTCTCCTGAATGGCATGCTAAGGCACATGAAAATCAACAAAGTGCTTGGTGACAGCCAGCATGGCTTCACTAAGGGGAAATCCTGCCTGACCAATTTGGTGGCCTTCTGTGATGGGGCTACAGAACTGATGGACAGGGCTAGAGCAGTTGATGTCATCTACCTGGACTTGTGTAAAGCGTTCGACACTGTCCCACACGACATCCTTGTCTCTAAATTGGAGAGAGGCTTTGGGTGATATGATTTAGTGTAAGGTGTCCCTGCCCACGGCAGGGGGGCTGGAACTAGATGATCTTAAGGTCCTTTCCAACCCTAACGATTCTATGATTCTGTGAAAGTTACATGTCAAGAGAAAATCCTTAAATCTCCTCATGCTTGATTTTGAAGCCTTTAATTCATTGTATTTTGTCACTGAAGTCTTTTCAGGAAGATCAGGTCTTGTTTGAGGGATCAAGTATTTTAGGTAGCCTGCAGATGAGCATTGATAAGAGTAGAAAGCATCCCCCTGAAGTGGGCAAAAGCATTTTAAATAACTACTGTAAGTGGTAGATAGCTTTTTGTTTTACTTTTGTGAACATGTAAACTTACCAAATTATATCTGAAAAAAAAAGGAATATTATATATTCCTTTCTTATGCCCAGTATCCAGTTAAAAAAAAAAAAGTAAATTGTGTAGTAATAATAAAATAAAAGGGGGGGGTGGAAAGAAAGAAAAGAAAAAAAAAAAAACCACCAGGGAAAAATTGGGAAGTCTACTAATTTCTTTTCCTAATGTTCTGTTGAACATTCTGTTGAACATTATGGATTTATGATAACAAATTACTCAACTAAGATCAAATATTAGGTTCTTTTTGATTGGAAATACATACAGCAATATTATATTTGTGTTCAGTTCTTGGTTTTTAGGTAATAAGTGATAGCATACATCAATATGCCACAATCAGATAATTTCAAAAGATATTGCAGCTTCTTTTAGACAATCTTATCCTATTATGCATGTCTGTTACAGCCTAGAAGAATTACACAGACACATCTACTGACAAATCTAGATGATTTTTAATCCTGAAAGTATTTTGATCTTCTGAATATTCACAGAATCAATCATTTTAACAATTTGGATGAGACTTGGTAATAATTCTGAAAACTTGTTTCTGAATGAAAAAGCGAGTTCAGGTTTAAGTCTTCCATTGCTATTACTGGACAACTGACATATCCCAGTTGTGCTGGGGAGTTGCAATAACTGGGAATTCAAGACTTGGCGACAAAAAAACTGAAACACCACTGCGCTGTGTTGTCTATAAGGGCTCTTATCCTCAAATACTTCCCAGTTGCTCACATCTTACATGCTTCCTGTAGGACTAACCATGCAGAAGTAGGGAACTTTAAAAAAAAATAAAGTAAAAGGTCAAAATTTTCACCTAATTTCCAATAGTACAAGACTTGCTGAAAGTCCTGAAGAGGGATGACCAACATTTCTAGAAAAACCTTGCTTACCTTCTAAGTCTGGATATTTCTTCTAAAGAATTTATTTATATAAGAAATTCACTAAAATTGGATTTGGCTGTCCTTCCTCCATGTCTCACTTCTGTCTTTTCTGCGGGAGACCTTGTGCTTTCATGCAACTTTTTTACCATGAGGCCAGTGCCTGAGCATGTGCTGTCAGCAGTGCTCAGCTCTTCCTGAGGCATCAGGACTCTGTGTAAGAAAAGCAATCTGATAAAGATCTGTCCTCACTGTGTGTGGTAGGAGGAGACTGTCTCTCCTTCTAAAATAGTTATCTACCTGATAGAGATGTTTTCGCGAAGTGACCTTGCAGTAGCTACTTTTTCCCATGAAAATAAGGCTTCCTCTCTGCAGCACTCTGTGTTCCCCTTCTGTACACTCCAGTACCTAAAAGCCTCATTCAAATCACCATTGTTACCACAAGTGAATGACAGAATACTTGGTCCATTGTAAAATATTTGCTTTATCAAGAAACTGCAACCCCTCTGACTGCAAGAGACCTGGAGCCAACCAAAGTCTGACACACAAGCCTGGTTCTGAATTTAACTCTGGCCACTTCCCTTGAAAACCTCCTCTGATTTGCACCTCTGCATAGGGCCAAGAGTGATTCTCAAGCCCTGAGACCACCAATATGATAGACTGTACTGGTTGCTTACCCCTCTTTCTCCAAGACTAGACCCATGAAAGTGTAGATAAGTGGGTCAATGCCACCTGGAGCTGCATGATCTGCTTTACCTGGAGGTGGTGCTGGGTGGGATCTGAAGACCTCAAGTTTTTCTTTCTTCAGTAGCCTGGGGTGCAGCACAGCTACAATTTGAGGAAATAGAAGACAGCTGACTCTGAATTTATATTTATATTCTTCATCACCAAAAATTATGCACCTTAATCACTCTATATTCTACAACACAAAAGGAAAAGGGAACCTTAAAACTTTTGAAAACATTTGTTAAGTCTGTTTCCAACAAACTATAAAAAGAATACTGTGATTCATTTCTCTCCAAGCTTTAAAATAAAACAGTAAGGTATAATTCACATCTACAATCTTTATACATGGCCATGAAAACCAATTTATTTTCATCTCCAATTTAAAAATATGCTGTTGCGCAATTCATTTCCTAGGTGCTTCTAGATGTGATGCTTTCAAAAATCTTTTAAAAACAATTTGTCCATAAAATAAACTGAAACAAAAATGGAAAGGAGAGGCCAATATTTCTATTTTCTTTGGCAGCAAAAGTGATAATAAATTGCAGAGTGCTCTACTTGAGCTCTCTTTCCCCCTGCTATTGTGAACCCTGGTCGCCGGTGCAATTTCTGAGCTGTGGACGTTCCAGATGCTACTGAGTTCTGAGTACCAGGTGCATTGCAAATTATCCATCTCTTTTCTCACCTGAATGTTCTGCTTTACAGCGCCTTTGCCTTTGTCAAGCCTTAAGTCTAGTGTAAGTGAATGTTTCTTTGTGAAGAGCTATTCATTTTTTCCCAGAGACTGCCTTGACTGCTTGCCCCTCTTTTGTCTGTTTGCATTCAGCTCTTGACCAAACAAACACATTTACAGGCAAAGATGTCTTTTCTAACACTGAGATGTCTTTTCTAACAATATGAAATTAATATCGTTTCAAAATGCTCCAGTAATCACCAGCATTGTCAGGGGAAACTACAGCCTTAGACTCATTCAGTCAGTGGATAAGAATAATATCATGCCACAGAAGGGCCCTGTGAAACACCTCATGTTCCAGAAGGCAAATATTGAATTCCGAGCGTTGTATTTGCAGTAAATGGTGTGTGAGCTGGAACATGTTTGATTTATACATTGAAGCTTTGCTCCATCCATGCTTCAGAGTTTCTTTGCACTGCTTCAGCAAACACAGACATCTGTCTCTCTCTTTTTTTTTTCTAAATAGACAGTGAGGCAAAGGTCATCTACAGCAGAAGAAACCCTGGTTCCTGCATTCCTTGGTAGAAGGCATTGTGGTGTCCCTTGACCTTCTCCCACTACCAGGAATGGCTGGGGAGCTTTCTGTTGTAGTAGAGGTGGCTGTTACCTGAGAAGCCGTAATGCCCCAGCTTCATCCCAGTAGCTAGTAACCCACACAGTAAGATGCCTGCAAGGAAGCAAGCAGACGTATCCCACCCAAACAGAGTAACATGACTACATTTGGTGGAGCTGGTTTCAAGTCAACACCCCACTCTACCAGCATTAACACAGTGGCTGAATGGGACCCAGCACAGGACGCTTGTCACAAATCACGCTATCACAAAGTGTGCCAATCCACTTATTTTTACAGAACAATATGAATGTGTCCTTCACTTGGATGTCAGAAAATTTTATTTGGTTAACAGTATTTGTTCTGCTGAATGGCGTTCAGCAAAATCCTTCCTGGTCCCCTGGAGCACTTAGCACTTGTCCAAACTGCTTTCTTAGGAATGACCAGCGACATATGTATCTGCAGGAATAATTTCTTGGCAACCAGAAATGTGCTCAGGAACCAATTTTCTTGGCTATGGTTTATCTTTTTCATTAAGCAATATAGAACTGGTTTTTGGTGAAAGGTGACCCCTGATGTTTTGGTGGATTTTCTTGTTTGTTTTGATTTTCTTTGGAAAGCCTCCTAAAAATGTCTCAGCATACTCACATTGAAAATTTATGTTTATAAAGCTGCTAGAGTCTTCAGTGTTCATGAAGCCCAGGATCTACTGGTACAGAGAGATCCTTTGCCTGTGTAAGGGAACAGCCCAACATATGCTGTCCCTCAGATTCTTCAGTTTTTCCTAGACACATTCTTGTCAACAGCTCCAAAAAGGTTGGAGACCACAGCTCCACAGTACTCCCAGACTGTAATGAGAGTATGTTTGTTGAGATATAGATATATATATATATATATGTATAATTTGCCTTGGGAACAGAAAAAGCCGCAGGGCCCTCACAGGGGCACAGACATTAAATCTGGCTCCACCAGCACTGTCCCTCAGCCAGAAGCACCAACTTTGATAAAATAAAGTGTGCAAGAACTAACTCTGCTCAGGCAGGAGCTGTGTGCCCAGCGGTACATCCACAGAAGACCTTGCTCTAACAAAAGGCTATAAGCAATTGCGTGACAGAGTTAACAGATCAGTTCAGCTGCACATGACCTCCTTGGGTCTGAAAGCAGTCTACTTATCTTTGGATGGTGCTGCTAATAAGCTCAGCTTCCTGATCTGAGCTGTAGATTTACTAGTCATCTGACCAGTAAATCTAGTTTGCTTAGATTTAATCCTGGCTCAGCCTCAGGAAGACTTTGGATTATTAGATCCATATTCCATTGACCAGTGCTGTCATCTCCCATAGCCATGAAATGCTGATTTTTCCTTCATAATGACAAATAAAATAAGTCACAGAAAATACATCCTTTACCTTATCGCTGATAAAGAAAAATCTGACTGAAAATGCTCAGTCTGCATGCTTATATGAAGCAGTATTTATCAACAGAAATACTATTGATCAGTTAGACTTCCTCACGATTTCTAAATGCAGCTGCTCTTAAATAAACAAGTCCTGACATTCATGTATGGCTATCAATTCTCCTTCTATTACACACTGCTTATGGCTCCTCCATCACTAATGTTAAAGCAAGACAAAGACATACCTGAAAACCAGAATTTCTAAATTTTAGGTGTATGCAGATGAGGTGCTTGGGAGCATAACTGATAAGCAACTGCTTTACTCACAGCTAGAAAGGTATCCATAGTCCTTTAAAGAAACAATGGAAATTGAAGGAGGCATCTGTGACATTGTGGGTTTTGACGTGCAAGCTACAAACACCCAAATTAGCTTTCAAATTTTATCATTTCTAAAGATTGAATTATATATATTTAAAGGGAGCAGTGAATTAGTTATGCTCTTTGGATTCAAGCAGCACTGCTTGATCACAAGTACACAGTAACCTCTTGCTGCCTCTGCTGTTGTCTGCATAATGGAATTTAGATGATTAAGGTGTTGTAAATCAATCTTATTGTTAGAAGGAAGTAAGTAGGTCAGGATCTCTGGTTTATTGGCCAGGCTGTCTCTGGAGCATTTGCTATTAGTACTGTCCAGTGGAGTACCAAAGAGTTCATCAGGATGAACAGAAACAACAATCAATGGGAAAATGAGATTTGGGAAGAAGAAATCAGCAGAGAGATTTCTATAAGCCAGTAGAAACAAGAATCATTTCCCCATTCTCAGCTGGTTTGCATTCACTGGTGCTCCCTGGCAGGGTGCAGAGATGCAGGTAACCATGGTAATTAAGGTTAGCTGCAGTTTTGAGAAGAACAAGACAAATTTGGGTAGAAATGGTTTCCCTTCATAACCCATATGGAAAAGATAATTCATCCAGGAGAAGAAAAAGGATCCCAGGGCAAAAAATGACCTGACAGTAATGTGCAGGAAGAAATATCACCCCTTAAACCATGACAGCTTTAACCACTCCTCTGTATTCAAATCTCTGATTCTTGTAGGCACTCACAGCTGAGCCAAACGGCAAGAAGACTACAGCAGATTAAAGCTTGCTGGTTTTCCTGATCCGCCGTCAAGGAGTAGCTGATTAGAGCACATCAAGCTTTTGATGGAACAGTCAAGGAAAATTTTCCCAATTAGCTCATTAGTACAAATCCCATCAGTCTGCCAGTTTTGGCATCAAAACAGAGGCAAACACAAACTCTGCGATTCTGCTTGTTTGCTTGGAGTTGCATCTATTTTATGTTTCCTGCATTTTTCACACATAACTAGTGGTATAAAGAGCCAAGAGACTGAAAAAGCATGGAGAAATGTGACTGCAGCATCCCTTTGCAGAACAACCTGTGCAACAGTGCAGCCATTATGGTGTTCCCTCTTAAAACTGGGGGCTGCAACTCAGCAGGTTATCTGTTGACTAATGCCACATTTTCCTTTCAACTTAGAGTACCTGTTAGACTTGAGCAGCTCAAACTCTGTGGGTAGCCCAGTATCTTAGGGTAGAAATTCCGACAGCCTGCCTGCTTGGTGGGCTGAAACCTTTGGGCTACTTTGGTCCTTCAGAGAGTTGTGCCTCTGAATAGATCTGATTAAAATAATCCCTTCTGATGAAACTAGTCATAGAAAATTCCTTACTCATGATTGCATGAGTAAGGTTTCCTGGATTTTGCTGTTATGGGACCTTTCTCTAGCTTTGTTTATTTCAAGGGGATTTACTGAGATCCATAACACTCCCCTTACATCTTCATTAGTATTATTACAGTACAGATTGCCAGGTCATTTGATGTGAAGAGATGCAGCAATTGTGTCATCCCATCTCATTTTCAGTATGCCTACACATGAATCTGAACCCTTTGCATTACACACTGTGGTGTTAGTGGACTAAGCAATTAAAAGCCAACCTGGTTTCTCTGTATTCATTATATATTGCCCTTCAGCAAAGAGAAGCTTGTTGCATTTCATGGACGTAGTCAGAAACTGGTCTCCCACCATGCCCCTTTCTACGCTAGAGCAACCATCCTTATTCTCTGCACTTATGGTCTGATGTAATTGGCATTACAGAGCGTTAACGAATTGCCAAGGGGCATCCAAACACTCTCCATTAACCAGCATGAGGACTTGAGGATGGATGTACAAAACAGAATTAAAAGGATTTCAAATAAAATTGGTTCCTAGCATGGCAGCCTGATTAAGCAAACACTCATGTCAGAAGCCACTTTGCCTTGGGGGGAAAAGTCGATGCACTGTCCTGGAAATGTCAGAAGAATAGAGATGAGCTGCACCTTGTTGCAGACTCTGCATCAGCTGCAGCTGCTTCTACAGGAGATTGGCTTCCCCTGAGGGAGGACCAGCTCACTGTTCCCTGAAGTATTTTCATCAGATGAAAATCTGTCCAGAGGAATCCACATGGGAGCAGTTTCTCTTGTTCTTTGAACATGCACAACCTAGGAAGGATATCTTCAATTTAAACAAACAAATCAAAGGTTGTCTGTTGAAGAAGTTAGAAGTAGAAGCAACATATTTGGCAGCCAAAAAATACCCTTTCTACAAAAGCAAGAAGACACCCAAGGTGCCCTCTCCATTTTTATTTCATACCAAGATGCTTTATTACCTTGCTTTTGCTAACTATTTTTTTCCTCTGCAATAATGTTTTCTAATTGCCATCTTTGCCATGTGTAACCCCACACAGGTCACTTTTATGCTCGCACCATTTTTGTTCAGGGAGGATAATATGGCATGATTTGGAGAGTCTGCAATGCACAGACTCTATGAGCTTCTGTGTGTGTGTGTGTGTGTGCAGTGTGTACATATACACACTAAGTAGTGAAGCTCTTTGGTGGGGACTCTGGAGGTGTTGCAACAGTTGTATTGTAAATGATTTAGATTATCCTGCAGCTGCCATAGCATCACTGCATAGCTGTTGGTAAACTGTCATGCTTTTAATACCTGCTACTGAGAACAGCCCTAAGCAAGGTGTAACTGCTATTGCATGCTAATGACAGCCAGGGCAGATGCGTTTACAGCATGAGACCTTTTTCTTTGTGATGTATATGCAGGCTAGCACAGTCCAAATGTCATCATAAAAGATCAAAATCAAGGAATTCTCTTAACAGCCTCTTGATGCCCCCAAGGAAATAAACGCAAGGCTCCTCCTGCACAACAAGCAGTGTGCACGGATTAGAACACTGTAAAAAAGCCATATTGAAAAATCCCTGGAGCATATTAGCTATTTGCAAAACTCTTGTACAGTTACAGATGCCTCACTCGATATTACCACATACATGGCCCAGCTGCCATAAGCACTGAGCTCTTGGTGTGCACAGCTGTGCCTTCTTGGGCAGCCTCCAGAAGGTCCGCTGGGTGCTATGGCTCTGAACACATCAGATCCCTCTGAACTGGGCCTGACATCCTTTAATTAAATGCCTGACTTTGTTCCCTTGAGATGCTAACGAGGCTTTCAGGTTCTATGTTTGATTTGAAATCAGGAGCTGGGGTGTCTGTGAACAGAAGGTATATGTGCAGGGACAGCCATCTGTCAGACACACTACAGCCAGTTCCTGAATATCTTTTCCAGCAGAGATACATAGCATTGTCTAATATGTTTCCCAAACTGGCTGACCTTTGGCAACCTTTAAAAACTCTTCACTTAATTGTTCTCATGTGTTCCTATGCATTTATAGCACTTGACCTATTAAAGAGGAGCCTTATGACTACAAAGATGCAATAGGTTTTCTCTAGATCACAGTTCAGGCATTTGGTCATTGGTTTCCTTTAATTTTTTAGCATGCTTTCATGGTACATTGTACATCCCAGAAAATGTTTAGACTGAGTTGGAATGCAGAAATTCTAGAAGCTGGAATTTGCATCAGGTAATTACTGGAGACACACATGAAGTTCAAAGATGAAATCTTTCAAGGTTTGAGATTGACGTGTATATATAGGAAAGGTCAATCTATCTGTGCCCATAACATAGAAAAATAAAAATGCTTAAAATCAGTTTTTTGAAGGTAATCGATAGCAAATCTTGATTTTGGGTAGGATCATAATAGTAGTGGCCAGCCACCAAAGTTTAAACCTGACCAAAATCTACATTGGGAACAGGACTCAACTCATCCAACTCGAGCTCTTTGGATCCTGGCATCTGATCTGGGCTGGCCCTCTGGCCATGGTGTCTCTGGAAAGTGACTCAACCACTTCAGATTTGAGTGCAGGATTTTTCATTTCTTGGAAGTGTCCATCTCTATTTCTGTGACTGTTCAGGTAGTTACAGTATCTACTGTTGTAAGGCTAAGCTTCAAAGTTTAACTCACCTTTCAGTTGGCTACAGTTAGGTGGGATGAATACCATTTTTACAAATCCCTGATGAATTTTTACCTGTGTTCTAGGACAGATTAAAATCTAGAGAAGCTGTGGCTGCCCCATCCCTGGCAGTGTTCAAGGCCAGGTTAGACAGGCCATAGAGCAATCTGGTCTAGTGGAAGGTGTCCCTGCCTGTGGCAGCAGGTGAAACTATATAATTTTTAGGGTCCCTTCCAGCCAAAAACATTCTATGATCCTACAATTCTAGTGCAACCAGGCAAAAGAGTAATATTTTACCACTTACATGGTGTACAAATCATCTTACATTCTGATTAGAATTACTAGCGGTTTTCACTATAAAATTAGAAGAGAAATGCCATACTTGTGTCATTATCACAAGCAGTATCTTATATGCACATTTCATGTAGCCAATTCAGATATAAATTATTACAATATAAGCAGACCAGCCCTGCTATCTGATCTTTTCTTCATTCCTGAAAGTCAATACTAAATGATGGAGCATTTGAGAAAGCTGTGGTTTGTAAATGTCTGATTCCTCCTGACATTAGAAAGAGAGGAAAGAGACACAGTGATCTTACTATTTAATCTTTCCTTCATTCCATTTTTACTTGGGACATCCAACTATACTGGCAAACTGTCAGGAAGCATGTGCCAATTCACAAGGGCAAAAGCACATGTGCTTATGTATGTAAGCATCCCTAGTGACTTAGACAACATTATTGCATGCCTAGAGATGAGAAACACTCTGTTTCTTCCTGTATGGCTATGAACTCCTAGAGTTGAAGCACAATTAGCTGTGTTACCAAACAGATTACATTCTTTTTCCACTTTTTGTGTGACTTGAATATTGGCTCAGGTGAGCAAAGACTGATATATTTACTCTTAAAGATCTTTTTTCCTCAGTACACTCAGGATTGTAAAAAATACTTCTCCATTTTGAGGACACATTCTCATTTCTGACCTGAATGAAGGCTATTTGATATGCTACAGGGTACATCCTTCCATAACAGTTGACTGCCTTGCCTCTGGCTACCAACTTTAAAATAATCTTGGAACTATTTTAATGCCAGTTAAATAGAATTTCCCATGGTGTAAAATGAGTTTTCTAACGTGGCCTTTCCCTGCCTGCTCTGTCCTGCACAGATGGGATTCTCTTTGTAACTCTCTCCTCCTAGTAGCTCTGAAAAGGAGGGCTGATAGTATAAGCAATGCCTACGGGATCCCTTTGCAGCAAAATGTCTTCAGCAGAGCCTGGATGATGTCCCATTAAGGCAAAGAAGTCCTTGTTCCCACTAGGTTGACTGTAGACTGAAGGTGGGATAACACACCAGGCGGCATAACGAGTCAACACTACAGGTCAACACCTCTATCTTGTTCCCCTGATCACTCTCCTCCAAGAGCCGCCAGCTGAGGTGGACTCCCAAGCAAACCCAGCATAACCATCACTGTGATGGTAAGGGCAGCTTCCTTTGCTGTGGTAGGTTTGATGGTCACCAGCTCTGCAATGTCTTTACCATAGCACTAATAACATGAGGCTGAGAAGCCATGGTTCAGGGGAGGATGGGAACAGGAAGTCAAAAAGGATGCTTTTGAGCAGATGAGAAACCACTACATGCTCCACAAAATTTACATTAAATATAGACTGAGAGAAGCAGGAACTGGTTGTCTGATCTGCACCCAGAAACAAACACCTAATGATCTGAACTTCATCTTTGCCATAAGCACATTCACTTCCAACTGTGCCCCCTAAAACCACATGACCTTCTGCTTGCTGGCAATGTCACCGAAGGCCAGGACAAGGCAGGCTGTCTGCTTTCACCATTCAGACTAGTTTTTACAAATGTTTATTTGCTTTGATGCTCATAGTTGGTGATAAGTTTTTTAAATCTTATCTATAATTTCATACAACCTCCTAATTGTTTGCTTTCTAAAAACATGGTTTCACTAACCTAATCTTGTGCTGCAGAAAATTTTGAGATCTTAAAGAAACTTCATACTGTGTATTAATTTTTTTCCACATAATTGTATTTGTATTTCAACAAAGAGACTTGAAGTACATTATTATTCTAAAATGAGTGTTAATGGGTTTCAGCACTTTCATGCAGCTAATCATGAGTTTATTTCACAGCTTTGATGGCTCTCAAAGACTTCTATTTCTTCATTTACATGAAACGACTGTGAAGGATAAATTAAATAGATGCTTATTTCATCTACAGATTTTTCCTGCAAACAGTCCACTGTTGGTGTGCAACAAATAATCCCTTTGAAAGATACAGACCTCTGCAGGAAGACAATGCCATAAATGAAAAACACAAATATTCATCCACTGCCAAACATGACAAAAAAATACCCCAACAAAATATTGTTTCTTTTTGCATCATGCCAGCACTAAAAATTAACATTTTGCATAGCAAGATAGACACCAATTTGCTGCAATTTGCTTTCATGCCAAGTCTCAAAGGAGACATTAGACCTTCCTCTGAAAAGCTGCAGTATCAGTACTAATGCCTGTGTTACACTGGAGAGCAAAGAAAGCTCCCAGCCCACAGATTGTTTCCTTCATCCCACCCTCCTGCCTGGCCCTACAAAGGCCAAATTTGGGGTATTTCTACAGCTTTCTCAAGCCATAGAATCAACTAGCTTCCAGTAAAATGGTCAAGCCTTCAGCCTGATAGTATACTTGTATCCTGGATTGAGCTCTCCATTTCACAGACAGCTTTCTTCCAAGGAACTGAAATATTTCATATCAGATAATGATCTTTTTTTTTCTTGAAGAAAAGTAAAGAGAATGAATTAATCCACAGCAGCATTGATGAGGGGAAGAAAAGTTAATTGAAAAATGTAATGAAATCACTGAGCTCATTCCACCCTGTGTAGGCAATGGAAACACTGATATTGACAAAGAAAAATTAAAATTTGCTACAGAGTTCAAGCACAAGTTAATATATGTATGATGATAATGCACAGAATCCTTGGTAAGCAGCCTTAGGGCGCACACTATGCTTATGCAAATTTTATAGAGAACTACAGTATTTAATACTACACATTCTACTTTATTCTTAAAAAAAAATAGTCTGGTAAACATTTCAGCTGTTTTCATGGTATCAGGAGAAATAAAAGGTGCTGAAAGTGGAAGCCTACTGGAAAGGAAGAGTTTTTTCTGGTAGAGAACATCTCTCCCACATCCCAGAAAATGCACCTTCCTCTGGCTGGTGGGGCTGTGCCAGATGGTGCTTCTTTATACACAGCATGATGAACATGGACACTCAGGCCACTATTGCATAGCACAATTCAGCAGAGCCTTTGGACTGCCATAAAAGATTCAAGGAGAAGATGGAAAGGTGGTAAAGTAATTGTTCTTCCCTATCCAACTTCTAGGGCAGGATCCTGGCCAGGGCTAAGAAGAGTAAAGGACCAGAATTGAAAGAACACAGCCAAAACTGGATCCAGAAGCTCTCTAGGTTTGGTTTATGCAGCTATATGAGCACTGGTGTTTGTATCCGAGTGCTGGGATCCAAGTTCATGCAAGCTCATTATGGGCCTCACTGAGATGCTGAAGCAAGTGATTCATCTCTCTGGCTTCCTTCCCTGTCCTGGGAGAGGGGCAAGGAAGGTCAGAATGACTGTGGCTGAAGAGACTCGTGTCTTCTGTCCCTCCATTTGCTATAGCAGTGGCTGCAACTCAGGTGACTAAGAGGCTAACATAATGCTTGATGCTAGGTGGAATTAACTAGGATATAGAAATACCCCATCCTCCAGTTGGCATACTGGCAGTTTTGATCCAAACATGCAGAGGTGGTGAATGAATCATCTCAGTATCAGGAGAAGTCAGAGGAATAAGTAAAGCTCCACTCCAGACCCAGTGTAAAATGCAGTGATGCTGCAGAGTGAGTCCTGGGACAAAGCACCTGCTGTCCCCACAGAGAACATTAAGATTACGTATGCACTTCATGCTCTGGGCTCTAACATGCAAAACCTCTGCTCAGCAAATATCTGCCAGCAGCAAGTCCCTGAGGTTGTGCTGAAACAATAAATCCCATTTCCCACCAAGTTTAGTCCTGCAACAGTAGTTTTCCCTTTCTTATCCTAAATGGGCTTTGAAGCACTCCTTTAATTTTCGATGAAAAGCATCATCATCGCTGGCTGTGGCTATGACATACAGGGAGATAAAAACAATAAGCCTTTCTCTACACAACCTCTCTCATTGACTCCTGTAATGTCTGAGTTGGATATTTTGTAACCCTGCCCAATTAATTTTGTGCTCAGTGGCTTTTTCTGAACACAAAGTCTTAAAAAATATCTGCGAAGAAATTCATTAACTTTACAATGAAGTTGGACTTACTCCAGCCAAATTATTACAATTCTGTAGAGCTAAAAATAAAGAAAAGCACTGTATAATTGAAGCAACCCACACGCACAGCAAGATTTCTCTCTCAGAGCCTGTATGGAAACCAAATGCTGGTTAATCACACCATGCAATACAGAGTTTCACATGATTAATACATAAAATGAAATGTTACATATTTTCAAATAGATTCTCTGCAGGAAATGAATTGCATGTCACAACTGCACATTTGACAGTTGACATTATAAGTTTAATCAGTAAATGCAAAATGATAATTTTTAAGCAGTAGCACAAGCACAGCATTTTGACAGTGCTTGGGCCAGTGACTTCTCTCCAATCTGTCTGTGCCTTTTTCCAATGAGCTACAGCATACCTAAGTGCAGACCCTCTATTTACTTCATTTCCATTTAATTTGTTATCTCTGCAAAATTTTTCCTCTCTCTTGAACGCTTTATTGTGTCAGATGGTATAAGTCATACTACAGTTATGCCCTTTGTGGTAACCTATCTCCCTCTAGGACCCTGCAAAGCTGGTACCTCATGTGTTGAGTTGTGCCACTGCAGCACAATCAGCACCTATTTCATCTATTCAGCTTAGTTAGTCAAACTGTCTTATAAAACTGTAGGACTTCTGGCTCCTATGGAGTTCAAGGGAGTTAGGATCCCATATCATATTAAAAAGAAATGATGTATGAATGCCTGATACCGCTAGCCTTTCCCTTCTTCACCTTCTCCCCCCCCTACCCTTATTTTTTTCCTGAAACCACAGCTTTTATGGAAGTGTACCTCTTATACCCATTAGGTCATTCACTTTGACACACACCGTCTCTGTTGCCATTTTGGTTGAACAGATAATTACTGTAATGACAGATTGCGCTCTGTCAAAGGTTCTATTATAAAGAGATATAACATGAAAAAAAATATTTTCTCTAGGCTGAGCTTCTTTTTGCCAGGTAGGTGGATGAAAATTGATGAAATCATCCCAATGTATGGACAAAGTGTTCATTTTTTAAACCAGCCAGATACCATCCAATATAAACCAGCACTATCTGCTTTGCATTTCTGACATTCCTGCCTCATTACTTGCCCCTTAACTAACAGTAAACCTGCAACAATAAGTATTTTTCTGATTCTAACTGTATTTTCAAAACATTTCTTTTTACCAAATACTCCACATTACTGTGGAGTGACCATGACTGGTCTACAACTGTAAGAGTGGTGGTGTTACTGGATGCCCGACCCAGAAAGCCTTAACTCTTAATACTGGGAAATATAAAAATACAGAAATATAAAAATAGAAATATAAAAATATTTCTATATTTCTATAGCATATCCTATATGCTAAAAAATCTCTTCCTTTCAATAGTCATGTGGCTCCTTGCTTAGCTACGGTATTTGCTGCCCTCTTGCTAAAGGGTCACCACGGATTTCTAAAGCATTTGTGTAAGTATTTCCATCTTCCTGCTTCCTTTCTGTATTTAGTAAGCGTTGCAGGTCAGTGGGTTTTTCTGGGCAATTACAAACAGTCCAGTATGATTGGGGACAGGTGAGCAGTCAATAGAGAGCTTGTGGGTCAGAGTTAAAGGGAGAACAGCAATGGGAGTCATTACTGTGGGGATCTGTTACAGACCGCCTGATTAACAGGACACTACAGATGAAGCGCTCTGGAGACATAGGAACAGCCTCACGCTCACAGTCCCTTGTTCTCATGGGTGACTTCAACCACCCTGACATCTGTTGGAAGTACGGTATGGCCCGGCACAAGCAATCCAGGAGGTTCCTTGGTTGTGTGGAAGGCAACTGCCTTCGGCAAGTAATAGAGGAGCCGACAAGGAGAGGTGCCATGCTTGACCTCGTGCTCACCAACAGGGAAGGGCTGGTTGGAAATGTGACTCTCCAGGGCAGCCTTGGATGCAGCGTTCATGAGATGGTTGAATTGGAGATCCTCAGGACAGTGAGAAGAGCGTGCAGCAAGCTCACTGCCCTGGACGTCAAAAGAGCTGACTTTGGCCTCTTCAGGAACCTGCTTAGGAAGGTTCCATGGGATATAGCCCTAGAGGGCAGAGGGGCCCAAGACTGTTGGTTGGTATTCAAGGATCACCTGCTACAAGCTCAGGAGTGTTGCATCCCAACCAGAAGGAAGTGCAGCAGGAGGGCCAGGAGACCTCCTTGGATGGATAAGGAGCTCCTGAGGAAACTTGGAGGGAAAAAAGAAGTGTATAAAATGTGGAAGCAAGGATAGGGAAGAATACAGGGACGTTGTCCGGGAAGCTAGAGACCAGGTTAGGAAAGCTAAGGCCCAGTTAGAATTAAACTTGGCTAGGGATGTTAAGGATAACAGGAAGGGATTCTGTAGGTACGTAGTGAATAAAAGAGACTAGGGACAACATAGGCCCCTCCAGAAGGGGTGCAGAACTGGCTACCCTGTATTTGGAGAAGGCTGAGGTTCTGAATGACTTCTTTGCCTCGGTCTTCACTGGCAAAGGCTCTGACCGCACTACCTAAGTCTTGCTAGGCAGACACAGGGACTGTGAGAATGAAAACCCTAGGCCCACTGTAGGAGAGGATCTAGTTTGAGACCATCTTAAAAATCTGAACATGCTCAAGTCCATGGGACCTGATGAAATCCATCCGTGGGTCCTGAAGGAGCTGGCAAATGAAATTGTGAAGCCGCTGGCCATAATAATTGAGAAATCATGGCAGTCAGGTGAAGTTCCCAACGACTGAAAAAAGGGAAATATAACCCCCATTTTCAAGAAGGGGAAAATGGATGACCCAGGGAATTACAGACCAGTCAGTCTCACCTCTGTGCCCTGCAAAATCTTGGAGCAGGTTATCCTGGAAGGCATCCTAAGGCACATGAAAAACAATAAGGTGCTTGGTGACAGCCAGCATGGCTTCACTAAGGGGAAATCCTGCCTGACCAATTTGGTGGCCTTCTGTGATGGGGCTACAGAACTGATGGACAGGGGTAGAGCAGTTGATGTCATCTACCTGGACTTTTGTAAAGCGTTCGACACTGTCCCACATGACATCCTTGTCTCTGAATTGGAGAGACATCAATTTGATGGATGGACCACTCAGTGGATAAAGAACTGGCTGGATGGCCTCACACAAAGAGTTGTGGTCAATGGCTCAGTGTCCGGCTGGAGACCAGTAACGAGTGGTGTCCCTCAGGGATCGGTGTTGGGACCGGTCTTGTTCAACATCTTCATCGCTGACATGGACAGCGGGATTGAGTGCGCCCTCAGCAAGTTTGCCGATGACACCAAGATGTGTGGTTCGGTTGATACGCTGGAGGGAAGGAATGCCATGCAGAGGGACCTTGACATGCTTGTGAGGTGGGCTGATGCCAACCTCATGAAGTTTAACCATGCCAAGTGCAAGGTCCTACACCTGAGTTGAAGCAATCCCAGGCATAGCTACAGGTTGGGCAGAGAAGAGATTCAGAGCAGCCCTGCGGAGAAGGACTTGGGGGTGTTGGTTGATGAGAAAAGGAACATGAGCAGGCTTCAGTGTGCACTCGCAGCCCAGAAAGCCAACCGTATCCTGGGCTGCATCAAGATGAGCGTGACCAGCAGATCAAAGGAGGTGATCCTGCCCCTCTACTCTGCTCTTGTGAGACCTCACCTGGAGTATTGTGTGCAGTTCTGGTGTCCTCAACATAAAAAGGACATGGAATCTTTTAGAACAAGTGCAGAGGAGGTCCACGAGGTTGATCAGGGGACTGGACCTCCTCTCATATGAAGATAGGCTGAGAAAGTTGGGTCTGTTTAGCTGGGATAAGGGAAGCCTGAATGGAGACCTCATAGCAGGCTTCCAGTATCTGAATGGGACTTATAGGGATGCTGGGGAGGGACTCTTCATTAGGGACTGTAGTGATAGAACAAGGGGTAACGAGTTAAATCTTAAACAGGGGAAGTTTAGATTGGATATAAGGAAGAAGTTCTTCACTGTTATTGTGGTGAGGCACTGGAATAGGTTGCCCAGGGAAGTTGTGAATGCTCCATCCCTGGCGGTGCTCAAGACCAGGTTGGACAGAGCCTTCCGTGACATGGTTTAGTGTGTCCCCGCCCATGGCAGTGTGGTTGGTACTAGATGAGTAAGGACTAAGGAAAGGACTAAAGTCCTTTCCAGCCATAACTATCCTATGATTCTATGATTCTATGACTTCTTACTAAATGCCTTTCTTATGATCAAGATATTCCTTATTTTTCAGTGATGCCCATCTTTCCAGTAAGACACCATTTGTCCATTTGTTTCCAGCCCACTGGGGAGCAGCCACTCCTTTTTTACAAGTTGTCCTCACAAAGACCCTGTTTCTGTAGCAGTTTTGGTTGCTTTTCTGAGTTCTTTCATGTTCAGCTGAGCAACAGCTTTCAGTTGCTTTTTCTTCTCTCTGCAGGACCTTTTGTCTAGTTAGTCCTTCATTATGCTGCTTTCAGCAATCTAACTCAGCACATAGCAGCAATTTGGATCATTCACCTTCTAGCTTATCCTTGGCATTCTGCTGATTCTGGTGGTCTGCATTTTGCTGTCCTTATTTCTCAAAGTCACTGGCCTTTAGTGCCTCCCCTGTGAGAGAAGGAGCTTTAGTAAATGATCTGGGGATGTTCTGTGACATTTCACAAAGTGGTCTTCTGTTCCTCAAGACTGCAACTTAATCTCCAGCACAAGTTAGGTTCACAGGTAAATGTTTACTTGTATCTCCAGGCATAAATCAGAATGTTCTTTATCTGATATAAACCAAAACAGAGAGGATTTGCTTGCCATCAGCAACACCGAGAAAAAAAAAACAAACCCAACATATGAAGTGAAGACTCCAGACTTCCTCTGTGACCATCTCTTATGCTAGTTATTTGCTGTGACTGTTCAAATGACCTCTGGTTGACTGGACTTAATACTGGCCTTTCCTTTCCCTTCATTAAAGGTTATCCAACAACCTCACAGCTCAAGCTCAAAAGCAGCAGCTCAACCATACACCTGGAATGGCAGATTCAAGAATCAGAGCTGCTTTCCAAAAATCAGTGATAAGAGACCCAGAGGAACCATTGGTTCAGTCACTCAAAGGCAGTCTTCTCCCCAGAGCAAAACCTGGAAGTGGTCAATCACAATGGAGCTGCTGCCTGGCCTGTCTGCTGTGCAGTACTCCCCTCCCAGACCTATCTCAGCATTGCTCCTAACTTACTTACCTTTTATGAAATATTTTTCATTAAGCCTTGTTAAGTTCCTGTTTGATTTGGGGGTTTGTTGCTGTGTTGAAAATAAGTAGCAGGACAAGGGCTGATTTATGTATACAGTAGACACCAAATGAAATATTTGCTCCAAGCTCAGTCAGAACAATAAACTTGTTAGAAGCAACCTATGAAGGGAAACCAAAACATTGAGAAGCATTCATTGAGAAGCTGAATACTGTTGAAGAGGGAGATAACTGAGAATAATGAGCTAAAATCATGCTGAATTATATTCCTCTGGATATCAGAAGTGCCAGCATCTGGCTGTATGTCAGCACACAGGGCTCTTCCTGCTGTACAGCCCTGCCAAATTGCTAGGTAATGTAAGTCCTTAGTGCCTTATCACCAGCGCACAACTTGCAATACTTGTATATATATCGTCCAAGGAGACAAATTCTCACAGCAGCTCCTTATTTTGTGTCAGTCACTGCAAAAGAAAAGAAACTTGGTGTGATACTACCATATCTATTAATATCTGTAAATAAACTAAGAAAACAGTGTGAGAATTGAAAAGTGATCTTGCAACAAATATTTCAATACAAAGAACAACATCCAGATGGTCTGCACTGAAACAGATTCCCTCAGTTACTAGAGGAGGCTGAAATGGAAAAATAAAATTATGATGATGGAGAGTAGACAAATGCTGTAAAATGAAAAGAGAAATGGGAAATTTTGAAGAAAATGAATCTGGGGATTCTGAAAACAGCTCAAGAGGGACAGCTTGCGCTGCAACCCAACAGCCTGGCAGCAACAGCCAGCCCATCTCTTTAAACACAAGGGAAATCGGAGTCTGCTGGGAGCTGGTTATTAGACTTGCTGTTTCCAAATGACTCAGCTAAACAACACCTCAATCACTGATCTGCCTTCCATATGAAAAAATGGTTTTTAGCATAAATACTTCCAATTAGCTGCTTTCAATTCATTTGGCTATGTCAAGAATCTAAGGAATTTTAAACATTTGCAAAGGTGAATGATTCATACAATGAAAAACCTCTATATCATTAAAAAAACTTTCAAGAAGACAAGGAGATACTGAAGAATAGGGCCAAATGCCTTTATACAATCCCCTAAACCCAGGAAGCCCCTCCAGAAGAGGTCAGGCTCAGATGGCTCCCGTCAGTTCTGGTTCTGCACAAAGGTAGTTTAACATTCAGAGCTGTGAATCACCAAAAACTAAACCCAAGTGCAGTGTATGGGTGAAGTAGAAAGAAGTTCTACTGCTATTAAAATGCAGATGATGATCTAATCTACATAGCCAGTTGTAGCTTGACTGGTACTTGAACCAGTGTGACAATCCATGGTCACATGGACAGAAACAGGCAATAAATTTACATAAAATTGCAAATGCTCAAGTTTTCTCCTGTTAAAGTAACCTCACCTTTCGGTGAAATAGGAGGAAGCTGAAATGCCAACCAATTCATAACAATTTCTTAAGACAGTATTTGCAGAGAGGAAAGGTAACTCAGTTCTAACCAAAGTGAGTGCCATCGCAAGAAGATGTCATGAATGCATCTTCCTGAAACATTCTCTCCATCTATGGGAAATTCAGACCAGTAGGATGCAAAGTCTGATAAGCATAAGCATCCTGGTACATTAAAAATGGCATGTTCAGACATCATACTGAGAGGGAGCATTGGCTGCATGAGCAGATAGGTAATTGGCTCACTTTTCAATTGAGAAAAGATGCAGTGCTTCCAAGGTACTGCTTTTTCATTGCATGGTTTGTAAGCTTGGAGCTGCATGGTCCACAGCAGATGTGGTTAGAAAGGGCTTGTCAATAAACCCTCTACCTAACATGCACAATTCTGTGCAGACACTTATTCCCTCAAATAAGATAAAAACATCCCTCCTTTGTAAGCATACATAGCAAATATGCAATAGCAAACAGGCATGGTGAAGTGTTCAAATACTTTCAAATATCTATATGGACAAAAGAGGCAACATTTTTGCTCCCATAAGATAGGGTGTGAATACCCACTGGATGACACAGAAAAAAACCCTGGCTCAATGTTTCATTTTCCCAGAACTTCATTAGTAAAAAAAAGGAAAAAAAGAGGTTACTCTACTTTTGTGTCGTGCTCCTACTCTTTGGTCTCCATTTGAGCCCTGCTTCTCAGTAAATCTTTCTTTTTAGACTGGCATACATCAGCTTTCATTAAGGAAATGTTAGGGGGAAAGAAAAGAAAGAAAAGTCTAAAAGACATCTTTACAGCTTTCTCTCCCCTTCTCTGTTGCTTTCAGCATTTATGAGAGCAGAAGTTGGTTTTTTTTCATATTTGAAAAATGCATTCTCTACTGACCAAAGACAGAGCACACTGTGACATTAAAGCAAATCCTTTATATAAGCAATCCATGAGGAGAGACCAACTACAGACCATTCCCTGAATAAAAATTCAAAACTCAGAACTCACCAGTAAATCACTAATAGGCAAATAGTAAAAATTCAGCATTTTGGGTTGTTAGGGTGTTGGTTGGAGGGTTTTGAGTTTGTGTTTGGTTTTGTTTTGTTTTGTTTTGTTTTTTGGGGGGGGGGGGGGGGGGGGTTGGTTTTTTTTCCTTGCAAATGGTTTGCCCAGCTCTATTTTAGAATCAGATCTGTCATCAGCTCCGTATTTCTGTTTCTTTGGATTTGCGATGGGGACTATCAGTATGTGGAGAAAGCTTCAATATACTGATTATTATACACAGCCCTGAAGTATAATGAGCAAGCAGTTCCTGCAGTGCTGGGCTGTTGTTCAGGCAAACTACCTATAAACTGGAAACAATTTGTTGGATTGACAAAAAACAAACATGTCAAGCTGATCAAAGCTCCTCCGTTAAGTTTATAAATACCCATTATTCTAAGCAATCAGAAAAATACTGGAAATGTAATATGGTAAACAAGACTCTTATAAGCCAGGCTGCCCCTAAACTGAAAAAAAAAAATCAAATCAGATTAACATACTTGTGAATGTTCCACTTCTTGCACAGAAATAACAGAACTAAGCAAAGGGAGAACACCAACTGGCAGTGCAATGAAGAATCACTTTATAGCAGTACACCAAACTATGTAGTCAGATAAATATGCTTAATTAGTTGTAACAGAGTCAGGGAGAAAATGATAGCCTTGTTGCTTACTTATTTTCTGAGAGGCTGTTATTGTGGCCACATTTAATTTTGTAGAAATTTTCTATTGTATGTGCCTTTTAGGTCTGATTCTCAAAAGGCAGGAGGCAATGACTAACTACAGTGCAACTTAGGAGAATATCACCAACTAAGTGTCTTTTACATGACTTCTAAGTACATTGAAATACTTTAGGAAAAAAAAATTATTTCTAAAGCAGTTTCTGCTTTTACTTATACAGACTTGAAGACAAGAAGATTTTGGAGATGTTTTTTTTTTGCATATAGCCATTTGCCTCAGGAGTCAGGCCAAACCAAGTTGTGATGTCCAGTATACTATTATCTGTCAGTTTATCTAAGTGTTCTGTGATCTGATGCCATTTCCTTACTACAGTTCAAAAAGGTCAATGATACAGTATGAGGGCATTGAATCAGACACACGAAAATCATCTATAAGTCTGTGAAATGGTTTCAAGACTTCAAAAAATTATCTCAAGAGGTGGAATGCAGAAAGAATCAAAGCACAGCTGTTGCTGTGCCACAGGTCAGCACTGACCTTTGCAGAGATGCACGAAATTGAAGAAAGGCAATACACACAGAGGCAAGATGGTAGGCTCCACACGGATAATAAAAGAAAGTAGCAAAGGTTTGACTGTGTGGTTTTCCTGTGCTATCCCAGGCTAAAGCTCTAATAAAAGCCAAGCATTTATGAAAGGTTAATTTTTAACCATTTTTTTCAAAGCATGTTATGAATAACCTTCTTCTATGAATAGGCCTTAAGCACTACCGGATTGGAAACAAAAAGTAAAGACGGAAAGCAGAAAGCAGAAAATGGGGATCAGAAGACAAAATTAGTACCTACCATGAAATGTCTGCAGGACACACTTAAGACTCCTAAAGGGAAAGTGATGCAGTGGTTTGGCCATTTAGAGCTTGGGCAGATATATACCACCCTTGGGACACCTAGTTTAAAGCCACGTAGGTTTTTCAGTCCTGTGATTGCAGCACAGCACCCTCTTCTTCCCCAGCTTTTTCCTCCACTGGTTGTTACTCTTCCTATTGTGTAATTAAAGCAGACTCATAATTATTGATGCCAAGTGAGGCATCTCATTAATCATCACCAGCAATATGACAGAAACAAGGAGAGAAAGTGCTCTAATCATACTCATATTGGGACAGCCTGATTTTTGTCTCTCCCTCCCACAGCACTGGCAATTGCTCCAGTGAGCAATGAAAGCACAAACATAAGTAGGTTTAAGATGACTGACTCCACATAGGCTGAAATAAGAAGGAAGTTCCTGGCAAGTAGGGAAGAGATTGTCTGGAATAATTTCCTCTGTTAATAGGAAGGAAAAGCAGACCTTATTGTCTTCACATCACACATGATACACTGGATGGACCACGTTCATTAATTCAGTGTTTCCCTTTCAGTCCAGTGATTTTACTACTCAGATGAAGGTCAGGATCTAGTACCTTCTCCTGTACAGTCAGTGAGGTGAGCACTAAGCTAGGATGGTACTATGTGCCCACCAAATAGCTCTTGACTAATCCTAAATCTGCACAGACCTTCTCTGTTGCCCAGAGATGATACAAAAGGAGAGGTGGCTTTTCCCCTTATAAAGAGGTTTCTTGTGTAGTGTTGCCAAGAATAATACGGAAAGAGATGGGACCTTGGCAATGCTATAGTCACTGCCACACAGCCAGCTGGCAAGTACTTCACTCCCATCACATCTAGGAGAGCCCCTCAGGGGTCTTGAGCTTCTTTTCTATCATCTTCTCTTGAACTCTAGTTGGTAAATGCTAGCTCAGGGTGTTCCTTACTGTATTTTTTGTACATCAGTCTTAGAATAACACTGAATCAAGTTCCAGGTTGGCACTGGGCTCTCAACAAGCAAAATGACTTGAAGATCCATCAGGTATGAAGTTTTCTGAGGTTCATCCTCTGAAACAGGTGTGCTTGTCTTACTTTCCTTTAATCCCACTAAGTGACTATACACATGCAGCAATTATATCCAGCAAGCAGGACACTCCAATTTGCTCTGAATTTAGCCTGGACAGGCAGGTATCCAGACTACATCAGTCAAACCAATGACAGAAAACAAGATTAAAAAAGAAAGTGTAAGGAGAAGGATGACACTACAGGAGATAATTGAGGAACTGTGAGAATGTTCATTGAGTTTGACAATTTCAGGCTAAAAGGCTTCTGTCCTAACAGATATTTTATCTCCCACTTAACCTTTCACATTTCATCTCCCAGCCCAGCCCCATGTCAACCACTGGGAAGCTCCCAAAATGCACCAACAGAGCTCTCTATAACAAGCTATTGCCTACCCCTGTGAGTTGTTCCAGGTGAGCAGTTGCTGGTAACCCAAGCAGGCAAAATTCACCCTTCTCCAAACACCCAGTCAATCACAAGGCAGCTAAGGTTATATTGACCCAGTCCCCAGACACACTACTTCTAGGAGAATGGCCAGAGATGGACCAGCCAAGCAGCATCAAATGAGTATAAAATCCCTAGTAAGCCTACTGTGGGCAGCTGTGTGGGGAGATACTTCTTATTTACTATGATGTCTTCTTGCTGTAGTGGCCTTAATTACCACTCTTTAATTGGAGGCCTTTCTCTGACAGAGGGGTCTCATATGATGTGATGACTCTTCATATGAAGAGTTAAGGGAAAAGGCAACATAAATTATTTGCTTATGATTACTATTAAGGATTATTATACTTGCTGCTGCCTTTCCTACTGCTCCTGCCCTGCTCTTGGCCCCTGAATAAATCATTTTTGTTGCTTTTTCTTTTTTGCTTATTTCTTTATTTCTTTCTCATCAGCTGATGACGCCCAATAACTGTCTAAATCAAATTAATTCTAGCAATTCTTGGGGTATCCTTTTCTGTAGTTTTAGGGATTTTCTTTTCCACACCTACGAAGCCTATCAGAGTTAGTTTCCACTGCCTTTTAAGCATAACCTACCTCTTCTATTTTACTTATGTATTGCTCTGTAGCTAGATATCTCCAGGAGCAGAATATTTCAGATTTTGCTGATGAACTCTAAATACATCTGGGGTAGGATCTGATAAATATAATGATTAACAATTCTAATGTATTCTGGAACAGTCAGTTCAGCACACCCACCACACACAGCTATATCCAACATACACATTAACAAGTCAGCTAGAGGGCTGGCATTCACAGCAAATCACTTGAGTCTCTACCTTTTGATTTCTCTGCTGTTTTTTCAGTGCTGCAGAAGCACAGGGATTTCAAGGTGTCAGGGAGTCTGGGTAATCTGAGCTATGCATCAACTTTAATAATTACATAAACTGAAGAAATAATACAGAGAAATGTAAGTTGACTTTTATATTTATGAATACAAAAGAGCCCTAATTAGGTGGGTTAAATCATGTTTCAGTCTGTGGACGAAAGGCGCATTCCTCTATTATTCTTGTACATGCATCCCGCGCCTTCATCCCAGCTCTTACTGGGTGTTCTTAGGTTGGATTACTTGTTTGGTGAAGTTTCAAGATTAGTCCCTCACCCAGATGTCAGATTTATACAGAGAAGTCCAGGGAGCTGCTGATTTGAGTGAAAGAAGTCATTTCTCCTGAAGAAATGTTGCAAATAAGGAAAATTAGTCAAATACAGGAACAGCATCCTCTACCACAAAAGGAATTCTCAACAATTTCTGTATGCTGATGATCCTTGATGGAAAATCTCAGCTCCTATATGAGCCTTAGGAATAAATCTGCATGCAGAAATTATTTTGGGCAGCACTGCCAGAATTCAGTGGAAAGCATTTTTCTTGTAAGCATGTTCTGCAAAGCAGGCACTCTGTGCTGGACTTTTAATCTGTGATAAAGCTCAGTAACCTTATAATCTAGGAGACCATGATTTTAAAATTTGCAGTTATTTGATTACACAAGGGAGCCTTCTAGCCTTATGTTGTTACTATCCATTCCATTTGGGGCCAATGGACTTTCCAAGCAAGCTTCCCTGACCTAGGAGTGGTTCTGATTTGAGCCAGCTTCAACACATAATTGTTAAATTGAGCAGGCGGTTGACATACTGTATTCAAGAATGGCTTCCCTACATCACTTATTTTAAAGATCTATCTACAAATTCTGCTTCCATAGCTACCTCTTTAATATGATTCATCTGCAGAAAAAAATCCCAAATGTCAGCAAATGGAATCTGGCAAGAAATGAATCAAATAAGCTTAAAATAGTGCCATGGTGCCTATATTAAATTTCATGTGACTGAAGCTGTGCATCTGAGAACCCTACTGTTTGTAGCTAAAAGAGAAAAGAATTGATGACATCAGCAATTTACCTCATTATATCGCTATAGGATGATAAATAATATTTTCCCCAAGTCTTTGTGAGTTCATCTAAAGTGGTTTTAAAGAATGTATGTGGTGTATTTGTAATTAATTTATTGTACTTTCAAATATTGGGGAGCTGAGGCAGCAGGAGATAATTTGTAGGACAGCTTGAGACACTTCTATAACAGCTTTAATGTTGCTGCAATTGTTTTCTTGTTTCCTACAAGGCACAAAACTAATGTTGCATTTAAAGCTCCCTTATTGAGCATGCTCCTCTTCCTCCTCCTTGAGTTGGATCATTTTTAGGAGGGAAAGCTTCCCCTGAAATCCGAGAGGTTTTTGTCACTGGTCTCAGTAAGAGCAGCAGCAGGAGTATATTGTCTCATTTTCCTTACCAGGCGTGTTTAGCTACTTCTCCTCTTCTCGACCAAACCCACTTTACTTGTTTGCTTTAGCTTTGTTTGTACTCATCTAGGCAAGGGTTCGTGCACTTCTGCTGGTTTTCTTTTAAAGCTCCAGATCTGCCGACTTTTGCTGTGGGACTCATGGACTTACGCTCTACTCTGGTGGCTGAGTTACAGCTACTTCAGAGCAGATGAGAGACTGACTGCTACTCTAGCCTGGACCTTCTAGAGATTCATGGTGTCCTGGGTTCAGCAGTAGCAGTCATTTTTCTACTTCTTAGTAGCTGGTGCAATGCTGTGTTTTTGACTTTCAGCCTGGGAACAATGCTGATAACACCGATGTTTTTAGTTGTGGCTCAGTAATGCTTACTCTGACCAAGTTTGTGAGTCTGCCAGGGAGGAGGGGAAGCCAGGAGGAAGCAGAGACAGGACACCTAACCCAAGCTAACCAAAGAAGATATTCCATACTACAGCACATCATGCCCACTATATAAACTGGGGGCAGTTACCCGCAAGGGCTAGATCACTGCTTGGGTCGGGCTGGGTATTTGTTGGTGGGTAGTGAGCAGTTGTATTCTCTTCCCTTGTTATTTCCCTTATCATTATTATTATTGATGGTAGCAGTAGTGGTTTGTGTTATACTGTAGTTACTGGACTGTTCTTATCTCAGCCCGTGGGAGTTACAGTCTTTCAATTCTCCTCCCCATCCCTCCAGGAGCTGGGGGAGGAAGTGGGGGGAGTGAGCGAGCGGCTGCATGGTTCTGAGTTACTGGCTGGGCTTAAACCATGACACATGGTAAGGATTATTCCTGTGGAATCAGAAAATAAAAAGTCTGAGGAAGAAATGGGGGTGGATAAAAGGGGGACCACGCTGAGGGCACTCCATCTCTTCACACACTGTTTCTGATACCCTCATCTAAATCATATCAAACCACAGCAGATTACATTGCAGCTAGAATGAAACACAGCTTTGATATCTAGCCTCAAAGTGAACCTTAAAACTTCAGACTTTTCAAAAAATTGCCTAGAAACTTCAATTGGTCAGTAAATTCCTCCCAGTTAAATGTTACATGACCAATGCATGTAACTTTTCAAATATGTTCAACGAAATCATCATCTGAAATTATCAGGATTTTTCATTTAAATTACTAATTACAAATGCTCAGATTCTCTCCATTTTTTGCCAAGTTACAACCTTCCGAAAGATGAAAGTCTTTGACTGGCTAAGGAAATAGCACACTGAAAGTAATACTAACACCGTTCCTTCCTTTTCCTCTTCCTTCCAAGTCTCTCAGACTTTACCCTGGGCTGGCAGGATGAGCTGGTCTGCAAAAAATCAACAAGTTTCAGAGAAAGATTAATATTTTGGAGGGATATGCTCTCCCTCCCTCCCTCCCTCTCCTCTCTCTCCCTGATGGCCCAATTCTGCTTGCCATAGCAGACACAGACAAACATTTCCTTGTTCTCTGTAGTCAAGGAGAAGACAACCCTTGGGTGTCACAGAGTTGAATATTTGGAGTAAGCAGCTTTCCGTGCAATTTGGCAAATGGTGGATAGTGTCTCAGATCAGAAGTGGTTCCCTCTGCATCTATTGAGATGATCCAGAGTAAAGTCCTTGTCCCTGACCTCAGATCTTTCTTTATCTCCTTTCTCCCCACCATTAAGATAAGATTTCCTCTCATCTCCATCATATCTCATTATTCTTATCTGAGTTTCCTGTGCTCCAGCCTCCAAGGGTTGGAAAGTGACTTATTCTTCAAGGCAACATACAAGGAGAGCACAATCACAGCAGGAGTGTAGTCTTGCTCTAGAAACGATGCTAATTCCAGCAGTATACCCCATGCTTTGAAATGGAATAATTTCAGAATCAGCAGTTTTCTAAAAACAGAGGCTTGTTTTTTTTCAAACAGTTGCACTATTTTTTTACAGTCTGCAGATCACACTTTACTAAATTTGTAACAGTGGCCATTACTCCTTGTTTTCTGGGAATCAATTTCTAAAAAAATCATCTAGCACTCTTATTCGATATATCCCATTAGGTGTCCTTTACCTGAATCACATCAGACTTTCCTTAGAGCAGAACGACAGAGGAAAGCACACCAGAGGCTGTAACAGTTTTACAAGATTACATACTAATATAACTATTTCAATCTTTAAGTGTGTGGTTTTTTTCTTTAGTCTAAACAGTTTTGTATTTCTTGAAACATGAAACAGCCTGGATTTTTAACAATGTGCAGTACAAAGACCTTGATCATTTCAAGCAAAACTAAAGAGTGGAAGCAGCAGCTTTACATTGCTCAGACACTTTCATTTCTGTTCAAAGGAACAGGCAGTTTGTTTTCTTAGCTAGCAGCAAGCCCTTTTTATTGAGCTTGCACACTAGCAGTGAAAGCCTGGAAGAAAAATCTCAATCCATTGATGAAAGTGGCTTTCAATTTTTGATGAAAATTCAAAGGGGAGCATCAAAACAGACAGTTATACTCTCTGGGAGTGAAAAGGGAAGCATTCTTATGAGAAAATTGTGAAAATTGGACGTTTTCTGCCACAGAAATCTCTGATTACTAGTGAAAAGTGTGAAGCTAGAGAAGATTCACAGTCACTCAAAAAACTGTCAGTATTAATGTATTAAGTGAAAAATTACTAGTTTTCTCAGGAATCCCATCTATGTAATTTCATTTCCATCATTTAGGAGGCATAAATAAATATACATGCAACATTATGTATGTTCATAAATAAATATATGTATATAATTTATGTGGAGAAAATGAGTTTTGTGATTTTCCTATTAACTCAGAATATATTCACCTTCATTATTGTTCTATTACTGGTTTGCAAACTACACATTTTTCACTTCCATAATTTAACTTATTGTGAAGTTAAATTTTTTTAGACCACAATTCTTGTTGCAAGTCAGGCTATTTTTCAATAAAATGGAACTCTTTCATTAAGGGGAAAAAATACCTTTTTACCCATTGATCACTGGTTTAAGTCCTGATTGGAGCCAGTAAGGAAGGACCTCCCTAAAGTACACTTTTACTTGACAAGTATAGCCTCTTTTTTAATCCAGAGAAAATTAGTTTCATTAATTAATGCAGAAGCGTGGAATATAAATCTGAATTAAAAAGTTTTCACAAAAAATGACCAGCTTTAAACAAAATAAATGAATTTTCCAGAATGTTCTCTTTGGCTGTGATTCGAAGCCTGGGTCCCCTCAAGCAGAGGTTGGTGCAGGACTGTGGCTCTGCAAAAAGTCTTAGCATTGTGATGGGGAAATGAAATGGATTGCTGGACTGAAATTTTCCTATCTGAGAGCTGAAAATATCTGAAGCAAGAAAATATCCGAAGCAAGAAAATATCCTAACAGGAATTTACTACCATCTTAGCAAAGATAGTCAGGGCCTTGTAAACCTCTGTCCGTGAATGTATCTTCAGTCCTCTGAAAGACTGAGATCAAGTGTATATTAGTTGTTCAGTCTCTGTTTACAATTAGTAGATGGACATGACATATACCAACATTCAACTCTTCTTAATAAGAAAGGCACCCATCTTATTCCACTCATCTGGAAGGTCTCCTTAATGTTGGTTGTCTAACTTGCAAGATATATATGGTTAAAAAAGTGCAACTACCTAACTACTTAACTCTAAAATGAGAATATATGTCCTCCTAAATGGTCTTTCTAGCTTGGGTTTAATAAGTTGAAAGAGTCACTAGGAGAACTTGCCCAATTCATGCAAGGGGCCAAACAAGATTATGGTAATTGTTGTTTCATGTCTTAAAAAATAACTGAAACTGAGGTCCTACATTCAAATTCCTTAGACACAATCATTGGTAGTATCTGAATTTCTGTTGGTTTCAATAAGTGGACAAGACTCTGACCAGGTCCTAAATGAGACTGAGACAGAGGGTATCCAGACACAACCACAAGGTGTTCTCCTGTAGGTTTGAATTCATTGTGTGCCCCTTTGATTTCCTTGCTCCCTTGGAGGCAAGGCTCACAGGCACAGGGAAGTGAGCACTCCAGGACCTCTGCAGGACTAAGAACTGCTGACACCATCCTCAGGAGGAGCTGAGTCAACACTGAATTGAGTGACCAATGGCCAACAGATCTTAAAAGCATTGGACACATCCATGGCCTGCTCAATACGTATCAAGAGAAGTAATCATTTATAAGTTAGAATTATTCATCCCATTTGTAGACAAATTCATTCCAGATCTCATCAGAATTGCCCTTGGCACTGAGAAATACCTCCATGTATAATTTTAAACTACAATGGTTTGATCCCTCAACAGCAAAATCTCTGTATCTCTGCTGTGGACAGTGTGGGTCACTAAGGCTTATTTTCCTCCTTTACACACACTGTGTATGATTTCACCTTTGAGCAATGATGGGTTAGAAATACCTGAAGACAGCCAGCATGCCAACCAGGAGTTATTATACAGTGAAGTGCAGCTAAGGAGAAAAAGCCATTGTGGTTACAGGACTTCAAACCTGCCATGAAAAGTAAGAGATGATGGAGAGATGGATGGGAGGGGAGGAAGGCTGAATTGTCTTGGGTTGTAGCTCCTTAGCTCATTGCCTTCCCCTGGCTGTGCCATTAATTAGCCACCTATGTGGTCTTCGACAGCCCACATGGGATACAAAATGTCATAATTTCTACCTCGAGGGAAGTGGTCTGTGTCCTACCTACTGTGCTGCTGAAGTAAGCAAAGACGTTGAGCATGATCAGCTAACACCATTCAGCAAACCTCAGTGAACAATGGGCAACCATACTGAGTTTGCAGTGTAATTATACAGCCTTCAGACTATCTGACTGAGTAGCACAAATTCTTGTGGCTGTTGTTTCCTCTTTTCTTCTGGAGAAGCCATGCCTTTTTAAGTTTACAAAGTGACCTGTAGGTAAAAATTCACCATACATCAGCTGAGCTGTGATAATTTTCTACGCGCATCCCACTAGCCTGCAGCAAATGTAAGATAAATGGGGTAGTTTATCCCTCCTTCATGAGCTCACAGAACAGCAACTGTAGATGAGACTGTGCATAGTAGCTCCTGATGGGAAAATAAGGCAGCTCTGTGACAGTTTTCCTTAACCAAATCCCTTACTGAAAACAGGCATCACATTTTGAGGATAGTTTGGTGTACTGTGCTATTCATGCCACTAAATCTAGGCATAGTTGCAGTTTCTGTATCTGAGACAGGTAAACATTCAAACACTAATAATTCAGAACTGTGGGTGTTTGACCACACTGGGAGAATAATGGCAGAGGCATCAGCTTTGCAGCATCTTGAGCTCAGTAACTTTCAAGATCACAGAGGCGAAACCGTATTTTTCAGACTTCCCTTGACATTGTCAACAGCATTTGTGTATGTATCCAATTTCAAAATCTGCAGCTGAGTCTTTGTAGGAAGAATATCTTTTCACATTGCCAAGTCTTTCATGCACAAGCTGGTTTTGCTTAATGTTTAGACTGACCTTCCAATCTAAAGCAGTCTTGCATTAACTTTCCAAAGGTCGTATCTGCAGAATGCAGAGTCAGTGGATCTTGCAGAGTGTCAGTATATTTTTTTATTGAATTCTAGGCCCTGATTATACTTGGTTTGTTCTGCATGAGATCAACAAGGCAGCTGAAAAATCAACCTCACAGGACAGCTGACGATTCTCCACAAATACTATAAACAAGAATGACAGCTGCATATGGATTTTCACTAGCCAGTGAGGACAGGCGTTGTGCAGTGTGGGTCAATATAGCTGACTTAGCTCTGTTAAACTAGATGCATCAACAGAGTGGCTGTCTAGCTTCTCAGTAGCCAGTGGGCAGAGAGGCACTTCCAGGACATTGAATGCACCTTAGGAGGACCAGATCTCACTCCACCTATTTGGAGAAGCCAGCTAACCTTTTTGAAGACTTGCCTTTGCACACGCAGATTGAAAGTGGTATGATGTCCACCTTTAAGGCTTAAGGTTTTTTCAGTCCCCCGCATCTTACTCTGCACAGCCTTTTGGGGCAACTCCAAATGTCTTTGGATTGATCTGGGAGTGGACAGAGTATCCAGAATGCTCGAGATAAAAGGAAGGGAACAAAACACCTTTCCTCCCTTTAATCCCCTGCTATAATGGAAAGGCAGTAGCAAAAGTCTTTTATATCTCAGCAGATTCCTTTCTAACTCTGAAACAGGATTCAGCATCTCTCATTTGTACCAACTGCCAAAACAGTTGTGGTGTGGATGTCAAAACAAATGCAGGTACATCTAGATGTTCTTCCTCCAGGAAGGAGTCTCCAATGTGGCAAAAGAAATACTTAAACTCAGTCTTGTATGTGCTGAAAATATCTCTAGTGAACTTTGGTCTTCATGGTGCCTGTCTCTTTCAGCTAGGACTCCCCATGTGACTGACTGTACTGTGTGGTACATCATTACATTTTATACCATCATATATACCACTCAGTGTGGCTAAACCACAATAGCTATATCATTTTGAATTAGTCTGTAAACCATACAAGTCATCAACAATTCCCATGCCAGGTGGTTGTGGCATTCATCACCCAGTGTGCAATAAAAGCTTGCTATTCCAGGCCAGCTATTCCATTCAGGGCTTTACTGGTATACAGCTGAAGTACTTCTACAAGAGACCACTCTATTCTTATGTATTACCATGTCCACCTTCTTACCAATGTCCGTCCAATCTATATCATTTCTAAGGCATGTAATGGAAACAAATTTTTTGGAATGATAAGACAGTTGCTCTGACTTCTTATGTGAATATAAAAAGAAATAAAGAATTAAGACCTTCATCATTTGCATGCTAAAGATAAGATATGCTTTAGAGGGCTACACAAGTAAATCACCTTCACTCAGTCTGCATCATGTAGTTACATCAGTCCACAACATCTACAGGTGCATCCACATGCTCTTTAAAATACAGTAGTAGCTCAAGTTTTACACCAGCATAAATCAGGTGTGTATCCAGAGCAGACTTAAATTGTTGTAGTGAATAGATTGTCAGGTGTCCATCTTTCTTTTACTTCTGGTCTCACACCAGGATAAATCTTTGGTTTCAAAGTCTGGTCAACACTGATTAAGTTATCGAAGAGGAAATAGACTATTTCTCAAAATGAAATTAAATCCAGCATCTGAAAAATAATGGATCTTGAGCCTTTTATTTTTTATGCTATACAAGGTATTTTACAACACTTTTCAGTATTACACATCGTTTTTTATAATCTTTGACATAGTGAGGCTCGGATACTGTTTCCTTAAACTGAGTACAGGAAAGCAGCATTTATCTTGTGTTCCTCTTCTTTTTAGAGAAAGTCTAAGGTCATTTTTGTCTCCACTATTCTGGCAGAAAAGAACTGCAAAGAGAATCCAATTCTAATAATGCTTTATAGAGGTAATAGAAGAGGAAGAAAATGGGAAGAAAATAAAGTAGAGAATAGCAAAGAAAATTATGTGTGTAGCCTTATCTGGTGAAAGGTAGCAATTGGGGGGATTTTCCACTCTCTTTTATTAAGCTCTTTTTAATTAAAACAACTGCAAGAAACCCCACACTGAACATCAATATGACACTGACTATTATATCATTGTGGCCCAAATTAAACACTAAAAGGTTATGTTCTGACTCTGATTTAGGATGGGGGGGGGAGCTGTGCCATATACTAAGACACATGATACCCATAAATCTACAGATTCTGGCCCTGCTGTATGAGTTTCAGTCATTTAAATTGTTCTGTGTATTTGTTGACCTTATAAGAGGATTTTGATGCAAATTCTGACCTACTCTTTAGGATGTGAAGGAGTCCAGAGCTGGCCAAACGTAAAAGCAGCTAGGCTGTATCTAGGGTGATTTCATCTACATGGCCTGGCTACCAAATGAAATACTCCTTGGAAACCTGGTTTCTCATCTAAAACCCTTTAGCAATTTTTGAGTTGGTATTAGCAGGCTTTGGACTTGGTCCCTGTGGCCTCCAGCATTTCTGCAGTGCTGTAGGAAGAGAAATAGAAAATGCCCAAGATTTGTTTTGACTAAGAAAGATGTTTAAAAAAAACAAATGGATTGTATAGGTGGAATAAAGGAGTGATGGTCTGGTAGAGGTGGAGTTGAGGATAATTACTGGTTCTCTAGGTTTATCAACTACACAGGCTCTTATTTTTGCCTGGTAGCAGAGGATGTAAGGCTTGGAAAAGCCTCTTTTGCTTTCTTGAAACCTTGTCCCTACTTTAAGTAGAGGCAGCCCAGGGCATTAGTGGAGCAGAGCACGACCCCATCCGGCGTTCTCACTCCTCACGTTGCTCCCCCTCCACTACTACTCCTTAAGGAGCAAACTAAGAAAGCCATGAGCAAAAAGAGAAGTGCCACATAACCTCCCTGGACAGGTAGCAACCACAGTAGTCTCACTGTCCAGGGCAGCTTACTGCATTGTGAGGGATTTGCTCATTTGTCTTGGGTGTGTTAGCAGCAAAGCTTACACAAATTTGCAGCCCGTGCAGGAAAACACTTGCTCTCCAGCCCAGAGCACCTGCAACACTCTCATGGAGAAATAGGAGTGGGAACAGAGCTGAGGGAAGCAGAGACATGCTATTCTGGCTTCAGGACAATGTAAAAAACGGTAAAGTAACCCCAAATTCCCTTGAGTAATATACGCTAATTCATGCCTGCAACGTGTCATTTCCCCTGCCCCATCCATGGGAATGTATTTTGCTTTTTCTGGTGACTTTGTTCTTCCAAGCTAGAGGATCATGTTGACCTTTATTTCTGTCATCAGTTTCTATAATGAGCATTCTTTAAGCACACACACGCGCAGAGAAAATTAAGTGAAGCCTATGCTACTGTGTTTATATTTAGGCATAGCAGAGGCACAAAACAGGTTTCTGATTTTCCATGAAAATTCTCTTTCCAGACAAATGTATCTACATCTGTTGCTCAGCAAATGATTAAAACCACTGTCCTGAAAGCTATCCCTGTCTATTTAGCAGGGCTTACACAAAGCCGCAGCTTGTAACAATGGTTGCAGGCCACTCCAGGGAAATAGCCTTTATGCTTCCTATTTGCTTTCTCAATAAGGGAAAGTTTCAAGCAAAAGGAACGCAGGCAGTGTTCCCTGCAACTTCTTCATTTGTTATGAAATATGTGTCTTTAGCCAGCATGGGGAGAGTTGATCCTTGTGAAAAATCTGCCCAAGAGCATAAAAGCAAAGAGTTTCTAGGGCTGCTCTTTCAACATGAAAGCATAAAACTTTCATGAAGAGTTTCTTTAGTAAACTCTCCTTTTCAGAGCCTGAGAGTTGGTGGAGAGCTGATTATATCTCCCTGACTCTGCTTTCTTTAGGTTAAATTTGAGAGGTATCAGAAAAGTTGTTAACGCTTTTTTATTGTTTCTGTTTATGAGCACATGAGGGTTCAGTCATGTTCTAAATTTAAAAAAAAAAAAAAAAAAAAAAAGCCACCCGCCCCCCCCCCAAAAAAAACAAAAACAAAAACAAACAAACAAAAAAAACACAACCAAACCAAACCAACAAATCAACAAGACACCTCTTATTCTTTCTTTTTAATAGGAATTTGGATATCACAAGTAGGAACTGAAAATCCCGTGGGCTAAAAGTGACAGAGAATTTGAATATCATTTCCCTTGTTCTATGAATTCAGATGCATTCAGATTCCCCTGCATAAATTAGATTACAGCTCTGGCCAAGTTTTTAAAGCAAGTTTAACAGCATATGAGGACAAGTATGCTGTAGGCTGACAGGTGGCACAGGGACAAACCCCATCAAATTATACACCAAGGAAAATCAAATAAATTTATAAGCATTTTTCTGAAAACAAATACATAGATTTCCACCCATAAGACCATGTGGATTCAACTTGAAAGAGCTCACAATGTGATTTGTCTCGCCTAATTCTGCAGGCTCAAAGTTAGCACTTTCCCAAACATTCACCTTGGCTGTCCACTTGCACCCTCTGTCAGTAGAGACGGATGGGATGAATGTCCTCTCAGAAGTTACTTTCTCTCGTTTTTGGCTATAGACACTTCTCTAGCTGGAAAAGCCTTCATGAAACAATTTTACATGTGATGTGGGGCCACACAGCTTCAGTGAGCAGCCGTACAACTGGAATGAGAAATTAAGATATCACATGTGGGCAAGTATGGTGCAAGTGTCTTAACATTAAGTATTTGCAGGACAAATATCATCCTGGCAAGCTCACAATTTTTGCATCTATTACTACTAAGCAAAAGTACATGAAAAATAATTTCACCAGAAAATGATAAGTAATGCCGGGACAATTCTTAAATGAGATATTTTTCAGCAATACAAGCAGATAGCAATGTTAATTTGCCAATTTGTAACATTTTCTCAAATTTCTCATGATAAATGAAGTCTAAAAATTAGGTTTGTGCAGTAAAAGAGAGATTTTGCTTTGACAAACTAAATGAAATGTTTCAACTTTTCTGCTTTTCAAGTGTGTTTGTTTTGAAATTGTCTTTCTATTAGCGTGATAAAAAAATAGTAAAATTTTATCTCAACTAGATGGAAGCTTTAGTCTGCATTTGGATAAACCAGATAATTAAATATATAATTTGGAATGATTTTAAAGAATCATTTTAAATCAGTAATTTTAAAAGTTTTCAATCACTCCAGAGCACTCAAACTACTGAACAGTGAAACAGTAAAAAAATAAGGTATCTATTGTTTCCATAATTCCACCACTGAGTACCAGCACATCTTGCATTTTTAGTTAAATATTTTTTATGCACTATTTTGATCTCATATTTTCAGATAAATATTTGTAGTGATGACTGCATACTGTACACTCAAATTGTAATTACTTCCAACAGCCATAGGTAGCTGATTATGATTCATGTGCCATATGTCTCAAGGAAACCTAAGGAAAAAAGTATTAAAACACATTTGCCCTTAATTATAGTTTCTGGCTGGGATGGTGACATAATTGTGATTTCTGGCAATACAGTGTGAAAAGAAAGTGGAGATGTAATTTACATGCATGTGAATCAGCATGTAAAAGGAGGACTTCATCCATATATACAACTGTAACTTCATCATTTTTTTCCTTCCTCATGGGATTCTATAGTTCCCAAATAGCATGTTAACATTCTTCTGGCCACAGCTGAGAAGCAGCAAAAGAACCATGATTTCAAATGTCTGATTTCTCTATTTGTTTCCCCAGTATCTGACAATTGAGAAGCACTGACAACTTACCTAAATCGTTCTTACGCACTTACTTGAAACCTCAGGTGACAGGGGCTTTTTCTTATCTCTAAATGGGTATTCACCTGAAATTCTGAACTAACCAAAATCACAGCCCTAAAAAGTTAATGTGTATAATTGTATGATTATTTAAATTCTTATTTTTCTTGCTTCCTGTATGTCTTGACAGAAGAATGATGATCTGATGCAAATGAAGATTACTAGCTATTTCTACTTAGGTAAAAAACAGTATTCATTATTAAAGAAGAAAAAAAAATAAAAATCATTTAATCTAAAAAGAAATCTGATCTTTTTCTAACAAGGTGGCAAAGTCAGTATGAGAAAACAAGAAGTTTTCTTCTTGTGAGAAAGGTGCCAAAAGGGTATTCGACACCACAGCATGTCATGCCCAGTATATAAACTGCCCCCAGTTTTTAATCAGCATGACTGTCGTCCCTGAACTCCACCACCACAGCATAAAGCAGTTTAGTTGATGATAAAGGAGCTCAAAGGAAGAGATGAATATTGCACAGTGATTGCACAGTGATTGCACAGTTCTCCAAGGTAATTTTTTTTTTTTCAATTAAAAAAGGGGGGAATTCCCTTCGCCTTTTTAGGTATTGCCATATAAAAACACTTTGTCCCTTAAAAGCTCACAGCTGTTTTCTGCTACTGCTGCTCATGCAATGCACCCTGGTGCATATCGCTTATGCCAAGGTCAGGAAATGCTCAAGTGACACACAGGATAATCTAGCAGAAATCAATTCCATGGTGTAGGAATAATATATCATTGTATGTCATACATCAATTCATGTCGGTTATTGAATTACAATGAAACTAATATGGACTTAAGCAAGACTGAACAAACAAGATCATTATGTAGTTAAAAAGATCATCAGAAACTCATTTTGCATTGTTAAAATTATTGAATTAGAATTATTAAAACTGCTGGCAAAATCCAATCCCTTTATCAGGGTAGATTGTCAGCAGACTTCCAGCAGTCATTCAGAAACTTGGAGTCATGCAGCAGCTTTAAAAGTGAAACAGGTTTTATCTATTCCTTCACATCAAAACCTTGTGTATTTGCTAACTCAGTACTAATGAAGCACTGCAGTGAAAATCGTTGTGCTGTGCTACCTGGAAGTTTTCAATATCAAAGATGAATGAGATGCTTTCTGGAAATATTTTTTGGTTTTGTTTTTGGTTTTGTTTCAGGTTTGGGGTTTTGGGTTTGTTGTTTTTCTTTAGCAAAACGAAATGAGATTTTCATTTTTTTTTATTTAATACTATAGTAGAGCAATAATCATATAACACACATACATTTTTATAATTGCTCTGCGTATCCAGAGCTTTGAAGTTAGTCCACATAAATATCTCTGAAGTTTAACAAATACTGCTTTTGATTTTCACCCAGAGCAAAACAAACAATTTTATTCTCTAGCGTGAATTGATTCTGAGTTGTGTTTCATGCTAGAAAAAACTCAGAAACAAAAATTCATATCCAGCTGCTCTCTCTGTAGTGCAGAAATTCAAAAAAGAAAATAGAAACAATCTGTAATTCAGAATTTATTGGCAATTTGATAGCGCACTTATCTGCAACAACACAAGCAACATAAACAATCAGAACACAGAGCTGTTCAGTCTGGAGCCTTAAGAAAAGGATGTTTGAGAATGTGTGAATATATCGAGTCTATAAAAAGAGCAGCAAAAGCATTAAACTAAGTAGGACTAGAGTGAAGTTACCTTGGCAAGGGGAGTGAAGTCAGACAACTCTTTTTGTGAGTAAAGCACCTGGTGCTGGAAAGATGAAGGGAAAAATTCTGAGCATAGAAGGAAAACAATGCAATTGTATGTTCTTTTTTAAATAAAGCTTCTGTTTTTAAACCAGAGTAAATACCTCATCTATAATTCTTCGAGAATTTCTTCTAAAGTAAAGCTGTGCTCTGAATTTCCCAGGAGATGGAGCCTAGCCACATTACCCTTTTTAAACAGATGTGCTTTGTAAATATACTTACTATGGCACTTTAACTACATCGTTGGGTGGCTGTGGAGATGAGGCCAACTGTGTCTCCTCACTGGTTTAGTTCTCCAAACAGATGTACCCCCTCATGACAAGGCAGAGTTTTGCAAATCACCACCTTTAAGAACTGCCACCATGGAAAAACATCAAGACATCCATCATCATAACATTTTCTTTTCCCACCTGGAAGTGAAATTGTACTAGGAACTAACAGTTACAGGAGGAATGCTCCTCACATCTACTCTAGGCTGAACTATGGAAAACTTGACTTTAACCCACCTTGCAATCATGCAAAGCCAGGTTGGACAGGGCTTTGAGCAATCTGCTCTAGTGGAAAGTGACCCTGACCATGGCAGGGGGGTTGGAACTGGATAGTCTTTAAAGTTCCTTCCAACCCAAACCATTCTAAGATTATGTAAGTGTGGCATATTGCTATTCAAGGAAAACTCTAATGCTGGGGCTGCTTCTATTTGTTCAGCTGTAGAAGGACTGACATGCCAAGCTAGATTCGGGCCAACATAAGAGAAAAAGTGGGCTGCAATTTACTTAAAGGAGCAGCAGCAGCACTGAGGAAATCCTAATGTCCTCCCCATTCCTCTGCTAAAAGCATAATCTAACCTAGAATCGTCTCAGGTATGTAGCTACAGTTTTGGTGAGTTTTAAAGAGCAACAGGACTTTGAGCTGGAGGATGTCTCACATCAGTCCAGGCTACAGCAGAAATGGAGCTCTTGAGAGATATTACACCAGCTTGCTTCTCCTGCCTGGGACTGGGGGAGAAAGATGGTGTGTTGCTATCTTGTTGCAGTTTAAACCCAGTCAGCCATAAATCAGCCACTCAGTCTCTCTCTCACTCCCCCCCTTTTCTTCGCCCCGCTCCTGGAGGGATGGGAAGGAGAATCGAAAGAATGTAATTCCCATGGGTTGAGATAAGAACAGTTCAGTAACTAAGGTATAACACAAATCACTACTGCTACCACCAATAATAATAATGATAAAGGAAATAACAAGGGAAGAGAATACAACACCTTACAACCCACCAACCGATAATACCCAGTCTGACCAAGCACCAACCGTTACCTAGTCCAACCCTGCAGTGAACTAGCCCTTCCAGGTAACTCCCAGTTTATATCCTGGGCATGATGTGCTGTGGTATGGAATACCTCTTTGGCTAGTTTGGGTCAGGTGTCCTGTCTCTGCTTCCTCCCAGCTTCCCCTCCTCCCTGGCAGAGCATGAGACTCAGAAAGTCCTTGGTCAGACTAAACATTTGAACAGTAACTAAATCATCGGTGTTATCAGCATTGTTCCCAGGCCGAAAGTCAAAAACACAGCGCTGCACCAGCTACTAAGGAGGAAAAAATGACTGCTACTGCTGAACCCAGGACATATCTTCATACTGCACCTTTATTACAGCCTTATCCAACTTGCTCTAAATTACTCATGAGTTCCAGCTGGCCAAGATTTAAGGGCAGCCTAAAAAAAAAAATTAAAAAAAAAAAAAAAAGATATCTGTGTGGCAAGATGAGTGCCTCTTTCAGAAACTGCCCATGGGTTTTTCTTCGGTCTAATCCTTCTTGCTGTGTTTGGCACCATCCACTGCAGCAAAAAAACACTGATCCCAGATACATCTCTTTTCTCCCCTACCATCCCACAGGAGCTCCAACAACAACCTGTGAAAGGTGCTGGCAGATAAAGAAATGCTCTATTTACTGACATAAGCCTTTAGAAAGGATCAAAGCCAGTAAACAATTAGCAAGCTATCATGTACCTACAAATGTACAAGAAAAGTGTCATCTGGCGAAACCAGGAATGCTAACACCTACTGCCACAAACACCCTGTCATGCTGACACATGGTTGAATTCACTAAATGAAACAGGTAATTATTATAAATGAGAAATGGCACTTGCCAGTATCCTCATCCCACTGAATAAATGAAATTTGTTTACTCTGGTTTCTTTTCAGATGTTTAACAAAGATGATACAGAGGTAAAAGAGTCCTTGTAATTTAGTAGATTCCTGGCACTAAGTCTCCTTTTACGGGATTTTCTTTAATTAACTCTAATTTTTCTTAGCAAATTTTAACTTCTTCACTTTAGAAACTCTTCCAAGTTATTTAACATAAATTTTACTTATTCTTGAATAATCAAACCCTCATGCTTCCTCCACAAGGGTTTACATGGAGATCAGCAGTGGTCTCTGTCCTCCAAATACTCTTCCTCATCCAGTGATAGAGAAAGGACACTTAATCATGCTGTTTTCTTAGCCTGAGAACTGTTACAGAGTCTTTCTTTTAAGAAAATCTTGTAAATAGTGCAGAATTATTACCTTCCTGGCTAGAAGTTAAAAAAGTCGTCTACTCTGAAAAGGTTGAGCACAAAAATTATGCCAAAGGTACAAGAGATAATTTTTAACTATTCTGATTCCAGCTGCCTTTCCACTCTGAATTGTTCTTTGAACATGAGTCCATCCAAACTCCCTTTCACAACAGTTTCAGCCACTCTTTTATTTTTCTTGATTTCACTGTCAGCTTCATGCTGTGGTGCATCTCAGCCCAAGCATGATGAACTCCACCAGTCTCCTCTCCCTTGGTCTGCAGTGTCGTTCCCAGCTGTACATAATTTCCTACGTCATCTCAGACTTTCTTAGCATGTCAGCAAACAGATTTCATCTGGCCTAGGGCAGATTTTCCTGCTGGAACACAGAAGCAGGTTTCCAGTGCAAGGACCATCTGGCTCTGCTCTGGTACTGGCAGGTTTGACAATGACTAAGCTATAACTAACTACATTATGGAAGAATTTAAAAAAAAAAGAAAAGAAAAAGAAAAAAGAGTAAACAAGTATTCTAGGCATAGGGAACTTTACCCCATTAGGAAGACTCAGTTTAGTATGCAGGTCTAGTGGGGGCTGGTGGAGCTGGTATGTTTTGGTAGGAGGTTTGCCAGACTGGTCAAGGAGGCTTCATACTAGATGTGTTGGGGGAGGGGGGCATCATTCCATCCCAACACACCCAGTCAGTTGCCACTATCTATAATAAATGCTTGGAGCAACGTAAAGATATTCCAGCCGCTCCAGCCAATGAGCCGGATTCATTTGGAGCTCTGCTCAGATGCCTCTATACAAATGCCCGTAGCATGGGGAACAAACAAGAGGAATTAGAGATGTGTGCACGTCTACGGGGGTATGATATAATAGGCATCACAGAAACATGGTGGGATGGCTCCTATGGCTGGAGTGTTGGAATGGAAGGTTGCAGGCTCTTTAGAAAAGACAGACCCGGCAGGTGGGGAGGGGGAGTTGCTATTTATGTTAGGGATAGGCTGGAGAGTATGGAACTCTGTGTGGGGACAGGTGAGCAGTCCACAGAGAGTTTGTGGGTCAGGGTTAAAGAGAAAACAGCTATGGGAGACATTACTGTGGAGATCTGTTACAGGCCACCTGATCAAGAGGAATCTGAGGATGAAGCGCTCTGGAGACAAATAGGAACAGCCTCACATTCACAGGCCCTTGTTCACATGGGTGACTTCAACCACCCTGACATCTGTTGGAAGGACGGTACTGCCTGGCACAAGCAATCCAGGAGGTTCCCTGATTGTGTAGAAGACAACTTCCTTCTGCAAGTAATAGAGGAGCCGACAAGGAGAGGTGCCATGCTTGACCTCGTGCTCACCAACAGGGAAGGGCTGGTTGGAAATGTGACTCTTCAGGGCAGCCTTGGATGCAGCAATCATGAGATGGTTGAATTGCAGATCCTCAGGACAGTGAGAAGAGTGTGCAGCAAGCTCACTGCCCTGGACTTCAAGGGAGCAGACTTTGACCTCTTCAGGAACCTGCTTAGTAAGGCACAGAGGTGAGACTGACTGGTCTGTAATTCCATGGGTCATCCATTTTCCCCTTCTTGAAAATGGGGGTTATATTTCCCTTTTTCCAGTCATTGGGAACTTCACCTGGCTGCCAGGATTTCTCAAATATGATGGCCAGTGGCTTCGCAACTTCATTTGCCAGCTCCTTCAGGAACCGCAGATGGATGTGATCAGGACCCATGGACTTGTGCATGTCTTTGCCTCTGTCTTCACACCACCCAAGTCTTGGAAGGCAGACACAGGGACTGTGGGAATGATGACTCTAGGCCCACTGTAGGAGAGGATCTGGTTCAAGACCATCTTAAGAACCTGAACGTGAAGAAGTCCACGGAACATGATGAAATCCATCTGCGGGTCCTGAAGGAGCTGGCAAGTGAAGTTGCTAAGCCACTGGCCATCGTATTTGAAAAAACGTGGCAGTCAGGTGAAGTTCCCGATGACTGGAAAAAGGGAAATATAACCCCCATTTTCAAGAAGGGGAAAATGAATGACCTGGGGAATTACAGACCAGTCAGTCTCACCTCTGTGCCTGGCAAAATCTTGGAGCAGATTCTCCTGGAAGGCATGCTAAGGCACATGAAAATCAACAAGGTGCTTGGTGACAGCCAGCATGGCTTCACTAAGGGGAAATCCTGCCTGACCAATTTGGTGGCCTTCTATGATGGGGCTACAGAACTGATGGACAGGGGTAGAGCAGTTGACGTCATCTACCTGGACTTGTGCAAAGCTTTGCATCAATTTGATGGATGGACCACTTGGTGGATAAAGAACTGGCTGGATGGCCGCACACAAAGATTTGTGGTCAATGGCTCAATGTCCGGCTGGAGACCAGTAATGAGTGGTGTCCCTTAGGGATCGATGTTGTGACCGGTCTTGTTCAACATCTTTGTTGGTGACATGGACAGTGGGATTGAGTGCACCCTCAGCAAGGTTCTTTTTTAACTGTTCAAACTTCGTCATCATCTCAAAGGGCATAATTTCCTTTTGGTCGGAATATTTTGAATACAAGTAAAGGACATTTGAAGACCGGATGAGTGCTGGGGTTGTTCAGACTGGAGAAGAGAAGGCTCCAGGGTGACCTTAGAACAGCCTTCCAGTGCCTAAAAAGTCTGAGAAGAAAGCTGGAGAGGTATGTTCTACAAGGGCTTGTGGGGATAGGAAAACGGGAAATGGCTTTAAGCTGAAAGAAGGCAGATTTAGGTTAGACATTAGGAAGAAGTTCTTTCCTGTGTGGGTGGTGACGTGCTGGCACAGGTTGCCCAGAGAAGCTGTGGCTGCCCTATCCCTTGCAGTGTTCAAGGCTAGGCTGGACAAGGCTTGGAGCAACCTGGTCTAGTGAAAGGTGTCCCTGCTCATGGCAGGGGGTTGGAACTGGATGAGCTTTAAGGTCCCCTCCAACACAAACCATTCTGTCGTTCTATGTGAACTGAAGAATAGGAAGGGGCATAGCTGATGACAAATTCTGAAAACTGAGCTCAGGGTGACATGGAATCCTCTGGTGCAGGAGCCTGGGCTCAGTGGCCATCTTGTTCTAGCAACCTTCTGGTGGCGTGGGAGTAGGTCCACAATTTATCTCTTTTAGGTTTTGCTATTGTAAAATTAAACATCTATTTTAAGCCATACACTCTTTCAGCAGTCAGTGGAGAGAGATGGGCATCTCCTAGAGGCAACTCAACATGTTTGGAGGTAAGTTTGTCTAAGATACAAGAGTGTCCTGGGTTCAGCAGTAGCAGTCATGTTTCTGCTTCGTGGTAGCTGGTGCAGTGCTGTGTTTTGACTTCCAGCCTGGGAGCAGTGCTGGTGATACCGATGTTTTTGGTTGTTGCTAAGTGATGTTTACCCTGACCAAGGACTTTGTGAGGCTCATGCTCTGGACAGGGGCTTCCGGGTGGGAGTCGTTTCTTGGCCGGTGGTATCGTATTCTCTTCCCTTGTTATTTTCCCTTATCATTGTTGTCGTTGGTAGTAGCGGTGGTGATTTGTGTTGTACATTGGTTGCTGGACTGTTCTTGTCTCAACCCGTAGGAGTTGCACTCTTTCGATCCTCCTCCCCGTTCCTCCGGGAGTGGGGAAGGGGAGAGCCCCGAGGGGGCCCTCGATTGCTGTCAGCCCGGCACCACTCACTGGGAGTGAGTGAACAAGTTACCTGACTGGGTTTAAACCACGACAAAGAGATAAATAACCATGGAGGAAATTTGAGCTAGATACACTAAAAGAGGTGATTCCTTTTAGTCCAATGCAAACTTATTGGTGTGTCTGTTTTTTTTGGATGGTCATTTAGCACAGAAATGTCAGTGATTCTCTGTAATTTGAACCAGTTAATACATCCAAGTGATATAAAATCCTGCTTGCATCAATCTGCCACAGAATTGACATGGTATACCTCATCTTCACTTCTGCATTAATGACCCAAACATTAAGAAAAAATATCCATATTCTGTATAATGAGAAACTAAAATGTTTTATAAACATATAGCAAGGTAAATACAGAGTCATTTTCATAACTATAATATATAGCTTACAATCTTGTATTCAACTTACTCTTGACTTTGATGCCAGCAATACATGTGGTTGACAGGGAAAGCAGATTGTGAATGCTTGACTGACACACTAAATGTTACGGGTCTGTAATTGCAGGCAACATGACAACACAACCATCAGAAAAGGCCCTGGTATTTATTTGCCTCATATCCCTAGGTGCTTGGCTTTCAAGCATGCTTGGATCCAAGCAACAAGAATATTAACACCCCTAAAGCCAAAAATAGGTCCAACATCCCAGTTAAAATAAACTGCAGATAATCTCTTGTGTTAAAATTATGGAGTGCAGCCTAGTGAAATCAAAGCAAACTGTGATGGGGACTCCTGTGCCTCTTGGATGTGGGCTTGATGTTTTTTCAGGTGCTGCTGCTTTATCCTATTTCTTTAATTTGAATGTTGTCTCTTTGCAGAGATGTTGCCTTGCACAAATCCTTTTGCAAGTCTTTTCTGGTGAAATAAATCTGTGGTTTTTTTCATGTTGGTCCATACATACATCGAACACTTTTTGTTCTGATCCCCCAGTCCATTCCTTTTCTCACTACGTTTCTTGTACAAGGTTTCGATAGTATTCCTAGCTCTGATCTTCTCTGAAATTCATGTGGTGGATTTCAGACCATGCAATAGACATTTGAGTGTCACAGGATTGTTAATCCTTTCAGGACTGTTGATCTCTTTGACTCCAAGAGCCCATGTTCTTTCTCCTTGATAAAGTCCCTCACTCAACACATTCACAGTCTAAAAAGAGGGGGTTTTGTGTGCATGTCTCTGATTTACTTGGGGATGCACAGCTTAATACCTAGAAATGAAACAATTAGAAATGAGTAAATTTATCTTAGTTTTTAGAAACATGAGCAACAACACACTTATGGGATGTCTTGGGTATTTGCAGCTGCTGCATGTGCCTAGTGAGGAAACAACCTGAATCCTCCTGTACTAGCTGCTTTGCCTCATGGGAGTTTGAACCTTACAGAGACACCCCACCTCAGTATCGTTAGCATTTTGTACCCTTGATAGGCTATTTCAATATCCCTATTAGCCATTCTGTGTCTCACAACAATTGAGGGACCACAAGTGAATGTGCTAATAAGAAATAATACTAGCAATACAGCTCCTTGGAAGAAGCTGTGAGCAGGAGTGTGGCCTCCTAGTTTCTTTTTCTTTAAGTCTGAACATATAAAAAGTATTTTCAAAGCTTTGTTACTCGATTGTTACAGTTTCTGCATTTATTCCTAACCATAACATTTAGAATTTAGATTTCATAAAGAACAGAGACATCCATGATAATGTTTCCAGGAGATATATGTAAATCAAGAGATTTTGAAAAAAGATCGAAGAAATTAAATGAGAAACAACCAAGTGGAAGATTCATGGCAGGGTATTTTAGTGTTGTTCTCCCAGAGACTCCTGAGGCTCCTGAATAGGGAGCTTGGGTAGACATGTGTCCTGGGTTCAGCAGTAGCAGTCATTTTTTCTCCTTCTTAGTAGCTGGTGCGGTGCTGTGGTTTTGACTTTTGGCCTGGGAACAGAGCTGATAACACTGATGTTTTTAGTTACTGCTCAAATGTTTAGTCTGACCAAGGACTTTGTGAGCCTCATGCTCTGCCAGGGAGGAGGGGAAGCGGGGAGGAAGCAGAGACAGGACACCTGACCCAAACTAGCCAAAGAGGTATTCCATACCACAGCACATCATGCCCAGGATATAAACTGGGAGTTACCTGGAAGGGCTAGTTCACTGCTCAGTCAGGCTGCATATCGACAGGTGGTATTGTGTTCTCTTCCCTTGTTATTTCCCTTGTCATTATTATTATTATTGGTGGTAGCAGTAGTGATTTGTGTTATACCTTAGTTACTGGACTGTTCTTATCTCAACCCATGGGAGTTGCATTCTTTCAATTCTCTTTCCTGCCCCTCGTGGGGGGGGGGGAAGAAAAGGAGGGGAGTGAGCCAGACGGCTGCTGATTTACAGCCTGGGCTTAATCCACGAAAAAATGTTTTATCTACAAAATGCAGGCACAACCTCTACTTGACACCCAGACACTGAAAGCTTGAAAATCTAGAAAGGGGTGCAACAAGAAAGCTCATTGTGCAGAAGGTGCGTGGGTCTTTCTCTGCTCTGTGCCTTATTTTTGTCCTCACTTGAGGAAACCTTAAACTTAGTCCTGGTGACACAGAAAGAAACTGCAGCAACTGTGTCCTGCTCCTCCTATTCCTAATTGTGCCCAGGGAGGCAGGAGCCAAGCAGTGAGCTGTGTTGATGGTTCTCTCCAGCAAGACAGGCACAGTGAAAGGAGTTTACAATTGAGTTTGCAGTTTGGAGAATTTATCCAAAGAAAGACAGACTGGAGAGAAGGAGCTGTGCTCGCTCATGCAGCTTGTTGCAGCAAACCAGCCTGTGCAAAGCCAAATCTGGCTGGACGACTGGACTTCCGCAGGCATGGGTTGAACTACAAGGAATTGTCATTGCAATCTGAAAAGACTTTTTCTCTCTGAAAAGTCATCAAGGTAATGGAAGGGTTTGGCCTTTAACAAAGGTGCTAAAGTAATCACCTTGACAACTGAAACTGATAGTGTTGATATCATCAGCTAATTCAGCTTGAGGAAGTGATGTGCAAATTTCATGCCCTGCACCACAGATGTGACAGGTGTGTGATGGGTTTGGCTGCAGGATGTCTGGAGCCTTAAGTTTCACCCAGCCAAAAGTTAGCAAGCCCTAAACTCATCTAGGCTGTGATTTTGGAAGAAGCGTGATAGAACTAGGTGCTCAAACATGTGAAACTTGAAGTGATATGGCTTCACAGGGTCTAATCAAGACTGTCTTAAGGTATTTCTCCTTTGTATTGTAATGCAGTGCAGAGCCACCATTGACTCAGGGGAGTTTAATTTGTCTCTATTATATATGTATGTGTTTCACTCACACACATCCTTTATGAAAAGAGCTGTAAATGACTTTTTATGAGAAACATGCACTCGCATATTATTTCTTTTTGTGTCTAAGAAAAATGAGCCTTTTCATTTAATTTGCTCCAATTTCTCCTTTCAGTCCTCCCGATTACAGACCTGTAGACTGCAATTACTGTATATTTTATCTGCTCTCACAAAAGGGTAGAAGAAATCGGTAGCACAAGTGTCAGCAGTACTGGTGTGGGGTAATGCAAATCTCTGCCCTCAGCCATCAGAAGTATATTATCAGTTCAACCACTTCTAATTTTTTGGTGACTGCAAGAGGGGCATGTACCTGGACCAGTTTTGAATTAGTATCATTATTTTCAAAATACAAACACTCCTGCTATGATAGCCAACACACAGCATGATTTGGGTCTACTTTCTGGCTTTTTACATCCACCTGCTGACCAAACCATGCGTGATCATAGAATCATAGAATAGTTAGGGTTGGAAAGGACCTTAAGATCATCTAGTTCCAACCCCCCTGCCATGGGCAGGGACACCTCACACTAAACCATGTCACCCAAGGATTTGTCCAACTGGTCTTGAACACTGTCAGGGATGGAGCATTCAAAACCTCCCTGGGCAACCCTTTCCAGTGCCTCACCACCCTAACAGGAAAGAATTTCCTCCTTATATCCAATCTAAACTTCCCCTGTTTAAGATTTAACCTGTTACCCCTTGTCCTATCACTACAGTCCCTAATGTCCCTCCCCAGCATCCCTATAGGCCGCCTTCCAGTATCTGGTGAGTAAAAGTAGTAATTCTCAATGTAACAATCCTCTTTGGCCCTGGTGTGCTTAGTTGGCTGGTTGCTTGGAAGTTTTTTCTGCCCCTTAGAACAGTCTGTCATCTGGCCCAGCTCACTCTTGCTCTATAGGGGTTATTTGAGCATGGTGAGTTTCGTTCTGCTGAGACGACACTTCTTAAAACCCCAGAAATGAGAGTGATTCAAGGCCATATAGCCAGTGTCCAGTAACCTACAGGACATCACAGCATTTTTCTCATGTTACTTTCAGGTTCATGCACAGATGGTGGTGCTGTAACAGCCCTAATTTGTCTTTGAAACTTCTAGGGTAAATCCAGAAACTCAACCTTTTACTCCAAGTAAACTTTGAAAACGATTATTGCACACTTAAATTTCAGCTATTGACCTAGGCTTGCCACTTCAATAGACCAGAGATATTACACAGCACTGGCAATAAAAGGAGAAAAAAAAAAACAGTTGTTTAAACTTCATACCAGTTTTCTGTTGTGCTACCCAGGAAGACCTTGGCAGCTACCAAATTGTCAAATGTGGGGTGTTTTAGTGTCAAGACAGTAACTTACTAGGAAGAAACCAAATCAAACAAAGCCAAGAATGCTGTCTATGCTTAAAGACCTAAGGCAGTAAACAACATCCCAGCCATTTAATTGAAGCAGCTGAATGTCTCTGTACCAGCAGGGTCCTGTCCAAGCTCCTAGCAATCCTTTTAGACAAGGTAGGCACAGAAAGTGAGTGGACAGAAGGTCAAGGTTTTATGTGTGTCTCATAAACCCCTGACTAATAAAAAGTTGGGACTTTTGCAACTGGGACCATGAAAGCCTTTATGAAAAGCTGCATTGTTATTGACAAGATTTCAGAAGTCCTACCTTCAGTGCAATTTCCCACTTGAGTCATCTGGCCTTCACTGAAAGGTAGGAGAGGAAGGGATAGAGCAAATTGGGGGACAGTAGGCAGACAGTAGACTGGGAAGGAGAGAAAGCAAAAGAAAGAAATTACTGGTAAGGTTTTCAGGAATTCATGTGGTCCTGTCATGGTACTAATGCACAGGTTAGTGAAGAGAGGAGGCATGATGGGAAACTGGCTGAAAACCTCTATTTCAGAAATAAAAAGAATGAGCAGTTCTAGAGAGGGGATAGATGGCATGGTATAAAGAGTTTACAGGGAGGACCTCTGAAGTCCTCATTGTCAGGAGAAACCTTGTAAAGAAGCTTGACTGAAAAAGAGGTTTTGCTACATTAGCCATGCCCAAAGCAGAATGGCTTGGAAGAGAATCATTGTTTCATGGGAAATTGATAAAAAAATAAGGCTCATCAATTTTCCTCAGGGCTTTTTTTTTTGTTTTGTTTTGTTTTGTTGTGGGTTTGTTGTTTTTTTTTTGCTACCAGGAAACCTATAGACTAAATTAGGATTTTTTTTCCATTTCCATTTTTCACCTCGAATTTTTCCCTTATTTCCTCTTCATTCTTATTTCATCTTGTTAAAGGGATACAATAGGAAATGAAAAACAGGGAATATAGAAGAAAGAAGAGGTTATATTTTTTTAATATAATTGCCTTCTGTCTTCATCATGTGAACTATATTTTCCATATACATTTCTTAAAGGTCTTTGGTGTAACAAATAAATAATAATGATCTGAAACTTTGTGGCCTGTTCAATTCCTAACATAGGCCTTGGCTTTGCTAAGAGGGTTTTTTTTTGCAGTAATATGTGCAGTATTCTAGATGAAGATGGTAGTTAAAGGAGCTCCCTCAGAATCCCTCACTGTCAATGTGACCCATCTGTAAGACGCACACAGGAAGAGAAACTTGGGTCCAGCTTTGTAAGAACTGGTTAAGAACCTCTCACTGGATAAAAGCAGAAAACCCTGCCACAATCACTCCTGGGAGGTAATTTAAGTTAACTAGGCAATTTTGGCCAGTATTCAAGCAGGAAGGGATGTGAGCCCTCTCAACCTTTCTTTGAAGTCACAGATATATATGGGCATACTGAGAACATCTTTGATAGGCTCCCAGCTTCTGAATATTGAAGTTTCTGTAATCACATTTTAAAACCTTTTTGATAATAATCATCCCATCAAAGTGTCTTTTTATGGCTTTTCATGTCAGGCTGGGTCAGCAGCATCATGCTGTGGTATGTAGCATGGCATTAAATCAGAGTGGTGTATTTTAACTGCAGAGATCAAATATTAAGCAGGGGAAAGAAACATGGTGCTGCACTGTACAGATCCTTTTACTCGTATGTATATATTTATTGCTCAAGATGTCCAGCCTTCTCTCCTGATACCTACCATGTTCTCCCCTGATGAGTGCTGTTGCAGACAAATGGCAAGGCCTTTAGAAAGCCAAAATTTTAACAATAAAAAAAATCAGGATAACTTGCAGAAAAAAAAACATATATGCTCCTGGCTACACAGCAGAAAGTGCTGCTAAGGGTTAGTGCTTCAATAAGCCTTTACTTTCTCCTCAAAGACAAGGAGTTAACACAGGCTTGTGGCCAGGAGGGACTGCAGGACAGACCCCCATGGTCTGGGCTCTCATGGTTTTTGAGGAGGTGGAACCATCTGGATATTCACTAAAGTGTCTTTTCACAGCTGATAAGTCAAAATTTCAATAGCTGTGCCTGTTTTACTTATCTCTGAAGAAATATAATGGTTTTCACCTCTCTGGGCTTTCATCATTGTTAGTGTCGCATTTTCTTTTATTTGCAAATTTAATGTTCTGAAACTGTTTCTAATTTTCTTTATTTCTTCTCCATCTGTCCCTGTCTTCATGGTATTGACTTTCTTCTCTCTCCTCTGTAACATGTCAACTTTTTTTCTTGTGTTTCTGTGCTCCTGATAAGAACAATTACCTCAGTGTGAATAAAGCAAATTTCAGCAAATAAATCCATGCTATATCAAGCATGCTGAACCCAAGGAACCAGCTGGGATAAAGCCAGGTGCAGTCTAAGCTTTATTGAACCCTTTCTGTGTTCTGCTCAGAGAGCTGTTTTCTCTGTTCACCTCCTAAAGCAAAACAAAAGGGCTTCTTTACCTTGTTTGCAACACTGGATGGGGAGCAATCCTGAGACTTTCAGATCTGGACCAGGCTGGTTTGCTCAACAGCAAACAGTGGACACACAGAGCTAGGAAAACACATTGCCAGTCCTTAAACAGTATCCCCACAGTGCTGGAATTTCAGGATTCACCTCTGTTCCATGGCTTGATCCTTCAGAGAAACAAGATTCCTTACACTTTCAATTTCTCATTTTCTCCCTCTTCATCCAAGCTGACACTAATGTACTAGTGCTCAGAGCAGGGCGAAGTTGTTGTTCCCTCCACAGACAGAGCCTGCAGCTTGGTCACAGCTGTGTGAAAGATGCATTACACTAATGGAATTTTCTTGTTTTTTATTTCAGATTGGGTAAATCCACAGTAGGGCTGCATGTGATTTCTAATCCATTAGTCACTTCTTGCCCCTGTTGGAAAATGACAAGTTATGTTCTCCATCTCCCATCTCCATTAACTCTGTCTTCCAGCTTAAGCTGGTTCTAACTTTGGGATTTTTTAGCTACAGCTGTAATTTTCATCTCTACTTGCCCTGATCCTGGTGCTTCTTGTGCCCACTCCAGATGGAGCAACACTTGAGGGACAAATGCAAAAGGGCTTTGTGGTCAGGACTGTATGTCATGGCCATTGGAAAGAGCAGGAACTCACCTTGAGTATCCTTACTCCTAGTTTTACAAGTGCAGAAAGTATGGCAGCACACAAAATCCTCTAAGGGGCTGGTTGCAACCCAGTTGGTTCAGAACTGGTCCAGAATCTTCCACTGATCCCAGGCATTTGGCCTTTTGTGTCCAATCTCAGTATGAGAAATTTAAAATTGTTACATCTTCCATTTGCAAATACACCTAAATGTCAATGAAATGACAACTGGATAAATTTGCATTGCTTTACTCCAGCTTTACACTGCTATAGTCTTTGAAATCCAACAGAGTGGTTCAGAGATGAGTGTAATTTATATTACATAGGATTGCCTTTAGCACTAAGGGTTAGAATTGTGATTGTTCTCAGTGTGCTTTTTGCTACCAAGTACTGCCAAGTGCTAATGTCATCACTGGAGAAGTCACCAAGAGTTCAGTGTTGTCAAGAATGTCATGCTTTGTTTTTTGGCACTAGCAGCACAACAACATCACTTAAATTTAATTCTCTTGAAAAGAAAAAGTCAACTATGCCTCTTAGTACAAGATTTCAGGCATGTTTGTTAGTCAATAATTACTCTTAAACCACCATGGCCCTTGCAAAATAGTCTTGTTCCTCACAGATAGCAATCTGTTACAGGAGTGATTACATTATGCTTTCAATAAGAGAGCTCACAAATTGATTTGTTTTCTATTAACCAGTCAAAAACTCAATGCATCTTAAAGCTTGGCTACATGAAGGATAAAAAAGTGCTGGGCAATTCCCTCTTCTAGCCTCTAAAAAATTAGCTGTTACAATTTTAACAGCAAACTGTTACTCATTTTCTCCCATACGTGGTTTTCCTATTTCACTGCTACCTACTTCATGTCTTTTGAGGTCATTTCATGCTTCACCATACCCTCTTTCCCATAGTCAGTGACAAGACATGCCAAAACATGCATTTTCCCTTCACGTCAGTAAAAAAACCCCAACATCAAAGGAACACAGGCCCAGCAGGAAGTTAATAGATACACATAATTTAGTTGTGTAAGTATTTCCTCTGTCCACAGCACAAAAAAAAGTAAATGTATCAGATGGCTGCTAGAAGGAGGAGGCTCCTGCGACCAATGAAGATGCAACTCTGATCCATTTGTTCCCTGCTGGGAAGCACCAGCAGCTCTGGCTTTTCCTGCAGATGCAGCCTTTGGTCTGGTCCTGCTGTGGGGAAACACACAAGTTTAACTTTCGGGCAGTATAAGAGCAAGTGAAGGAAGGTCTGTCTCCCAGTTCAGATGTGCAAAAGGCTGTCGGGCAGAGCAAGATCCTGGTTTCCAATCCCTTGTCTTAGAGCTGCTCCTGTGCTTTCTGCAAGGCTGTCTGTCATCTGCAACAGCACTAAGAACAGTTTTTGCAAGCTGTCTTCAACATATAGACTGGATGCTCTCTGCTTTTTCCAGCTCTAATTCCTAGGATATTGTGTTATGTTTTTCTTTCTATTGCCTCTGCTCCTTTCAAGCTTCAACTTATTCTCTCCACAGAGGCCCACAAACAGCATCAGTCTCAAGAGGGACAGGTCCCTCCCATGGTCTGGGGAGGCTGGGTTGTATCCCCTCCAGCAGAGGTGGGGTTTGAACTTCTAATCCATAAATTAGATGCTAAGCTTCTATGTGAAATGAATGTGGCAGTATGTTACCTCCTGTGATGTATAAGGAAAACATGACTGCAGCTCCATTTTAGAACAAGCACAGAAATTAAGGCTTAGGAAGAAGTTATATGCATGAGCTGAGCAGCAACTGGATATGTGTATTTTCCCACAACCCTGTCAGGATAAACCTCAGCCTTCGCTGGCAGAGGACTTAGCCTACTGGATGCCCTGATAGCTGTCCAACAAAGGCACTTTGCACCCAACACATGCAATTTTCTCTCTTGCAGTCAACATGGACAGCAGCTCTGGGTCCGGATTCACTCTAGGTCATCCACCTTACCAGAGCCACTATATAAAGTCAGATTTTTGAGTAGGGAGGGCAGACAAAGATAAGTGGGCTGCGGAAGTAACGGGACACCCTATAAACAAGTCCCAAAAGAATAAATTATCACCCGCAGATAGAGTTAGGACATGATGTGAAGACAGTTGGGTTCAAGGACAGAAGGATTCATTTCCAAAGTGTTTGGTCAGTAGCACTCACATATCTGGAAGAGTTCTTTATAATTACAGAAAAGCCAGGCTTTTGAAAAGAGCATTTGCCTCTTGAAAACTAACATGGCTTTGTCTCCTGAAAACTGCTTAGATGTAATTATTCACACGAAAAGTTGTACTGACAAGACTCTAAACACTAGCTTTCATTTATTCAGGGTATGAATCTAGTGATTACCTGATCCTATATTTATGGCATTTGACATCAGTAGCCAAAGTAGCTAGAACATATAATTAAGCGTTCAAACATGGTATTGTTTAACAGCAATGCAAAACTTGGATTTATGTGCTAAGATATGTAGTTAAGGTAGAAGACTAAGAGAAACTGATACAGGTACCAATGAGTGATTAATTCCAGTTTATTTATATGCAAGGATTTATAATAAGTTCTTAGAATTAGTTGAAGATATGGTGATGATGGAAAATGAGATCAAATTAAACAGAATTCTACAAGCATGCCAGGTTGGTCAGTGCTTTGAGCAACCTGGTCTAGTGAAAGGTGTCCCTGCCCATGGCAGGGGGTTGGAACTAGATGGTGCTTAAAGTCCCTTCCAACACAAACTATTCTAGGATTATATGACTGTATGATCTAAATTGTAGTGTTCCCATTAAACCTGCTGGAGCATGGACAGCTGTGAGTAAAGCAGGAATATCAAGAGGAAGAACTGAATTACTTTAAGGCTTTTTTTTCTCTAGAAAAGTAAATCAACACAACCATTGTGTTGACATACAGTAATACATCTGAAGAGACAGCAGAACATTGTGAAAGCATAATGCTTAAGGAAGAATATTTGTCCCATCTGACCATCACCAGTTAGGAGGAATGAAAATGACATCTAGCTACCAACATGACAGGGCTGTAAGGAAACCAAATTCAGTCTTAAAATTCAGTCTATGATATGCAGAGACAACTAATTCCAGTGAAGATCACCCTGATGCCAGTAGAACAGGCCCAGGTGAGAGTTCATCTCTGTGCAGTTCTGAACAGGCTTACTGAAGGAACCAAAAAAAAAAATGGTACTAGAACAATTGCTAAGGAGGGCTATAAAGGGCATCAGGCACTGGTGATGTCATAAAAGAAGGTGAAGGATTTTTGTGCTAGTTAGGTTTAATAAAGAAAGGCTAAGACAACATTTCATTGCTTTTTGTAGATGCCTGTAGAGGGACAGAAACACACCAGAAGTGAAGCAGACCAACTTCAAGTAAAGGATAATGCTGGCACAAGAATACGTAGGGGCAAACTGGAACTCATTTCAGCTGGATGTCTGAAGATCTGTAGCTATCACTACAGTGATGCTGAGGATTGAATCCTCATTAGGATTCTGAAAGTGAGCTAAATCATTCTGTGAAAGGAATAATATCACAGTGGGTATCAGGCTAAAACAGGTTTTAGAGGTTCTCATGGTCCAGTTGTGGTGCAGAGAGCCCATTGTCATAGATGCAAAGTCAAGACTCCTTAGGGGTTATGGATTATAACTTGACTCATTATTGCTTCACTGAACCTTTTGTTAACATCTCTGTTTGTTTAGTCCAAACAGACATATGGTAAATACCTTGATAACTAAATCAAGAATCAGTATTCAATAATTCACTGTATAAACACTGTATCCTTTCTACATTAACAAGACATACTATGACTATCTTGAGCTGAATCAACAAGGCTGTTAGGAAACAATGCAGGAAGGCACAATGATACAAATTTTTATAAATTATTAGGTGTTCTTCACTACCATCAGCTGTAAATCCACAGCAATGAGCATCACTCTTGCCTAAACATAGGTAATTCCCTAAGAAATCTTGCTGAATTAATTACTGATTTATTGCCTCTTCCATGAAAATCTGCAGTTAATACTACCACACCAAATACCAAATGGACAGCCTTCTCTTCTTTTTCCAAACAGAACTTTGTGCTATAGCCTGGGACATTTCCAAATCCAGCATTTAATCAGGATATTACCTCTGAAGGGTAAAGATTGCTTTTTAATCTCCAAATCCCAGGCAGCTGCTGTATTAAATACAAGGATATGTTATCCCTCTTTAGTACCTAGTCCTTAATCAGACACATTGAGATTATGCTGAAAACAGTCCCTCCTTACTTCCAACACCTGATTTGAAATTCCAGATTCTCCCCTTAGATGTTCTTACTGAAAAAGTTGAACACTCAAGGAGAAAAATATGACCAGGAATAAGTAGTCTCTAAACACAACAGCACAGCTTGCTTGCAGAGTATTTAGATTTTAGAATACTTTGTAGGGCAAAGATAAGTATGTAGAAGTGGAAAGTTGTTTAGTTTTATTTAAAGTCTGGAAAACTTGCCAAACAGCAAGAAGCTTAATAAGGCAATCTTATTTGATTTAACCAAGAGAAGTGAAAGCAATTACTTGACCTGTTTTCCAAGTACCTACATTAAAGATTTCTTTCAGGTGGGATCTTCTCAGGCTACCAGACAAAGTTGTGAGAAGACCTATGTCTGAAATAGGAATCTGGGAGAAATCTGAGAAATCTGGCATGAAAAACACACTGTATTTTTTGAACAATAAAGCAATTAGCTTATGGTGTAATTTATCTGTGCAAGTAGTGAATTCTTTGACAAGAGAATTCATTAAAATAAAGCACAGAGTTTACCTAAAGGAGATTTTTCAGCTCAGTCAGAATCACAGAATGGTATCACTCAGTTCCAACCCCATGCCATGGGCAGGGATGCCTCACACTAGACCATGTCACCCAAGGCTCTGTCCAACCTGACCTTGAACACTGCCAGGGATGGAGCATTTACCACTTCTCTGGGCAGCCTGTTCCACTGCCTCACCACCATCACAGTGAAGAACTTCTTCCTTATACCTAACCTGAACTTCCCTTGTTTTAGTTTAAACCAACAAGGGGTTTTCTGGAGCACTCCTATGGGTGCTTGGCAGGAGGTCAAACAGGGCCCTAGGAGTTTCCTCTGGCTTTAAGATCTGTAATTCCAACAAAGACATAGCTCAGCAGTGTTTAAAATAGTGGTCAGGACACTGCAAGGTATTGTAGGGAAGATTTGAGTCAGATGGAGAAATTTTGGGGGAAAAAAAAAAAAAAGATTTATTTGAGTCTTGCAATAATTTGCTGTGTTGCACTTGGCCAAACTTCTAGTTTCTATTTGATAAATTCCAAGGGGTCTGGTCTGCTGGGACTGATATTAAAGCATCTGTGAATAGTATCAGAGCACTCTGAAAAAAATATGGAGTTAGGTACTTTAGTGACAAGATAACCCTCTCCCCTCTGTTAAAGTTTTTGTCTTGGGTCTTTGTCTCAGTTGTGGACATCTCAGATATTCCCTGTCCTAAGCCATCACTTCGCTACATCCAACCAATGTTCTACAGCTCAACACACCTCTGGAAGCTCATTAAGCCATGACAGCTCATTTGCTGCATTCACATACCTAAGCTTTGAAGATACTGTTTCAAAGAAAAGAATTTTTTTTTTTTTTTTCTGTCTTATTTTCTGAGTCCTAAATTGCTGCTGGACAGTTCTAACTGCTTTTAATAATGAATAATTTCTGTTCAAGAAAACTCAACATTTGACCATCAAATTTTGACAGTGTTCTTAAGCCACTACCTCAGCATTTTTGCAATTCAGAAATTATGTTTTCAGGTTAAATTCCTGTTTGAAATGGAATCTAGTTTAAGCTCTCCTCCCAGTTAGCAAACCTCTCCCTCCATTCTGGTAGAGCTCAGTACGAAACAGGAACACTTGGCTACCAAGAGTAGACTCTTTGCAGGACTGATTCTTCTGTGCTGCCTATATGCAGTAAAAGTTGACAACTGACAGCCACATGGATACCGGCCAATGGCCTTATAGCAAGTGCTTTCCAAGGAAAATAAAGATCACAGCTCTTGGTCTATGGTGGATTTCTCAAATACTGTCTCTGATATTATGTTTGATAATGCTTAGGGGTAGAAAAAATATATAAATTAGGTCTCTTTCCTGGCAGAAACAGTACAGCAGCATCTGAGTTATAACACAACAGCACTATGCCACTTAAATCATGGTTTTAAGAGGTTGCTGATCAACCTCAGAAACTTATATTCCACCCTTCTTTTGCTCCTGAAACATCTGAGCTCCTCATAATCTTTGACAAATTGAAGATAATAGCATGGCTTTCTATAAATTCTCCCCATTTTATAGATTAAAATATGAGTGACAGTGAAACTAAGGGCCTAATTTTTCAGCCATGGCAGAGGACACCTAGTCCACCTCCTTGAACGGAGGCCGTTTCAGTTTTTATCAAACTGTTACAGCTGCTCTTACACAGACCCATGCTCAGACAACCTCCCCCATGGATGGAAATACTCCCAGCTTCCAAGATAGCCTATACCAGTCCTAACCCATTAGATTTTGGAGACTCATCCCTCTCTGCCTCACTACAATTCATACCCATAACTTTTTGCATTGGATATGGAAAATTGATATTTCCTGTCTCCAGCAATATTTTAAACATTTAAGTTCTCATATATCTCATATATGCTCTCTAAACTAAACAACTCAGCTCTTTCAATCATCATATTTTCTAGTTTCTTAGGTTTTGGTTGTTTTTTACTATCTCCCATTATTTCATGTCCTCCTTGCTTCCTGGGGCCCATATGTGAACAGCCGAGACCTTTTCATTATTACAGAGACAGAGGGGTTTATTATTCAGTAGTCCTGTACACATATCCCTGGATTTTATTTTTTTTCTAATAGTAGTCTGAAATTTCCTCCTGTGATTCTTTGCAAACTCTTCATCCAGCTGTCCCCAGCTTGAATAGAAGTAATTGCTTGTTCCAAAATGTAAGAGATGATGTCTAATTTTTCCAGATTGTTTGTACTTTCAATCAAAGTGTCTCTCAAACCAGTTTCCATTCTGACACAGCATCACTGAGGACTTCAGATTTGTTCCAGCTTCTCCAGCCTTCATGCTCATTCTAGCTTCTCCATTCTCATTTCAGTTTCTCCAGTAAATATCCAGAAATGCAAATTGTCTGACCCATCTTTTCACTTCTTTTTGCTGACTCTTTCTAAGTAGAGCAATGTTTTTTTGGTCTTTCAAAGCCTTCTGGCCTCTCTCCTATGCTCCATGCAAAGGGAAGGTGCTAACAGCTGAAAACTGATATTGTTCCTGCTGAATACATGAATATGCTCAAATAAATTTCAGCAGGACCTCTCAGTATTTAAAATGCTTAAGTGCTTCATGGCTCATATTCTATTTTTATAACTATCTACAGGATAATTTTAAGATAATTTAATGCTAAAGTGACCATTTAGAGATATAAGATGGTTTTTAGAAACTACACATAATCAAGTATCTTTCTAGAATACTAAAAAGCCTTGAAAATTCCACGAGAACCCAAAAGGACCTTACAAACATAATTTAGGACTTAGAACCTGTGGGGTGGACAACAAAAAGAATTAAATGTCATATGCCCTGTCCCTATCCAGACCTAGCTGTAGGAATCTGCCTTTAGGTGCCAAAATTATGTTCACGGGCTGGCCTAGGCAGGACAGGCAGACCAGTGATGACCATGGAATAAATCACCATTCTCTCAAGTCCAATGCAACCTGGGAAGTTTTGTACTATTTTCTCCCAGAGGGTTGTGATTTCTATGAACCTTTTGAGCATAAACATTGCCTGAGTCAGGTAAAATGCAATTTTTTTCTTAGCTTACAGTAAATCTAACTAGATACAAGAGGACAGGAGCAGCATGGATACCTAACAGTTTGGTAAATTTGATTCTGTCCTAACCTGTCCTCACCATCAACCCTCGCCACAAAGGAGCATATGTCTTAAAGCTGGGAGAAAGGAAGAGTTATGATGTCATTTTTTCCAGCTAGAGATTCAAGGTAAAGAGCGATTAAGGTCCATTGACATAATTTAATATGCTGCTTAAAAAAAGTATTTTTTTTCCCAAAGCCATGATATAGCTATGTAGAAGAGCTGACTTTGAACAAATATCTCTGAAAAACAAGCGAGGGATGTCACTGCAATGTCACCAACCGTCTTTTTCTGCATGCAGCCCTATTTAAGTGATTGAAAACAGAGGCTCAGTTTTGATGTGTTTGAGATGCAATGGAAGTGGAATTTCACTTCTCCCCCTTTTATTCATTATGGAGTTTACTGCAGGAAAAATGAAACATGTAATAAATATCAAATCACCTCAGCTGATTTATATATTTTACACACATTCAGCAGAAACTGGCACTGTGCGAACACCCGCTTCCTGAGATGGCACAATTTTATTTCTGCATGAACAGAACTGTCATATACAAACATAGAGTCATAGAACAGTTAGGGCTGGAAAGGACCTTCCAACCACCCTGACATGGGCAAGGACACCTCCCACTAAACAATGTCACCCAAGGCTCTGTCCAACCAAGCCTTCAACACCACCAGGGATGGAGCATTCACAGCTTCCTTGGGAAAAGCATTCCAGTGCCTCACCACCCTCACAGTAAAGGACTTCTTCCTTATATCCAACCTAACTTCCCGTTTAAGTTTTAACCCGTTACCCCTTGTCCTGTCACTACAGTCCCTAATGAAGAGTCCCTCCCCAGCACCTGGGTTGGAGTCCAGGTAGATGACGTCAACTGCTCTACCCCTGTCCATCAGTTCTGTAGCCCCATCATGGAAGGCCACCAAATTGGTCAGGCAAGGTTTCCCCTTAGTGAAGCCATGCTGGCTGTCACCAAGCACCTTGTTGTTTTTCATGCGCCTTAGCATGCCTTCCAGGAGAATCTGCTCCAAGATTTTGCCAGGCACAGAGGTGAGACTGACTGGTCTGTAATTCCCCGGGTCATCCATTTTCCCCTTCTTGAAAATGGGGGTTATATTTCCCTTTTTCCAGTCATCGGGAACTTCACCTGGCTGCCATGATTTTTCAAATACGATGGACAGCGGCTTAGCAACTTCATTTGCCAGCTCCTTCAGGACCCACAGATGGATTTCATCATGTTCCATGGACTTGTTCACGTTCAGGTTCTTAAGATGGTCTTGAACCAGATCCTCTCCTACAGTGGTCCTAGAGTCTTCATTCTCACAGTCCCTGCAGCTGCCTTCCAAGACTTGGGTGGTGTGGTCATAGCCTTTGCCAATGAAGACCGAGGCAAAGAAGCTATTAAGAACCTCAGCCTTCTCCAAATCCAGGGAAGCTAGTTCTGAAAGCTTCCTGAGGGGGCCTGCACTGTCCCTATTCTGTCTTTTATTCTTAATGTACCTATAGGATCTTTTCCTGTTGTCTTTCACATCCCTAGGCAAGTTTAGTTCTAACTGGGCCTTAGCTTTCCTAACCTGGTCCCTAGCTTCCCGGACAACATCAATGTGTTCTTCCCAGAATATGTTAGATTATGTTTATTAGAATATGTTTCTTGTTCTATAAGGAATATATTCTTATTTATTTTCTTAAGTTAAATGAAATGTGACCCAATGAATCAAATGTCAGTTTATTTGTCAGTGTTTCAGGTGTACAGTCATAGCACTTCAACAGCTTACAGCTCTTTTGCTCAGCTGTAGCTTATTGTCTCAACAGGATAGAGGCCTGGGAAACTCTAAAGATCTTCAGTATTTAATAATGACAAAAATGCAGCTGATCTGCGTTTAGCTTCTTGCATACCTATGGCAAATATTACAATGAAAATAAAAAACTGGATGGTCAGATTAAAGTTTTTCCAGCTGATCCTCTGTATCTTTAGTAGCTGTCACTGTTAACATCAACTCAGTATCTGGTTTTGCTCCCTGTTTTAAAGGAGCGTTTAATATCTGGGAAATATTTGCAGGTCTTAATAGCCTACAACTCTCAGTGAGTGAACCATGCACTGCTTTTGTTAGTTCGATGGCAGATTTCACTAGCAGATTTAACAGGAGAGCAATGGGTAGAATGCAGGATATTGAGGTCCTACCCCATGTTCTGAACATTGTATGTCAAGGAAGGAAGATGAAAGAAAATTGAAAGAACTCATAGGAGAGAAATAGAAGTGTTTAGCCATCTAGCAAGCATGAACTACTCAGACAGGTAAAGGGATACAGACAGATACAGGGAATGGATAGGGTGAAGATGACAACATAGGTAAAATTGGTTTAAATTTGAGAACAATCTATTTTTCTCCATCAGTTGAAGAAGAAATTAAATTATTACCTCCAAGATTTCATTTATCTTTTAGAGAAACATCTTTAACTGTAAATCCAACGAAGGAGGGAGCTGAGGAGCTTTCTCTGGTGAACACTTGCAAGACATGAGATGAACAGTCTGCCCTGGCAACAGAGCACAAATAATGAATATTTTCCCTCACTGCTGAGCTTTGATGTACCCAGTCATCTTAGCTTCCTTCTTACATTTCTGTGATTTACACTACTGAATGAATTTGTTGATCTCAGGCTATACAAAGGAGCCCTGGAGGCTCCAGCTGGAGGTTTTATTTATTACTAGCTACACAAATGCAAACCAGGAATCAATTCCTGCACAGAAAAGCTCTCTTTGCAAACCTGTGAATTGTTTTAAAAGAAGCTAAATAGTCATCTGAGTTTCCCTGCTCATTGTGTCTTCTCAAATCTCTTTTATTGTCCAGAGCAATCATTCGGGGGGGGGGGGGGGGGAAGCTGAGAATAAAAGCAAACAAACTTTTTCTTTGTCAGGATTTGCAGTTATCCAACAGTCTTCTAGGGAGATTTTCATGCACAGAATTTCCCTCTGTGTGTGCTGTTAGACCAATCTCAGTGTGCAAAGTAAGTCCATAGCCTCAGAAGTGCAATGTGCTTATTGCATACCTGGGAGAAATCTGTGCATAGCATTCATAGCAGGTTGAACAGAACAGGACATGTGAGAGCACCCATACAGATGTTATAAAGCTCACATAGTCTATCTGCACAGTTTATCTGAGATGCAATAATTCAGTGCTTTCAACTTAATCCAATTGATTTCCACTATTGATATCAATATCAGAACTTGAAACAGAAATTAGGTCTCCTTGTGGCTAATATAATGTCTGAGCTGCAAGATTATCTGCCTTCTTCCAAGAGACTTAACTATGTTAAACTCACTGGGATTTTATAAAATTAAAAAACAGGGTTGTGGTACAAGTCAGCCTGATGATAAATGCTGGTTCTTCCTTAATTCCTGTTGTAAATGTCATGACACTGCACTGGATAATGCAAAGCACCATGGGTCTCTCACTCTTGCCCTTAGAACAATGATGAATGAATTAGAAAGGTGTCCAAACTTTTGCTGAAAAGGGTTTCTAAAATAAACTTTTATGTATTGGCTCAACAATTTTGAACACATTTCTCAGAAGTGACATTTGAACTCTCAAAAAACCCTCAAACATGGTTACCTACAGCTATGATAGGTAGAGGAAGTCTCAAACACCCGTGACACTAATTTCCTAACAGTATTCCTGAGATAATCTGCAGAATAACTCATATCTGATTTCATAAACCACAAATCAAAAGTCATACACAATGTTCAATGAATGCACGTAGGACTGGCACAACTCTTGGATAAAATGTCTGCCACTATGTAATAAAGTGAAAATTACCCTTTTCAATCTCTCTCCAATGAGATGAAATAGGCTTCCCTATTGTCAAGCCAATAATAAATTTAGGGTTTGCATCTCAAAGTACAGAGAAATCTTTCAATTTCTACTTCAGAATAAAAGGTGGCCTTTGATGAACCGTAAAAGCCACCATAATGTACCATTTACCCCATTCCTCAAGTAGGATTGGAAAAGGAACAGAATGTAACCACCCATTTGTGTTGCACTTGCACCCACATGAAATATATCTTTTAAATGAAGTAGCCAAAGAGCTGCTATTTTGATGCACGGAAATGTGGTGTCAGAAACAATTTCAGACAGGACATTTTAAGCATAGCTTGTGTCTAAACAGCCACTCCAGCTGTACTGGAAATGGCCCTTGAAACATTTTGTTTGAGCAACAAGAACATAGTGTGAATTTGACTCAGCGGAAAACCCTTAAAGTCGGGTTTTATTTTTTACAAAGTAGAAGAGACTGAGGACTTCCATTTCATTGACTAATGGAAAAAGCTCCAACTTTCCTCCAAAAATAATAATTTCAGGGCAGAAACTGAGCAAATAAACACTGTGAGTAACTGAAGACAAAGAAATTCCGTTTAACACTCCAGTCTTCAATTGGGTGTTAAATATGCAGGTCCATTGAAAGCCAAATTTTTTTGAAAGTGTTACCATTTTCAGGCATTTGTTCAGGTTTTGGGGGCCTCTTTAGACTCTCTTCAACCACAGAAACCTATGCAACTCAGAAGCTTCAGAGTTTCAGGACTTGAAATAACTTTTGGGGCAAAAGGAGTTTCTGAAAATGCTTACGATCCAGTGAAATTTAGAAGGAATGTTGATAGAACCATAGAATCATACACTGGCTAGGGTTGGAAAGGCCCTTAAGGTCATCTAGTTCCAACCCCCCTGCCATGGGCAGGGACACCTCACACTAAACCATGTTACTCAAGGCTCGGTCCAGCCAGCCTTGAGCATTGCCAGGAATGGAGCATTCACAATTTCCTTGGGCAACCCATTCCAGGGTCTCACCACCCTAACAGAAAAGAATTTCTTCCTTTTATCCAATCTAAACTTCCCCTGCTTAAGTGTGAAACCATTACCCCTTGTCCTATTACTAATGAAGAGTCCCTAATGAAGAGTCCGTCCCCAGCATCCCTATAAGCCCCCTTCAGATACTTGAAGGCTACTATGAAGTCTCCATGCAGCCTTCTCTTCTCCACACTGAACAGCCCCAACTTTCTCAGCCTGTCTTCATACGGGAGGTGCTCCAGTCCCCTGATCATCCTCGTGGCCCTCCTCTGGACTTATTCCAACAGTTCCATGTCCTTTTTATGCTGAGGACACCAGAACTGTACACAATCTGAATCTCTGCCCAGCCTGCAGCTGTGCCTGGGATTGCTCCAACCCAGGTGTAGGACCTTGCATTTCTCATGGTTAAACTTCATAAGGCTGGCATCAGCCCACCTCACAAGCATGTCAAGGTCCCTCTGGATGGCATTCCTTCCCTCCAGCGTATCAACCGAACCACACAGCTTGGTGTCATCGGCAAACTTGCTGAGGGCGCACTCAATCCCACTGTCCATGTCAGCAACAAAGATGTTGAACAGGACTGGTCCCAACACCGATCCCTGAGGGACACCACTCGTTACTGGTCTCCAGCCAAACATTGAGCCATTGACCACAACTCTTTGCGTGCAGCCGTCCAGCCAGTTCTTTATCCACCGAGTGGTCCATCCATCAAATTGATGTCTCTCCAATTTAGAGGCAAGGATATCATGCGTTACAGTGCTGAATGCTTTACACAAGTCCAGGTAGATGACATCAACTGCTCTACCCCTGTCCATCAGTTCTGTGCCCCATCATAGAAGGCCACCAAATTGGTCAGGCAAGGTTTCCCCTTAGTGAAGCCATGCTGGCTGTCACCAAGTACCTTGTTGATTTTCATGTGCCTTAGCATGCCTTCCAGGAGAATCTGCTCCAAGATTTTTCCAAGCACAGAGGTGAGACTGACTGGTCTGTAATTCCCCGGGTCATCCATTTTCCCCTTCTTGAAAAGGGGGGTTATATTTCCCTTTTTCCAGTCATTGGGAACTTCACCTGGCTGCCATGATTTTTCAAATATGATGGACAGCGGCTTCACAACTTCATTTGCCAGCTCCTTCAGGACCCGCAGATGGATTTCATCAGGTCCCATGGACTTGTGCACGTTCAGATTTTTAAGATGGTCTCGAACCAGATCCTCTCCTACAGCGGGCCCAAGATCTTCATTCTCACAGTCCCTGTGTCTGCCTTCCAAGACTTGGGTGTTTTGGTCAGAGCTTTTGCCAGTGAAGACCGATATCTCAAAAGGTGTTGAAAAACACTTTAATCTGGTAGTTCCCTTTTCTCCAATGACCTGAGCACAGAAACTAGTGTTCCACTCACACAGAACAGGGAAATCTTCTTGCATTGGCATATGATTGAAACAGAATTAATTTACATGGGAAAGACAGACACAGGAGAAGAGCAAAACTGACCTACTAGTTAAAAAATTAATTGTACGCATGTCTCTTTTTCACAAGACTATGAGGTTTAAGATGCATATCCTTTCACACTAGGCTGTTCAAACCACTGAAGTGGTGCACACCTTCACAGGCATATATATTTATGTACTTTGGGTTTAAACATTTACCATCTTAGGATACACGAATACTATTCCTCAAAGTAAGTTAAAGCCCATGGTTTTAGAATGAAAAATTAGTGTTCAAAATGGGATTTGAACTAGTTTAATGGAATCATTTGAAATTTACACTTTTAATTAACCTCTGTCAATCTCCAGGACTAAAACGCCTTGTGTTTCAGTGATGGCTGAACAACTACTTGCTTATCTTACTCTGCTCGATCCTCTTACCAAATTCACCCTGGATGAATGGTCCCTGGGTGTGAGGAGCCACTATGGAGCACTCCATCCCTTTTCTGCCTTCCTGTGATGTATGGCCAGTAGACTTGGGACAGTACTTGAGAAAATCTCTGACTCTTTCATGAGGTTTATAAGCAAGACTAGCTCCAACTAGGCCAGAGCAGAGGGAACTATAGCTGTTCTTGTATCTTTACATCCTAATCACCAGAGGCGCTCAGGAACTCATAGATTATTTAACCTGAATTTATCCTTATAGTCTGCAAACTATGTGTGACATTAGTTTGAAGACCTTCCTAAAGTAATCAGCATATTGTTTTGAAAAATACCTCACTGGATTACCCATTTCCAGCAATGCATGTATTTATATGTTCCCCAATACCCAGCCAGTGGTCCCATTGGTTAATTTACTCTCATCAGGCATGTATTTTATTTCTACTTTTAATTTGTCTAATTTCAGCTTCCAGCCACTAGACCATGTTACATATGGGCCTGAAAGACTCAAGGGCCCATTATCTTAATTTCTATTCCCGTGTCGGTACTTACTTGTTATGATCAAGTCATCTTTTAATCTCTTTTTAAATTACCCATATTGTGCTCCTGCAGTCTGTCGCTACCAGGGCATATCATCCCACATACTAAACATTTGTTTGGTTCCAGTATGAGCCTTATTTAACCTATTAACCTTCTCCTGGAGCTGTGAACAGAGAACATAATGCGATAATCTCATTACACTTGAAGCAGCACTAGGTACAAAGCAACAGAAACCCTTTGCTCTTCCTCAGTAGTTCTTTGCATTTGCATCCAAATATTTCATCTTCTATTTGGACTGGAACATTGCACAGAGAGGTCTTGTCCACCTGATTATCTGCCACCAACTTTTCAGATCACTGCTTCTGCAACAAAGTTCTCCAAGGATCTATCAGTTTTTGCAAAGCATTATGAAATCAAAAGCTACTACTTTTTTTCCTCTCATTTAGCATCTAACATAAAATATGCTTTATTGTAGGATTGTCTTTTTTATTTTTGTCAAACAGATTATCATTAATAGTGTGTAGTTGCAAGGTTTTCTGACATTTTCCAATGGAGACCCTGGACAGAGAGCCATTGCAGACGCTGGGCTAGAAAGAGTAAAATTAAGCCAACTTGCACTCAATGCTTATGAGCCATGTCCCCATTATTTTGTTTTCTGTTATTCTCATTTAGCTCCATAAATGGATTTAGCCTTAAATGATGAGTTCAAAGAGAAGAAAATAAATATATGTTGTTGGATTTTTTTTTAATGAGACATTCATTACTGTAGCTTGTGAGCTGGCAAAATCCAGGCACTAATACACTCTATCTACAAAACTGCTGGCTGAAAACAGCCTACAGAAGCACTGTTTGTAATCAGTGATTGTTAGTATATTTGCATGACTTTCTGCTTATAATGTGGTACTGCTGCTTATTGCAAAGCAAAAGAGAAATATTAATTCGGTGCTGCGAATAAAAATGAGCTTGGAGAAAAACAAGAAAAGCATGTTCCTGTCCAGAATCCGAATTTTTAAATGTCATCGCTGTGGCTGCCAACCTGCTTCTCCGCTTCCTGCCAACTGAAAGATTTTTCAAGGTTTTTCCACAAGAATGCATTGTTTCAGCCTCAGAGGCTCTCTGAAATGTCCCTTCTATAGAGGGAACAAACTTCTGTCTCCCTGTATTTTTCCCTGGACTTGGCTCTTCTTCCTCCTTACATCTGCCAAGAGGTTAGTCATCTTCTTAACATAAATTATCTGCTCTGCTAAGAATCTTGGTAGCATGGGGACAGAAATTTAATGTGCTCCTGCAGGTAGAATTCTTTACAATCTTTTTTTGGACTTTATCACTGTAGAAGTACTTTGGGCCTGGACAGAGAAGGGAAAGAAATGACTTATCACAGCTTCATAGAAGTATCAGTGTCAGCCAGGCTGAAGTAATTATCCAGCACGTGTACCCTTCTGCCACCACGATGTTTGGGCAGAGCTTGTTCAATGCAAACACCTGCCCGATCACTTGCTCGGCTGCAGAAACATGGTGTTTTGCGATTGTTTGTTCATATCCATTTTTGCTTTCTCTCCTGGGCATACAGTCAATGCGTTCCTCCACTTTTCAGCTCTGGAATTTGCTGCAAAACCGCTCCCTCAGCAGTCCCACACCATTTTGCTACAATGTTTTATTTCCGTAGAGTGCTTTAAGCCCTCATGGTTTTAGCAGGTATCTCAAAACAAAGAGGGCTTCTCACCCATTCGTGATTGTTGCTGCTCTTCAGAAACATTGTTTTTACCTCCCCACACTTGCTCTTTTTTGACAGCTTTTAACTCTGCTTTTTCAGAGGACTAGTTAATTTACAAGTTGAGCTTTTTTTGCCCCAAATCCCTGCTCTAGCTCAACTCGGTTATAGATGCAGTACAGGTTACAGGGTGAATATCTGTGACCCAGAGGGTGCCTGAGGGCAGGCTGGATATTCTTTAGGCCTGACCTTCATGACTCCACCAGTCAATTACAGTTAACGATGTCAATTTTTCTTCTGTGGCCACTTCAAGCTCTCCAGACAACTTCTTTTATCTTCTGGATTTTGTATTTACCTTAAAGGTAAGTACAGTGTGTCTATAAGGACCACCATTTATAATATATTCCTGGATACTCTTAGATCTTCATCCTACGTATGTTCATAGGTAACAAAACAGGATCTAATAGGAAAAGCAGGTTGTTATTTGCTGCAGATCTCTATTCTCAGGCATATTTATACTGCTTGAAATGACATAATTATGGCATTTTCTTCATCACTGTCTGCAATGGCAGACTGTGGCAAAGTTGTGTTTCCCCAGGCTGCATGAACAAGGCCCTGGAAGGAGAGCTCCGTGTTACTGCCTTCACTCCCAGGATACAACCTGGGACAGGAAACAGACCCTCCCTTGTAAAATGGTCAGGCTGCCTCTTCAAACTGTGTGGGTTTGTATACGTATTTGGAATTCCGCTCTTTATTTTGTGCTCTGGCAATGGAACTCTTAGTGGTAAGACCGAAATAGCCACGGCTAGTTTACCCAAATGTATTCTCATGAAAACTTTGTCTTTTACCTAAAGCAGCAGTTTAACCTTAATGGCTTCATGCCTCCATTCACCATATCCCTGAATGGATGATGTTGGTGGCACCTCTGAAAGATCATTCCATGCAACTGCCTTGCTCAGAGCAGTCAGCTAGAGCAAGTTCCTTGGGGCTGCGTCCAGTCACATCCTGAGTATCTTCAAGAATGGAGGCTCCACAGCATCTCTGAGCAACCTGCTCTGGTGTTTGATCACCCTCACATTTAAAACCTTTCTGTTTTTTTTTTTTTCAATTTCAATCGAATTTATTGTATTTCAGTCTTTGCCCACTGCCTCTCATCCTGTCAGTGGGTACCTGCACTATCTTTTTCACAACCTCCCATCAGGAAGTTATACACATGGATAGGATCCCCCTGCGCCTTCTCTTCTCCAGGCTGAATAGTCCCAGTTCTATCAGCCTCTCCCTGAATGATGCCTCAGATGCTTCATCATCTTCTCATTCTCGTACTGGGAAGATGAAAACAGAAACAAGAAATCCATATGTATATCACCAGTGCTGTCTTTTGCATGTTTGCAAATGCACATAGATATGCATTTTTTATGTTGCTGTTTGTTTATCTCACCAACAAATTTTCAGACATTTTGAGCAGGATTAAGATCAGTTTGATTCCTTAATTTCTGCTTTTGAGAAGACTTCTAAACCTTAGAATTTGAGTGTGTTTCAACCTTGTATTACTATGTTTAGTTATTATCACTGGCAGCTGTCATGGTTTAAGCCCAGCCAGTAACTCGGAACTGTGCAGGTTCTTGCTGGGCTTAAACCACAACAACAGCAGACACCTCTGTGCTACACTCATTGTGAACTCCCAGCAAAGGGACACACGCTTTGCTCCTGCTCACAGTACAGGCACAGGAGATCAGGTGACAGGTGACTACATGAGAGACACAGAAAGCAGCAGTGAAATCATACTGATGAGCATTAGTGGTAGTGACAACAAACCAGCTGTCTCCCTGCTACACCGCCTTAATTTGTACATCACAGGTGGGCTGGGTTGAGGTTCACAGTCTGACAGCTGGAAATACAGTCACTTGAGAAGATGTGAGAGTTCATGCAGCTTAATCAAGGAAACAGAGAAACTTCTGCAAGGGAAAATCAAATGGTCCATAGCAGATGAGTTTGGGGTGGACTTGGGGTCCTTTGGAGGGGAAAAATCGTTTGCAAAGATGGTTGTTGCTTCCTGATATGGGGCAGACCATTAAAATGTAGCTAATGTGACAAAACTAAATAAGGTGAGCAGTTAGAGGCAAAACAATCTGTTCACTAACAAGCTTGGCTGGATGCTACACCACTGTGAAAAATAAGCAGTGATACAAAAGCACTGGTAAAGACCACACCAACCTGTTGGCCAAATATCCTGGGGGTCTTGTGAACATGGAGATGGTTTATCATGGTCCATGGAGATTCAGTGCTCAAACTGCAAAGTACTAGGAAACTCAGAGTGCCCCTTTGTGACAGATACTTGTATGTGTGTAAGCACTTAACGAAAGTTGCAACTCACCTCTACTAACACACTGGGAAAATTTACTCACTGTTCAAAGAAAGTAGATTTTTCATTTGTTTAGTTTAAAGATTTGTTTCTTAAGAGATATAAGCTGCTAACAAAATCTTGTAAAAAAGAAAAAAGGGTTGTATTTTGCTTCATTTTTCGTCTATTTTACAGCAGTGAATGCACAAGAAAAACACAGTGCAAGATCTGCCCTTCTTCTCCTTCGAAAGACAACTCAGTTCTACAAGATAAGAATTCCCAAAAAACACATCAGTCAGTCTGTACTCTGTGAGTACAGAGCTGCTCATATAGTAAATATAGTGGACAGTAAGAGCTGTTCATTTTACCAATGACCAGATCAAAGTGCCACATCTAAAAATATAATGACTAAGGAAACAATAGAGAAAAAAAAAAGATAGTCACATGTTCACTGAATTAATTAAAATGTTTGAACAGTGAAATACAGGATTGTCAGCGCTGGGGTGAAAGGTGCATTGGTTGGACAAAGACATCTGAAGAGGAAACTGCAGTTATCTCATTGTCTTCTCCAACTGGAAATGGAGCCCCCAAGATGATGAAAACGTGTAAGGGGTTACCCAGACAAAATCCAAAATAACAGATTTCATGTACCTCTGGCTTAACATATTTTATTCTTTGTTATTGAGAGGCTTCTTTATAGCTATTTCACTTGGCAGCTGCCATGTCCTGGAAGAAAATGAAATAAGACTGTAACTGGGTGGCAAAGAAGGCAGGTGAAATTTAGTCTGGGAATGGTAGGGTAGGGCAGTTTCACCTGACAGCACAGAAGGGAAAAACACATCTGCAAAGCAATGCAGTCCTGAAGAACTAAACATGAGCTCAGCATGCGTCACCATATATCCATCACAGCCGTAAAGCATATTAAAGCTGTTACTACATTCAATCTTTGCAGCACATCCCCTTTTTTCCCCCTCTAATCTAAAGACATAAAAGCACATCCTACATCCTTGTTCCACTTTACTGTTTCATGCTACCCATCTAGACACGACTGTTCACTTCCTTCTCGCTTCTCTCCATGCACAGACAGAGTTCAGTACCTGAGAACCAATATGCTTTATGGGGAGAGATAAAAGATATATTTAATCACATCCTTTAACTTCTCTAGAAACACACACTGACATACTCTATTAACTGTTCCTCTTCAGACGTTTTTCACAGTGTCCAATTCCTGATTCTGCGTCATTTAATTACTCTCACTTTGTTATAAGATCCTACTAAATCTCTTGGTTTATGCAATACACCATAAATAAGACCTTTTTTCTACATTGCCTGGTTGCTTTATGATTACACAGACTTGTTGAAGACGTTACATAAATTTTTATTGGACTTAATAGTCCACTACACATCTTTCTTTTGTGCTGTTTTCCCCATGAATCAGAACTGGCAATCACTGTGCAAAGTATAACACAATTCAATTACCCAGAGTATTAGCCTTCATGTGCATTACTCTTTCTTTCTTTTTTTTTTTTTTTTTGCACTGTCCTAACATCATAAACATTCATACATGAGTTATTTGGATTATTTGCAAAATAGGATTAAAACATGAGACAAGATTTATTTGGAAAATTACTCATCAGTTTACCAAGGAAGAAGGTCAGGAACTTCATTAAAATAGATTAATGTAGAACAACTGTTATCTAGTAAGACTGGAAGTCTAGAAGACCTCCTTGTTCATTGCAGAAATACCCTGCTAAAATGCATTATTTGTGAGAGCAACAAAAGCTACTTTAGAAACACTGCAGTTTCAGTCCGGAACATGACAGGAGATATATTCTTTTTAGCTACTCTAGCCATTGATAAATTAGTTCTTGCCTGAAATTGGCATTCTGTCAGTAAGCTGAAGGGGACTGCAGCAAGTGCTACAATTAGTGCTCTCCATGGAGTGAAAGCAATGACAATGTGCCTGCCTGCAAAGCTGCTGAGAATTCCTAGGCTGGTTTATTATGCAGCCTTTATGGCTTATCCACTCCACTCTAGGCTCCAGGGAATGCCCTGGATAATAATTCTGTAACTTGAGTACTTAACCTCCTTGCTTAGTTTGCAAAGCCAAGTCTTCATAAAGGAGTGACTCATGGGGAGTCCCACTTAGAGGCAGGCTGAGAAGCTTATGTTGAGCAGTATGAGCAGAATTAGTATTGCAGCAATTTAATTTCTCCTTTTCTGCCTTCCATTAACCATTTCGGATAGATAACTATCAACATCTGCCCTCTGTTCTCTGAAGCCAACTAATTTTAAACACATCAAAAGATATGAAGCATGAGAGACCTGACAAAAGATTTGCTTGTATGTGCACACATGTGTTTTACCAGAAGTGGCCTCAGAAATAGAGGCATAAAGCTCATACATTTCTGTAGGTGTAACTGAAGTAGCTCAGCTATGTTTATGTGGTGCTGCAGTCCAACAAGTGACAAATTCTAACAGGTGATAGCAGCTTCCAGAATAGTATCTGTCTTGCTACTTTGGCCTTGGCGAGCAATACAGACCACAGACTGATATTTGTTACACAGATTTATTACCGTAAGTCTTTCCTCCTTGAACTCTATACTACCAGTCTCACTTTTTCTAACCACTGAGTGTCATCTTCTTTTGAAGCACTAAATGTCATTAGGAAAAACGTAAAGGCAGGCAAAGAAAAGCCATAATCCACATAGAAGTGTAATTGTATTAGTTTTGGAAAAAACAAAAAACAAAACACCAAACAAAAAAAAAACACAACAGAGATGAATGTACAATTCAGGCATGACCTACCTGAAGGGAGTAGAAATCTAGATCTTTACCCAAGCATTTGTGATGGCTGGGGAAAGATATAAGCTCACATTGTCCTACAGCAAAGGAAGATTTATAAAAGGCCAAGAATCTTGGAAGATGTCTAAGTCATTGGGTGAATATGCTAAAATTTGAGAGATTACTCTGCCTGAAGTAGGAATAAGGCCTGAGGCGGTGAAATGTGTAGTGAAGGGATTAACAAGTTCTGGTGCAACACCCTGATGGAGGTGCTGGACTGCTGATGGGGATGATTAGACTGTGTCAGGTGAAGGCCCAATGGCCTCTAGTGCTGCTTTGTTGGGATGGATGGAGGGAGTGACAGGAATGTTTCACGGTTCTGTTCTATCCTTGAACAAGACTCACAGCCCTTGAGCAGCCTGACAGAAACTGTCGTTGTCCCTCATTTACGTGTAATAAATATAGCAAAGTGAAAAAGTGGCTGGACCTCCAGCCCCTCATCTACTGTGACATCAACAGGTAATTTTATTACAATCTCACCTCCACTTCTCTCAAAAGGATAAATTTGGCATTTGAACTCCTTCATTCTAGAGGATGAGAATATGACCCCACTTTGCAGACAAGTCGATGGGCTAATTCCTCTCCTCCCCAAAGCATGGACACTTCTTTGGTTAGACATACACAAGTCCAGGTAGATGACATCAACTGCTCTACCCCTGTCCATCAGTTCTGTAGCCCCATCATAGAAGGCCACCAAATTGGTCAGGCAGGATTTCCCCTTAGTGAAGCCATGCTGGCTGTCACCAAGCACCTTGTTGATTTTCATGGGCCTTAGCATGCCTTCCAGGAGAATCTGCTCCAAGGTTTTTCCAGGCACAGAGGTGAGACTGACTGCTCTGTAATTCCCCGGGTCATCCATTTTCCCCTTCTTGAAAATGGGGGTTATATTTCCCTTTTCCAGTCATTGGAAACTTCCCCTGACTGCCACAATTTTTCAAATATGATGGACAGCGGCTTAGCAACTTCATTCGCCAGCTCCTTCAGGACCCACAGATGGATTTCATCAGGACCCATGGACTTGTGCACATTCAGATCTTCAAGATGGTCTTGAACGAGGTCCTCTCCTACAGTGGGCCCAAGGTCTTCATTCTCAACAGTCCCTGCATCTGCCTTCCAAGACTTGGGTGGTGTGGTCAGAGAATTTGCCAGTGAAGACCGAGGCAAAGAAGTCATTCAGAACCTCAGCCTTCTCCAAATACAGGGTAGCCAGATCTCCCAAGAGCTTCCTGAGAGGACCTACGTTTTCCTTAGTCTGTTTTTTATTTGCTATGTACCCGTAGAATCCCTTCCTGTTATCCTTAACATCCCTAGCCAAGTTTAATTCTAACTGGGCCTTAGCTTTCCTAACCTGGTTCCTAGCTTCCCAGACAACATCCCTGTACTCTTCCCTGGCTGCTTCTCCTTGCTTCCACTTATTATAAGCCTTTTTTTTCATTTGAGTTTTCCTCAGCAGCTTCTTATCCATCCAAGGAGGTCTCCCAGCCCTTCTGCTACTCTTCCTTCTTGTTGGGATGCAACACTCCTGAGCTTGTAGCAGGTGATCCTTGAATATCAACCAACAGTCTTGGGCCTCTCTGCCCTCTAGAGCTGTATCCCATGGAACCTTCCTAAGCAGGTTCCTGAAGAGGCCAAAGTCTGCTCTCTTGAAGTCCAGGGCAGTGAGCTTGCTGCACACTCTTCTCACTGTCCTGAGGATCTCAAATTCGACCATCTCATGATCGCTGCATCCAAGGCTGCCCTGGAGCATCACATTTCCAACAAGCCCTTCCCTATTGGTGAGTAGGAGGTCAAGCATGGCACCTTTCTCTTGCATACTAGCACTGTACTGAAATATTGCTTGGATTCCCATGTCTTAAAAATAGGCATTTTTATTTCATTTTGTTTTGAAGTCTTTATGTAAGTTCAAGCCCTCAGAAATAGAGGAACTAAGACACAAACACTATTAGTGGCTAGGCTGTACATTCACATATTTGTTGCATTCCAAGGAAGCACAGAAGGAGCTGTAATTAAACTCCTCCATTCCTTCCACCCTTCCACTTTCCCAGTGTCATCCAAAGGTCATATTTCATAAGTTTTTTTGAAGAATTTTCATATGCTCTGAACACACACAAAATGAGTGCTCTCTGAGGTGCTCTCCGGCCTCTCTCTGAAGCCCACAGGCTTTGTGAGTGCAGGGCATATTTTAGGTTCAAACCCCTCATACCTGTACATGCAACACTTATAGCCAGTTTTAAGGCAATTTTGTCACTTGGGAAAAACACTGGTGCTGTCCTTTTCATATATAATAAGTTCCTTTCACAAAAGCTACCAAAACAGCCCATCTCAGAGAATGCAGATATCCAGAACACATCTGTGAGGGACCACCTCCTAAAACCATCATGCCACTTAAATGTCATCTTGCTTCAGCATGGCTAATGCGCAGACCTATGCCTTGACTGTCCTTTCCACATGATGAGTGACAGCCCATAGAGTCATGGTGTAGAGGAGACAGAGCTTGACTGTTCTCAGATGTGAGCAGCAGAAGGATAAGGGAAACAGCATAAATTGCAATCTGGGGAATTGCAGTCAGATATAAATATAAGTATTATTTCTTTTTCATTGCAAATGTAGTCAGAAACTGGAACAGGGATCTGAAGTGGATGAGAAGTATTCTGGAGATACTCAAAATTTGACTGGACAAGTCCCTGAACAGCTTGACCTTACCTACAGAAACCCAGAGATCCCTTCCAGCCCCAGTTTTTCTGTGATTCTATAAACACCTCACCCCCAGAAACACGAGTTAGGTACTTGTGAATGAGAATAAGCTGGTCTCCTCCCTCATTGGGTATGGGTTCCTTGAGACTTCCAGAAAACACAGCCCATGAGTTTGCTGTGAGCATATTTAACAAATGAAACTGCATGGAAATGAGTACATAGTATCAACTTTATCTGTGTTTTGTGTGGAATCCTGGTGTACTTGCAAAGGAAGCAGGAAATCCTAATAGGAGTATTTATAATCTGAAAATGATCCCATTAGGATGAAGCTAACCAAGATAAAGTCTCACCCCTCTTCCTGCACCCTCATCTACCCCACTTGCTCAAATCATTTTATGAAATGAGTAAAGGTAAAACCTTGCCATATGCTCATCTACCACAGTACGGTGTTGTCCTGAAGGGAGGAAAAACTGAATATTCCTAACAGACTTATTTCTCCAGCCTATCAGATATTATTTTAATCACTGTGGTGAAAGTGGTTTCCCTAACAACAGTGCCTTTGTTTTACCTTTCCGTATGATGGTTACAGAGATCTGTCCATCTTGCTCTGACTAAAGATCCTGATTTTTTCAAGAGATATTTTGCTTTCTCATCTTGACATTAATAGGATCCATTCTTTGAATGTACTGATTAATATGGTAGCACACAGAAACACAAAAATTCTGAGCAGGGCTGTGCATGCTGGGCAGTACAGAGAGATATACTGAGCAAAGATATTCCCAGCCACAAAGGAATCAAAATCTCAGCACTAAGAGCATAATATGCAAATGAAGCATTGAGAAAAAAAAATTAAAAAAACAACATAATTTTGATTGCTGAGGTGAGTGGCTCGAGAGAGGACGCCTGCAAAACCGGAGCGGGGGGAGATCAGCGTCCAGGAGCCTCAGCTCAGAGCCGCGAAAGCCACCGAGGGAGCCTCAAGTCCTCGACAGGACCTGCCCAGAGCCGGCAGCTCAGCTGACGAGAGCGAGCAGCTGACTCACAGGGGGCGGAGCCAGGAGCAGCGGCACCAGCCCTGATTGGTTAAAAACCTGCCCCGGGGAGCGCGGCGAACAGGGCGGGTCGGGGCGGTTCTGGCGGGCGGGATGGTGAGCACTCGGCGTGTGAGCAGGGCCCGGCCCGGGAGCTCTGCTCTGGCTGCCCCGGCGGTGCCAGCGGAGGCACCCAGACAGAGCCGCTGAGAGGGGAGGCTGCGGTGCAGAGAGTGCCTGCACCGGTCTGGTGAGGGGAGGGTGCGCAACGGGCAGGGCTGCGCTCGGTGCTCCCTGGTGGAGGTCCTCCTGCAGCAGGGGCTGAGCTGCGGGATGCTGTCAATAGGCTGCGAGATGTCAGGGAAGCTGAGAGGAAGCAGGAATGCTTGCTCCAGGCCCAAACTGTGCAGGGGCCTCGAGCTTCACCTCTAGCTCATGAAGGAAAGAAGGAGGCCGTTAACCCGGGAAGCTGGGAATTAGTGACAAAAAAAATAACAACAAAAAAAAGAAAGAAAAGGACAACCAAAAGCAAGGGGCTTCCCCCTAAATCCCCTGTCCCCACACAGAACCGCGTTGCTGTCCTGCAGGGGGCTAATGAGGAAACGCACTCGAGCCAGAAACAGCCGGCTGATGCACTGCTAAAGAAGATCTCTACTGGTGCCGCTAGGAAAAAGCGGCGGATCGTAGTAGTAGGGGACTCTACACTGAAAGGGACAGAAGCACTCGTCTGTCGGCCTGACCCAGTCTCAAGGGAGGTGTGTTGCCTACCGGGGGCACGGATCAGGGATGTGGCAGAGAGGCTGCCTGCTCTGGTAAGTCCCATGGACTATTACCCACTTCTAGTGATACATGTGGGTGCTAGGGATATAGATAGTAGTAGCCTGGGGAACATAAAGAAGGACTACAGAGCCCTGGGGGAGGTGGTTAGGGGCTTTGGAGCTCAGGCTGTCTTTTCATCAATTCTCCAGGGTACAGAGGAGGATCTAAATAAAGCTAGGAGGATTGGCCAGGTTAATAACTGGTTAAAAGGGTGGTGTCATAGTCAGGGGTTTGGGTGTCTTGAACACAGGACCCAAGTTTGTAGGCCAGGTCTAGTGGGGGCTGGTGGAGCTGGTCTGATGATAAAGAAGGGAAAGAGCAGTTTTGATAGGAGGCTTGCCAGACTGGTCAAGGATGCTTTAAACTAGATGTGTTGGGGGAGGGGAGCATCATTCCATCCCAACACACCCAGGTTGCCAGCACTTATAATAAATGCTTGGAGCAATGTAGAAATATCCAGCCACTCCAGCCAATGAGCCGGCTTCAGCTGGAGCTCAGCTCAGATGCCTCTGTACAAATGCCCGTAGCATGGGGAACAAACAAGAGGAATTAGAGATGTGTGCACGTCTACGGCGGTATGATATAACAGGCATCACAGAAACATGGTGGGATGGCTCCTATGACTGGAGTGTTGGAATGGAAGGTTACAGGCTCTTTAGAAAAGACAGGCCTGGCAGGCGGGGAGGGGGAGTTGCCCTTTATGTTAGGGATAGGCTGGAGAGTATGGAACTCTGTCTGGGGACAGGTGAGCAGTCCACAGAGAGTTTGTGGGTCAGGGTTAAAGGGAATGTAGCTATGTGAGACATTACTGTGGGGATCTGTTACAGACCGCCGGATCAAGGAGAACCTGTGGATGAAGCACTCCATAGACAGATAGGAAAAGCCTCACGCTCGTAGGCCCTTGCTCTCATGGGTGACTTCAACCACCCTGACATCTGTTGGAAGGACGGTATGGCCCAGCACAAGGAATCCAGGAGGTTCCTCGATTGTGTAGAAGACAACTTCCTTCTGCAAGTAATAGAGGAGCCAACAAGGAGAAGGTGCCATGCTTGACCTCGTGCTCACCAACATGGAAGGGCTGGTTGGAAATGTGATGCTTCAGGGCAGCTTTGGATGCAGCAATCACGAGATGGTCAAATTTGAGATCCTCAGGACAGTGAGAAGAGTGTGCAGCAAGCTCACTGCCCTGGACTTCAAAAGAGCAGACTTTGACCTCTTCAGGAACCTGCTTAGGAAGGTTCTATGGGATGCAGCCCTAGAGGGCAGAGAGGCCCAAGACTGTTGGTTGATATTCAAGGATCACCTGCTACAAGCTCAGGAGTGTTGCATCCCAACTAGAAGGAAGTGCAGCAGGAGGGCCAGGAGACCTCCTTGGGTGGATAAGGAGCTCCTGAGGAAAATTCAATTGAAAAAAGAGGCTTATAATAAGTGGAAGCAAGGACAGGTGGCATGGGAAGAGTACAGGGATGTTGTTCGGGATGCTAGGAACCAGGTTAGGAAAGCTAAGGCCCAGTTAAAATTAAACTTAGCTAGAGGTATTAAAGATAACAGGAAGGGATTCTACAGGTACATAGCAAATAAAAAACAGACTAGGGAAAAAGTAGGCCCCCTCAGGAAGCTCTCAGGAGAACTGGCTACACAGGATTTGGAGAAGGCTGAGGTTCTGAATGACTTCTTTGCCTCGGTCTTCACTGGCAAATTCTCTGACCACACCACCCAAGTCTTGGAAGGCAGATGCAGGGACTGTGAGAATGAAGACCTTGGGCCCACTGTAGGAGAGGAACTGGTTTGAGACCATCTTAAAAATCTGAATGTGCACAACTCCATGGGACCTGATGAGATCCATCCGCACGTCTTGAAGGGGCTGGCAAGTGAAGTTGCTAAGCCACTGGCCATCATATTTGAGAAATCATGGCAGTCAGGTGAAGTTCCCGATGACTGGAAAAAGGGAAATATAACCCCCATTTTCAAGAAGGGGAAAATGGATGACAGACCAGTCAGTCTCACCTCTGTGCCTGGCAAAATCTTGGAGCGGGTTATCCTGGAAGGCATGCTGAGGCACATGAAAAACAACAAGGTGCTTGGTGACAGCCAGCATGGCTTCACTAAGAGGAAATCCTGCCTGACCAATTTGGTGGCCTTCTATGATGGGGCTACAGAACTGATGGACAGGGGTAGAGCAGTTGACATTATCTACCTGGACTTGTGTAAAGCATTCGACACTGTAACGCATGATATCCTTGCCTCTAAATTGGAGAGACATCAATTTGATGGATGGACCACTCAGTGGATAAAGAACTGGCTGGATGGCCGCACACAAAGAGTTGTGGTCAATGGCTCAATGTCCGGCTGGAGACCAGTAATGAGTGGTGTCCCTCAGGGATTGGTGTTGGGACCGGTCTTGTTCAACATCTTCATTGCTGACATGGACAGTGGGATTGAGTGCACCCTTAGCGAGTTTGCCTATGACACCAAGCTGTGTGGTTCAGTTGATACGCTGGAGGGAAGGAATGCCATGCAGAGGGACCTTGACACACTTGTGAGGTGGGCTGATGCCAACCTCATGAAGTTTAACCATGAGAAATGCAAGGTCCTACACCTGGGTCGGAGCAATCCCAGGCACAGCTACAGGTTCGGCAGAGAACAGATTCAGAGCAACCCTGCGGAGAAGGACTTGGGGGTGTTGGTTGATGAGAAAAGGAACATGGGCTGGCTTCAGTGTGTGCTTGCAGCCCAGAAAGCCAACCATATCCTGGGCTACATCAAAAGGAGCATGACCAACAGGTCAAAGGAGGTGATCCTGCCCCTCTACTCTCCTCTTGTGAGGCCTCACCTGGAGTATTGTGTGCAGTTCTGGTGTCCTCAACATAAAAAGGCCATGGAACTGTTGGAACAAGTGCAGAGAAGGGCCATGAGGATGATCAGGGGTCTGGAGCACCTCTTGTGTGAAGGCAGGCTGAGAAAGTTTGGGCTGCTCAGCCTGGAGAAGAGAGGGCTGTGTGGAGACCTCATAGCAGCCTTCCAGTATCTGAAGGGGGCCTATAGGGATGCTGGGGAGGGACTCTTCATTAGAGACTGTAGTGAGAGGACAAGGGGTAACGGGTTAAAACTTAAACAGGGGAAGTTTAGGTTGGCTATAAGAAGGCAATTCTTTCCTGTGAGGGTGGTGAGGCACTGGAATAGGTTGCCCAGGGTGGTTGTGAATGTTCCACCCCTGACAGTGTTCAAGACCAGGTTGGACGAGGCCTTGGGTGACATGATTTAGTCATGCAGTTTTAAGGGTATTATGGCAAAGGCAAAGTCTGAGGAGGAGCATATGATCCTGTCCATACCCTGTTTCCACATACCAGGTTTCCCAGCTCTTCACATCATCCAGCTGAATCTATTCAGTGCCAATATCCAAAATACCCTTTCTTCTTCCTTCAAACACTCTGCATTTAGTTCACAGCCCTAAACTCCACACCCAAAGCTTAGGCTTCTCTTTCTGCAAAACCCCATTCTGATGAAATGTGGGGGTTGTCTAGGTGATGTGACATGTAAGGTACTTCAGTAGATGCAGAGAGGACCCTGTAAATTGGGGAACATTCAACATTACTGTTTACCTCTGCATTACTCGTCACCTGCTATCAAGAATGATAATTTTTTGCTATTGCAGAAGTGATCAAGCAAGTGAGAAGTCTGTTGGGTGTTAGGATGCTCAAGATACTTTCACTGTGTTAATTAGGCTAATATTCACAGCTGCTTAGATCAGAAATCATTCATGCTGTTAAACCAACTGGTTCTTACTCTGGTCATGCTGGGAGTCCAGGGTAAGTCTTCCAGGAAACAGGCTAGTCATTGAAAATCCATCTATCCTGAAGTCATTTGAGTGTTGGGTCTCACAAAATAAAAGGGAAATGCATTTCTTTTTTCTTAATAAATATATCCAGAAGGGAAAACAAAACAATACAGAAGGGAACTGAGTTATTTAAAGTAAAGAAAAATGTTGAGACAAGACCCAAAGTTGTTTCAACAGGTCAGAAGTATTTCTGGCCTAGAAATTAGCAAATGCTTTAGCTGACTTCCTGAGGGAAGTCAGTGTGCGGAGGAGGTTGAAGATGTAATTAGAAGATGAAATTTAATAAGTTTCCTGAATGAGATTATAAAACATTATTATCCCAAAATTAAGGATGTATTGGAGGGGTTGGTCTAGATTTCTATGCTATTTTAGGTCTGCTGTGTTCCATGTGTATCTTTTGGGTATGATGTGTCACTTAATTCATTATCCCCCTCTGTACAGAGTGCTTTCCCTATGCCTGTGCAGCACACTTAAATTATAAACAACAGTAATAATTTCTGAGATTCCTATTTCATTTTGCAGTTATTTATTGGCTTTTCCCATAAAAGACTGGGCTGCTGGAGCTGGGTGATAAGCTTATTAGAAACCATAGCACAATACTCTTAACACATGATTTATGTGGTTTTGGGCCACTGCTGGGTAATCAGCTTATTCTGGATTCCATCCAGCCAACTTTGCTTGTACTTTAATCAGACCAGCTGTGATCCACCTGGACCATAGGTTTCTAAAAACTTGTCTCAGTACACTGGGCCAGATTCTCAGTGCTTTAAATTAACTTCCTACCACTGGCCACAATGGAGTATATAGATTTATATCAACAACCTGTCTGTAGTCCACAAGTACAGCAGATCTAGCACCATTAATAAAAAGTGAGCAGGTAATAATTCATTTTAATTAATGGTGTTGATGGATAGTGTAATTGTTTGAATTCATCAAAAACAATATTTAGAACTTCTGCAGAAATTATGTATAAAGTATTGTTAATAAAATCAGCACAATTTAATTTAGCCCCTGAATCAGTGAAGCACTTAAACATGGACCTTCTGAAAATGCATATACATGCTCAAGTGCTTTGTTGAATCACAATTTTAAAATCATACAGCCACAAAGAAGCTAGTCTCCTTAGACTTACGACCTAAGGATTTCTGCAAGGACTTCTGCTCATCCTCTTACTATCATTTCCAGGAATGAAAAGGAGAAGTAGAAAGCAGGTATCTATAGCCAGGGCACCTTAATTGTTTCATATTATTGCCACACTCCTTGCTCTCCACAGACAGCAACTAGATGTCTTCTCATGTGGTGGCCAACCACTAAGCCCAGCTCAGACTCTGTTGTAGGTGACAGAGTCTATGGTAGGGTGCCCTATTGCTGCTACGGAGACAATAGGGTCCCTTGAAGCTTAGTGGTGTAAATTTTGATGTATGCTTTCATTTCTGGAGTGTCACAGCAAAGAATAGAGTAAAGCAGTACCTCTTAAATAATTGCAGAGAGGGTAGTTGGGTTCAAAACCCTGAAATGGGAGATCACCTCCTGCAGCTCAAAGACAAGAGCAAGGGGCAGATGGTCCTCACTGAGATCAGCACAACACCAGAAATCTATATTATGGGGAAACCTTTTGCTGAGAATCTGTCTTTTCTTCTGGAAATGGTGATTTGGGGTTTTGCCCTTATAAGTCAAAGTATTGCTCTGGGTGGGACCAATAAGATGAGAAGGCCTGAGAGCAGTGAGTTTCTGCAACAACATGCCTATAGAGCTAATTAGCAAAAAAGGGGTAATTACTCTCAAAAATGGAGTGCAACCACCATAATACAGTTTCTGAGCCAAAATGTCCTGAAATATCAAAGTATTGAGTCAGTGATCAGGATGAACCCTAGCACCTTATGTCCTGGCAAGCTTCAGGTGAACCAGTGTCTGCCCAGCCACTGCCATCACGGCAGTTCATTCATCTTCAGCAATACCCCATCTTCACAGAGCAGAGGCAGAGCTGCAGGGAGATGGCAGATGCAGGGCTGTGTAGCGTCATTTTCACTGGAAGCAGAGTCAAGCTGTTAAACACTGACTGAGAGAAAGATCCCAATTTTGGAAAAAAAATTATGAACGGTGGGGATTTTTCCAACCTTTCACACCTGCAAACCAAATTAGATTACATTTATGGAAGGTGTGATGGAAGATAGGGTATTGGACTTCATTTATACAAGAGAACTGAAATAAATCCCCAGTTCTCTTGCATTGTCTAAGCCTCTTGCGGCTGCACATATTTGAGTTCATAATATTTAAGTTCAGCGAAATGAATTTCATATTATTAATGCTCACATGTTTCACTAAAAGGGTTATGGGTGATTAGCCAGTGGCAATCTCAAACCGTGGAAGTAGGTGAGATGCCACCTTTTCCCCTACTGTTTTTCAGTTTGAGAAGATCCAAGAAGTTGCTGCTTCTTCTGTGCAGCACTCTTCCTCTTTCTCCATGGATAAAGATGAGTGCACTGACAGACTGTTAGCACCTCCATCTATGACTGACAAAGGCACTCAGCTTAATCCAGTGTGTATTTGCCAAGATTTTCAGAGAAGATAGCTGCACATCTGTGACCTTCCCCAGTGACTTTATCCAATGCCATGCCCAGGAGATTTCACCATCTGCAACAGGAGCTGTACTGAGACCACTGGTCCGATGTTAACCCAAATAAAAATGAGGTCAGTAAGCCCATTTCTTAGAAGGGTCCCAGCAGACTTTACAGCAATACCCTTAGGCAAGAGCGGGGTTGAGCCCAGCAGTTGCCTTTCAGCAAACTTTATTCTCCCTCCAACCATAGTTCAGGAGGATCAGGTCTGCTGCTCAGCACCCAAACATCTGGCCACAGGCTGCCCAGTCCTGATCAACTCATTATCTACAGTGTAGCTGGCCTTTTGGCTGGGCTCTGGTGTTTTGCCTTCTCCTTTTATCCATTCTATTCACAAAATTTGGTTGATCTGCTCTGATTTCAGAGTCTGGTTTCTTTGATGCCCCACAGGGTTTCTCATTGAGCTCATCTTTATTCAGCCTCCACAAGCTTCCTAAGACTGAGATGACCTGAAGATACGGACAAGGGATCAGGTTTTATGCAGATGACATGCAGATTTATGTGAAGCTTATTCTTAATTATTCTTTCTCTTCTTCTGTTTTATCAGTTTGTCTTGAGGACATGGAGGCATACACGTAATTTTTTTTCCTGGTCTATATTTAATACTCCTAAAGCTCAAATCTTAATTACTGGTTTCCGGCATTGGCTTAAACATGCTGCTTCTTTCTCAAAATTCGATGAATGCAATAACAATTATCATGGCTGGCCAAGGCCATTCATCCCATTTCACCACAGCACTTGTGGTAGTCACAAATCACATCAGTACTGATTCCATCATTGCAAATACACCAGTTGAAGAACTGAAAATTCAGGTTTAGCCTTTGCTTTATGTACTTTTCCTTTTTCAACAAAGAAATACCAAATTAGTAAGAACATGGAAGAGTATTTTTATGTTCCTTTTGAGAAAAATACAGATGTTGGCCAGTACTAGAATAGTTTTAGGAAACCTGTACTTATTGGAATTTCAGCACTTTCCAATAACAGCTTGATATCAGAACAAAACCTGACGACTACGATTTCTTCTATCAGCAGCAAATTCCAACAATGACATCCAGTTTTGATCTTGGTGCACAAATCACTGGTAAGTGTTATAAACCAATGCAACAAGTTAAATGACTCATTCAAAAAGAGTAGTGCGCTGTATCTCAAGGTTTCTGAGATATGTTATTCTGAAGTTGTTGGTTTTGTTGGGTTTATTTCCTCATAGCTCATGATGAAAAATTAATTTATGTTTCTTATCATGTCCAGCACCATGATGCAACACATTACAGGTAAAGAAATGACTTCACAATTCCAGATGCTGAAATAACCGCTAGCCTGAAAATTTAGTGCTGCCCAGTCATGGTCACAACTCGATACAGAACAGTCCTCATATTTTATATTTTTTTTTATTAAATGGCATTCTATGGATGAGATGTCCAATAGCTCATTTTGGTACATCATTAACCAGTAATAGGCAAAATTTTTTTTAGTAAGTAAATATTTCTCAAAGTTGCTGCTCATTGGCCCTCCCCAAAATAGCAACATGTGGAACCTTTGAAAATATGCACAGATTAACAAGATGTCATGAGTATTAAAATCAGTTCATGATCTAGTTTCCAGAATATGACTCACTTTACCAGGGAACTCTATTACTAAAGTGAGGGGGTTTTGCTTTAGAAAGAACAATATGAGAATTATATAGCAGTCATTCAAATGCTTTCTTTTCTTTTCTCTTCTGAAATCTGCGAGCCGTTTCATTTCACTGTCCAGTGACTGTAACACTTATAACCAAGAGGGGATAAATAATATGTTGTATGGAAGAAGGGCTTTGTTGCGAATATATAAAAAAAAATGCATAAACTGAATGTCAGAGCAACTAGCCATTCTTCTGCCATATTTAAGGCCTGCATTTAATTTCTCCAAGAGAGCTTCTACAGTACTGCTGTATAACTGAATTACTTAACTAGCAAATGAATGGGAGAAATAATATCATTAAATATTATTTCTTCCTCATGAATAACATGTTATAAGCCAGAGAAGATTGAACAGATGGATGGAGATTCACAAACCCGCATTAGTCATTTGCTGTTTTCAATCTCTGTATATCCCCAGATCATTGAGAATAAATATTCAGGGAGAAAACCTCAGGTAGAGGTAAATCAGCATCTTTCTCTGGGCTTAATTGAGCTCTGCTGATTTACTAGCACATGACATTCAGAGACATCATTTCCTGTTAAAAAAAAAATATCTATAGAACAGCTGAGAAATCAAATGCCATCAGTGTGAAATGTAATTGAATTTGACAGCATTACTAGAAATAGAAATGGCACAAAGTGTATTCATACACACCTTGCTGGTTTTCATCCCATGTTCATAGCTTGAGAAAAGTCTGAAAGCAACTTGAAAATGAATGATTAATGTTGTAGGATGGCTCAGACCTGCACCACCTTGTTCACATGAGAAAATATGAATTGTGATTTTTCCCATAGGGTCATTTATTCAGCTGGAGGTCAGCCAGGATTAGCTCTGAACAACTTACTCAATGGAAACAATGATAGGTGACATTTTGGTCCTTCTGCTCATCTTGAGAAGCAGTTTACTTATTCAAGAGTCTCATTAAAATCAGCATTTCTAAGCACAGGCTCAGATGCTTTTCAGCAGGATAATGGTAAGAATCTGAGTTACTGGCTTTTTAGTTAACCATGGAGAAAAAATGGGTGCAGAATTTTTCCAGCAGATAGTATGGGTTTTCTTGAAATACATGTTTTATGGCAGCTAAGTTCAGTAATTGTCTCTGGGGAAAAGGATCAAAATGATTTAGAATAAAACATTTCCTTTGTACAGAATCATTTTATCTTAAAGTTTTTGGTATATGTTAATAGTTGCAGTTAATTTTGGCATATTGTATTTTGTATTCCTGTTGCGCCTGATGTTATGTGCTGTGCTGGGGAGAGCAATCCAGAAGCTGCATAGTTTTCATTTAGTTCTTTCCCACGGAGACAGCCTGAGAGAGCTCGGGTTGTTCAACCTGGAGAAGAGAAGGCTCGGGGGGAGACATTAGAGCAGCCTCCCAGCCTAAAGGGGCCGATAAGAAAGCTGAAGAGGGGCTTTTGACAAAGGTCTGTAAGGATAGGACAAGGGGGAATGGCTTTAAACTAACAGAGAGTAGATTTAGATTAGATATTAGGAGGAAATTCTTCATTGTGAGGGTGGTGAGGAACTGGCACAGGTTGCCCCAGAGAAGCTCTGGCTGCCCCATCCCTGGCAGTGTTCAAGGCCAGGCTGGACAGGGCTTTGTGCAACATGGTCTAGTGGAAGGTGTCCCTCCCTGTGGTAGGGAGGGGGAATGAACCAGATGAACATTAAAGCCTCTTCAAACCCAAACAATTCGGTGATTCTGTGATTCACATTCTTAATGTTGAATATTACATAAATATTTTCTCCAACATTAATCACTTTGGAATTATTTGGTTTTTTGAACTAGATTCGGACACTTTATCTTTTCCTTCTGCTTTTTGAAAGGCAATTTTTTTAAGCATTAATATTCTTTGGGACAGTTTTCTGATTGATGCTATTCCTAACACAAAAGGGTGAAAACCTTTGTGTAACATAAATTCTATTTTTGTTTGTTTATCCCATGAGCTCACTTTGAGTAACTTACCCATCACCCAGCCAGGACTGACTCTATTTTAAATAGCTTTCCTGGAGACACTGAATTTGTAAAGCACATTCTGAATACATAAATATCAGTACCTCTGGAAACCCAACTTAAAAATTTACATTTATTCAAAGAACAGAATCTTATTGTGTGATCTTAAGTCTGAGTCCATCAACAGAACTTGCAATTTGAATATCAAACCCCCAGTGCCTGCGCATACCATGCTGACCAAGATCTAAGTTACAGAATTTTTGTGCTTTGGGTGAATAGGGCAGGGTGCAACACAAATTATGTATTTTCTGGTTTTAAGGTGATTCCTATTGTTACTGTAGTATTCTTATGCATTTGGTCCTTAAATTCACATTTCCTGTTTCTCCACTGTTTCACTAATCTTCATCTAATCTCCTATTCACGAGTGGAAAATGATCATACGGCAGTATCGTATCACCACCATCATAACTTCATTTTGTTAAAGTATTTCTGCAGGAAATTTATAATTTATTAAAAACGTTTATCTATTCTTGAATCATCTCTTCATTGTAATAGATCCTCTAGAGCTCACAGAAATTCTTCCAAGAGCCTGTTTGAATAAGATTGCTTCAGAACAATGAAAGGCATTAAAGAGCCTATTAAAATTCCCTGTCTTTTTTTCCATTATATAAAGCTTCCAGGTGGGTTTGTCCATTAGGAGAATGAGGTTGGGTTGTGCATCTTGAAGCAAGGAGCTGTGCAAGAGGCAATGTCTGGGGACATTGCTGTATCCCAGTCAGGAGTACCGTGGAGCAAGGCAAGCAGCACAGATAACACCTCCAACAAGCAAGGAAGCAAAAAGGCATTGCCAGCCATATCTTGGGCTGCATCACAAGCAGAGCGAGCAATAGGTTGAGGGAGAGGATTCTCCCCCTCTACTCCACTCTCATGAGACCACACTTGTAGTACCACAACCAGCTCTGGGACCTCCAACATAAGAAGGACATGGACCTGTTGGAGCAAGTCCAGAGGGGGACCAAAAGGATGCTCCAAGGGCTTGAGCACCTCTGCTATGGAGACAGGCTGAGAGAGTTGGACTTGTTCAGCCTAGAGAAGAGAAGACTCCTGGGAGACCTCGGAGCAGCTTCCAGTGCCTAAAGGGGACAACAAGAAAGCTGGAGAGGCGCTTTTGGCAAGGGCTTGTAGGGCTATAACAAGGGGGAATGGCTTTAAACGACAAAAGGGAAGTTTAGATTAGATATTAGGAAGAAGCTGCTCTCTGTGAGGGTGGTGAGGTCCTGGCACAGGTTACCCAGAGTAGCTGTGGCTGCCCCATGCCTGACAGTGCTCAAGGCCAGGTTGGAAGGGGCTTGGAGCAACCTGGTCTAGTGGAAGGTGTCCCTGCCCATGGCAGGGGGGTTGGAACTGGATGATCTTTAGGTCCCTTCCAAACCAAATCATTTTATGATTCTATGAAAAGATGAGGTCTGAGAGCTCACACAGAGCAAGAATTGGGCCAGAAAGAGTTGTGGGATCTGCAAAGGCAAATGTGGTGATCTTCCCTATGAAATGTACCACTTGCTTGGGAATCCTGAACTAAAGTTCATGGGAACATGGGAGTAAATTGTGCATGAGATACTGTGATTTGCACCAAACGTAGCAGTTGTAAATGTCTACTCACTGTAGGATCAAAAAGCAAAATTGTGTTGGACATAGGATAAAACTCATTGAAAGGCTGTGATGAAGGCAGGCTTTGAGAGTGCTGAATCATTAGTTGTTGGTGCTCTTGAGATTCAAAGATGGATTTCACTGAAAAGAAGTACCCAGACTTCAGATCATTATCTGGACCTTCTCAGATGACTTGAAAGAGAAAAACTCAGCCAAATAGCTCAAGTAAATTACCTTCCTTGCAAGACTCTCGCTACTTCTAGCTCAGGAAATCTGTATGAAAAAAAAAAAAAAAAAGCATCTATTTATCATGCTGTTACCATTCTCAAAAATAGGTTTTCAAATATAAATACAAAACTTTGACAAATTATCACAAAGTTGATTTATCTTCAGGTTTGGGTTTGGTGTGTTTTTTGCACCCTGAAAAAACACACCACTAGCTTTTATTTGACTCTCAGTTCAGAAACTTAATTAATTTCTCATCTCAAAGCTTCTTCTCTGGAAATGCTTTTCTTGAAAGTTGGGGGTTTTGTAAAATCAAAGCTGCTTTTCACTTTTTGTCTCCTGGTTTAAGCAGTAACAACTTCCAAAAAGCAGATTTCAAGAACAACCTAGAATATTTGAGTCAGATTTGGGAGCAATTTAATACCTTTCCTAACTCATGTGACAGTTCCTGAGTTTCTCTGTACTTTATACTTTTCTGTTCCTGTCTTAGAAGGAATCCGAAAATGCCTGGAAAAAAATGGAGATCTGCATTTAATTAGCTTTTACACTTATTTGAACAGGAAGAAAAGAAATATCAGTGCAGATTCAGTTCTAATACAGTGCTACAGCAGACAGGGTGTTTTTCCAACTTTATTTAAATCCTCTCCTTCGTCCTCATAGTGAATACATTAGTAGCACTGAAGTATAGTGAATTCTCTTGACCTGGAAAAAGTAAAACCCTGAGTAGGGATGAAAGAACACCTGCAATAGAAACCTCAATTTCTATTTAGAGAAGCACTTCAGTGAGCAGACTTGGATGGAGAACAACAGTACTGTCTGACCCCTGGGCAAAACTCAGCCACCCTGGCATAGATATTGAACAGTCAGGAGAAGCTGTCCCCATACAGAAATGGGCTCTGATGGCTTGTGTAACCAGTGTACAACCTGTGGCTGCTTATGTGATTTGTGGATTGTGCTTTGTCAGGATTTTTTTAAATAAGCCCCACTAAATAAACAGGAAATTGGACAAGGGGTGCAGCATGTAGATGCCTTAGATCTGGAAGGCTGAAATCTTCGGGGTTTTTTATAGACCACAAATTTTCATATTTCTGAAGTTAGCCCTAATAGGAGGTGAAATGAGCTCCCATAATAAGATGGTTGGAGTCATGACTAATTGGCAAGTATATGCAATGTGAAATAACAAGGGACCCTGTTTGCCACCAAAACCTTTGAAAATGCTGCTTCTCTGTATAATTTATACAGGCCATCATGGCGTTTACCCAACCTGGAGGGATGAAGCCAGATGCTCAGACATATATGCAAACTAATTGCCAACAAGCCAGGTGTTGTGCAAAGGTTAGATCTTAGCTACTGAAAGCTTCCAGACTGGCTTCCTCTTGCAACCATTGTACAAAACCATCTCAGCTTGGATCCAGCATGGTTCCAAAATGGCTTTTTTTCTCCCTAGTGGTGCTGGGAGAATGTTTCCTGGTACACAAGGTGTCTCATCGTGGGAAGCTTTTTCCTCTGGGTCCTGTGCCAAAGCTGCTCTGTCTGCCCTAGGAAATGCCACACGTCCAAGGCAGCCTCAGAAATAAAAGCAGGAAGGCTTTAGAAGAGCAGGATACAATTAACTCCCAAGTAGCTCCTAAAATGATTTTTCCAGTCACTCTCTGACTCATCAGGACTCACAAAGAAGCTTGGACTTCTTCAGTCTTCATTGAATTCCAGAGAAGGAGGTATATCCCCATCTAACTCCTCCTGGGAGGGGTCCTGCTCCTGACACCAACTCTCCATATAGGCACAGACGACACGGGAACACATCAGCCAGCAGCAGGCAGTGGAGCTTGAGAGCCATAACCTGCAAGTCTCAGAAAGGGAAAATGGCCTTTCCCAATCTTTTAGAGTTGCTGAGATGGTAAGTTGAAAGATGGAGCTTCAGCTGCTCTTCCTGAGCTGAAAGACCTGGAAGAATGGTATCATTATCACTCACTCTTCTCACTTTTTCTCTGACATGAGAAACAAAGCCATATTGGGCCAGGTGAAGTGCACAAGTCTGACATTGATGTTAATGTGTCAGGGAAGGATGATAGCTCTGGGCTGAAGCCAGGAAATAGATCTTATCTAATATGGTTCCAGTTTTAATGGGTAGTCCAAGACTGCATCACAGTGGTGTGGCAGCTCTCCTGCTCTGCAGCATGACCTGCCAAGGATCTGATAATGCTCTGCAGGACATCTGTGCCCAGGCAGGGTGCAACTCTGTGCTGCAGACCATGGGACTGATGCAAGGTACTGATGGAAAATGCAGGAGGTAAAAGCCAACCTCCCAGGAGCAAGTGAAGAGCAACCTTTTACCAAAGTCTCAAGAAATGCCAGACTGAAAATGTTCCCAATTTGGTGGCCCTGGACCAGCCTGAGGTTCTATAGGGTCAAGTTGCTCCCATCTTTCCAAAATGGAGACCTCCAGTAGCCTACAGATTGAGCTGCCAGCAAATCCCTGGCCATCCAGAAACAGTCAAAAATGTGTGCTAGCGCCAGCTTTGATGTGTTACAGCTGTAAACTCTCTGCTAGCTGATGCACTGCCGCTGGTTTTAAAAATATAAATCAGCTGCTCAATTTCTTATCAAATCCAAATTTTAGATCAAATGTCAGTTTGAGGACCTGGGAGAGCTGGCAGAAGGAGGGAGAGCTACATTACCTGGACACAGTAGGGTGTTAGTGAAAGAGCATTTTTGAAAAGCAAAGAATGTTAGGCTATATTTTTTGTCTTTGTACGAAAGCTTCTTATGACAGCTTTGATGCTAAAATGAGAGCGAAAACTATTGCCAGATTTGGTGTTATTTATTACAGGTATTACTAAGGTACTTTCATACTCACTGAACACCTTGAGCAGATTTCCTCTCTGAAGTCTGTTCACATTATTGTTACAATCTGGGTGTAATTCTGCAGTTGTCTTTTATTTACATAGATGTATTGCCATAAATGAAGTCCTTGTGCGCTTTCATAACACACACAACATGACCTTTATGTTCAAGTATCAGGCAGAAAGCAGGGCTCCAGCAGTCTTCTAGCTGTTTCAGCAACAGGCAGCTATGTCAAGAACATAGAAATATGGGACCAATTTATCTGTATTCAGAAGATGTGAGGCAGAAATATTTGCTTTCCAAAACCTGCTTCCTGCCCAGTGCTCACCTGTGCCCAGCAGAACATATCACTTGGGTGCCTCAGTCCGCAGACCCAGAGCTCCGTGGAGGAGCTGATCCTGTAGGCAAATACAGAAATCAGGACTCTTAAGAGCTGCAAAGGTGAGTTGGGCTTCATGACTAAATGCACTCAAAGAGCATAAGGGCTTGCAATGGGCTTGCAGCCTTAGCTTCAACCAGATCTGCTTGATTCTTTCCTCCCTCTCCTATCTGACTTTGCATTCAGTGGCACTTACACATTTAAACATCTGGGAGGCAACCTTGGAGGCCAAACCTTGGACACTTAAAATATCTTCCGCTACTGTGGTCTGTAAATTTTTTCTTGTAGAGTGTATGAAAGAACAGATACTTGTGCAGCAATTTTAATCAGGCAAAACTGAGGCAAAGGACTGATTACGAAGTTATTTAGATGACACACTTCTGACTGCAGCTTTGTAATCAAACGGCAGCTACCATTCAGCCATGTAATAACCAGGAGATTGTACATCTGCCTTGCTCTGCATATTTATAAAGAATGCATTGCTAACACTTATTTACCTTTATTAGATACATTCTCCATAATTAGCTGAGCTACCATGAGCAGTTTTCATTTCCTGGCCTAGCTGTAACTGTATTTACATTAAAGGTGTCTAATTTTTCAATGTTCTCTTGGAAGCAGATGAAGATTTGTCAAAGCAAAAAGTACATGTACCATAATCTCAGAATAAATTAAGAAGTTCACACATCAAGAAAGTTTACTTTCAACAGACACCAGTTTATTTGAGTCAGAAAAGTGTTTGTGGTAGGAAGTAAGGGGTTCAGTGTGCCGTGCTTGTATCTAAGAGTGTCACAGGAAAAGGCCAGACATTAAGAGTAGGCAAAGCAGCCAAAAAGTGGCAGCAGCCCGGAAATTAGTGTGCAGGGTCTAGGGGATTCATCATGTTACACAAATAGACTAGAAGGTTGAAGGATGAATGCTGATTTCATCAGAAGATCTAAGAAAATTTGTGGGGTTTTATTTTGGTCCTATTGATAAACACACCATTTGGAAAAAAAAAGTCTCCCTCCACTGACACTGTTTTGATGACGCTACGTTTCAGTTCACTTAAGGTGCTGATTAACAAATGTTAAACATTCACTAAAAAGAGATAGGTTATGAGATTTCTGTGGCACAGGACAGAACAAAACATTTGACACCAGAAGGACTCTGTAGGTGACCAGACAAGAACGCCACAATAGAAAGGTGAGTCAGCAAGACTTCCAACCCACCATACAAGCAGGACTGAGACCTATTGGTTCAGAATATCTCATAAGGATTGGCTCATCTGGGTATATACAGGCTGAAACTCTATAAAGACATATGTATTAAGCAGAGGCCATTTCCATGGCATCACTCAAGTCTTCCGTAAATTTGTATTCAGCAATAAAATTTCATCAAAGACAACAACATCTGTTCCTTTAGTTCACATCTTTATCGACATTCAAACATAAGGCACAACTTGTTTTTAAGTTATTTGGGTTGGAACACATGTGCTTCGCTGCTGTTGAAATCGACACAAATTAATAACCCAGCAGCCAGATTTTGAGATGTGTCAGCATGGGGTGAGGCTCATCTATCAACTCTTAATAGTTCTCTGCTCCATATGTAAGAGTTTCAGCTGTCACACTTGCCTGCATAAACAGCACTGGGGATGCAAACCGTCTGTGGGAGAGCTCGAGGGGATTGTACTGTGGGGAGGGTCATCTCATCAGAAGAGCTTAGGGAACATTTGCAGACCTGGTGTGCTACCAGGACACCCCAACCCTCCACAGCAGTGACAGCTACACCTGTCCTGTGTTTCAGTGTGTAGCCTGGCAAGTAGCTGCTGTTTCTGCAAGGCATTTACATCCCACCCCCATGACGCAGGGATGGAAAAATCTGCTGCCTCATCTTGCTCTCAAAATGATCACTGCCCTATTTTTCTTCTCTTTAAAAGCTGCACTGCATCATAACTTCCAGAAAGTCCAAAAAAAGAACAGGATTCTCTGTTTTCTCATGTTCAAGCCAAGGAATCCCAAAGGGTTTCATTTTCACATCTGTCTTAGGGTTTTTTTATGTGGTTGGTGTCAATAGAAATCTGAGGTCACAATCCCGATGATAACATTATTTGCCCTCAGTGTGGATTTAATCTATGAAAATTATATGGGGAAGATTGTATTTCCATATGGAAGTTGTTTTAATTAATGCTCACTTTTTTAATGCCTCAGAGACTGATACCATATTAGGAAGAGAAATTGAAAAGATTTTTTGAAACTCTTATTAACAATGTTATATTGAGTTAAGGAGAGACTGTAGAAAAGAACCAGGTGTAGAGATAAGCAAACCCAGACCTTTCCCCAAGCTCAGGTACTTGCACTGATATGACATGACCTCAGAATGGAAGTGATTTCTGGCATCACTAAGCGTAGCATGTCTGTTTTTCTCTCTGTCTTTGTAGGAACCATAGGTGTATCTCAGATGCCTTGCTGGGTTGAGAAAAGGTCTAAGTCTCCAAATGTTTTAACCTCTCATCTTGCAGAGCTGATTCTGGCTACAGTGAGGAGCACCTGCCTCTCCCCAGGGGACCAGCACCGTGGCTTGCCCACCCTGGCTAAAGCCAAGCAAGAATTTGTCTTTCCAATGTTTTTTTTTCACAGTGCTTATTGGAAGCACTAGTTTGACCTGCCCTTATAGACGGATGTTGGTGCTAAAAGCATTAGTAGATTAAAGAGAAAAAACATGGTCTGTGTCATTAATGGCTGGATGGTTTGACTATTTCAATTATACCTCTCAGAGGTGGGAGCCTTAGCTACATTTATACAATCTGCTTTTTTGTAGAAGAGAACATCTTAGAGCGAAATTACACTTCCCCAAAAGGCTGGTCCTGGTTCTCCTGTTAATTGAAATCACACAGCTGATGATGTTCACTAGGCATTGACTCCAAGATCTTAAGAAATGCTATTGTCACTATAAAAGACTACATTTACTGTATGCTGATTAGTGAGCATCTGTGGATATTATTTAAATAAAGTGATAATGATATAACATCAACAATTAAAATACAGGAATTAAAAGATATAAAGCTGCATATGCAGATTCACCCTCCAAGTGGAGTTCTTCCTGACGCTATCATTAATTTCAGCATCATAGACCACTTTTAATCTCAGATACTCTGCCTCATTCCTTGCCCACAGAATAGAAGTCACTCCCTTAATAGGAGAAAATCAATATTTTGCTTTTTAGCATTGTTCAGTATGCCATCTAAGTCCTGCTATAATGTGTGCTCTTCAAACCCTGCTCCAAAATCAGATATACTACCTACTCATTTAATTTTCTAGGCGAAGGAGGAGTGGTTTTACAGACTGGGAGCAGATGCATAGAGCACTCAGGGCTGAAAGCCTCCAGTAATCGTGGACATTCGTTTTGAAACACCAATTACAGTACTTTTAGCTCATTTAGCATTACTAGCATGGTCTGGATCTGGGACTCCATACACAGCTGTGAATGCTTAGCGCTTCTGCAAGCCTACTACAAGGGTTCACTGGGCAAGCACTCAGAAATCAGGGAGCACAAAGCTAGGGGGGACTGCCCGTGGAAAACCTGACTTATGAGCCAAATCCCACAAAGCACACAGACACATGCCTCATGCAGTGAAACACAAAATCTGTGATCTTCTGCTAGGGATGACAAAAAAGAATCACTAGTAAAAGGCAACCTCAAAATCTCTGCACATGAGGCAGAAAGCTGCCTAGAGCTAGTCTCAGGAAAAGACTGAACAGAGGGATACATGTGAACCTCTGCAACTTTTGTTATGCCCAAGAAAGAGTGACTGAGAAAGTATCTCCATCCCCTCATAATCCTGAGCCAAGAACTGCAAATTCTATCCTAAGGATGTTCTTGAAGGACATGAACAGGTTTTCCCTTATGTTTCAGACAGAGAGGGAAAAGGAAGAGGACTTTTGTGTAAGAGCTGTGGATAACAACTTCCCCTCCTGGTAATGCCTCTTCCCCACCACTCACTCTCCATTCAGTCCCACTTCCTTCCCTATATTCCTGCTAGGACAAAGTGTATGTGCACTGCTCCGTAGGTCCAGCTCAGGAGCATCCTAGCTATGTGTGCTGCTAAAGAACTGTGGGTCATAAAGGAGGAGCTGGGGTGCAGCTATGGGAATGAAAGCTGTGTGGGATCTGCTCCACCTTCATTCCCACTGCCATCAACTGCAAGCTTCATAACAGAATAGCCACATGTCGTTACTGGCAGATGCCAACCAAAACTGCTAATTTTCATCCAGAAACACTCTGCAAAAGCTGGTAGCCAGAACACTTCCTACAGTCAAGACATGAAACGTGCTTTTATGAAGCTCTTGTTTTAGTAATGACCTCAGTACAGAATTGCTGGTGAGTGCTCCATTCATTGAACTTGCCGGTTAGTACAAGCTGAGAATGCATCAATTTGCATGGGTTATGTCTTACTAACATGACTGGCAAAGAGTACCTTGCTTAAAAGAAAAATCATTATCGTCTTCAGAAAAGGAAACAACCAACAAAAGAGGACCAAACCAAAGGATGACCATCATAACTCTGCACTGTTGGCTGCATCTGCCCCAGCAAATGAAACAGTCCCTAAGCACAAAGTCAAGCTGTGGACCATAATCATCTGTGATCCTTTGGTCTGCTTCAGACAGTGCTCTACCAAACAGGCTTCAACACAGCTTGGCCAACAGCACAGGGCAGGGACAGTGCCCAGTAGGCAAGATGAAGCAGGTCACCAATTTTATTTACTAAGCTAGAGATAGCTGTCCTGATCCAGTCCACAGAAACATTTGTGTCAGTGCACACACTGTATACTGATACAAGAGATTTGGAGGAATTTTTCATCAACCAAAGAGGTGTATAGTGACCAAAGCCTGTAGATCTGACATTCGTAGTGAAAAACATAGCCTTTGTTATCATCCCTGTGAAAGCCAGACCTTTCTTGCAGGTATCTAGGCTGAAAAATTTAGGTTTGGAACAGAGAGGGAGAAAATGGTTCAATTTCACATTTCTGGAAGGTAATTATTTCTGTAGCTGCAGTACTTTGCCATTAATCTCCTTTATTCTTCCAGCCTTTCCTAGCTCAGGGACAAGGGCAAGTGTCTGTGTGACATGGGCTATTGTAAATCAGCCCTGCTATTCCATCCATCACTGTAGTGAATGACAGCCATGTATGTCCTGCCTCAGCACAGGCTGCTGTGGCGTGCAAAACTCCTTTCACCAAAACAAAACACAGACACTGAGCAAATTCTCTGAGTTTATTAGCACATCCTTACTCTTTCATCCTTCTTGCATTAGGAGATGGATGTCAGTTCAATCACTTCCCTAGGGACTCTGGAGGTAGAATGTGTAAACCTTTGTCAGAGGTGATGTAGATTGAAGTCACCCTGTAACAAGAAGAACTCTCTTCTCAGGGGGAAATCCTTTTGGAAATTCTGCTTTTTGTGTGTGAGAGCAAAAGTTGTTTGCAACAGTAGTTACCATCAACAGAAGAGGTGATGAAGTGGCTTGAAAGCCTTTAATAATTGAAGGACTTTTTCAGTCATCATTATCTCCAGTAGACTGCAAGACACTGCTTACACATCCCGTGCTCCACACTTCATGCTCAGCATCCACAGCTGATCTGCCACTCGCTTCATAATTTATTCCCAAGAGCTTGACTTGATGGAGTAGAATGGAAGGTGTATCATTGATTTTTTAATGGGTTTAATTCCAGACCTGTCTTATGATCGTCATCTCATGGCAGAAATCTGAAGGTCTGAAGTGTATGAATTTCTCAGTCTGTAGAGGACTTATAGGTAATGCCTATACTGGACATTGTTAAGATTTGGCTGGACAGGGTGTAGGGACATCTAGTCTAGGGCATGCTTGGCCAAGAAAGGTTATACCAGGTGATCCTTGAGGTCCCTTCCAACCTGATATTCTGTGATTCTACGAATTTCTCCCATGGCTGTGGAATTTGGCACTACAGATGTTGGCAGCTTTTGAAGGTGGGGAAAAAAAAAAAAAGAAATCTCCTGTTAACAGTAGAAAAGCTTGGAATCCTGATTGTACCTTATCTATCCCTCATGCAATGGAATTAATCTTTTTTGGCTTTTAGTACCTAAAATTCAAGCTTCTAATCAAAACTGCATACCAACCCTCCTTCTGTGTAGTAGAGTGGCACAGTTTCAGTGGTTGACTCATAAAAGCTGCAATAAGAGGAATGAACCACTCTGGAGATGCTCCAGACAAAACTTTTTTCCTAAAGACTCCCCAGTGCATGTCACCGAACTCCTCAAGTCAGTGCTATTTTACATCAGTTGACTTCCACAGTCCAGCCCCATGAAACCTAGACACTGCTGAAGTTGCTTACAACCTGCAGATTGTTCACTGACTATTGAAGAAAAGCTCTTACGAAAAAATCCTATTTACAACAACAGAAGACCCTATTTTACACTTTTTTGACATTTCACTACATCAGACTCTCATAAATTTTCTCTCCAGTGCAGAAATATCATCTCATAAGCTCATGAAATGTGATCTGATGACCATAACAAGCCAACAGATCAAAGAGGAGCTGCCAACCTGAGCATGAGAAAGGCTGAGCATCTCTGCCAAAGTAAGTGGGTGCTGAGCACTGGGGAGAATCAGGCCACAGAGAATCCCAGACTTTTCATCCCAGGTTAATAAAAGTGACAGCATGGATTCCAGATGGCTGGTGTATCTCAAGAGACTTACCTCCTACACGATACAGATTGCTCTTCTACATCATACATCCCAGTGTGTTATTAGCCTGCTTTGTTGTGAAAAACAGTTTACTATTACTTCCTGCATAGTGCCTTCTGAAGTTTCTTCAGGGAAATTAAAAAAGCATGCTAGGAAGCTATTTTCTGAGCTGATTGTGATGTGTTTCCCCATTATTCCCACCCAATCTCATAACATACCAGTATTAACAAAAGTTCAAATGACTTCTGGTTTTCTCTGTATACTTGGAACAGCTAAATATGGGCCTTGTATCACTGTCACTGAAACAAAAATGTCTGGGTTGGTTTAGGTGTTACTTGAAAACTTCATAGCACTGCAAATTTTGCTGGTGGCAGCCAAATTGGTGTGCATTTAATATGGGCAAGACAAAAAGCTTTTGCAAGTGTCAAGCAAAACTTTAATGAGGAAATAGCAAAAACACTAACTGAAACATTAATTTGAACACACCGAATACTCTAGGGCTGAAGCTGGAATAAATGCCTGTCAATTTTATCCAGTGTAATGGCATCAGGGATGCTGGTACAAAAGACACTGATAATGAAGATATTCCTATTTGGATATACAGCAAAATATTAATTTGTTCCCCTAATTAAACTTTCATATAGCATTTTTGGTGTGGTTGTTTTCTAAGATTATGCAGTGTTGTGCATTCCTTCTGAATGAAATATTCATAGATACATGGACTGAACTCCTTAGATGCTCTGCTGCAGCCTGTATCTTTTACAGTAGTAACTGCTAACATTACAGTGTTGAATACCTTGTTCATCTGCATGGAGAAGCACAAGAGTGAGACAAGTCTGGGCTTGTGGCTGGCAGGTGATCAAAGTTGAGAAGAAGCAACAAAGGTGGGTTTTTTTTCCTCTGACTAGAGTGTTAGCAAAACTATAGTTGATGTCCTGATTTAATAACCCTCTAGCCATGACAACCTGCAGCTTATTTTCACCTTCAGAGATGCTTTTTGTTACAGAATGGATTGAAGGGAGGTTTTCACAGCAGCCCTGGTGCTGTCATTTTGCCATGCCCATTGCATGTCAGAAACTCTTTTTAATCCCCCTCTTTGCTACTGGCAGACATTTCTGATTTTTACAGGGAAAGAAAGGAGATTCTACTCCCTGTATTACAGCCTATGTAACTCCCACAGAGGAGGGAAAAATATCAACAGTTTGGGAAGTTTTGAGAGCATTACAGCCCACTGAATGCGCACAGCCCAACAGGGAATATGTTGTATGCTACACCAAAGCTATGATTATGATATTTTACTCACTGGCATGTCTTTTATGTATAATAGTTACCCACAGTGCTGTTATATGGACCAACAGAAAGTGTAATTTTTCATTAAATGTGACCATAAGACTCATTAATAAACAGAATCACAAGGCCTTTGTGATGATTTCTAGTTGCTGGAGTTTTGCTCAGGCTAAATTAATGTCTCCAGCAATGACATGCATTCATCCTTTTCTCCTTGGAGGCCATTCTACAGGTTAATGCACCTTAAAGCTCCTTGTGACTGCTCTGTCTCTATCTCTGCTCTTTATCCCACCAGATTTCTCTTCAGCATTACACTTTGCAAGACACAGGGTTTGTTTTGTTTTGTTTTGTTTTTTTACCTTTTTTTAATATTCCTTTTATTTTGTGAAGAAATGACAGAGAAACACAAGGTTGCACAGCAATTATTCTGCTGCTAACTAGGGCCTTCTGAAACCTTCTGAGCACCCCATTTGCATTAACACTAATGTCATCCATCTGCCTCAGAAAAATTGTGCTGCCTGTCCCTGCTAAGCCGATGGACTCAGTAACCTTCCAGGAATCACTTCATCATGCCTCCTCTTTCTTGTTTACAGGTGCCTACCACTGGGGAGTGGGGAGTATTTACTACTCTGATAAAGCTGTATAAACAGGGAGTTTGGATTTCTGTAACTTTTTTAAGCTGCTTTATCCGGGGAATTGTTTGTTTATTTTTATAGCTACTCAAACCCATGCGGCAAAGTAGCTGGGAGACAGCACTGCTCAAAAGACTATTTCAGATTAACACAGCTCATAAGCAATTCTATCAGTACAGTTGTACTAACATTAAGCAGTTGACGTGTTCCAATACAAAATGTTCTTAAATGAACTGTTGATATAATTTCACAAAAATATGTATTAAAATCCCTGGTGCTGGGCAAATGCAGGCAAATGCATTTGAATATGATACACAGAAGCCTTGAGAATAAAAGCAAGATGATTCTAGAGAGCTACTCTTGTTAGGATTTATGGGGGACACAACACCATATATCAAAGAACTCCAAGGAGCCTCTTATGATTGTAAAATGGCCTTGAAGAGGGAAGTTGTTGCATGTAAAAGAGAAAAGTTATATGCCACTTATACTGGAAATAGTTCAGTGCTCAATATGAGTGGTGATAGAAACAGTGGAAAGGAAGGGAGACAGCTCAGGAAAGAGCCTGATCAGCAAATGAAAGCACAGAAAATATTGTAGGTACTTCACAAGATAAATCCTGACTGACAGCTTCAGTCTTTTTTTTTCCATTTTTTCTTTCTCTCTTCTTGTGTTTTTTGTTTGTCTGCTTCAACCAAAGCTCTTTCCTTACTAAAATCCTAGTGAGAACAACAAAATATCATTTGTGTCATATTGCTGATGAAACATACAAGCTGTCATCTTCTGTTGCTGGCATCTTTCCTTTTTATCTCATGAAGGCATCCCTGCCCTTTCTGCTGCTCACACTGCCTTTTGATCTTTCCACCTCGCCGTTTCCTCTGGTGATGCCACTATTTGATATACTCCAACACTCCAAGAGAACAGTATCCACCTAGGAAAAAATAAAAAAGACAATGCATCTTGTTTTGTATCACCAGGGTTCATCAAGATGAAAGAAAAAAATCCTTGTGCAAGCTCAGAAATGGTTAAAAAAAATAAAGTTAAAGAAACAAGGAAAAGGAAGTCAGTGATGAATGAGAATAGGCCTCTGTCCCTGATTATAAATACAGTGTGAAGTGACACAGTACAGTCTACTATAAGTAGTAGTAATAGGCTGTAGAAGCAGACACATAGAATTACAGTGCTTGAGCTGAGAAGCTATCACCGAATCATTCATCTGCTGTCCCATATAAGAGAAACCATTGAATTTCACCTCCCTTTAACCCTAATAATTTGTACTTAGGTCAAGTGTAACTTCATTCCAAAGATATCTATTCCCTGAGTAATCTTGAGACAATGTGAAATAGGTCACAATCAGCACACTAAGACATCCTTTGATCTCACTTTTCTTATCATATGGCAGTAGCAACAGCACAGTGATGGGAGGGAAGCCTGTATCACCTCTTTTGCAGGTGCCTAGAGTGGCATGATGGCACCATAAAGCACACTGCAATTATGAAAATGATTCTTCTTAATACATCACAGTCTTCTACCCTTTTCATGAAGTCAACAGGGGAATAAAGTTGCATATAAAGGTTCATAAAAATCCATTGCTTAAAACCTTCTTTTAACAGAAGTGTTACAGCCTAATGCTCTTCAAAGCGCAATATATCAATCATTACAAGGATAAACACAAAATAAGCAGTCAAATCTCACATTAGCACTTTTTCTGCCTCTTATCTGTGGTGAGGTGCTGCTGCTTGTGAGATTACAGCATCTCCTTACATGGGGAAGGGGCAAACTCATCACAAAAAGGGTAAACCTGCTGGGTCACCAAGACAACTGTATTCAGGACTCTCGAACTTACATGATTTTATTGTGCAAGTACTTCCAAAACAAGCAATGGGATGTACCACCAATGTTCTCACCATTTTTTTTTTTTACTGTCTTTGGCTACAAAGAATCAAGGAATCTGTGCCGAGCTCCCTGCCCTACTCCACACTGCGCCCTGGAAATAAAGCCAGGAGATAGCCTCGATGAGACTTTCCATGCTGTGAAAGGAGTCAATGCAACCTCTGAAGTAAGAGGGGAAAACTTAAATGGCAGTTGTCCAGCTGTGCCTCTTGCCCAGCAAGGGCAAATTAGGTCATTCCCCAGACCAGCTTCACTGAGCACCGTGACTTGGAGAGCTGCCCAGCAGCACTGAGCTCCTCACTTTGCCCAATTTACCCTTCAGGATTTCAAAGATCATAATGCTGGAAGTGTCTCTTTTTTTTTTTTTTTCGTTACATAAGAAATAAAAGACCTTTGGTATGAATCCATGTGCAGTATTTCATGTTCATGACTACATCTCATTTTCAGGGTATTTTATCTATGTTTTCTTCAGTGGAAGAACCAAAAAAGATGTTTCATTTTGGTTTGCTTCAAAGAGGGGATAAGGGACCCTTAAAATAGGAAACCAAAATTATACAGTTTCTCAAATCCCCACAAGTCCAACATGAGAATCAGAATGAAGCATAATTTCATTTCCAAGTTATAATTGTAAGAGACATTTTAATGTTCAGTATTTCTTGTGATTACTTATGTCTTCCCATGGAAAATATTAACTGAGATGGAATTGAATTTTTCCCACAAAATTTTTAAAGTATAAAAAAATTAACATGGCTTGTCCTTGAACCAACTGCCATCTTGCTCTGATTTTCTGTTTTCTGAAGTTACTTTTATGATAATGTCACTTCAATAATTTAAGTGATTTTTTTTAAAAATACGGGGACTTGGATTTTTGAAGCATTCTGAAGGTGAGGGAAGAATGGATGAGTGTACCCACTCTCAGCTAAATTGTAATTCGAGGAGGTATCCAGATGGGCGGGGTAGTGTAAGCCTTGCAGTGCGATCATGTTGGTATCCCATAGGGCACAGCAGAACGATCAAACCACAGACCTCAGGGAAAGCGAAGGTAAAAAGAGTAGAGACAAATCCTCTCCGTATTTATCTCTGTGATCAGTGCTAAGAGAGACCGGTTCTCCAAAGCTTGCATTGAAAAAAATATCTTCTGTTAAATTCTGTGAGCAAACCAGTCAGCGCAGAGGTTGGCTGGTGGAATTGCAGCCTGTTGAACTGTGCCTCTGCCAAAAAAAATACATCTGCCTTTGAACAAAACCAGACTGCAAACTGTTCTGCAAAGACTCCGAAATGTATTGATCCGCACCTCAAAGAGGAGACTGCTGTGGTCTTATCAAAAGCAAAATAAATCAAGTGAATGCACTACAAATACACAAAGGCTGCAGGTTTACAGCTGGTTTAGTTTATATTATTACTAATAAAAGAAGATGCCTAAGTAGCGCTCTAAAGGAGTAATCTGGTAAGGGCTCTGTCCTGAAGGATTTGCAGACCAAAAATAGCTGAACTCTAATATCCCAGCTGCAGAGCTAAGTCTGGGAAATGAGAAGTGCACCAGATACGAAAATGGTCTCACTGTGAACAGAGGTTCGCTTTTTGCTGACCATGTCTACATAGCCCAGTTATGTGCTAGCACAGGAGACTGTTTGCAGGTGTACAGCCACAAAGTGCCTCCATCAAAGGCAATGGGATAATTTCTGCTTGGTGTGCTGGCTGGGATTCTGCTCTATCCTTTTAATCTGTGCACAGTACCAAATGATTTCCAGGAATAGGAAAACATGGGAAGGCATCTAGCATTCTATGAAATCGTTAAGGAAATAGGAAATAGCAGGTGCCTTTCTAGTAACAAAGATAATTTAATTGATTTAAGTAGGATACAAAGCTGCTCTTTGGTGTATTCTCGCCTTTCCATTAACTGCATCAATTGAATTTGGGAAACATGCAGAGAGCAAATTGTTTGGCTTGATCCAGAATGCAGCTTACAGAATGGTTTAGGGGCCAGTTAACTGCATACGTCTATATAGAAAAATGGACAGAAATCTCCCAAATGTCACAATGACTTGGCATTGCCTGGGGAAGAAAGAAGCATCCTTTATTCTGGAAGCTGCTGAGAGAAGTGAATTCCCCTTTGCAGCCAAAGTTGCTGCTCTCTGATTTAACTCTTATCTTCCTCATCCTCTCCTGAGCTCCCTTTTCTCCTGTTCTCCCTTACCCTCACAGCTCTATTACTATTGTTTTTTCCTATAGGTTTACCCTTCCCTGGACCTGTCTGCCCAAATCCCCTGATCTTCTGATCTTTCTTATCCCAGAGAATTTCCAAGCTATCCTCCTGTCTCTCTCTGACACTTCAGTGGCACGTATTAGCTACAAATAGGGTTATTAACGTGTATTAGCAGGTAGGTGACAATACAAGGCAAGAGAAATCCATCTTGTCTTGTTCAGACCATGGGAATTTTATTGTTATGAATTTGTGCAGTCCCTGACACAATGGAACTGCAATCTCAGTCATGGCAAATGCAGAAGAAGAATGAGCACCGCAAAATCTATACAGTGGCTTCACTTTATTGCCTCTTGTCAAAAGTCAGAGAAGGCCCTTCATTAGCTTAATGAAGGATTAACAAAGGTTTCTGCAAGCTGACACACCACCAGTTAGCAGTTGTGTGTCTTTCCCTTATAAACTCCTCTATAACTAAAGCCCACAAATCCAATAATTGTATTTTTCTAAAGTAACACTTGAGCATTAACACAGAAACCCAAAGGAATTCATAAACAAAGCTAAACTCAGCGAATTTCCAGTTCTTGATTAATGATGATATTTAGACACCTCATTGCAGCACATTGAATGCCAGATTCACCTTATCTTCTCCTGCACTTTGGACTTGTTGGCGGGTATATGGATTTTTTAAACATTATTTTTCAGGTTATTTTGTGTGCATTATTCCACACAACCATAGGGTAGCTGACTAAATTTATGCCAGTGCACTTACATGAAAACCAACTGTGTGCTTCTTGCTAACGGTTACATTCATCACAAATTACTATTAAACCAAATGCCATGGATTGGTGGTGGTTTGGTGCCTGCAAACTGCATGTGGGGGATTGGAGTGCCAGCAAATGAGCACCCAGAGTTCTGTTTTTTCCTAGCTCAAATATAGTAGGATTGCCTTTTTAGTTATGCAACTAGAACAGTGAAGGGAAAGGCAATACATTAGCCAAAGGAGGCTTTCTACAAGGAGAGGATTCACAGCAACCTGATGTCAGGTACCTGCCACCCCTGCAAGGCTGCCAGGCTGAGTTCCAACAGCCCCAGGCAATGTGCTCAGCCCTGCTGCTGGCAGCAGCCTACCTCCACAGCAAATTATCCTTGAATGTGCTCAACTAGATGGGATCTAACCCAGGATCCAGGTACCCCATGCATCAACCTTGCAAAACACTAGTAAAGTAGCTAACTTCTTACTTTGAGTATGTGCAGACTGGTTGCTGTTTCTTGAATGAGACACCAGCCTATCTTTTGGACTTTCTGCCCTCTGCATATTGTTCAACTCTGCTATTTTAGCTCTTGCATCTGTTGCCTTCTACAGTCCTCAGATTGTTCTGACTTTGCACTTTTCTCCTTTCTCTGTCACCAAGTCCATCCAACACGTAACCACTGGCACATTAGTGTCTTACATCAGACACACTGCAGAAATTCAGGATACATAAAGATATTTATCTGTGACCTCCCTGATACTGAACTGCTCCCATAGTTTTGGCTGGAGAATACATCACATAGAGATCCTGAATGGATAGGGGACTCACTTAATTGCCTGAACCCTTTTTGAAGAAGTCTGTGTTATCTAGGTAAGGTTTTTCATTTACCATTACTAGAATGTGGCACACAGATATTATCAAGACATCCATGATTAATTCTCTGAATACCAGTCTTCCCAGTCCATCATAATAAATGAATAAATTGAATTGCCTGCAAAAGCTGGAGAGTCACCAGTGAGAGGGAAGGTTTCAGCCAGATCTGCTTTCTTCACTAACTCTTGCCCACAGTCGCATACGAGGGTCACTGGGGAGGTGTCTGGGTGCAGGGACTTGCTTTGGTGAGCAAGCTCTGTCTCTGCACCGCAGCTGCCCTGTCCCTTCCTCCACATCTCCCCAGCTGCAGACTTGTACAGCTTTGTTGGTGGCTCCAAACCCCCTCCTGTCTGGTGATGCTGCCAGACACACATATGATATATACCCTAGCACTATGTAAATATGAGAGATTGGAAAGTATTTAATAGCAAGATTCATTAGTTTGACTTACTCACTTTCTCTGTGAGCAGTAGGTCATTGCACTGTTGTTATAGGGGTCAGGGTATATCCATTGCAAATAGATTCCCTTTAGAAACCACTTTCTTTGGTTATTTCATGAAAATCCCTGCAATTACTCTGTCACAAAGAAAACCACTGTGCTGTGTGCTAACACCACCCTTAGGTTTCGCCTCTCTTTAAGTCTTCATTTGTAGCTTGGCATTTCAGGGCATAATTTGAATTTATAATACCACCATTCAAGACCTATTTTATGGATTGTAGTTCCATTTGGAGACTTTTCAGTCATACCAGAGTAAATACTGGATTACCTTTGCAAGAAACTTGCAAATTAATGTATCTGCCAAACTTTCTGACTGAACACAAATCAGCTGCTGTTACTAGGAATTGTGACAGCCTCTGTTCCAGATGCAAAGAAAAACAAAGAGGGAAAAAACTAAATGAATCAGAGTGTTCCTCTTTCTTTTTAGTATTAAATTTATTGACAGCTGCTCAGGTCTGGTGAGGAAACAACCCTTTATCTTGTCACTTCTGTGCTGTCTCATTGGCTTTGCTCATTGGCAGCATTGGTTGATGCATGTCAGAGTTGGTTTGCCATCTCTCCTCCTTGTCAGAAAGGCTTCTCATGTTCTGTGCCCAATGAAAAGCATTTAGGGTAAGAACCCCAAATCCACAGGCTTCGGTTCCATTTAAACATCTGGTTTAGATGTAGCTGCTTTCATTTATGGTAGCTCAAAGTCTCTCACTTAAATCTCTATGGCATGGACATTTAGACTGCCACATGACAAGCATATTTACATGGCTTTCACTTGAGATTGTTTTAGTGCCCCTCTTGTACCAAAGCTGTTCCCTAATTTGATTAAGGGAATGCATCCCCAAACAGCTTAATTTCCTTCCTCAAAGCCCAGAGGACATCTGTCTTTAAATAAATGATTGGTTTATCTTTCTGTTGTATCTCTGAATTTTTTAAGTCCATTGAGATTTATTTTTCTCCAATATCTAAGTTTATAAACTCCACACACCACACCACACCCCCCCCATGGAACTTTTAATTGCATTTAATGTACTTTGTCCACCCATCTACTAGCTTGACTGACACCTCTGTCCTGTATTTAATGCACAAGCTGTCAGCCCACCACATTGAACAGCAGAAAACAACTCACCCTTGCAAGACCAGGTAACATTAGACTGTCTTTATCATTATATAAAAGCCTCCTTAAAAATTACATCAGGTTATTAAAAAAAAAAAACAAAACCAGAAACAAAATAAAAAAAGACAAACAAAAAAATCTTCCCCCCCCCAAAAAAGAAAAAAAAAAACAATAAACCAACCCAAACCAGCCCAATCAGAACACCTGAAATTCTTATATACTGTGCTGATGCTGGAACCTGGGACTTGAAGAAAAATAGGCACAAATAATTACAAGGCTTGTGCAACCACATGAACTAAGCCCACAAGCTGCTGCACTGATTTTCTGAAGGATGTGTTTTCTCCTTCTCATTCTACACTTCTTTGCCAGGGCACCTCTTCTACTACAAGACTGTTTATTCTCATGCTGGCAGGTGAAATCCAGCATATGCTTTTGTCATGTCACCCCACCATTCACTTTCATTATATTAGCATTTTTGCAAACACCTGGGGAGTGTATTTTGATTATGCCAGAACAATTAGTTGAGCAAAGACTAAAAATCAAACACTGACCTTTTTACACCTTTGAAAATACGACCTGACCATGCAAAAGGAGGAGATAGCTTGGGAATGCCCCTAATTTGAAATGGGGAAGTGGGAGACCAGAATTTCCAGTAATGGAATTGTCATGCTGCTCAAATGCCAAATCTCAGACCAACAGCAGGTGGGATTTATTACTTTTTCATTTGCTATGTAAATCAAGCATTAAGAAGGAAGGTCAAGAAGGCATCAGAAGGAACAAAGGGAGTGAAGGGAAATGTTGTTCAGAAGATGTCATGGACTAATCAAATGTAATCCTTTATTCAACACTTAGCTGAAAAACATTCTGTCATCGAAGTTTGAAGTACATGGAAGCACCACATAAGACAAGACAGTTCCCCTACAGTCTGTAAAAGCAGAGATAAATCTGTGTATTAGATATGTACAATTGCTAATCAAGCCCTAATATGAGAATGCTACAGGTGTGAGGCATTTTATTATGGGTATATTAACGGAATAATGGAAAAAAAAAAGACTGGATTGGATGATTTGGGGAGGTTGTCTGCTGTACCTACATTTCCTAAGACTGGGTCAAACTTATATAAAATTATGGGAGGAACAGCAAATTGAGAAACACATCTGCATTGCAGTCTGCCTTCTGACCTCATTGCATTTAATTGTAACTTCAATCTCAAGGCCAGCAGTAGCCTGCAACATTTCCTCTGAGCCTCATACAAAGCAGAACTGTTGGACAGCAAAGAAGCAACAGCCTGTTGGGTTAGAGCTGGGTTACTGAGGCACAAACTTGCCAAAAGATCAAGTAACAGGGAGCTGGGAATTGTCATCCATGCAGAAGTCCTTCACCCTGGGAGATGGCACTGAACCAATGACTAAAGGGAGTGGTGTGGTCCAGCACTGCAGGATCCGGTCTTCTTTATCCAGACTGCAGATCTTTGATGTAAAAGTCCACAAATCTGTCAGAATAAACTCCCTGGAAGCTGGAAGACTTTAGGGTTTTCGGGGGGCTAGAGGCATATATTCTGGAATTTAGAAAAGAAGAAGGAATAAAAGATTTAAGAGATGGCAGGAGAGTCATGCCTTGGGAGGGAAAGATCTTTAATGAGTATCTGTAAGGAAAGGCAAATATGGCAAACTCTGTAAATCTTCTTTTTCATGCACTTTAGTGTCCCAAAACACAGGTCAATAAATATTGCTTTCACTGGGGCATTTAATGTACAATAGAATTTCTCCTTTGCCACCTTATTTTATGGCAGTGACATGACAATGGAAAAGTCTGCCTGAAACTTCAGAGGCAACAGGTATTTCTCATAAAAAGTTTAAGCCTCTGCTGTTCCACATCAAGGTATTTTTCAACTTTTTCATGCATTATATGAGACGACCCTCAGCACCAGCAAGTGGGAGTAACACAAAAGCTGTGAGTAGATTGCATGTATTAAGTACAATGCCACATAAGCTGCATAATAGCCTCTGGCAGCCTCTCTCAGGATCTTGTGCCATTGCAATATGACTTAGAAAACAGAAATAGCTCTGTGTTCTGCTGTGTGTTTTATCCTGACCTTGCTTCATGTTTTCTTACTATGCACTCAGTTAAGGTCTCCCAGGAAAAACAACAAGCTCTTCCATGTTTTTAGATACCTGTTTCAAGAGAGGGTTTGGGGAAGATGCCGAAGCTGTGACCAGAAACTTAAGTCCTTTATGCAGAGTTGCAAGAGAAACAGTTCCTTGGTTTTTGAGATGTTACCAGGATGGGGTAGGTCTTTCTTTTCTCTCTCACTCCTCTGCCTTTTTTTTCTTGGTGTGGTTCAATGACACCACCAAAGGGGAAAAAGGAAATCTTCACATGAGGACAGGAATGAAGATGATCTGCTAAAGCCATGTGAGTCCCCAGGTACCCCTCTAGTGGCAATAGTTATCCATTTAGAATCATAGAATAGTTATGGTTGGAAAGGACCTTAAGATCATCTAGTTCCACCCCCCCTGCCATGGGCAGGGACACCTCACACTAAACCACATCACCAGTGTTTCTCCTGAATTGGGTTAGGTTTCAGCCCATATACATGTCACGCTGCAGAAAGATCTGAGACCTTCATCCACCTCATGTGCTTGTGCCTGTATACTGATCATTACATACTGGTTCTTATACTGGGTTGTGTTACTTCTGGAACAGTTCATAAACTGCTATGAAGAAAGTTCCCGCTATGCTGATGCCATGCCTTTATGTCACCAGCCAGTTAAAGGAGTGTGAGATGCTTCCAGGAGTGAATTTCCAAGAAGCTATGGAGCATTTAATAGTGTGACTCCCTTTAGAGTTAATAGAACCATAAACCTCTACATTAACAGCAAAATGTGTCCTGTAGGCAGTGTGAGCTTGACATGAACATCCGTCGCAAGCCCTATACCCTCTTTTACTATTTGTTATGGGGATATTATTGCAACACACCACTCATCTCAATGGCTTTCATAGGAAATTAATTTGAAGTGAGGCACTTGAGACAAAAGGGAACTGCCTAACTGGGAGGGCAGTAATAGATAAGGAAACCTCTCTATAGAAGGAAGGCTACTATAGGAAGATAAAGAAATAAAAAGCCCAGGGACTGCATAATACCAACATGCAATCAGAATTTATTAATGGAATAATAGAACTTGTATCTTCCAACTCATTTTAGAAGGCAGTTAACAACAGGGATCAGTAAAACACAGGAGAAAGATTGGAGCCTTACTACCAGAACTGCAAGCTAATAAATGGCTGAGCCTAGCTGTGTCATACTCAAGGCAGAAACTCTTAGAAGTCAGTACCTAGTACCCCTCCATCCATTCCAGTGCTGATTGTCTTTCTTAATGATTTAATATGAGATTTTCCTGTAAAAAATGTTTTTTTAAATGCCCTCTCCTTTGAAAGCTGATCAATACTAGAAGTCAGTGTGATGATATTTCATTAACCTATTACAAGGAAATGTCTAATTCAGCGGGCAGCCAGCACAAGTTGAAGAGCAGTCTTTGGCAGGACAATTTTCCAGTTTTGACTGTCAGGGGAATAGGGATGTAGGTTGCCGAGGCTGGAAGATATCAAGGTGCCTCCAATGTTGCTTCCTCATGTAGTGTTGGAGCCTGCTGCTTAATAGAAGCTTTTGGTTCCTGATGGCTTGGCACCTTTCCTGTCATTTCTATGGCCCTATGCCTTCTCCTCCTGGAACACACCTCCTGTTTTCACGGTTGGTTTGCCCTGCACAAGGCATGCTCGTTTTGACATTGCCACCACATGGTGCTTCTTGAGTTTTCAAAGTGAATTTGTAATAGTCACTGTGCTTGCTCTGAGTAGCAGCTTTATCCTGAGAAGATCTGAATTTTTTAAGGGAGAAGAAACATCTTTATTTCTTAGGTTGCCAAGAGTTACTGGAACCCTTCTACTCAGTTCTCATTACCTGTGTTTATGTATCCTGCTTGCTTTGCCCCTTAATTAGCAAAGTCCTTTATCCTGCAAAATACTCTGAGCAGGAGAGCGAATAAACGGGAAAAAAAGCTCTTCTTGCCATCTGCCAGCATCTGCCTCTTCCAACCTGGTTTCTCCAGATGGATTGCTAGAGAGCCAGGGGCACATCACATGGACTTTCCCCAGGTCAAACAAGGATCTGTGAGGTTGTCTCTGTAAGTCCAGTTTTGACAAGCTTTAGAGAAGAAGAGACCAAAAAATAAACCTTTTGCACACTTCTCTTAGATCGTTGATCTGTGCTCTCAGCTAGGAGTGACCACACAGCTCAGCTGGTCAGGAATCCTGGTATTAAAAAATCTGGCCCAAAACAAGTTTAAGAAATGCAAAAACCCCAATGTTCCTGCACCTGGCTGTAAATATAGGGATTGTTTCTACAGCTCCCTTCAGCGGACAGAAATAAAACACATTAACCCAAGCTCTGTTGAAGCTTGCTTGATCTGTCACTCTGAAGATCAGTCCCCAATATTTGCTGCTGTTTACCACACCACACCAGCACCATGTTTTCTTTCACTGCAGACACTGTAAAATGTTTTAGCTGCCACTTCCATTCCCATTTTTCAGCACAGAAGTGGAATATCAGCCTTTCACAACATGCCAGGGAGATACAGGAAGTACAACTAGTCTTTTCTTAAGCAGCCATGACATACCACACCATATTATGTCTGTTGATGTTGTTGCTTCAAAATTAGGTTTATGCTCAAAAATTGGCTTCCATTTTTGCATTTGTAGAGTTGCACTAAGGGGTTAGCTCATAATTGAGGAATACTAGACAGATATTTGCAGAGAGAGTCCTGAGAGATTTCTCAAAGTCACCTTGATTGTTTCTTAACTGGGAGCTGACGGTCAGACAGGACCTTAAAGCAGAGCTTCACAGTTTAGTCTTGTCCAGCTAGCCAACAAAATGAACAGATCTCCAAAGCTTTCTGTCCTGGAGCTTTGAAATCACTCTTTACATCAGAAAGCCAGATGCCAAGCCTCAGCTCAGCTTTATATGGGTTGAATATGAGACAGCAGTGTGCCCAGGTGGTCAAGGAGGACAAGCCTCCTGGCTTGTATCAGCAATAGTGTGGCCAGCAGGACAAGGACAGTGATCATCCCTCTGTACTTGGCACTGTGAGGCAGCACCTCAAATACTGTGTTCAGTTTTAGGCCCCTCAGGTGCTGGGGCATGTCCAGAGAAGAGCAATGAAGGAGATGAAGGGTCTGGAGCACAAGTCTTATGAGGAACGATTGAAGGAACTGATATTGCTTAACCTGGAGAAAAGGAGATTCGGGGAGACCTTATCACTCTCTACAATTACCTGAAAGGAGGTTGTAGTGAGGTGGCAGTTGGTCCCTTCTTCCAAGTAACATGAGAGGAAATGGCCTCAAATTGTGCCAGTGGAAGTTTAGTTTGGATATTAAGAAAAATTTCTTCAGGGTGGTGGAGTCACCATCCCTGGAGATATTTAAAAGACATGTAGACATGGCTCTTAGCGATATAGTTTAGTGGAAGACTGGTTGTGCTGGGTTAATGATTGGACTCAATGGTCTTAAAGGTCTTTTCCAACCTAAATGATTCTATGATCCATGCAGACCCCATTCAGCACTCTGAGCCCACACCCACAACCCTGCTGCATGTCTATGCAGAATCCTGCGCTCTCAGGCACAGCCAAGCTTTTTACTGCACAGCCCTGCCTTTTGCTTAGACACAGCTCTCATGATGCACCAGTGCTTGGGGTGGGGTATGGGAGATCCGACTTCCTGATCTAACACAGAGCTGTACCCCCAAAACAGAGACCCTCCAGATAAGTGAGTTATTAGTGCTTGAATCTGTTTATGCTCATGCCAAGGGTCTGAACAGGAGGGGGTGGGTATAACATTTAAAAACCATCTTACTCCCATCCACTTTCCTGCCTCCCTTAGGTTCCTATATATCTCTTGGCTCTATGCACAGGTTTAACAAGCTTATTTTTTTAATCAATGAAATCATCTACTTGTAATTAACCAGAAAACATCAGCCTTGTCAAATGACCTTTCTGTTTGATGGAACAAATATAATTACATTGTCACTTCAGTCTGGTTTAACAAACAACCAGAAAATGTTCTTTAATAAGCTGCCATACTGAGATGGCAGTTTATGATGGCTTAAAAGAATGTTTAATCTTAGTTAATTAATACTGTCTAATCTACCAGAACTAATGAACTTTCAACTACAATGGTAGGTCAATGCCTTTGTATGCAATGACACATAAACATTACAAGTTGCAAATTTATCAAAGCACAAATTCCAAAGATAAAAGTAAAATGTGACCTTTACTAAATTTATATCTATTTAAATGTTCCTGCTATAATTACATAGTAGGAATAAGAAAAGTAATGACCCACTTACACATGGCAGAAAGTTGTCAGTGTTGGAATGCTACAAAGCAGGAAGACAAAGCACTAAAATGAACAACTAATAATGTATTATTATCAATAATGACTATTTATTAAATCATCTGAGTAAGATTTCCCTGCACAGTCCCCCTTATTATGGACAGTACAGGTTTTAAAAATCAGCAGGGGAAAATCAGGCAAACCCAGACAAATTTCAGCCAAGAATCGTAAAAAAAAAAAAAAGTTACTTGAGAAAAATCTCTTCCTGATTCTATTAAGTCTTAATAAGCATGAGAAAACTTAAGAAGTTCCAGAAGATTGGAAAAGTATGAATGTGGTCTTAACATTCAAAAAAGCAGTTGTGATGAAACAAGTAACTTACAAGCTGATTAATCTATCCTCACTCCCAGGCAAAATAATGAGGAAGATGATATGGAAAGCAATAAGGATTAAAAGATAGGGATATAATTAATTCCAGTCAATAGCATTTCATGAAATATAAGTCAGACAAATCTGATTTTATTCTTTTATGAGCTTATGAAGTTGGTGAATAAAGGTATTTGCATGGAAGTAATATAGCTAGCTTTTTGTAACAGACATAAAAATCACAGTTACTTAAACATGGGTTGATATCCTGCTACACTACTTTCAGTGGACATCATGAAAGATGATAAGGAGATTATTTTTAAAATGTTATAAACAGCCTTGGTTACTTGTGCCTAGGGAAAATAAGAAAGGTTTGAAGACATGATTCCTGGGTAAAGAAGGCAGAGAAACCATCTCAGATAAAGAAAGACATAAGCAAAAGGCAACATTGCGACAAGCGTGTATGATTGGATGACTATGATGATAGCCTGGGAATGGACCTTCTGAGACATCCATCTGCTCTTCCTATAACGTGAACTCCTTCCAACATCTGTAAAGTCTACATTGTGTGGACATACAACTGGCTACATTACAGACCATTACTCATTACAATCAGTAATATGAGGCTGAAATTTGACGATTATACCAAGATCAGCAGAATGGTAAATAATGCTGAGGACCAGGTACTTACAGAAAGCAATGGACTTGAGTAAGGTGGAATCACTTAAGCAGTGACATTTAATGACAGGGTGAGACATCCGGTCATACCTGTGAAATAGGAACCATGTATGGAAAGCAGTGACTGTACATAAGGCTCCTAGTGACATGATTTAATGGTGGACTTGACAGTCCTGGGGTAAAAGTTGGGCTTGATGATCTTAAAGGTCTTTACCAACCTAGCTGATTCTATGATTCTGTGAAAATGTGGTGTGTTTATAGCAGAATATAACAATTCAGCACAATTCTTGTATATGCTACTGAGACCATTGAGTGTATAGGTAGGATTGCAGAAAGCAATAACAGGTAATTTTATATCTGCCTATAGCACTGGGGAGACTGCACAGTCATACTCAGTATGTTCTGGTGCTCATCTTTCTAAAACATAGTTGAAAAATATTTAAAGGTGTGCAAAATGTGTAAAAATGATCTGAAAAAAAAAAAAAACAACGAAAAACCAAGAAAACTTTCCATGAGCCAGAAATAAAATTCCTTGCAGCCAGACTGAGTGACAAGGAAGCCCTGAATTTTCAAACATTCCTCTAACTCAGCTGAGGAAGGAGGAACTGGAATGAAAAGCTGGAGACTGTAATGACAGGGAGAAGTCATTTGAAGAACAAGGGTGATTAGCCACAGGAGCAGGGAGGAGTGAAGGCATCTCCCTCCCTCTGTGCAGCTAGGAAATGAACAGCAGCATGCAAGAAGACATGAGCCTCACCAAGAGCAAAGAGAGTGAAATGCAATGGCCCATGGCAGCAAGGAACCACAGGCATCAAATCATCCCACCAGCCTTAATTCACATAAATCTGCCAATAATACAATTCAGGGTTTGCACCATGATAACACATCATAGAATCATAGAACAGTTAGGGTTGGAAAGGACCTTAAGATCATCCAGTTCCAACCCCCCTGCCAAGGGCAGGGACATTTCACACTAAACCGTATCACCTAAGGCTCTGTCCAATCAAGCCTTCAACACCACCAGGGATGGAACATTCACAATTTCCTTGGGCAACCCATTCCAGTGCCTCCCCACCCTAACAAGAAAGAACTTCTTCCTTATATCCAATCTAAATTTCCCCTGTTTTAACCTGTTACCCCTTGTCCTATCACTACAGTCCCTAATGAAGAGTCCCTCTACAGCATCCTTGTAGGCCCCCTTCAGATATTGGAAGGCTGCTATGAGGTCTCCACGCTGAACAGCCCCAACTTTCTCAGCCTGTCTTCATACGGGAGGTGCTCCAGTCCCCTGATCATCCTCATGGCCCTCCTCTGAACCTGTTCCAACAGTTCCGTGTCCTTTTTATGTTGAGGACACCAGAACTGCACACAATACTCCAGGTGAGGTCTCACGAGAGCAGAGTAGAGGGGCAGGATCACCTCCTTCGACCTGCTGGTCACGCTCATCTTGATGCAGCCCAGGGTACAGTTGGCTTTCTGAGCTGTGAGCGCACTCTGCCTGCTCACGTTCATTTTCTCATTGACCAACACTCCCAAGTCTTTCTCCACAGGGCTGCTCTGAATCTCTTCTCTGCCCAACCTGTAGCTGTGCCTGGGATTGCTCCAACATAGGTGTAGGACCTTGTACTTGGCACGGTTAATCTTCATAAGGTTATCATCAGCCCACCTCACAAGTGTGTCAAGGTCCCTATGGATGGCATTCCTTCCCTCACTCGTATCAACCGAACCACACAGCTTGGTGTCATCGGCAAACTTGCTGAGTGCGCACTCAATCCCACTGTCCATGTCAGTGACGAAGATGTTGAACAACACTGGTCCCAATACCAACCCCTCAGGGACACCACTCGTTGCTGTTTTCCAGCTGTACATTGAGCTGTTGACCACATTTTTAAGACAGTTAAGATATAATGAATTCCACCAAGGATAATTAAGGATAAAAATGGAAGTAGGTCTCTAGGCTGAACTAAATGAGATTTTTTTTTATTGTTATTCTTTTTGCATTCTTAAAGCTCATCATTATATGAAGTTTGAAAGCTCACTGGCATGATGCGCTTTGATTATTTTCATTTAATTTTCTCACTATACTTTTTCCTCTCCACTTCTTATTCATTGTGCTATTACATTTTTAAAAGGTATTTTAAATTAATTTACTGCACTCTGTGAACACAAGTAAAACTATTAGCTTTCAAAGAGTCATGTCAATGAGGAAAGCATGTTCATTCTTCCTTGAAGAAAGTATATTATAAAAACTGTAACCCATAAAACAAAAGCTTACTGCTTTTAAATCTATCCCTGAGCTAATGCAAGTAAATTTAGCACTTAATTTGTAATAAATATGCATGGAAAAATCAGAATACCTCACCAAATAGGTGTATTTACAGTGTCAGCCAGGAGGAAGTTATTAGTATATCAAAGAAAACTGTCATGCTTGGCAGCAAATACAGTGTGCTGATGCAAATTTGTATGAAAACTGTTTGGTTTTTTTTAATATATGACTATGGAAAGCCATGATGCTGCAGGTGACCATGCCACTACAGTTTTTATTTTGGCATGAATGTAGGAATTGACAGCTAAATTTCTTTAGTTCCCAGGATGCAAACACCTTTTTACCACACAATTGAAGACTCAGGGCTCTTTCTAAAGAACTGAGCTGGAGAGACTGACTTTTTTTAATGGGTAGCAGAATCAAGACATTTTGCATGTGTTTGCTAAAAGGAGGAGGTCACTAATGAACCCAGAATCAAGAAATGCTGTGTTACTGGATTCTAGTTTTTTCTCATTTGTGTTCTCATTCTCTTTCTTACCTTTCCTCTCCTTTATTCCCACTCCTCCTTGGCTTGACCGTAAAATGACCCTCTAATACTTTCCTTAAAATGTCCCTGTGTCTCTGTCATGGGTTCAGCAGTAGCAGTCATTTTTCCCCTTCTTGGTAGCTGGTGCAGTGCAGTGTTTTGACTTTCGGCCTGGGAACAGAGCTGATAGCGATGTTTTGGTTTGGCCAAGGACTTTGTGAGCCTCATGCTCTGCCAGGGAGGAGGGGAAGCCAGGAGGAAGCAGAGACAGGACACCTGACCCAAACTGACCAAAGAGGTATTCCATACCACAGCACGTCATGCCCAGGATGTAACTGGGAGTTAGCCAGAAGGGCTGGGAGGCTGCAGGGCTGGAGGAGGTATCGGTCGGTGCTTGGTCGGGCGGAGGGGGGCAAGTTATCGGTCAGCTGGTGCTGAGGTGCTGTATTCTCTTCCCTTGTTATTTCCTTTATCATTATTATCATTGGTGGTAGCAGTAGTGATTTGTGTTATACCTTAGTTACTAAACTGTTCTTATCTCAACCCGTGGAAGTTGCATTCTTTTCGATTCTCCTCTCCATCCCTCCTGGAGTAGGGGGAGGGCAAGAAGGGGGGGTGTGAGTGAACGAGTTACCTGACTGGGTTTAAACCACGACAGTCTCATAATCAGCTCTGGAAAATGGAAATTAAAGGGATGTACTAAAAGCTCAGAGGATAAAGTTCACTACTTCTCTGCCATCCACTTTGTTTTGAAATATTTTCAACATAAAAACAATTGCAAGACCTTCAGAAAAAAAAACCCTCAGAATAGCCAGGCACAGAGAGGTTAAAGGGAAGAGAGATACAGGTTCCCCAGAAATCCCCCTAGCAGGAAGAAATAGAGTAAGTGGAAAAAACAGAGGTATATAACTCTCCATGGGGAATTTTGTAGACATTTAGAACTGGAAAAAGCCCTGGTCCTCCAGGACTGTGGAGTTTTCACTTAAACCTGGTAGGGGGTTTCATCTCAGGGTATTTCATCTACTAGCACCAAAGTAGTACATGGATCAGAAGTACTTTCAATATCATTTTTCAGCAGTGTTGGTTTCGCAGCTTCCCACTACCATGTTGCACTTTCTAGCTTTTAAATCCTGACTGCTTGACCTTCACTCTGAAGTGACCAAGTAGTGTTTTATACAGGTTGAAAAGAGCTTGTTTAAAGTGGAGAGAAGGCAAAAGTTACTTTCAGTATATCTGTAAACTAATGGATATTGTGACTGACTTGTGAAATTGCTTTCAGTAGGCTCTGCTCATACAGTATCTTAAAACCTATCAATACACTAAATTTAGCCTCAAGTTCCTATTCATAGCCAGATAAAGCTGTCAGAATAAAATGTTTGCAAAAGACATTTCCATTGAAAGTTGTCTTCTGCCAGAGTCTTAAAAGTACAATTGTCTTATCCAAGTCCTTAGTAGCATAGGAAGCAAATGCAAATTGATTTGAGGGAAAAATATGCCAAGGTTGTAATTCTCTTTCTTCAAGTAAATGGATTCCTTTTAATAGGTGGAGAGTTCCAGCACTATTAATTAAGACACTGCAGACAGGAGAGGAGTTGATCTGAGAAGTTTTAGAGATCAGCTACAATATATTAGGCTTGATAGCAGTGTAAATTATTTCAGCAAGAAGCTTTGAAACAGATCTCGATATTTCTTTATTCTTTGCTTCCTGGATTTTGAAAAAGAATAAACTTGTCCCAGGAAAGCGGCAACCTTTTGCTCTGCCTTTAAAGCCCTGCAGTATTTTATTTATTGTTAAAAAATGACAACTAAAAACACAGACAGCCTAGAACCCAGAAAAAAAGAGCCTCTTTTTTAATGAACTTAGAAGGTGCTTTCTTTGCAGAAGCTCTCTTCATAAGAATGCAGTTGGGTGACAGTCTGAAAAGCATTACACCTCACCAGTAATTTCGACTGAAATGATCACTCTGAAAGTTCTAGCACAATGCCCACCAAGCTATACATAAGAATTTATTTTTACTACTCCTATTATTTTTATTATTCAAGAAATCTATTGATTAAGAAAAATCTTACTCTAAACATTCAATATTGTGTTTGCTGTGCTTAGACAAAGAGAGCATCAAGGAAAAAACATTGTACCACATGAGCACAGCTAAAATTATTCCATACACAAATTATATACTTCAGTCATTGTTATTAGTTCTCGCAGTTGCATCTTTAACACTGCAATAGATACATTGCTTTCTTGCAGATCTAAACCCCTAGAATTTAATTTCAATTTTGCTTTAAACATCAAAATTTACAGCTTTTATTTGTGGAGCAAATTTAGAAAAAAAATAAAGAACCAGAACAGTGTTAAGAACTAACAAGTATTCTTTAAAAAACACCTCTCATGTTTCTTAGACTAAATTGATGAACCTGGTGGCTTTAATCAAAACTTTTAATTCCTACATTCAACAAATCTGTGGAAAAAACAACCTTCTTCTTTGGTGTCATCATAACTGCCATTCTTTTCTAATTTGGTACCAGGTATCATGGCTTTGCATTTGGCTGTGACATCTGAGATACACAGACCCATCCACCAGAGAAGAAGCATTGCGTGCTGAACTGTCAGAGCACTGAAATTGTGAACCACAAATACTGATGCTCAACACAACTCCCATTAATTAAGACTACCTTATTACTTGGGCTAGGGGCACAATTACTAATCTACCACAAGATGGGATAGGCTACCTGCAATTCATACACCCCAAGAACAACCTAGAAGAAGAAAAAATTTCCAGCATGCTTCTGGCACATGTGCTTGCTCCTCGTGCCTGCCTTTGCACAGGGCTCTGCCTCTCATCCAACAGCAGCTTTTTCAACATTTTGCCATTAAAATAAGTAATGCTAATGCCAGTTAGGAAAATTTATCTAGACATGAGTTAAGTGGCTGAAGCTTTACAGGTGGAATTCATGATGGGATGGGACTTTGAGCAAACCGGTCTAGAAGAAGCTGTCCAACCCAAACCATTCTACCATTCTAAGATTCTATGTTGCTATTGTGAAAAAATATTTTTTTAAATGCGGAGAAAATGCTTGGTTTCTCTTTATGCCCAAAGAGAGCATGTATTTGGAGGCTTTGCATAGAAGCAGACTTTTGCAGCAATCCTTCACGTTGAGCAACACCTGACCACGTAACACACTCATCAATCATCTGAAGGTATGGGATACTACCTATCATGAAGAGGGCATACCTAGTTAGCCTAAGGAAACCTATCACTGCATCACAAAGACAAATTTTTCCTTGGTGCATTCCAGTGCTGCACCAAAAGTGATCTTTCCCTGATTTCTCAAAGGCTGAATATTTATTAAAGACCACACACAAAGAATGACATCTGCAACTGCTGGAGGGATTCTGAAAACTTTGAGTGTTTCTGTGAGTCTCTCCAACAAGGATGTTTCAACTCAGCAACTTCCACCTCCCACTCTGTGCTTTCCCACAGCAGTATCTTAAAATCTGTTCAAGGGTAGCATCCATACCAGATATAACTGGCATTAAATTAGAGGGATGTCATCAAAGCTGCTGTCTTCCCACTGTAGGTCACTCTCTAATTCCCTTGACAGGATATTATCCAGGAAAATGAGTAAAAAAACCACTTACATAAAAAGGACATGGAAATGTTGGAGCAAGTCTAGAGGAGAGCCACGAGGATGATCAGGGGGCTGGAGCACCGCCTGTACAAAGACAGGCTGAGAAAGTTGGGGCTGTTCAGCCTGGAGAAGAGAAGGCTGCGTGGAGACCTCATAGCAGCCTTCCAGTATCTGAAGGGGGCATACAAGGATGCCGGGGAGGGACTCTTCACCAGGGACTGTAGTAATGGAAAAAGGGTTAATGGGTTTAGACTTAAACAGGGGAAGTTCAGGTTAGATATAAGGAAGAAATTCTTTCCTGTGGGGGTGGTGAGGTACTGGAATGGGTTGCCCAGGGAAATTGTGAATGTTCCATCCCTGGCGGTGTTGAAGGCCAGGTTGGACAGAGCCTTGGGCAACATGGTCTAGTATGAGGTGTCCCTGCCCATGGCAGGGGGGTTGGAACTGGATGATCTTAAGGTCCTTTCCAACTCAAACCATTCTATGATTCTATATTCTTGAAAATGAATTATACCTGGTTTCAGAGACATGACAAACAGGCTTGTTATACACTGGGAAAGAAGATGAGGTGCCAATGGCTCTGGTTTTGCTATGCCCTTGCAAGTCTGCATGTCAAGGCTGGGTTTTAGAATCTTGCAGTAATATTAAATACAAAATGCCCTTGGGTGTAACCTTGAAACTAGGCACTTTCATTTCCAATGCACCACCATTCTACTCACTTTCTTTTAACTTTGTTTCTGAAAGACTATGTCAAACCAACTTGGAGCTGAATACATAAGAAAAAATGAGTTTTCTCCGTGCTGGAAAAGATTCAGGTGCTATCCAGGCTGCTGTTGACAGTGCAGCAGATGGTTTTCTTCTGGGTTGGTATTTGTCAGATGCAGTATAACAGTTATCCATTAATAATGCACCAAATTGAGACAATGAGAAGAATTAGAAGGGCAGATTATAATTAGCCTTGTGCAGCAACCAGGTACCAGAAATGCAGGTCATTATTTCAGCTCATCCAAATGCTTCTCATTTTACTGGTAACATAACTAACATATACTTTGCCTGGTCATGTGAAAAATCATTATTTTCCTGTACTAAGGGCAGCACCCTACTAAGCTGCTACCATGTTGCTTCTTAGAAGCTGTAGTGGCTTTACTTGTGAACGAAGCAAACTGTCTACATAGAGTAATTTTAAGTGAAAGGTACAGTAAGTCAGTCATTATCCTAGCTTAAGGGAATTGGAGTTTCAACCACCTTATTGCAGAATCTCATCAGTTTCTCTTCTCTAGCAATACATCTATCATTTCTCTGTGATTACCTTGTTTACCTCATCTTAAAAGTTGTGCCTTGTTGAAATACTGATAATGAGAACATTAGAGAAAAAAAGTAAAAAAGTCTTGCTCTTACAAGCTCTCCTTATTTCTGGTGCAATTATTCCTTGGTTTGCAATGCATGCCCAGGCATTCTCAGAAACACTACTAATGATAGTTCCCCCATCCCAGTACTTTAATATGAAAATGTAACAGTGGAAGGAAATTGAGAGCAGAGCTGAGAATTGCACTGCTTTACTTAAATCTGCCACTGTTCCTGTTGCTCTTCAAAATTGTAGTGAAGCAAGAAAAGACTTTCATTGATCTTCACTGGAAAATGGATGGAGTTCCCATGGAAAACAGATAGAAGGCAAGCTTCAACTTTTCCTCAAAGTTTTCTCTTTGGTCTCATTCCTTGCCAAGCTCCTGTGCTGTCTCTCTCTGTTTTGAAAGATATTCTGCTTCAAGTTACATTTGTTTGTTTGCTTGTTTATACATATGAGTATTTTCGAGGTTTCTAGCCAGATCAGCAAAAGTATTAGATTTAATTTGCATGCCCATACGTGAAGTTATTTCTTTTCAGACAAGTAATATTACCAATTGACATCAAGAGAAGACATTACTAGCTCTAAAGCTGCTGAAATGTATGAAGTTAATACCTTTTTGACTCCACTATAGTTACAGAAGTTCTTTGACATATTTCTGGAGGAAATATCCAAGACAATTTCAATTTTTGCTTGTGTTTGAAGAGCAGTCTACCTACCAGAAATACAACCTTCTCCCCCAGTAAGGAAATCTCACACAAATTTGGGTTTATGATTCATGGTTTTAAAGAGCTCGTCAAAAGGAAAAGGCAAGCATGTAGACACCTCCTCTATGCATCACTTACCAGAGGACTGAAACCTAAGGTTGTTGCTCTGCCTGTGGCTGTTTTCCAGCCAACTTGCATGCAAGTTCCCATGACAATTCTGCAAGAAAAGTCAAATCTGCAACCCCTGAACTCTCTTTCAGAGGGTTCTGCTGAATTGCTGAAAGTTTTTATTCAGGTCTCCTCCTCTGTTAAATCTAGAGGGTTTAAAGTATCCAGTCTCTCTACAAATCCACAAGTACTAACAAATACCCTGAACTTTTTATATTCAGTACATGACAGAGCCAGTTTGGATTCACATAATCACTTAGTCTGGTTTTGTTATAAGGCTCCTATAAAGATGTGCCTTTCTCAGAAAGGACTCGAGCTATTGCAGCCACACAGCTTTAGTTCTCCACATACAGAATTTAGTTAACTGAAACAATAGCTTTCAAAACTCCTTGGGAAATTGATTTGGAGATTAAATACTTTGCATGATCTGATTCAAAACATTGAGAGGATGCAGTATGTCTGCATACACAGTGAGTAAGCCTGAGTTTCCAGAGACCATACTGCAGTGATCTGTGAGATGCAGAATAAATTGTAACTGGGGGAAACGTTCTTGAGAGCAGAAAAAAAAAAAAAAAAAAGGTACTAAAGATTACTCAAGAATTATCTTCTAATATAGTCAAAGATTAGCTAGAATGCTAGCAAATCTACTTACATGAAGTAAAGAGTGTCTGGCTTGCTTTTATGAAGAAGAAGGAAATTTGTATTACTCTTGGTAATACAAAGTCGAGTAAGATCAAGTTAGGAAAACTCTCTCATTTGCTGTGCCCTTGCTACTAAGCAGTAAATGTTTAAAGGTGGGATAGTTCAGTTTGGATAAGTGTCCAAATAGCAGAACTTCTTTGTGATGGCAATGGGAGAAAATAAATGCAAATTATAAATACAACAAAATGCACACTCCCCTTGGGGAAGCGAGAGGGTGCATCAAGCAAAAAAAGGCTCTGACTTCTTATGCAGGCTCGAGTGGCTTAAGAGAACAAACCCACTTTCACTGTTAAAGAAAGGAGTGACTTTGATGTAAAAGAAAGCAGTAAGCTGCACTCAGATAACATGAAAATATAAGCACTTTTATGTTGTGGCTGGATCTAGAGGGACAGTGGAACAGACACACATGGAGGACCTACAAGAGCCATTGCCTTTGACACCATTTCACTTTGCAGAGGAAAACATGGTAATTGCGGTCACTAGCAGGCTACAGGTCATGAAAATTGATTTTTTAATATATATAAATCTACCTGAGATGCAACCACAAGTATAAATTCATACTTTCTGCATCTTTGTAGATGAGGAGGTTCAGAGCTTCCTCAAATATATTGTCTGCACAAAAGCCTTAATACCTAGAAGAACATTATAACCTTTCATATTTTGTTCTAAGTTCCAAATTGCTGCATTCCATTTCTTTTAAGTCAAATCTTTCTTTGGAAGATACTGTAATTACTTGCCTGACATTCATATTTTGATCTGGCTGAAAAACACTAGCAAGTGCACAAGACTAGGGCAATACAGCATTATTGATGCTATCCAAGGACTTTCTAATGACCACAGATGAAATCTTTTGGCCACTGCTCATGGAAGTTTTCTTTTCAGTAAGATTTGATGTCCTAGACCATGGATGGGGCTGGAGATATTTTTTTTAAGTAAACTATACAGCAATTACAATCCCATCAGGGAATATCACACAATTAGAGTAGAAATCATATGTACTGTCAGGAATCATGCTAGTTTATGCCAAACAGATTTTATGCTCCTATAAGAATGAATTAGGAATTAAACTCCTTCTTTTTGAGACTAGTGATGGACATTCATTAACATGACTAACAATAATAAGATAAAAAGTACAGATACTATCTAAATAGCAAGGATTAGACAAATCATAAAAAAAAGAAAAAGGAGTAAATACAAATTTAAAGAAAAGACAAATGTGTTTATCATACAAGGGTCTTGCAGTAACTCCAGTTCATTTGGCCAAAATACTAGCTTTGTAGTGCCAAACAGGGTTGGTCAACTTACAGCTTATTGTGGAGTACATGGACAGATGATGAGGGAGTGATATTTCCTTCAAGAAAAGACAATTTAAATGTGTCTGTGGCTCTTCTTCCTTATTTTGCAGAGTCTGTGGGACAGTAAAGTGGAAAAGGACTCAGAAAGTCATGGTCATTCCAAGGGCACTGGAAAGCATTTCGCAGCCTTTGGTGTTTGGCAGCTTTTTGGAAGGGATGCTTTGCAGATCCTTCTGGATGAGATACCTGTTACCAGCTGATTACCAGTGACCCTGAGTGTGCCCTTCAATTCCACACACCTACCACAGGTATAGTCCTATCAGTCTGCAAACCACCTCATTCCTGTCTTTGTCTTTTTAGCCACAAATTGAAAGGAAAAAAGATAAAAACACCCTGTGGCTACACTTTATATGGGGCATATGAAACAAGCAATTTAGGATGCTTATCAACCCCATATATTTCCCAGACCCCATCTTTACCTACCATGAAATCACAGTTCAGAGGTAAAGAGATTGGCCTGGGGAGGACCTGGAATAAGAGGCCAGTGTTGTCCTCTTTGTTGTCCCTCCTCCGGAGTTCCTCCTGCTTCACTCACTAGCTAAGGCTACAAATGTGCTCCAGACAGCAAGAGATGACCTTGAAAGTATTCACCACTTCTTAACCTGCTTAAAACTGAGTTATCATTGCATATTCCACTTTTTCATAATGACCATGCTTAACAGTATAATCCAATATTTCTGTGTTATATTTCATTCATTTTTACTGTAAGCCATTTGCAACAAGGGTCACCATGTACTGTGTGTTTGCTAAAAGCAAGGAAGCCTAGGAATTTAAAAAGAAAAGAAAGAGAAAGGTCATTCACATAGGGGAAGACATACATCTTGTAAATTAATTGCAGGTTTTTCATGCTGTGGCTCATTCAATCCAGTGATGTCTCATTCTCATCCTTTGTCACCCAAGTTTTTCTAAGAGAAAATTGGTTCTTTGGAAGCTGGGCATAAAGAGGTCTTACACCAGCTGCAAATCAGCTTTATTGATCCATATGTACTGAAAAACTTACAATAATTGAAAAAAAAACCCTACAGTTAGAATGGAGGTAAATACCTTTCGGTTTCTCATGACCTATATTGAAAAATCTTCTGCTTAAATGTGAAGCTTCAGATTAAGCAATTTTCCAGGAAGCTTGAAAACTTTAACCACCTGTGTGACCCCAGTTAAGACCAAGTCCTGATCAGAGATAGAAGTGGTTGAACACCAGGATATAATAGAGTAACAACTGCATTTCTTATTTTTGTTCCTATTGGTCCATTCGGGGATGCTGAGCATATCATACACCAAGCTCCTTCTTGACTACAAGTCAGAGCTGGGAAAATTCATTACATCTGTGATGCACCCCCCCCTTTAGCATGGAATTTAGGCAATGTCAACTGGATATGGGGCTACAGAACTGATGGACAGGGGTAGAGCAGTTGATGTCATCTACCTGGACTTGTGTAAAGCGTTCGACACTGTCCTACAAGACATCCTTGTCTCTAAATTGGAGCGACATCAATTTGATGGATGGACCACTCGGTGAATAAAGAACTCGCTGGATGGCCGCACACAAAGAGTTGTCGTCAATGGCTCAATGTCCAGCTGGAGACCAGTAACGAGTGGTGTCCCTCAGGGATCGGTGTTGGGACCGGTCTTGTTCAACATCTTTGTCGCTGACATGGACAGTGGGATTGAGTGCGCCCTCACCAAGTTTGCCGATGACACCAGGCTTTGTGGGTCGGCTGATACGCTGGAGGGAAGGAATGCCATCCAGAGGGACCTTGACACACTTGTGAGGTGGGCTGATGCCAACCTCATGAAGTTTAACCATGACAAGGGCAATTTCCTACACCTGGTCAGAGCAATCCCAGGCACAGCTACAGGTTGGGCAGAGAACAGATTCAGAGCAGCACTGCAGAGAAGGACTTGGGGGTGTTGGTTGATGAGAAAATGAACATGAGCAGGCAGTGTGTGCTTGCAGACCAGAAAGCCAACCGTATCCTGGGCTGCATCAAAAGAAGCGTGACCAGCAGGTCAAAGAAGGTGATCCTGCCCCTCTACTCTGCTCTCGTGAGACCTCACCTGGAGTACTGTGTGCAGTTCTGGTGTCCTCAACATAAAAAGGACATGGAACTGTTGGAACAAGTCCAGAGGAGAGCCACAAGGATGATCAGGGGACTGGAGCACCTCCCATATGAAGACAGGCTGAGAAAGTTGGGGCTGTTCAGCGTGGAGAAGAGAAGGCTGCGTGGAGACCTCATAGCAGCCTTCCAGTATCTGAAGGGGGCCTATAGGGATGCTGGAGAGGGACTCTTCATTAGAGACTGTAGTGATAGGACAAGGGGTAACGGGTGAAAACTTAAACAGGGGAAGTTTAGATTGGATATAAGGAGGAAATTCCTTCCTGTTAGGGTGGTGAGGCACTGGAATGGATTGCCCAGGGAGGTTGTGAATGTTCCATCCCTGGCAGTGTTCAAGACCAGGTTGGACGAGGCCTTGGGTGATATGATTTAGCGTGAGGTGTCCCTGCCCATGGCAGGGGGTTTGGAACTAGGTGATCTTAAGGTCCTTTCCAAGCCTAACCATTCTATGATTCCATGATTCTATGATATGCAGCGGCATAACCCTTTGCACTTCTGAACCCTGCATGCAGTCATTATGCAGCAAAGCAATTTTAAAATCAATGTCACAGTGAAGAAGGAATGCAAAGCTTTGAATGAACACCATATGAGGAAGCAAAGATACTGGAGCTGAGTACTGATAAGAGCAATTCAGTCCCTGGATGATTTCTAAGGGCAATAATTCCAATCTTAGGGTTTTTTAATTTCTAAAATCCATTTCAAGAAAAGCTCTTGGGTAATCTAAGTAGTTTACTATAGAAGGAGTAACACAACTTGAGTTTCTGCACCATCTTATAAATGACCATTTGAAAAAAATGACAATTTAAATACAAACTACTCTTTCTGTCATGGTGGTTATTGAGGTCAGATTCAGTTAGGATGGCAACATGTGAAGGAGTCCAGCAACAGAGCTGCCTTCCCAGCATGCACCACAGATCTGGCAATGCACTAGAACGTGGAAAGCAGGATATTTCAGTCATCTCTTCCAAAGAAAGCTGCCCAGTAGTACATACAGATGGAGTCCTATCTCAGTGATGCCATTATATGAAGCTCGCTCTTCTTTTTTTTCCATCCTAGACAAGAGAAACAAAAGATGGTGGCAGACTCCATTGGATGGAGTGAGAATTGAGGCACAGTGGCTACCTTAACTCTATCAAGAGTCCTGGGGCCATGATAGGAATGGATCTGTGTGGTGTAGCAGTTGGCTCTGAAATCTCAGCAACCTCACTGTGATTTATGTGTTTTTACTTTGGCTTGGCTCTGGTCTGGTTCTGCACACTGAAACCGGTGGGTGGTGAGCATGTGTTGGATGCACCTGGAAAAGGAAACTAATTTGCATATGCCAAAAGCACTCCACAGCACACAAGTGAAGTAAAGTGAGAATAATCAGAGATTTACTTTAAAAGTGCATTCCTGGTCCAAACTAAAACTCTAGCACAGAAGCACGCAGAAGAAACATCTGACCTGCGTCTGAGCTCTGTGGAGGGCTGAACTGAACCACTGATTTTCAGCAGGACTGTTAACCCAGAGAGAATGATTTCCTTTGAATTAAAGTCTGTGTTCAAGGTATCCACTGTGGACATTTTAGAAAAATACTAAAGTCATGCATTTCATCAAAGTGAGCTAATAGAATCATAGAATAGTTAGGGCTGGAAAGGACCTTAAGATCATCTAGTACCACCCCCTCCACCATAAGAATATACTCCACTTTTTCATATGCACTTTTGTAACACCGAATTTGTTTATCTATTTATCTTTGCACAGTACAATAATAATTGGTCTTCCGGTATGGCTCATGCAAAGATATTTCAATATGTTATTTGTTAGCATCACAAGATGATTAAGAGGAATGTCCCAAAAATAATCCTTGATATATAAAAAATCCTTCTGTTTTAAAAAGTGATTTCTGTTTATCAATAAATTCTCAGGGTTTTTTGATATCTCTAGCTGGGGAAAGAAGGAATAAAACTTACCAATGAACTACAGAGTCTAATAAAATTACTAAGCAAGTAAACATCAAGGTCCTGCACCTGGGCTGGGGCAATCCCAAGCACAAATATAGGCTGGGTGGTGACTGGATTGAGTTCAGTCTTCTCTGAGGAGAAGGACTTGGAGCGTTGGTTGATGAGAAGCTCAACACCAGCTGGCGGAGTGTGCTTGCAGCCCAGAAAGTCAAATGTATCTCGGGCTGCATCGCCAGCAGCATCGCCAGCAAGTTGACGGAGGGGATTCTTCGTCTCTACTCTGGTCTCATAAGACCCAACCTTCAGTATTGCATCCAGCTCTGGGGTCCCCCAGGACAAGAAGGCTGTGGACCTGTGCAAGTCCAGAGGAGGCCACACAGATGATCCAAGGGTTGTACCACCTCTCCTATGGAGACAGGCTGAAATAGTTGGGCTTGTTCAGCCTGGAGAACAGAAGGCTCTGGAGAGCCCTTAGAGCAGCCTCCCAGCACCTAAAGGGTCCAACAAGAAAGCTGGAGAGAGGCTTTTGGCTAGGGCATGTTGGGATAGGACAAGGGTGAATGCCTTTACATTGGAAGAAGATAGATTAGATGCTAGGAAGAAGCTGCTTACTGTGAGTGTGGTGAGACAGTGACACAGGTTGTCCAGAGAAGCTGTGATTGCCCCATCCCTGGAAGTGTTCAAGGCCAGGTTGCACGGGGTTTGGAGCAACCTGGTCTAGCAGAAGGTGTCCCTGCCCATGGTAGGGGGTTAGAACTAGGTGATCATCAAGGTCTCTTCCAACATAAACCATTCTGTGATTCTATGATACTGTATGATTACATTGCCATGTATTTCCCTCCCTATTGCACCAACCAGATGAGTATCTTCTGTTCCTGAAGTTGGGCACAATTAATCAACGGAGTTAAAGTACAATTAAATTAACATTTTACAAATCCTCCTGCTAACCTGTTTAACTTAATAATCCTGTGAAACATCCAGAGAAACCGATACTAAATATACCTGTAGCATGTTCCACACCAGCACACACAAAGCCATAAATGCTGGATCTGCAGAAATCATGCAATAGCAATGCCAACAGACCAGGGATAACTTACATCCACCCAGGATCTGGTTCAATTATCCTGACCAAGAATATTTTGCAGTCAGGAGCACAGAAATTCCCAGACTGGAACAGATCCAAATTACAGACTTATAGCAGTTACTAGTTGGAGGAGACTTTTAAAGAGAGTTACATACTCTCACATGTCTATTAGAAACACAACTAATAGACAAATGGAATAATCTGCTACTGACAATAAGTTTCATGCAAATCCTTGAAGATGGAGATTGGTTTAAATTCCATGAAAGCATATTCCCCCTCACCCTTTAATTATAAGAACTCTAGCTATTTTAATGATCCAGCAAAGCATGCATTTGGTAACGTTGATTCTGGCTTTAGTCACATTATTTTGCAGTTCCACAGGCTTAATATAAACTACAGAAAAGAGTACTTTTTTGCTCTCAGCATTTCCTGCCTTTCAGTTTCATTGAATATTCTCCCCTCCTGTGCTCAGATACCAAAGATGGATACTTGTGCTTTCAGACTGTGCCCCTTAGACTAGCCTTTACAGACAAATTCACACCTCTTCAAGAACAAAGTTTTTTTCAGATGCTCTTCAGACAAGAGGTTTGCTTACTTCAGCCTTTATCATTTGTCTTGCTCTTCTCAACCCTTTCTAGCTTAGCAATATTTTTTCAACAAATACCACATAGGACTCCCACCGAAGCTACATCATTGATTTCAAATGTTTTGTGAGATCGGCCTTTAAGGTCTCTCTTGCAGCCCTCTTTTACCCTGTTATCTTGCTTCTTTTTTGTAAGGTTTTGGGTTTTTTTTTAACCACACTGAGCAGAGTGTTTCATTGCAGCATTTATACTAACAACTTGATCCTGTTACTGAAACAGTAAAACCTTCAATTCCTACAGACTTCTGAAGTTTTGATTCAGCTGACTCTTCCACCTCACATGCCACCAGATGTCCCAGAGAACTTACATCTCTTTGACGTCCCACAGTCTTTTGTCAGCGTGGCCAACCCAATACAGAAAAAAAAAAACACCTTGCTCACCTGAATATTTTGCTAGCGCAGAGCTTACCTTTCCATTATTATTATTTATTAATACTTTTCTTAGTATTTTTGGGGAGGATCACTAAGAAATGGATTAAAACACAAATCCCTTGGTATAGAACATTGCAGCTTCTCTGTAATCCTGCTGCCATAATGAGAAAAAGCTTGCTATTCTTATCCTTTTCCTTAGGCCTTTTCCCGTGATATTTCTCTCAGCAGAAGAGGGAATCAGACTTGTGTAGTTATAGGGCCAGTGTCCCATTTCCCCCTCCCTCTGTTTGTAACCCCTTTCTTCTGTGTAAGCTCCCAGTTACAGTTCACAGATCTCCTCTGTGTTTCCTGGCTTCTGCAGGTTGTAGTTCCTTTATATCCACATCCATGAAAAAGGCAGCCCTCATCTCACTAGTGCAGTAGGAACTACCAGAGGGTCACGGTTATTTCCATGAATTTTTCCATTCCTGTACTGAAAGAGAAAAATCACCTCTTAAAGTCATCTCGCATAAAGTTCACAAGGAGAGGTCCATCAAGAACCGCTGCATGTACAAAAGCCACATATGGCATAGAAAGTCTTGGAAATCAAAAGAGCTGGAGACAGGAAAAGCTTTGGTGTAAAAATATTAATTTCGATATTCAGACTCACTTTTTTCGTCCTCCCCTGGGCATTCATTCAAGTTTTGGTTTTGTGTCCTTACCTGGGCACTCAGACATGATCAGTGTTGCAGGTGGGGATGCTGAGAAAGATTATTATAGAATCATAGAATAGTTAGGATTGGAAAGGACCTTTAGATCATCCAGTTCCAACCTCCCTACCATGGGCAGGAACACCTCACACTAAACCATGTCACCCAAGGCCTCGTGCAACCTGGTCTTGAACACTGCCAGGGATGGAACATTCACAACCTCCCTGGGCAGCCCATTCCAGTGCCTCACCACCCTCACAGGAAAGAATGTCTTCCTTATATCCAATATAAACTTTCCCTGTTTTAACCCGTTACCCCTTGTCCTATCACTACAGTCTCTAATGAAGAGTCCCTGTCCAGCATCCTCATAGGCCGCCTTCAGATACTGGAAGGCTGCTATGAGGTCTCCACGCAGCCTTCTCTTCTCCACGCTGAACAGCCCCAACTTTCTCAGCCGGTCTTCATACAGGAGGTGCTCCAGTTCCTTGATCATCCTCGTGGCCCTCCTCTGGACTTGTTCCAACAGTTCCATGTCCTTTTTCTGTTGAGGACACCAGAACTGCACACAGTACTCCAGGTGAGGTCTCACAAGAGCAGAGTAGAGGGGCAGGATCACCTCCTTCAACCTGCTGGTCACGCTCCTTTTGATGCAGCCCAGGATATGGTTGGCTTTCTGGGCTGTGAGCGCACACTGAAGCCGCCTCATGTTCATTTTCTCATTGACCAACACCCCCAAGTCCTTCTCTGCAGGGCTGCTCTGAATCTGTTCTCTGCCCAACCTGTAGCTGTGCCTGGGATTGCTCCAACCCAGGTGTAGGACCTTGCACTTGGCATGGTTAAACTTCATGAGGTTGGCATCACCCCACCTCACAAGCGTGTCGAGGTCCCTATGGATGGCATTCCTTCCCTCCAGCGTATCGACTGAACCACACAGCTTGGTGTCATCGGCAAACTTGCTGAGGGCGCACTCAATCCCACTGTCCATGTCAGTGACGAAGATGTTGAACAAGACCGGTCCCAACACCGATCCCTGAGGTACACCACTCGTTACTGGTCTCCAGCTGGACATTGAGCCATTGACCACAACTCTTTGTGTGCAGCCGTCCAGCCAGTTCTTTATCCACCGAGTGGTCCATCCATCAAATTGATGTCTCTCCAATTTAGAGACAAGGATGTCATGTGGGACAGTGTCAAACGCTTTACACAAGTCCAGGTAGATGACATCAACTGCTCTACCCCTGTCCATCAGTTCCGTAGCCCCATCATAGAGGGTCATCACAAGTGAGGGTGCACAAGAGGGACTTGTGCACGTTCAGATTTTTAAGATGGTCTCAAACCAGATCCTCTCCTACAGTGGGCACAAGGACTTCATTCTCACAGTCCCTGCATCTGCCTTTCAAGACTTGAGTGGTGTGGTCAGAGCCTTTGCCAGTGAAGACCGAGGCAAAGAAGTCATTCAGAACCTCAGCCTTCTCCAAATCCTGTGTAGCCAGTTCTCCCGATAGCTTCCAGAGGGGGCCTACGTTGTCCCTAGTCTGTCTTTTACTTGCTACGTACCTATAAAGTCCCTTCCTGTTATCCTTAACATCCCTAGCCAATTTTAATTTTAAATTCTTTGACTTGAGCCACTGGACACATTTTTTGTATTAGACTGTGTTCTACTAACTTAAGTGATAAATTCTAAACAGATGTGGTCAGAATGTGTTTTCAACATTTCTTAGCAAGCCAATGTAACACTCAGAATTTTTGAAACACAACACTATGATTTCCTTTTCCCCACAATGTTTGAGACAAATTTTTTCTGCCTATTAGAATCAATAAATCTTTTTTGAATTATTATTAACAAAGAAACATACGTCAGATCAGCCAGTTCTGAAGGAAAATTCTTTTTTTTTTTCTTTTAATTAACCATATTCTGCTCAGTTAAAGCTATCTTTTTCTGATGCAGACTGTAAAATATTCATTTTTTAACAGTAGGTTCAACTCTCTTCAAACCCAATATAGTGTTATGCAGATGAGTTCCCTTTTTCTGCAGACATCATGGAAAAGAATTCCAACACTATATGGTAAAAACTTCAGAATGTTTGAAATACGAGAATATGATAATTGTAGTTTAATATGCTAATGGAAACAGGGAGGAATTGAAGTAGTTTGCCAATATATTACTAACATCTCTGTGGCAGGGTAATATGGGAATTTGGACATCATTATTAATTGGAAGTATTGCATAGAATTTATTGGACATAACCATTAATTGGAAACATTGCTTAAGAATAATAAACTCACAAAACTGGGTTTATTTTCTCAAATTGTTTCTTAAAAACCATTTCAATCACAAAAAAAAAAATACATCTGAAAATACCATTAATCACAACCACAGATTTTATATTGTGTTTGAGTCTTTCAAAGTGAAAGAGATAGAAATTAGAAGCATAGAATCATAGAATAGTTAGGACCTTAAGGAAAGGACCTTAAGATATCCAGTTCCAAACCCCCTGCCATGGGCAAGGACACCTCACACTAAACCATGCTGGCTGTCACCAAGCACCTTGTTGATTTTCATGTGCCTCAGCATGCCTTCCAGGAGAATCTGCTCCAAGATTTTGCCAGGCACAGAGGTGAGACTGACTGGTCTGTAATTCCCTGGGTCATCCATTTTCCCCTTCTTGAAAATGGGGGTTATATTTCCCTTTTTCAGGTCATCAGGAACTTCACCTGACTGCCAGGATTTCTCAAATATGATAGACAGTGGATTAGCAGCTTCATTTGCCAGCTCCTTTAGGACCCACAGATGGATTTCATCAGGTCCCATGGACTTGTGCACATTCAGATTTTTAAGATGGTCTCAAACCAGTTCCTCTCCTACAGTGGGCCCAAGGTCTTCATTCTCACAGTTCCTGCATCTGCCTTCCAAGACTTGGTTGGTGTGGTCAGAGCCTTTGCCAGTGAAGACTGAGGAAAAGAAGTCATTGAGAACCTCAGCCTTCTCCAAATCCTGTGTAGCCAGTTCTCCCGATAGCTTCCAGAGGGGGCCTACATTGTCCCTAGTCTGTCTTTTATTCCCTACGTACCTGTAGAATCCCTTCCTGTTATCCTTAACACCCCTAGCAAAGTTTAATTCTAACTGGGCCTTAGATTTCCTAACCTGGTCACTAGCTTCCAGGACAAAATCCCTGTATTCTTCCCAGGCCGCCTGTCCTTGCTTCCACCTTTTATAAGCCTCTTCTTTCCCCTCAAAGTTTCCCCAGCAGCTCCTTATCCACCCAAGGAGGTCTCCTGACCCTCCTGCTGCACTTCCTTCTAGCTGGGATGCAACACTCCTGAGCTTGTAGCAGGTGATCCATGAATATCAACCAACAGTCTTGGGCCCCTCTGCCCTCTAGGGCTGTATCCCATGGAACCTTACTAAGCAGGTTCCTGAAGAGGTCAAAGTCTGCTCTCTTGAAGTCCAGGGCAGTGAGCTTGCTGCACGCTCTTCTCACTGTCCTGAGGATCTCAAATTCAACCATCTCATGATCGCTGCATCCAAGGCTGCCCTGAAGAGTCACATTTCCAACCAGCCCTTCCCTGTTGGTGAGCACGAGGTCAAGCATGGCACCTCTCCTTGTCGGCTCCTCTATTACGTGCAGAAGGAAGTTGTCTTCTACACAATTGAGGAACCTCCTGGATTTCTTGTGCTGGGCCATACCGTCCTTCCAACAGATGTCAGGGTGGTTGAAGTCCCCCATGAGGACAAGGGCCTGCAAGCATGAGGCTTTTCCTATCTGTCTATGGAGTGCTTCATCTGCAGGTTCTCCTTGATCCGGCAGTCTGTAACAGATCCCCACAGTAATGTCTCCCATTGCTGTTCTCCCTTTAACCCTGACTCACAAACTCTCTATTGACTGCTCACCTGTCCCCACACAGAGTTCCATACTCTCCAGCCTATGCCTAACATAAAGGGCAACTCCCCCTCCCCTCCTGCCGGGTCTGTCTTTTCTAAAGAGCCTGTAACCTTCCATTCCAAAACTCCAGTCATAGGAGCCATCCCACCATGTTTCTGTGATGCCTATTATATCATACCCCCGTAGACATGCACACATCTCTAATTCCTCTTGTTTGTTCCCCATGCTACGGGCATTTGTATAGAGGCATCTGAGCTGAGCTCCAAATGAAGCCGGCTCATTGGCTGGAGCAGCTGGGATATCTCTACATTGCTCCAAGCATTTATTATAGGTGCTGGCAACTGACTGGGTGTGTTGGGATGGAATGATGCCACCCTCCCCCAACACATCTAGTTTAAAACATCCTTGACCAGCCTGGCAAACCTCCTACCAAAACGGCGCTCACCAGCTCCACCAGCCCCCAGTAGACCTGGCCTACAAACGTGGGTCCCTTGTTCAAGACACCCAAACCCCTGACTATGACACTACCCTTCTAACCATTTATTAACTTGGCCAATCCTCCTAGCTTTTTCAAGGTCCTCCCCTGTATCCTGGAGAATTGACAAAAAGTCCACCTGAGCTCCAGAGCCCCTAACCAGCATAAGGCTCTGTAGTCCTTATGTTCTCCAGGCTACTGCTATCTATATCCCTAGCACCTACATGGATCACTAGAAGTGGGTAATAGTCCATGGGACTTACTAGAGCAGGCAGCCTCTACAACATCCCTGATCCGTGCCCCAGTAGGCAGCACACCTCCCTTGAGACTGGACTCAAAGCTTCACTAACAACTACCAAAATTCGCTGTATTTACTCACACATTATTAGGTACACATTTATACAAGAGGAAGATGTCTTTCACAATTATTTAATCTATCCCTAACACATTCTGTCCAGGCTTCCACAACAAATCCATCACCATGAAACCAAGTGCTTACTCGCTCCACATCATAACATCCACAATTTCTCAATTTATTAAGTACTGGTGCTTTAGTTTAAGGGGTGTTTTTTAAACCAGTATTGCTAAACCAGTGGAAGACTCCATATAGATAATCTCATATTACCTTAACCTAAAAATTTTATTTAGCTTCTGTTGATTGGGAAAAAGTTTAAGTAAAATGCAATTAACTGGTCTTAAAATGGAATAAATTTGCTTACAGAAAGGTAAGTGGTGATTTTGCTAAATTAATGTAATTTTCCCCATGCATAAGCAAATCTCAGTTTGTGAGCTACTCTTCTTAGCCCAGAGTTCTCCCTGGATATCCATTCACTTCTTCATTACATGCTGAGCATCAACAGTTTGGAGCCACAGGCAGCTTTCTCCCAGGCAATCCCCTCCAATCTTGCCCAACTCCAAATCCATTACCACTTGCGACAGACAGTTTTTCCAGATTGACCATTGCCCCCATACTCACAGAGTTCACACCCTGAAAGAGGCATGGATTACATCTTTCTGCCCTCCTGCAGAACACCTTCATTTGTACCCTCCTATGCTGAGCCCAGCCATTTTGGCTCCAGCCTGTGCTCCATCCTGGATGGTCACTTAAGTGGATTTTGTTCTGCTCCTCTTGATACCTTCTGCTGAGCAGGCTGTGTCTTGTGTCATGTCCATCATGAGAGAACTCAGAGAGATAGCATCATTCTGCAAATACTTAGCTTAACTCTGCCTGTAGTTTCAGGTAATAATCCTAGGAAGCCATAGACAGGGAAAAAATTGTTTTCCCTTTCCTCCTCAATTACTTGGAGATCCACTGTTAAGTAAATCATTCTTGGCTCTAGATCAGAAGATGGAAAAGTAATTATTCTTAACACTGTATTATGTCTACACCACTATAGTACCAAGTAAATTCCTTGATATCATGAAAGAACTGAAATAAATGAACTGAAACAAATAGATCTGTAATACCCAAATTGCACATGCAAATATATAGTTGTCAGAATTTAATGAAAAGAAGTCCTTGGGATTTTGCCCTTTGAGTACTTCTAGGAAGCAATGGATAATACTAGCTACATGAATGCACCAACTCTGTTTGAAAAGTCTTCCTTGCCTAGCATTTTTTTTATTTTTCTGAGACATCATTGCCTGTCATCACTAGATGATGGCACATTGCATGGCTCAGAGCAGTATTGATCAAGTCACTGCTGGTACAGCAGAAACATCTAGGACAAAAGCACAAAACCTGGGCATGTGACTGGAGCCAGCAGGGTGGGCTCCTCACCATTGCAGAGGGGAAGGGAAGGAAGCCAGGGGAATGCAGATGAACTAGGTGCTGATCTTTCTTCCACAGCACAGGGACAGCAGCTGTACTTCACCCAGGATTCCTAAATTCCACACAGAGTTCTGCTTCTTCCAAGCACATCACTATTTACAGCCTCTCTTACAGTTCTGCTCCTCATGGCATGGGAAGACAATTCAGCCCCCACCGTTTGGAACTTGACAGGTTGATCAATTTTCTTTTTTTTTTTTTTTTTTCTACTCAAGAGGAAAAGACAGGGAAAACCAGGTATCCATGACCCTGAGCTGGTCCTAATATCAGAAAATATTTTGAACCCATATAAAAAAATGTAGAAATATTCCATTCTGGCTTTGGGGTTTTACCCCTCCCTGCAAAGTCAAAGAATTATGAAGATCAAAGTTGTATGATTTTGTTTATTTATTTTAACCTTTAAAAATCTTTTTTTCTTTTTTGTATTTCCAATTCAATACTATTTTTAGAGTTTGGCTTTCAATTCCTATTTAAGGTTGCTTTATTATTTCAGGATATTTTAGGGAATCTCAGCTCCTTCACGACTGAATAATATGTCTCTGCCAGTACTGGCTCCAGGACCAGACCCAGGTATAATTTCACTAACTGTGACCATAAGAGAATCTTGCTGAAGATAAGAGGCCATGCATATGTGCACATGAAGCAAACGAGTATGCTCAGGGAGGAGCTGACTCTGCCACAATCTCAGCACACCTGAGATGGAGCTATCAGGTGATGGAGACCCACAGCCACATTTATTTTCCATGGTGCATTTTGCAGCTTTTCAACACCTAGCTAGATGGTGAGTGGCAGCATTTAGGAGCAATTTTAGACTAAGGTCATCTTCTGTCCTCTTATAACACCCTGCATGTCTTTGATCTCCCTGGCTTTCTCTCTTCATCCTGGTGCTGCACCTTATCAATAGGTTCAGATAATTCTGGGTATTCTGCATAGGCCCTCAGGTGATCAGAACAGTACCCCAGAAAGGTCATTAGCTCATATTTAAACCATACCCATAACAGTTCTAGACAACTTCTAACCATCAGCAAAGACATGCCCCCGAAGCAGATTTTCTTTGTAAAAATTATATGTTCTGTGACTCCAAAATAACAATTTTCCTTTCATCACAGGAGGGAAGAAAAACCAAGGTGATTAAGCCAATTCTTTTCAAAGATTTTTTTCCTTTGTTTTTGTGGTGATACTACTGTGAAAATCTCTGAGTGCCACTCAACAAGATGCAACAAAAGCAACTGAATTTGCTTGTTTTCACACTTAGAGTAAGACTCTAGTGTGGAGTCAGCATGTTCCTGCAGCAAAGATTGCTTCACCTGAATGTTTTTAAAGACAGGTGCGAAAAAGAATATTTGAAATTTTCTAATATATAGTGTCCTACATGGAAAGGAAGCCTTTCACATAAAATACTATTACACAAGAAATCAAAATTGCAAAAAAAGGGGAAAGTAACAAGAAATGGAAAATGGTTTTTAGATGTTATAACCTAATAAGGCAGCAGGCTCACAGGGGCTCCCAGCTAACCAGCATCCCAGTGTGTCACTGCCATGGTCACACCACAAAAACACTGGAGACAATGGAGAGGGTTCTGATCATTCTTTCGTGGCCACTCTGCCCAGGCTGACGGGAGAGACTCCCTCAATCTGCAACCAGATGTTAAGAAATACAGTTTCTGCCGAGGGCAAAAGTTCACTCTATAACCACCAGCTGAGCCGTCTTGCTGCACCCTAAGCCAAATCCACCCTACAGTGAAAGCACACAGTGAAGCTGCTCATGTGTGCTGTCCAATAGAGGAATATCTGACATCTTCAGCAGTCCCCCTGTCCCAGATCTCATCAGAAAAAGTATTTTGTGCGTTGGCTATGCAATGTTTCATTTCAATGGCACATTTATTTCAAAACCCCTGACTTTGACTACCTGTAAATTGTTCTGCTGACATTTCCCTCGTTCTGCTTCTAACAGTGTACATCTTTCAAATGGGGAATGGCCAAAATAGCGGGGGGTAAATATCAAAAAGCAAACCTTCAATCTTGTCTAAGCCACAAAACACAAGCTGCTGACAGAGGCAATTGTTCAAAGGGGATAGGGATTGAAACCCAAGCCTCCAGATAAACTACATATGCAAATACAAGGTGTAAAAAGCCCTGAGCAAATACGTAGCACTTCCACCAAGTCTGCAATTGCAGACATATGAATCACTTGTAGCTTGTCCTTTGTCTAAGCCTCCACTGACAGCGGGGAACTTCCACCTCCAACCCAGGTGTACACAGAGCTCTTTCCTTTGACATATCTGTGGGTATATTCAAAGTTTAAAGTCAAATTTCCCTGCTCCCAGCACCCTAAAGGTTAAACCTCAGGCCAAATGCGCTACCTTCTAAATACATTTCACTCAAGTTAGTAACCTTTCACAACAAATAAGGGAACAAAGGGTTCAACTGTCAGTCATGTCATGAGCTGTTAGAAAATGTGTCAATACAGGGGAATGAACCAGCAGGTGAGTCTGTTGTAATGCAGCACTGGAGATGGGAAATGTCCTAGAACTGAAAGGACACATAGGAAATTATTAATGACCACAATATTCCAGCAAGGAAATATCTTGTTGCTAATTACAGCTTTCCAAATTACAAAACAAGGACACAGGTCAGCTGCACATGAACTTGCCTAATTTAGCTGACTACAATAAACCTCTGGGAGCTGAGGATGGAAGCTATTGTCTGTCACTCAAGTGCACCTCATCTGCCATTGCAAGCACAGGCTGCAGATGCATTTATAGCTTCAGTACTCACTAGGTACTGGCTACTGAGGTCTTGGATACAGCCTGGCCTACATTGTACTTAGCTGGACAACCAACCATTCCTTTTTTGAGGAAAAACACGTTTTCAATTATTTTGATCAGAATCTCAGTTAACCATATCCAGAAAAAAAAAACAAACAAACAAAAACAAAAAAAAAAACAAAACAAAAAAAACTAACCAAAAAAACCCAACAGTTAACTACCTGGTGGAGGAGAGCATGTCGTCCACTGTTAGGCATGACTTTAGGAAGCATTTCTTTACCAAGAGGGTGGTTAAACACTGGAATAGACTTCCTAGAAAGGTTGCCGATGCACCGAACCCATCAGTGTTGAAGAGACATTCAGACACCACCCTTAATAACATGTTTTAACTTTTGGTCAGACCTTATGTGGTCAAACAGTTGGACGAGGGACATTGCAGGTCCCTTTTGACTGAAATACTCTGTTTTATTCTATTCTATGTTTTCCATCTCCTCTATACTCCACTGGAAGAAAAAACCTCCACAAAGTAAACAGTAAGAGATACCAGTAACATTAAAGAACCACCAATAACAGAAACCCATAGAGTATCTCTGGATTACCTTTCCAATAGACAGGAAATATGTAGGAAAAGATGGCTTGGAAAACAACATGGGTTCACCTAAGAGACTAGTAGTATCTCGTGATCTTTAAACAGAAGCATATTGACTGCTCCACTTTTTTTCACATTTCAGGAGTATCACCCATGCCACAAAGGACTGTGGATAAGTAATTACAGAATGCTTCCAGAATTGCACAGAATGCTAATGCTCAGGCCAGCGCCCTGTCTATCTATAGAAGAAACAAAAAGAGGCAAAGAGGATCACACAGCTGCCTGCAGATGCTTGTACAAACTCCAGCCTTTTTGCTAATGTAGTCCCATGAGAACAAGAAGCTAAAGAGGAAAAGTTTTAAGCATAAAATCTGGCAAGGAAGGACAGAGAGAAATGTATTTTTTGGAGTATCAGCCTCTTATTTCACTGCACAAGACCACAAAATATATGTCTGTAAGATGCTAGGCAGAGTTGTGAAAGGATATTCAAACTATCTCTGTTAAATTAGCTTGGATATGGGAAGCAATGCTGCCAAGTTACCGTCACATTTGTCCAGAACTAATATTCACTATTTCTTAGGAACGCTACACAACACAAACCAAATGCCACCTCAATGCAATAGAAATTCCTGAAACATCTGTTAATTCAGAATGAGCTCATGTCCAGCTACTCAGTTCTGCATTGTACACTCTTCATGGGATGATTCTGAAGGGGCTCCAGCAGGTACCAACATTGTATCTGAGATCAACTCCAACCTTGGGTCTGCTCTGCAAACCTTCCCAGAAAGCTGCAGCAGGTTCACATCCTCAAATCCAAACACCCATTTCAAGGAATAACACAGGAAACAAATGGATCCTTCTAGTCATTTCTCTGGAGGTAACCCACACCCATCTCAAAGATTAGACTTCCAGAAAAGAGAAGAGGAATGGGAAATTTCTCTGCTCTTACTCTTTTGGGGTGTAGATAAACTCTTTGGGTTCATTCAGAAGAGAAACACCTTGAACATGCACATTATAGACCTTACCCATGTGGCCATGACCTCAGTTCTACTCCAGCTGCTCCACATCACTCCACATTGTGTTTAAATACTCTTTGAGGATTTCCTCTTTGCATGGATTTGGAAGTGAAGGTAGACTGTGGAGTTTCCAGGATGAGTTTTATCACTTACCAGTCAGGAAGACAGCTGGGACCTCCCAAATGGGCATTTTTGCATCCCTGCTCATTGGACACTGTCAAAGAAACAGCTTTCCTCTCCCTCTAGTAGCCATTTTGCTTGTGGGTTTAGTAAGGTATAGCAGCATTTCTCCACCCATTAATCACCTGTTACTCTGTCATTTGGCCTTGTATGGGCTTTTATGATTTAGTCAACCTGTTCGTATACCTGCAATGAAACTTGGTTGTCATGAACTCCCTACATGTCCACCCTTACGTTTATTAATGTACTGTATTCCTGTAGTACAAAAGGAGGGCAATACTTCTTTGGGTTTGCTTTTCAAAAGAATAGTCATGAAAGATTATCAGCTGAGGCTATAGATGGTGGCAAGCAACCAAGGCAAGGCAATGCAAGCTTTCTGTGTCTGATTAGCTTGTGAGTGATCATTACCAAGGAGATCACCTTCTAGCAGAGATGCTCATGTGAAAGTAGGCTTTGAAGACACACCAGGGATGAACAGATGCTATAAACAAGTAAGCCTGCTCTGAATGTAACAGAACCACCATAAAAAGAACATGGGGTGTGGTCTCTCAGAAATGGGACCTAAAACCTCCCAAGGCAATACTCAAGGATATAGTGTAATGTGTCACTCTCTCCCTGAAACAGGCACCTACAAATGCCAAGGCCTGACAGCAGGATGGGACTGGCTACAATTCTGCAACACATTGTGCAAGGCAAGGCAACGCAACCTGCGGGATAGTCAGGGTATATTACCTGAAAGAAGAATTTTGCCTTTTTTATTTGCCCTTGCCCTATAATCTTGGGATAGACAAAGAAGATGCTCTCAGGAGCAAAACATTTCAGAAACATTAAAAGTAGCTATGGTTTAGGTAGAAGAAAGGACATATTTCTGTTTCTTAAAGACAGCAAATACTTGACTATGAGTTACAAAGCTTAACCATAAAAAGCGTTACATCAAAAAACAAGAGTTGCACTACCCGTGGCAGCTTAGGTTATAGCCCTGAGAAAAATAAGACTTACACTTTCATATCTGTGTGAAAGTCTCAGCACTAGCAGAGATTCAAGAAGTGAACTGCAGACACCAAAGGGAAGGAACTACAGTTGGTAACTTACAACTTAGCATGAGTTAAGCCACCAGGATTCAGCAAGTATGTAAGGGGTCTAAGGTCAGCAGTACATTTGGCCACAAGCACAAGGCAGATCACACAAAACCACAGACAAGATGAAAGCACGAGTATGAAAACAAGTGTTTTTATCCTTCTTACACAGTGGCAGTATCCAGCAGATGTCTGCAGAAGTACAGGAGCAGCAAACATTACCTGTGCCAGAAAAACAGCAGTCAGAATCAACACTGACACCTTCTGACACAGGCAGTATCCTAGGCAGCAGAGAGCTGATGTGCAAGAACAGCACCAAGTGCTGGCACAGCACTGAGACAATTTCAGGTAGGCACAGCATGCAGAGGTCAGCCAATTCAGTGGGAAAGATGCTTTCCAACAGGTTGTATGTAAGCAACCTCTGACCCAAGCAGATGGAGATTAATCATTGCTGGCATTTCTGTAACAACCTACTCATGCCTCAGGCTTGAAGATGAGGGTATATTTGTTTGAGGGCTTTGTTATGAGATTGGAGTGTGGTGTCTCAATTATCATCCATCAGCCTCACAGCTGGAGATGTCCAGGTATAAGAGCTCAGTCCACAGCTATGCAAACTAAAGTCACTGAATTCTTTTCTTTGTATTGCAGACCAGAGAAAGATGAATTCCTAGTGATTTCCACACTCTGGGGACACAGATGGGAGCTATATGTGTAATAGTTTGTTAAATTGAAAATAGTTTCTAAACTATTGTAATAGTTTGTTAAATTGAAAACTGTTTCAGACCAGTTTGTTAAATTGAAAACTGTTTCAGACCAGTTAGTGAAAAGGGCTATATGGTACGTAACAGTACTCTTTGCTGAAAATAAGCAGCTGGGATGATACCCACCTGAAGTCTTTGCAGACCAAATCTCTGCAGAGGAAGAGAAAATTCATGTAAATTGCCCATCTTCTTCCAGGGCTCCAAAATGGTAGAGCACTGACTTAATGAACACTGTGGGCTTGGCAAATCAGGAGTGATCAGGAATTTCTAGGCCCATGGAGTCAGCTAAAGAGCAACATACAAATGCAGAATTATTTTGCCTAGCTCTGAGCATCGTTTGTACTGTTTGTGGGTTCAACAAATATCTGTAAAAACTGAGCAAGACACACTTTAGTTATTGTATTCCCCTAACCATGAAAGCAGCTTTGGGGTAGGTAGGCTTAAAGTCACTGCACCATGTTGTACAAGGTCTTTCACTGGTCCTAGGGGTCTGAGCAGCTGAGTCAGGATATCTTCGTTCTTAGTTGAGGATAAAGAGTATTAACTTAAAAGGTCCACAAAAAAGCCACCGAAAAAGCTGTGAGCCTATTCCAATCGCAGCATGATTACAAACTAGGAATCTACAAGTAGGTTCTTTTGCCAGGTCCTTATTAAGGTTTGAGATGTATGCATGTGTTTACACACTGGTTCCAGTCTCCCTCCAAACTGAATTCCTCCGACGAGCTACACTGATCAAGAACTATTGTTAGTACCCAACAGCCTCTGCAAACATCATCCTGGATGCCCAGGCATACCACCAGAGCATGCATAGTAAAGTTCTTCAAAAGTCAACCCAATTGCATCACTCTGCCCACGAATTAGAGAATACCAAAGAATTCACAAGCTTGGTATGTAGATGTCCTTTTGCAAAAATACTTTAGCTGTTCAGTAGTGACTTTAGCAACTTAACTTACTGTCAAGACTTATCCTGAGTTTTTAACCAAATTCTGTTGCCAGGATCATTCAGGTTGTAATACAGAAACAAAACAAAAACAAAACAAGAAAGCCAGTAGACCTGTGTCTGTCTTTCCCCTTGGTTTGCAGATGAAAAGAAACAACCCAGCCTTTGAAAACTGAGCACAGAATTGGCCTTTTGAAATCGATTCCCTTGGCAACCCAAGTCACAGCCAGCAGACAGCTGTAATGGCCAAATTCCTGTACCTTTGAATCTGTGCAAGACTTCTCCCCCACCCTGTGTCAAAGGTAAGAATGATGGGCAGCTCCTGAAAAGGGCACACTTCTGCCTTAGGACACACTCACATGCAGAGCCATACAGAAACACACACACACACACACCCCCATAGGCTTCCCACTCCCAGGAGCCTAATTCAGTGAGTGGGATTTAGGGACTGTAGTGACAGCACAATGGGTAACGGGTTAAAACTTAAACAGGGGAAGTTTAGATTGGATATAAGGAGGAAATTCTTTCCTGTTAGGGTGGTGAGGCACTGGAATGGGTTGCCCAGGGAGGTTGTGAATGCTCCATCCCTGGCAGTGTTCAAGGCCAGGTTGGACGAGGCCTTGGGTGATATGGTTTAGTGTGAGGTGTCCCTGCCCATGGCAGGCGCGTTTGACTCACAGCTCCTTTTGCAGAGCTTGTGTGGGAGATGCAGCTGCATGAATTTCCAGGACAATGGTGGTGTTTTCCAGCTTCTCAGAGCACAGGAAGGAAATTCTGCATCTCTTTGTCCTTCAGACAATCTCTAAAGCAAAAAGTCTGTCTGTTCATGAGCTGGAAATGCACCCCCAAAACCTCTGGTATGATAGAAAAGAATAAAGCCTAAAACAGGAGAAACAACCACAACATGGAAAAATGTGATGTATGTGCTCCCTTTTAATGCAACAGATTTTACTGAGGATTTTTCACAGCTGAGAATGATCTAGATAACACAGGTGTGATTATTAATTACTGTGTCTTCTTTCTGTGTTGAGGGTAATGAGTTTCCCATTTCATCAAAAGTTACCGATTTTTCTCCAGTTATAAGTTTCTTTAAAACAATCAGGGCAATTAGCAACACCTTGATTTGTTTTTTGGGCAAGGATTTGCTCTGTCACCTAGGTGATTTAATTTTTAAAGTTTATGGTCCTTTAAAGTCTTATAAACTAGCAAAGTGTCTTCAATCTAGAGGCTGTGCTTTCTATGAAAATAATCAGCATTACAAAGAAATGCATGTGAACAGACACAACCTAAAACAAGCAAAAATCCCGGAAATAGACATTGACTGATATCACTCATATTGATTAAAGTCACTCTCTGTTGATGCTTCCAGTTTATCAATGAAATGTAATGGTCACATTGCCACTTAGTCTGCTGTTTCTTCTCTGCAAAGTGTCACCAAGGCCCCATACACCAAGATACCACCTCCAGAACCACATAAGTCAGTGTTGGCTGCCAGCATACAACTACACATGGCATTAAGGGCCCCTGTCCTCCCTTCTGTCCTTTATCAATAATTGTCCAGGCCAGCAGCTGCTAAAGTTTATAGACAGGCTAAACTGTTTGTGCACCAGATAAAGCCACCACCAGCATCCTACTGTGCTCAAGGAAATGAGAAGTCTGAGAACTGATTGAAGGTGGAGAAAGCAGGAAAGGTGATTTTTCCACACACCTGGTGGGCATATTTGGAAGGAGTAGTATGCTGTATCTGCTAGGTCATACCATAGTTTTCTTTCTGAGCAAGTGAGAGAAAACATCAAATTCTCTGATTACAACATCAAAACTACAGACAGACATGCTGCACAGCTAGTTGTCATATCCATGTATGTGAAACATAATTCATAGTTTGAATAACAAGGACTCTCCTGTCCTCAGCATTGCACAGAAAACCCAGCTCACCACAGCCAGTGCAGCTCAGTTTGTATCACCTCAATCTAAAGCTGCAAACACTAACATCAGGTGGAGATGCAAGAAAACAGAGATACTTATGATAAGACAGGCATAGGTTCAAGCTGTTAGCAGCAAGGGAGGTCTTTTTGCAGGCAGCACAGCAAAGGCAACTTGCACACATTCACAAACAGCAAAAGGAAGGAGAAAGGATGATGGTGTGTGTGCTAGAACACATTAGTTTGTGAGTGAAAGATAGGATTGTTTCACAGAACTTGGCCCTAAGAATGTTATATAAAACAAGGTTCCTTTCACTACTCAAAAGAGATGTTTTAGTTGTCAATCAGCCGCTCAGAACCCCTCAGTGGTACAAAGGAGTGAGCAAAACAGTGCTTGACTCTGTAGCTAGCATGCAGGGGGTTCCCCTTTGCCTTGAAGCACATTTCAGCCTGACCAGTGCTCATGTCTGATCCTAAGACATCACCTGGGAGCCACAAATCTCAGCCCTGGAGCCTTTAAGGTGAACGGGTTGAAAAGCAGTAGCATTTCTTGAAGGGCAACATAGCCAAGCCCAGAGAGAAATTATCTGGATATTGGATAGTCAATACTAGCCCCCTATTCACGCTACCACAGGGCTGTGTCCAGAGTGTTGCCCAGCTGAACTACCTGCATCTCCACAGAGTTTCTGAGCACTCATAGTACTATTTCACAGGCCACTTTTTACATATAATACAACAGTCAATAACCTTCTAATGAGACGGCAAACAGTTCCTGAGGAAAGTTCCCTGAACCAGAGATGAAATATAATTTTTAACAGATCATTGTCACTTGGTTCTATAACCAGCAATCCCAGCAAACTCCTTTTTAAAAGTCAACTGAATGTTCATGAATAATATTTCTAATTGTTCATTACCCTCCTTTTTGAGCACTTTTCTGCCAGAAGTCAAAGCATCTCCGATTTTTAATGATGCTTGTTTCAAATCACTGTTGATACTCAATTTAATTTAATTAAGTTTGGGGAGTTTTGCTGGGGGGTTTTGTAACAAATGCAATCCCTCATCCCAAAAGGGCAGTGTTCTGTGCTAACACTTGGAGGTAATCTGAACTGAACTTCAGCTGTGTTCTGCTCATTTCAAGCCTTTCAAAGATCAAAGTGCTAGTTTTAACCAGGAGCTTTGTCATTATTAAAATGGCATTAATGGCTAAAGTTGGCTGTTTCCAAATGGTTGGGTTTATATCATGGCTCTATAGTAACCTCATTGGAGCCAGTGGATGACTCATGAGTCTCTGAGAGAAAGCTGGTAGAGCATAAAATCTGTCTATCTAGATGGGACAGGACAAACTTATCTACCACTGAAGTAGGTGCCAAACCCCATGAATAGGTATTGGCTGTTCAGTCTGGAGAAGAGGAGGCTCCAGGGAGACCACAGAGCAGCTTCCAGTGCCTAAAGGGCACAACAAGAAAGCTGGAGAGGGGCTTTTGACAAGGGCATGTAGGGGTAGGACAAGGATGAATGCCTTTAGACTGAAAGAAGACAGATTTAGATTAGATATTAGGAAGAAGCTGGTTACTGTGAGGGTGATGAGGTGTTGGCACAGGCTGCCCAGAGAAGCTGTGGCTGACCCACCCCTGACAGCATTCAAGGCCAGGTTGGACAGGGCTTGGGCTTGGAGCTACCTGGTCTATTGAAGGTGTCCCTGCCTGTGGCTGGAACTAGATGATCATCAAGGTCTCTTCCAACACAGACCAGTCTGTGATTCTACGATTGCTGTACCAAAACTTGCAATGAGAAGCTACAGAGTACAACAGCACTCCCTATATAAACTCTCATCTCAAGTTTTTCTGGTATCTAATCAGCCAGCCACCTTATGGTAATAAACCCTAGTCTATTTGCAAAGGAATGGACTCGAAAAAATTAACAAGATGGAGCAGCATCTGTAGTCACAGCTTTGCTCATCTAGCGCCACCCCTCAGTGAAGATTTGAATTGTCACAAGTTTTTCTCCTGAAATAAAATCATGTCCTCCCCCATATACAAAACCTATTTTCCAGTGTAGCTGTGTCCACACCCAGGCTTCTTCTGCAGCAGCTACATCATCTATTCACATCACATACTGATGCTCATCATGCAGAAATGTATGATATTGAGCTAGTCTTCCTTGAGTACCTTCATCATTGTATGCTTTGCATGATGCTTTAGAGTACGTGAGTTGGGAGCCAAGTTTTCAGCTGGTAGAAACCAGTGTCTTTGACGAGCAAGGGTTCTGACCTCATCTCTCCCCAGATTCCCATGTGCCCAGAAGTCATCACTCAGCACAGCAAGAACAGAAAAGGGTGTTGGATTTGAGCAATCAGGCATCTGTATTTCTCATCATTCCTTTTTCAAGCATCCTTTTAATCTGCGGATTACATCTCCCTAAATTTGAGATTTTTCACCCTGGGATAGATTCTCTTCTTTCTCACAGATGAAGAAGAAACTCAGAAACTAAGGATTCTTTTACTTTTTAGCCACTTTATAATTTTTTCAAAGAGCAGTGGAAACTACCTTTCATCTTTTGACTGAGTGTTACAAACTGGATAACAGCAGTAAGAAGACCTGTTTAATAAATACCAGGAAACCTTTAAAGTCTGTGCCCCAGTAGGCCCTAATATTCTATTTCTGTAGTATAGCTCTGTTTTACCCCCTGTGACCCACTCCATCTTTGCCTTTGGTCTGTGCTACATACCTGTTTATCATTCAGTCACATATTTATTTCCCACTGAACATTGTCAAGGAACTAGGGTGGAGTTCTGATAGGGAATATGTGAATCACTACCTGAAGATATTGGTCTGGTATTTAAATTCAGGTTCAGTCATCCTACTACTTCTTTCAACAAAGCTACCCTAGAAATCAGAAATATCTTGGATTTTTCTTTTTTTTTATTATTTTCTTTCCTCTAGTCAAAAGCTGAAGCTTTACAGAAAACATTTTGCTTCTCTTTTAACTCAATGTTTACAAAATCTTACATCAGCTCATTTCAAAAATCATAGGCTGAGATAAGAGGAAATAACAGCATCGCTTTTCCAGTTCTTGTTCATGGTGCTGTGGACTACATATATCCTGCAAGATGAAGAAGAAAATAAACAGATATCAGCTGCCTGCAAGCTGAATATCAACCACGTAAAAGAAAAATGAAATCTTCTTCTCCTCTTTGGAATATACTCACAGATCTCAGAAAAATAAGTATGTAAGTGGTTATATTAGTCCCTGTTGATTCTGTGTGATTATGTGAAGGATACAAAACTCCCCTATACAAGCAACATAGCCGTGCTTTTATTAAACTTGATGCTCCATTAAGAATTACATGTCAGCCATTCAAGAAGGCAAAAGTAACATCCTCTTATCTTGTCCCATGGCAAAAGAAGCAGTCGGGGAGTATAAAGTTATCCTTAGTTTACAAGATGCAAGGCATCAGCCAATGAAGACAAAGCAAGATGGCTAGCTGATTCATACATATTGGCCAGCGCAATTCCCTCCTGGAAAGTGCCTGGGAACTCAAGTAATCCATCCTGCCTGAGGCATTGCGCCAAAACGATGAAATAGCTTGTGAAGCATCATGAGGAATTCTTATTAAATTGTCAGGGATCTTTGTGCTGGAGTCAGATTTCCAATATTTTATGGCTGGCATTGCCTTTTTTACATGCAGCAGATGGGGACTGCACTGTAAACCAAGGCAATCAACAAGATAGGACAGATCTCTGCTGCTACACCTATTAGTCTTCCCAAGAAGAGCTGCTGGCTCCCCCTCCATCTTCCTTGATCCTTCATAGCTGAAGATGTAGACAATGATAAGTAACTGAATGAAATGGGCTGACCTCCCATATAGCATGGACTAACTTTTCCTACATGATCTAGGAGGAAAGGAGCAGCAGCGACAAGTTCTGGGGGGAGAGGAAGACCATTCAGCTCAGCTTCTTATGCTGTCTGAATATTCTGCACCTGAAGCAGACCTGTCACCTGAACTATGTCTGCAGTCAGGGGAGTAAAGGGAGGACCTCCAGTGGGCCATGCTTTACTCAGCCTATATGTGATACCTACCTAATAAGCCTTTAGAAAGGGCTGTTCCCTTCTATTGACTAGAGGGGTTTAGACAGGCAGCTTAGACTAGATTCTAAATGTCTGCATGTAAATGTAAACTCAGTTTACAGCCTAATTTAAACTCAGATTAACACCTCCCTCTGTGCCCGTTCCTGGGAGCAGCATAAAAAAACAGGGTATTTCAGCAAAAGTTCCCTCTCTCTCTCACTGCCAGTCACCTTCAGTCTCATCTTGCTCTCCTTCAGTCATCTATATCTCATGCTGTAGATATCTATCAGGCAAAGCAGTAATTTGTCTCCTGGCCAGGAAATTCTGAACTGCAAAATCACAGAATAGCTGAAGTAGAGAGAGATGCTCATGCTTTTGATGTTAGAGTATCTAACCACTAAAACAGCTTATGAAGGAGAGTACTAAACTCTACAGCTCTCACAGTCTTGGTGATAGACTGCTTTTCAAAAATAGCAGCTCTATTTTAATCAAAAGTTATTGGGCTCCATGCAGGAAGCATTGCTAACAGTAGATGGCCAGTGAATAGAGGATGTCAGATGTCACATGAAGAAACAGTATCCTATTTCCTATTCCAGCCTGGGAGTATTTTTATTGTTTAAGATGCATCTTTAGGATATTGACAATCAAAACCCTTATTTTTGCCTTTTTAAGATTTATACCTTAGCACTTTAAGAAACAAATGTTGCCCATGGAAGTAGATTTAGTTTCAAGAGAGTGGATCATGGTCTTAAAAATTTATGGAAAATTTAATCAGATTAATAGTGTGTTGTTTAGAATGCATGTGCACTGACTTGATTATGGCCTCTAAGTGCCTCAAATTAAAAAACAAGCAACAAAAATATAATAGGAAAATCGTTAGTCTTGCTTTAAAAAACCTCCTGAAATCTACCAATGGGTGTCTTGAGAGCAAGTAAAATCAAATTACAAGATATGTACTTTCAGCAGTAAGGTTAATAAAACACAAAGATCAGATTTTATCTTGACTGACCACTTTTCTCAGAGATCTGCTCTGGCATATCTCTAAATGTTGAAATCCCCACATGACATCCAAGCCCCATGGATGCCAGCCTGGCCAACATCCTCTGCGGTGGGTTACCAGGAAATTGCTGTTCTCAAAGACAATGGTCGCAGGTTAAGCTGCACTGTAGTAATAATAGGAAAGGCCTTTTCCTCGTATTTTCTTGTAAGGGCAACAGATTTTATAAATTACTGAACTGATAAGCCACTCACAGGCAAAAAGAAATGTCGCTGTGTGTAGGACAAGGGGTCTCAAAATTGCTTTCAAGCCAACTAATGCACTTAAAAATAAGACTTAAGAAATATCTAGGTTAACAAATTGCTTTGGGGGGAAGAAACCAACACTTTCCTAATTTTCCAAGGAAGCTTATTCTGTTTGGTAACGTCTTCCTTGTAAGCATTACAAAAAACAGGGTGTTTTCTAAGCCCATGTTTTGCTGTAATTCACCAAACACAGGTGTAAACTAATGATGATCTAATAAACTAGACAAGGGAGAGATGCACTGTTAGTGAATCACCCACTAACACCCTGTGCAGCTATGGAAGAAAGCTTGTTTGTTTATGTGCCTCACATTTCCTTGCACACAGTGTGGTATAATTTAAGAGATTTTATTTCAATTTTTTGCTTATCTCTAATTACCATATTGTGTGTTATTTCAGCAGCAAACCCTCTTAATTACCTAACCAGGAGCCATTTTGTCAACAAGTCATGTTACAGGAGCTCTGCATGCGCTCCTGTAATCACAAAGCAGCACGTTAGAGGTTTTTAAAAGAAAAAGCCTTCTCCACATACACAGCCAGGTGATAACACCTCTTGCTTTCCTCATTGTAGGGTTTCCAGGTTTAAGGCAACAGACAGAGTAAGCATGAAAAAGAGGGTGGACTCAAGCAAGGCGGGTTCCTTGAACACAAAATCTGGGGAAAAAGAAAACTGGACAGAGGTACCCAGTGGCAAAGAAAGTGCCTCCTCTGCAAACTGCCCAGCAGCCTCACAGGGCTGTACGTGCCACCCCACGGGTCCCCAGCATGCAACCTCTCCGGCAGTGAGACAGCTCAGATTCCCCACTGTGAGATGAGGGGAAGCAATCCCCACAGGGGAAAATTAGTTTCTGAATCCTGTTGGCTGTGTCAAGCTGGCTTCCCTTTCTCTGACCCTCCGAGTAACTTCATCTTCAGAGCTCTGCCCTGATTTTTTTTTTTTTCCAACAGGTTCAATGGTCTAGCACTCTTCTCATTGTATCCTCTGCCTGCTGAGCTCCCTCTGGTACCTCTGGGGTCCCCCTTACTGCCCATCCTCCACGCCTCACCATTTAAGCTATTTATATTCCCTTACAGTTTTACTGCACACTTTAGTTTTCAAACACAATTTATGGTGGGGTGCATTCAGCTGAGCTCTGAGCACACAGAGGCTACTGCTGTTACATTCCAAGAGCAGAAAAATGCACATTTGCCAGGGAGCACTGATGGTAAAGAGGAGGGAGCACTGGTATCTGGACCCCCTGTCCTGCACTTAGAAAACTGTGTCTCTGCTGCCTTAATTCTTCCCCATGTTGTAGTAGCTGGGTCTGTTTTCTGCTGTAGATTTTAAAATTAGAGATAAATAGGAATCATTGCCCCATTAGAAAACTAGACAAGAGCTGCAGGCAGACATTGATCAGAGAAGAAAAGGTTATTTGTTGCTGACCATAAAGCTGCTAAATCACCTAAGGTGAGCGTCTTTTACCTAAGCAAGTTATTGTGCTTGTCAAATTAAGCCAGGAATGTCCCCACGAAATTAATTATTAAAGAAAAAAAAAGAAAAAAAAAACACAGTAGGAAAAAGGAACCATGACAGAGGCATAGTCCGAAGGGTAATTATGTTTTATAAGCATGATTAATTATCACAGAAAACATGTTCAAGACGACCAAGGGCTGTCACCAAGAGTGTTTTCTGGCAAAGTAACTGGAGTAATGGATGTTGCATGGTCACCCAATAGCCAGAATAGAGCCAGTCCAACTTCTAATGTTAGGACCAACTACCCTAAGTGGTAAGTGGATATTGCCCATTGCCTGCCTTGTGCTGCTTACTCAAAACTCCTACAGCCGTATTACACCAATGGTGGCTCTTCCCTGCCTGCCACCCTTCCCCACAAGTGCCACAGGGTACAGTACAATGAGCCCAGATCCTAGAACTACAGCCAGCATCTCTGCTTGTCCACAGGACTGCTAAACTGTGTTCAGCACTGTGCCTGCACAGCTCTCATCCCTGGTTTGCTCTGCAGCCACTGCAAAGAGACCCCTTGGCACAGCCTGCCCAAACCAGTAATACTGGTACACCCAAACCAGGCAGACAGCTGAGCAATGAGGGACTAAAACCCTGTTCCCTTTCATTAATGTTAACAACCGGGCCTACCACTAGCACCAACACAGAAAACCAAGTTTGTTAGCCACAGAAGCTTCAGCCAGAACCAAAGAGTATGGCTTGGAAGGAAACTTCATTGAAAGTCATGGAACAGACAATCTCTACCTGTCCTCCAACACAACCCCTGATGCTTAGTCACTGGAATGACACCACTCATACTCATCACATTTTATGACAGCTCACAGAATCATAGCCAGTCCCATCAAGCATAAATTAACATAGAAATAGAAGATTTGATTATTCCTGTGGCAAATGCAAGAATTACGACTGGGTTTATTATAGACTATCCAGACTAGCAGTAATGTCTTTTCACTTACTCATTGGATACTGAATCCTTTCTCACACCAGCAGGTACCTAGAAGCTGCTCGACAATGGTGGCTCCAGTCTCCCACTGGCCTCACCACATCTGGCTGTTCATTGCTCTGGTCTTGCCTCCTGTGAAAGGCATTTGCTTTACAGTACTAAAACATAATAAAACATAGTTCTTTTCACCCAAGGTGTTCATGCAATTTAATTATAATGCATTTTAATTGGGAGAAGGGAGAGGAGGGAGTAAGGAAGAGATTAAAATTACCAGAAACAAGGCAGGGAAAAGTCCACCAGTAACTCATCTAATTTTCTTTCTGTAATTGTTTTAGCAGCTTCAGTTGTTGTCAAGCATGAAGCCACAAGGAGAAACCAAACTCCTTTCTATGACCCCACTTCATTTTAGTTCACTGCATGCTTAACTGTGCAGAAATTAGTGCTTGTTAGTCCTTTGATCCAGTGCAGCTAATTCTGCTGGCTCCTTCTGTCAGCCGACAGACAAGAATTTAGAAATGTGTAGCTATTTCCTACAGCAGCCTTCCTCTCAGTCAGGAGCTGAACAGCAGCACTTCACTTAAGTCTCCACTCGCACAGCTGGAGTTAAATCAAAGCACTGCTCCACTTGCTTTAAAAGCGCTGCCATTTCATACCATAGTAGGGCCAAATGCATACATGAAAGCAGGTTCTGTTATAAGCAAACAGTGCACAACATTAAAAACAGACATGCATGTGGGAGTTAAGAAATCTTCCAACACCCAACCATGACAACAGATCTTCTTCTCAGCTCCCATTTCTTCACTTTTATTCTATCTACCACCATAGCAAGAAACACAACTGGATGCGCTGTGAACAGCAGATAATCAAATTGAAGTTTATTATTTATAAATGGCTGCTTGTGTTCAGAGGAATTAGGAACTGAACATGGGGGCTTGTAAATGAAAAAATCCTCAGGGGCTAAGGCTATTTCCAGTTTGTTTTTTTTAATTAATGAGTCTTTGGACTTCAACACAGCGGTTTCTTGAATGATTCAGCTTTTCACTTCCAGGGAGGTGGTAGACATCAGCCTGTTAGCAAAGTACAGTGCTTCTGAAAATTTTCACATTTTAAGCAATGAATAAAAGATTTCTCCCTTATAAAGCAAATCCATGTGGAATGAGCATCAAGTTCAGCCAGGTTTTGAGCCACGTAGGGGAGCCACCTGTTTGAAGCTCTTAATTACTTATTACAAATCACACTCCAACTACATCTAAGCTGGAGCTTGGAAACCTTCAGGAGTGCTTAGGCTAGTGTTAGGTGCCTATATGTAAATGCAATCTAGAAATCATTCACTCAGTGAGAAAATAACTTGCAGTCATCCAGGCTCAGTAGCTCCCTACCTGCTTGTATTCAGTGCCCCCTCTGCCTATGCAGGACTGTTTCTTGCCACTTCCAGAGTGGAAATAGGATTTGTGACTGACGTTTGTGCCTTCTGAGCTATTTTTGTATCTTCTTTTAGCTTTATACTTGGACTTCCCTGCCCCCTTGCTCCTAAAAGTGCAGAGGTTAATCTGTTTAGTTACCATGCTGTTGGAAGTTCAAGACATAACTACGCATGAGATGACTCGTAAATTTGTTCTGGGAGCTGCAGTCTCCTTATCTTGCATGCTTAGAAATCAAGTGAGTTTTTGTCTTCAGGATGTCTGATGCCTGACATGTCTGACCAAGCATTGTAAACCACAGTGCCCTTATGGTGAACAGCAGAGTTACCTGTTGCTATTGTGAGAGAAAAGCAACAGGTATTGGTCATGGAAGCATGGCAGTGGAGCAGTTCAGACCCCCACAGGTATTTGGGAAGCTTCTAACAAGGAATTCTGCATCGCTAAACCACGGTCCTTTAAAAATATGCCCGTTATTTCCTAACAAGTCCTGTGGTTTCCAATGTTCGTTTGCTCCTTTTCAAGCTTTCCCCAAAAAAATAGGCAAAATCTACCATCAAAAGAGCTTGAGTTTTCTGGTTTGTAACCAATAACCCAGTGTCGTGGTTTAAACCCAGTCAGGTAATTCGTTCGCTCACTTCCCCCCCCCCCTTTCTTGCCCTCCCCCTGCTCTCGGAGGGATGGAGAGGAAAATTGAAAAGAATGCAACTCCCACGGGTTGAGATAAGAACAGTTTAGTAACTAAGGTATAACACAAATCACTACTGCTACCACCAATGATAATAATGATACAGGAAATAACAAGGGAATACAACACCTCACCACCAGCCGACCGATAACTCGCCCCCGCCAGCCCGACCAAGCTCTGCCCGATACCTCCTCCAACCCTGCCGTCTCCCAGACCTTCCGGCTAGCTCCCAGTTACATCCTGGGCATGACGTGCTGTGGTATGGAATACCTCTTTGGTCAGTTTGGGTCAGGTGTCCTGTCTCTGCTTCCTCCCAGCTTCCCCTCCTCCCTGGCAGAGCATGAGGTTCACAAAGTCCTTGGCCAAACCAAAACATCGTTATCAGCTCTGTTCCCGAGCTGAAAGTCAAAACACTGCACTGCACCAGCTACCAAGAAGGAGAAAAATGACTGCTACTGCTGAACCCAGGACACCCAGTTCTATTCAGCTGATGAAGAACTAAGAAGAAACCCCAGTAGAATTATTTGCAAATAATTGCTGGGATTATTTTTAAGTATAGTCAGTTTTACTTAAGTCCTATGCCACAGATTGTGTCACGTTACATATGCTAGGCTTCACTTGGTCAAAAAAAGAGGGATGCCAGGAATTTGACAGATCAATTTGAATGAGAGTGTTACAAACAGGTCCTCCCCATGTGCATCAGCTCTCCTCTGTCTGCTACGAATTCAGCTTGCTCCCCAGAGACACAGAATGAAGCCTGAGGTGTTTGCCAAACAGTTTGGACAAAAGACTTCCAGCCTACATTATGTTTCTAGACAACTTCTTTCACTGCTCCTGAAACACAGCCAGCTGTCAAAGTACATGAAATTAGACCAGCTCCTTAGCTGCATCACTTCAAACATTTATAATCTGGGAAAAAAAAAAAAAAAAAGACTCTCCAAAACCAGGTAAATATGTGTTTCCACTCTGGAAAATAAAGTTTCACCATGCAGGTCATGCAGAGCTCAAAAGCACCACCAAAAATACCCAGTGGCTTTGGAAGTACGCACAAATGAGAGAAGGGACAAACAGCAGAACTTAATGTTCTGCTTTTATTCTTGTAAACATTTCTGAATCTGTATTTTCATTATTCATGCAGCATGAGGTGACCAATTTCTAAAGCTGCATTAAATAGGACACCGAGTAGGAATGTGTGCCTGCACTTACTTAAATAGCTTAAATATTTCAGGAACATGATGCTTTAATGAAGAATCAAACTGAGACAGGTTATGCTGGGTTTTCCAAGGGTGTCTATGGATTCTGAGCATCCTTAAAGCCATCCTTGGGAAAAAGACAGCTTGCCTTGCACCCTGTAGAATCAATCCTGGTGATGAATGTGTCAACATTAAATCATCTTATTCATCTAGCTACACAGGATTTGGAGAAGGCTGAGGTTCTGAATGACTTCTTTGCCTCGGTCTTCACTGGCAAAGGCTCTGACCAAACCACCCAAGTCTTGGAAGGCAGATGAAGGGACTGTGAGAATGAAGACCTTGTGCCCACTGTAGGAGAGGATCTGGTTTGAGACCATCTTAAAAATCTGAACGAGCACAAGTCCATGGGACCTGATGAAATCCATCTGCGGGTCCTGAAGGAGCTGGCGAATGAAGTTGTGAAGCCGCTGGCCATCATATTTGAGAAATTGTGGCAGTCAGGTGATGTTCCCAACGACTGGAAAAAGGGAAATATAACCCCCATTTTCAAGAAGGGGAAAATGGATGACCCAGGGAATTGCAGAGCAGTCAGTCTCACCTCTGTGCCTGGCAAAATCTTGGAGCAGATTCTCCTGGAAGGCATGCTAAGGCACATGAAAATCAACAAAATGCTTGGTGACAGCCAGCATGGCTTCACTAAGGGGAAATCCTGCCTGACCAATTTGGTGGCCTTCTACGATGGGGCTACAGAACTGATGGACAGGGTTAGAGCAGTTGATGTCATCTACCTGGACTTGTGTAAAGCGTTTGACACTGTCCCACATGACATCCTTGTCTCTAAATTGGAGAGACATCAATTTGATGGATGGACCACTCGGTGGATAAAGAACTCGCTGGATGGCCGCACACAAAAAGTTGTGGTCAATGGCTCAATGTCCGGCTGGAGACCAGTAACAAGTGGTGTCCCTCAGGGATCGGTGTTGGGACTGGTCTTGTTCAACATCTTCGTCACTGACATGGACAGTGGGATTGAGTGCGCCCTCAGCAAGTTTGCCGATGACACCAAGCTGTGTGGTTCGGCTGATATGCTGGAGGGAAGGAATGCCATCCAGAGGGACCTCGACACGCTTGTGAGGTGGGCTGATGCCAACCTCATGAAGTTTAACCATGCCAAGTGCAAGGTCCTACACCTGGGTGGGAGCAATCCCAGGCACAGCTACAGGTTGGGCAGAGAACAGGTTCAGAGCAGCCCTGCGGAGTAGGACCTGGGGGTGTTGGTTGATGAGAAAATGAACATGAGCCGGCTTCAGTGTGCGCTTGCAGCCCAGAAAGCCAACTATATCCTGGGCTGCATCAAAAGGAGCATGACCAGCAGGTCGAAGGAGGTGATTCTGCCCCACTACTCCACTCTTGTGACACCTCACCTGGAGTATTGTGTGCAGTTCTGGTGTCCTCAACATAAAAAGGACATGGAACTGTTGGAACAAATGCAGAGGAGAGCCACAAGGATGATCAGGGGACTGGAGCACCTCCCGTATGAAAACAGGCTGAGGAAGTTGGGGCTGTTCAGCGTGGAGAAGAGAAGGCTGCGTGGAGACCTCATAGCAGCCTTCCAGTATCTGAAGGGGGCCTATAGGGATGCTGGAGAGGGACTCTTCATTAGAGACTGTAGTGATAGGACAATGGGTAACGGGTCAAAACTTAAAATGGGGAAGTTTAGATTGGATATAAGGAGGAAATTCTTTCCTGTGAGGGTGGTGAGGCACTGGAATGGGTTGCCCAGGGAGGTTGTGAATGCTCCATCCCTGGCGGTGTTCAAGACCAGGTTGGACGAGGCCTTGGGTGATATGGTTTAGTGTGAGGTGTCCCTGCCCATGGTAGGGGGGTTGGAACTAGATGATCTTAAGGTCCTTTCCAACCCTAATTATTCTATGATTCTATGATCTATTAACCTTGATGAAAAAATATTTTAATAGCCCTCATCCTATTCCTTTATAATCCATGTGTGATCACAAGTGAATAGCTGCTAAGCTTACAAAAATAGCTCTCTGTATTTTTATTGTGCATGAAGGGATGCAATTGTCTCAGTAGGTCATCTCACTCAGACACTCCTCCCTTTTCTTGGCCTTCAGAAGAAAAGGAGGCTTTCACAAACCTCAGAGGAGCATCCACCTTTCTCTTTCTACCCCTCATAAGATGGGACTGGGCTCAGCTGCTGGAGCTGCCACACTGTGGGGGTCCTCTGGAGCATACCTCCCTCTCCTTCCCACCATCATTCTTAAGCAAGGCACTGTATGAATGCAATTACTTTTTTCTTGGTCCCCAGGGGTGTGATAGGGAGGCACACAGAGCTGCACTTGTTTCCAAAGTTGGGAGCTGAAGACGTGTTCATCCCTGTACCCCTGTGTGAGCTGGAGAACAGGACCAGATTAGATGACCCTCACTCAAGCTTATTCCTACTTCTCTTTATTTATGCCTTGACTAATGCTATTGCTGAAGGACAATGCTGGGTTTATGAGGGGTATTTCTGACTTGTAACAAAAAAATGGAGGGCTGGAGTTGCACCCAAAACTGCTTCATGTTCACAGTAGGATTAACATGGCACTCGGCTTCTGTGAAATGAAAACTCAGCTGCAGTGTTTCTTTTGGACATCTTACTGGAAACCATGTATATTTTGAACGGTCATGCATACCTTGGCCTATCCATTCCCACAGGACTTCCTAAAATGGGAAGGAATCAAGCATTTCTACATTGTGCAAATTCCTTTTTAGAAAAAATGAGTCAATGCAGGAAAATACTACTTTTTCTCCCTCCTCAATTTACCTTCCTTTCAATAGAATATGCCTTTTAGGCAAGAAAACAGAAAGATCTGCTCTGAAGCCATCATACTAGTAGTGTATTAAATTAGAACATATTTTCCCTAACTAGTTATTATGTTTACAATTTCGTCTGGAAACACTTGATGTGCAAGTAACCCATACCCCATTCAAGCTTTTTAAGCAGGGCTACACGGACTCAGTGACCCAGGACCTAGCTGATCTGCTGCCGTACATAGGTGGAAGAGCCCATATAGGTCAAGAGGAGACCCTATGGGTCAGTGGGGTGCCATCTAGGGAGACAGACAGTCACACATGAGCTGACTCCATCACACTGCAGGCTCCTGGCAAAACACCATTACTGGCATAAGTTACTGGAACACTATAGAGAGGCAGGGGATTTAAGGAAGTAGGGTTTTGCCATCCAGCTGTATTTTCAATTAAAATGTGGCTTTTGAAATAAAGAAAAACATTTTGTGAAAGATTCTGCATTATACAGGATCCTTGTTTCCTGTACTGGCAAGCTGCCAAAATTTCTGCTTCCAGCTCCACCACAGGTAGAAGCGAAACTTTTCAGATTTGAATCTGCTTTTCTTTTAAATTTTATTTTCAAAGCCAGAAGCAAACTAGGTTTCAGTTTCTCTATCAGTAAAAACTTCCCATTTTAGCTAAAAGGAAATAATAATAATCTGGCTTTCATCTCCTACAGTGATGCACTCAGGATGCAGCCCTGCAGAGAACACAACAGAAAAGCTGAAGGGTCTTGTTTTGTTTAAACCCAGGCAGGCAGTGAACAGTGACATTTTTACTGTATTCATTTATTTGAGTTTCTTGTCACAAAACCTTACCCTACTCATGGGAAAATTTACAAGAAAACAAAAGCTGTCAACATTTTCTGTGGAAGAACATAACTGAAGCAACTAAATGGCATTTTCTAGGCAATCCTAATCGCAGGTTATTACCCTTGCTTCTGTAACACAGAAGGAAATTTGTTGAGGAATCATTTACATAGCAAGCTGCCACTGAATTCAGCCCTCAATAAAATGGTAGATGTGCTCAGAATCACTTTTTCAGAAGAGCAAACAGCAAAGTAAATCATCTGAGGTCTTCAAGCCCCATTATAACATAAATAACTAAGCCTTCCTATTAACACAGAAGTGCATTTGAGTTATCTGTAGGATCACAAATGAAAGCTCAGTATGGTTTAGTTTACTACTGGACCTAACATTTATTACAAAGACAATTCTCTGTTCCCTAATGGGTGATAAGTGTTGATTGGACTTCTGACTCTGACAGATGCTTTCCATTTTACCAATAATCTAGAGATTGCTCAACTTCAGTTGATGAGAGAGCATATGGAGAGACAAAAAAAAGAGAACTCTAAAATTAGAAATTCACACAGAATATAGGGGGAAAATGTTTCCATGATCCCATTTTAATTTTATGCTGACACTGTTGGTGTGAGCTATGTAAGAAAGTGAAAAAACAAGTAGGGTCAAGTCTCTAGTAGTAACACAGACAGATCCTTGTGATGTGAATAATACTGTGTTCACTGACCCAAAATGAGCTTCACCCAAATATAACCTAATGTAAGGTTTTAATCTAAAAGATGCCAATCTGATGCTTTCCTTTGATACGGAATTCATTGTTAAAAACTTAAGGAATGCATTTGTCTCTTCATAGTTTAATCTTTCAGGAGGCCTAAAGCTGTCGTAAAAGCTGTGTGGGTTTTAAATGACACCTTAATGATGATAGCAGAAGACAAGAATCAGTCCATTTCAGAAGACTTCCATCATTAGAAGAAAGATGGAACTGAATTACTCAGTCTGCCTGCAGTGTTATTGGATAACTGATTGCAGGCTATTGAGTTTTTAAAAAAATACAGGTATTGCAATAATTCATGTGTTAGAATGAAACAGATGTAGAATTACGCTTCCATTTTAAACAATAAAATATGAATCAGACTATCTTTCCATAAAGTCTGACTTTTAAGGATTGATGAAGAGCTTATAGTCAAACATTCGGGTTTCCCACATGTTTATAGCTAGAAGAATACTAGGTAATATTCCACTGGTGGTTTAAATTGTGTCAATCCTACCAGTTGCAAATAAGCCATCAGTCTGATGGTTCTTGTGATCCTACTACAGCCCTTAACAGCAAGGTAAAATAGGCATAAGAGGTGTTTTCTCAAGTCTGCTGAATTTCAGTCCATCAGCCATCACCGCAAACAAGAACAGACAGAAGTTGTTTAAAAATTAAAATAAAGGGCTTGATTCTTGACTTGCTAATGTTTGCAGATGAAAGCCCCAACCAAGAAGCTCACTGGCACCCCCCAGAAGAATAAGCACAGGGCACACACCCATGCAAGCACACATCTTCTAGAAGTGGTTGTTGGAGAACTGTTCTCCTCCAAATGGCACTATTGATCTGGAGGACCTGGAACTGAGAACACCTCTCAACTGCCCTAGGACCAAATGGTGCTTTGGGCTTCTAGTGCTGCAAGCCACATCTTCCCATGGGATGGGCAAATCTGGCACAGGCAAGCCTGCCAAACACTCTGCCACATGTCTCCATAAGCCTGCACCACTAAGCATTTCTATAGTGAGTGCTCTCCCCTCCCTCCACGTCAGCCAAGCCTTGCAGACATTTTCCCCTTCTCTGTTTTGGGTAGTCCCTATTTTTTTGCACTATCACTATGAGAACATCCTCCGTGCATCTTCATCCTCTCTTCCAGGTTGGGGAACACATGTGACACCACATTATCTGAATTTCCTGCTCTGCACTCCAAGCCTGTTTTTTTTCCTGCAGAAACCAAAATCCCTGGAAAAGGGAAATGCCAGGCCTCCATAGGGTACAATTAAAGCCTTATTCTACTGGAGACAAAACACATTCTGTATAATTCGTTTTGAAAGAGGACAGATGACATCACTTTCTATCTCACTCCAGATATTTTGTTCTTAGCAATGAAAGATGAGAGCTGAATTTACACAGATTTTTGATGACTCCTGTTTGGATTAGATCTCAGCAAAATAGTAATTAAATACAGACTATTTATTTCACAGACTATTTATTTCACACATTTGATTCCAGTCTCATTAAAAAGAGGGGGAGAGAGAGAGGGAACACCATGCTCCTCTTTCATACACTGTTCCTCATTACTGAGATAGAGGCTGGAAAGACCCTTCTCTGGTTAATATCTCCTGCTTGTCTCCATCAAGCTGACCCAGGAGTACAGCAGCATGACTCCACACTTGGCAAGGGGGCAATGCCAGGCACTGCAGGTTAAGACTTGTACTACCCTATTATTTCTTACCTAAATAAATTTGCCTCCCTCTCCAGATCAGCACCTTCCAATCTCATTTATTCTGCACTGCAAGACTGACAAAATTGGGCATCATTGATGGCTGCAGAGAAACACAGCCACAGGTCAGCAAGGCTGTTGATGGAGCTGCTGTAATGATGACAGGCTGCATACTGCCTTTCAGAGCATGCCAATTATAGTCAGCTGTTTCACTAATAAATTATCCTATAAACTGGCCAAACCCTGGTGATGGCAGCAGGCAGTTTAACTCAGGAGCTGGGAACAGGAGGAAATGCCACTTTGCCATTTCTGTTCAGCATTTGGCCCAATTAACTGTGGAACATTGTTCTGCAGCAATTGAGGTAATGCTGACACTGGTACACTCTCCCTCCTGTAGGTGCTTAGGAAGGTGAATCTCTGCCCATCACAAGCTCCTTTAGACTGAATTCAACTCAGTATTTATTAGTTTATCCTTGGCTGAGGATACCTTCAGCACTCAGAAAGTTACCTAAATTAGCCCAAAACTTCAGCCACACCTCTTGGGTGGTGCAATGTCATCTATTCAGCAACCTGCTTGCAGCAGACCAGTGCTCACTGTTTTTGCAAGGACTACCTGAGGACCTGAACTGCATTAAATGCAGATTTTGGTGATACTGCAGCACCTGTAGAGATTTTGAAGAGTCACCAAGAAAGGCTGCAAAGATGACTACTCAATCTACTTGATTTCTCAGTAAGAACAGACACAACATGTAATCTAATGAATCTAGAAAATAACTTGAGGTGTGATTTTTGCCAACTGGTCACTTTTTCTTGGCTAGAAACACACAAAAAATGTAGCCATAACCACCATGACTTTCAGATTAAATTAATCTCATAAATCCAAGTTGTTAGTTCCTTACACTGGCAGGATTGCATGGGCTTGATTCCACCTTATCTTACAATAAGTTAGAAACTGGAAGAAAATAGCAAATATAATACAGAAAATAGAAAAAGATGCCCCCTCATGCTGCCCCAACAGGTATAAACTGTATATCATGAAATGCATTTCATTCTCCTCATTCAGTCTCTCATTCAGAGAGTGAGAGATCCATCTAACAGGTTTCCTATTCCTGATACCCAGCTAAGCATCATAAAAACACACAGAAATTTAAGAAGTTGGCTCACCATGGGCCAAGCCTACAAATATCTTCCATTTTTCCATATGAAAGGTAACAGCATACAAAAAGGTGTGCACTAGGTCTGTGGAGAAAAGAGAGTTTAAAAGGAAGAAAAGTGGATGGATACATTATCACATTTTATTTTTGTCACAATAGAGCACAAATTTGCCTGCATTTTAGAGACTTTTAAAAGATGATGACAACTACTTTATTGAAGAGGATAACATATGCATGTGATTTGAGTGGAGAGACCTTTCCCTTCCTTTACAATATTTTATTAGATTTATCTTTTTAATAAAAACTCAAGGGACTTTCCCGCTGTTACTATACAACAAGTCTCAAGTGTCCAAAAAGATGATGTTGCTTCCCATAAAAATCTAAATGTGTTTAATACAGCTTCTGAAACATGGCTTTTATAGCTTTTGAGTTTGCTTCAATTTTCTTTATTATTCCTTTTATGATATGAATGTTTAAAAGTGTGCACTGATTTGCTAAATAAGTACTTTTCTATATCATATTTCATGAAAAATCTCTCGTGCCAAATGGTAAAAGCACTAACAATAGAAAACTAAGACAATTTGTTTAACAGTCATTCCATAAGGGTGAGCATCATCCTCATAACAAAATATCTTTTATAAGACAGCTGTTTAAACTGAGCATGATCTTTAACAAAGCTAAAAAATGCCAAAAATAAATAAATAAATAAATAAATCACCCCACATACAAAACATAAGAAAATTCCAACCAAAGAAACAACTTTGTCAGAATTTTGAAAGCCTGTGGAAGCACAAACAGAAGGAAGAGTGAGAAAAGCTGTCCATCCCTCTCCGAATGCACAACTTAAAACTAACCCAAGGAGTTAAGCCAACCAAACAAACAAAACAGCCCCACAGACTTCAGGATTGTTGACATCTGCGAAATTGCAATTTCTAAAATTTGCAATTTTAGAAATACTGAGGGTTGGGAAGTGCCCCACAAAGAAGGCTCCCTCTGGTCCTTGTTGTTCTGTAGTAGTACAAATCTGAACATCTGATGACAAGTCACAGAAGACAGAGCTGTGACTTACATAGTGACCGCCTGATATTCCCTCATCTGCATAGAAAAGATGGTTTTGTATAATACAGCAAGGTCATTTGATGCCAGTACTTACTGTTAATGTGAGAAATCATTTAAGTTATTTAAGTAGAAATATTAACATTAAACTGGGAAATCAGTTATCTGGCAAAGCTGTAGCTGCTTACTTACCAGCCACAGACAGACAAGAGATACTTCTCCAAGAGTAATTAAAAAGAAAGGACAGTGACTTCTTTATTGGCTCTTAAGTTATGAACTCTTTAAAAATTAGTTAAACTTGAAGAGGACGTTGTAAGACATAAAAGTAGTAGGGTCATTTGGATTTATTTAAAACAAGATTTTGGCTCCTGAGAAATTCTAGTGAAATTGACTCTGCAGAAAGTGAAATAAATAGCTCAAATGCTAACTTTAAGGATGTTCCAAGAATCCTCTGCCGAAAAAAAAAGAAAATTTAAAAAAAAAAAAAAAGTGATTAGAAATGTGCTGCGTATCTAGAAAAGAGACTTCCTGTTTCAGGAAGCAGAGAGGCTGGTAAGATAAATTCAAAGAGAAGTTGAACAGGAGAAAAGGATGACAGCAAGCTAATTTAAAACCTATCCAAGCATGGTAGCCTTGTGGGTTTCATCCTTTCAGGGTGTTATGGAGACAACAGACAATATAATGCACCTGATCTGAGTAAACACACTTCCCCCTTTGTTCTCAAATTTTAGTCTTTATCACAGTTCACCCATACCACTTACACAAGCAAGCAGCAGTTAGGCCAGCAGAAAGCAAAGGAAAAAACAATACAGCCTGAAGGGGATTAAACCTTTCCGGTTCCTCTGTCTTACATCTGCAGCAAGATGAAGTTGTTAAGCCTCTCCCAGATAGCACACATATACATGTCTGCAGGATCGTTTTAATGGGATACTGAAATCCAGACAGGTAACGCTTTCTGCCTGCCAAGTATTTCACAAACTGCCCTGCAGACCCCAGGGAATCAAAGAATTCAAAAGAAGCTCAAAGTCTGCAATGCATCAGAAATTTCTGTACTTGCTGGCCACAGCTCAGCTCTATGTGGCAGAGGATACACGGCAACCCAAGGACAGCTAATAACCCCCAAGCCCTTTGTGCTCTCCAAATCTCCTAGCTCACAATGACCACAGTGCGTTGAACTTCCAGTGGCAGAGAAAGTCCTACCAGGAGGAGAGGAGCCACCTTTGGTAAATGGAGAGGAGTGGTGGGATTTCCTTCAGCTTTAGGACTCTGGATAGCTATTGATTTGTCTCCTTCAAGACAACTCCTTGTGTGGCTTCTTGTAAGTAAGTGGCTTAAACAATCCTACTGGATTCAGAAAGCTTTAGCAAAGATTATTTACCACCAAACAGGATTCATCAGCTCTTAAATGGAAAACTTTGCTCCTCTGTGAAGTATGTTATCTTTAGTAATGCTTTGCTAAGACAGGATTGACCAAGAACTTGGGGGAAAAGGTGTCCCAAAGATAGACCTCCACTTAGAAACATAATCTCTCTTAAAGCTCTTTAAAGGGAGGTTTAGAAAAAAACCTGCAAACTAAAGCAACCATTGCTTACTTCATGCATGTTACTACTAACACCCTTTTTTCTCTTTATTGAGGAAACAGAATTCAGCAACCTTTGACCGAGATTTCATCAGTGCATCCGCCAGCACCTTGTGCAAGCATTGACAGCAGGTCACAGTCCTGAACCTCCTTCAGATTATTGCTGTTTGTGACTGGGACACTTGCTGGCTTTTGATTCCTCATATTGTAAGATTTTGGTAGTTGGAAATCAGCTAACTTGTCCCTCCACAACCAAAAACATACCTTTCACTCTCATCATGTTTTCTGCAAATTAACGATACAAAGTTACTGTGAGAAAAAGAGCATAAGAGCACACTATATATTTGCCCACAGGTAATCACTAACACTAGTCAAGAGTGTCACTTCAAATAAAACGCAAGAATGTATTTTTCCCTAGACATTTCTAACTGGACTAACAGTGAAAAATCAACACCTGCTCCCTTTCACCTGTTCAGATTTTTTTATCCTTTCTTTGGTAGTCCCTCTGCAATCAGAGGTCTCCAACCAAAATCTCAAATTAAGGGAAGGGTTCTCTTATAAATAAATACTGCAAGTTTTCTTAATCTTTAGCTGTCTCAAGAAATTAGCTCTATTCTTCTGATGTTTGAAACGTTTATTTGTTCCTGCCTTTTTCACTTGCTGGGAGAATAATGTGGTTCTGCCTGATGGTTTGGAAATTTAGGAACACTGAGGCAGGAAAACTGCCATGGGATTTGCTCTTCTTCTGCATCATAGGGAAGGAATTCCATCGAAGAGTGACAGACTTGGCAGCCCTGAGGTGGCTGCTTTTGACTGATCACACCTGGATACAGGGTAAAAGTGGGTGCCGCTGCAGGCATGAATGATCCTGACACACTTATGGGACCTAAGAGATGAAGTCATTAATTATCCTTGGAGAATTTCTCTGGAATCTTGTTGCCCTGTGCAACAGTAAGTGATTCAGTTTGCTGAGCATTTGGGCAGATATTTCCTGGTGAAGGAAACTTAAAATATCTAGTAATCCAGCTTTCAGTGCAATTCCCCTGGAGTCTGAAGGTAAATTCCCTTCCTCTTTGAAGTGTGTCCTATTTTTTTATTGGCATGCATAACACCTGCTTTCACAGTTTTCACTCATCTGAATGAGTTTAACAGCTTGCCTTAGCACAAGATAAAAGGTTTGGAAATTCAGAAAGCTTTTTACAAAATGTTTTCTTTTATTATGCAGTAAATTTAGGGAATGGGAAGCTTTTGAGCGAGGCAAGGTACTAAAGGAAGTACAGACAGATGAGAAGAAAACTGAGACAGTATTGCAGAGGTGTTTCCAGCACAAGAACAGAATTTTAGCACTCTTCTCTGAGGTGTCTCCAGTAGAGCCCAGGTCTATCCAGTAGACTCAGGCAAAACTTTCTATGCCTTTCCCCATAACCACAATCAGAGCCTTTGGATTTTACAGCACAAGATTAAATAGTTGAGCCTTAATGAACCCAGTCAGTATCATTCACTTCTTCTACCCATAGGCTAAGGGATTAGTCTGGAAAGCTGGAACAAACCTTAAGAGATCACTTCCCAGGCATGCAGACCACTTCACTCACAGAAAAGGCCATTTCAGCAGCTGGCAGGGCAGAGCCAAGTAGGAAACTCAAGGGAGGGTTTTAGCCTCTGCTTAAAATGCTTGAGGGACATGGTGCCTGTTCTCCACCAGCAAAAGTTTTGTGGTGGGGACGATGGACATGCTGTTGACAAGTCTGAGTTGAGTGAAGGATGCAGGGAGGGAAGCAGAGGAGGACCAGGCACAGGGGAGCAGTAACCGCAGGTCAAAAAGCAAAACACAGCCATATCTCCAAAGACTACCTGCCAGAGCATATCTGCCTTAATGCTCCTGAATGAAGCAGAATTGCGCCATTTTACTTACAACTAGTTAACCAACAGAGCAATGCTGTCTTCTGTGTATAAATATGGCTGTAAAAGCAGATTAATGCAAAGCCAACTGGCAAGATCCAATTTTACCTAAAAAAAAATACAGTATGTATTCTTTAAACAAGGAAAACTTCACTCTATCACCACTGTTCTTTTTTAATCTCACCTGGTCATATTTTTCAGGACTTTGGTTAGGTAAACCACAGCTTGACACTTCCAGGGACTTCAGATTCTCCTTAGTCAGCTGCCTAATGCAGTGACCCCACACATCTATAAGCACATCTGCTTACAGTACTATTTGTTTCTTGTTACCAGATTTTCCAACATAGCTTATAATGAACTTTATTTTTCCTTATCCTCACATCACTATCTTTTCCAAAATAACCCCCAAAAAAACACTCCACAAATATCCCAGATATCTTGTATGGGGTAAATACCCCAACTATGTCAAACAGTGCATAAAATCCGTTATCTGCAAAACTTCTTGGAGTTAAAAAAAAGCTCTTCTGCTTTTCTTTGGAGAAAATTAAAGCTATTCAATATCTGTGCTGTTCAAGTAACTCTGTGGACTCAGCTTTCTTCACAAAGATATTTCCACAGGTTTTTCTTGATATTTTTTTCCTTAAGCTTCAATCACTGAAAGCAGATGTATTTTGTAGGGATGTGAACCACTCTTGCAAGCAGATGTCCAAGTGGTTACATTGCAGCTACAGTAATAAATATGCAGAGCAGCTTCGTGTATTGATTTCAGACTATGGGAGAAGAGTGCATCAGCATAGCTTGCAGATATTAAAACCACATTCGTTGTCAAATTCAAAGCCCCAGCAGATAGTGTCCTGTATTAGAGGGCTTTTGGTCTGCACAGCTGTACTCACAGCTTGCTGTTAGTCTGGGATCCCATGTAGGACTGGGTATTTGAGCCTTTCCTCAAAGTCTCAGCCTTGGGGCAAAGTTCTCCTAACTTCAGGGAGCAGAGCTCTTGGAGAAACTCATGGGTACAGCCCTGGGGAGGAGATAAAAGTTTACCTATATGGGCCAGCCAAGTGCTGCCAACACAGGGGCAGGTCTCTCTGGAAGCCATCAGCTTTCCCTCAATCTCCAGAGCACTTCCCAAAAGGATATGCCACCTCGTTGCCAACACCACTTCACTCTCCTTACACACAGGCACCCAAGACGTTACATCAACAACGTGCTTTACAATCTTTGGGGTGAAAAAATTAAAATAAAAAATATAGAAACCTCTTACAAGCTCACTGCTGAAAGAGTGTTAGGTTCTTTGCTAGACTCAGGGTGTTTAACTTTTGCACAACGGTGCTGTAGGCTTCATGGATAACAAAAAGTATAAGATACTGACTACCTGGAAAAAGAATGTCAGTATCATTTACAGTTAAACGGTATTTTTTTTAGCATTCTCTAAATGTATTTTATATTTTTAAAATGAGGCACCTCAAGATTGCACAAAGGGTGGGAGAAATTAAGTTAAAGTGGTGTTCCATAGAGACAGTTGGTGATCCCACCAGGCTGCACTAAGACCTGAAAAGTTCTGTCATTTGTGTGTAGCACCTCTGCTGTCATGCTCGTGCTCCTTAGTGCAAAGGGATGCTGCAAGATTTGGCACCCAGGGACACTCAGTAGTGCCCATCTCAGCTATACTGCATAGCAAAATGCATGCTCTAGAAGCAGTTGTGAAGTCTGATCATTTTACTTAAATGAGGACAGTTTGTTTGATGTGGACAATTCTCCAGAGCTGATGGTGAAAAAAAAAAAAAAAAAAAGATGAGGAAGTAAAGAGGTAAATAATTTAGAAGATAAAGTTAAAAAATCACAGCCCTAGACTTTGAGTAGCAATTTATAGATGTTCATCTTAATAAACATTTTTTAGAGAATAAAAAAGGATCTATGAATCAAGAGACTTAAATTTTCTTCTTGGTTTTGGCATGCACTTTTTTAAGGAAATGCATCTTGAGGAAGCAGCTTCTCTAACTGCATTAACTTTCACCTGTACATGAGATGCTACAGAAGACAAACACAAATGCTGGTAACAAATTCATTCATGTGTGTGTCCTAAAGATCCAAAGCTAGAAGGCTCAGGGAGAAGTATGATGTGGAATTAGTATTTGCCAAAAGGAGAAAACTGATTCTACATAGAGTATAGTAGAAAGCTGAGTTCCCCACAAAAATCTTCAAAGCTGAAATCCCCAAAAATCACACATGGGTAAGAAAGAGAAGTTAAAAAAAAAAAACAGTGATCCAGCTTTATGACACCAACAAGTGTAATCCACTTGAGTAACACCTGGTTGAGTACTGTGGTATACTGATGTTATTTCACAGTCACAACCAAGTTGTTCCACTCCCATCTCAAGTAATAATCCAGCCAAAAAGTTTGAGACATGAGGTAATATACTTCCCAATGTCAAAAGGCAAAGAATGCAGATCCTGTGCCAAAAGAAGAAGTGGTGTATGTAGAAGGGTCAGGAGAGCACTCGAAAGCTCTTTCCAGGAGCACAATCCCTTGCAACAGGAGCAGAAACAACACCATGCAATTACCCAGCTAACATGACTTGCATGGTTTTGCTCAGACCATTTAGCAGTCTTTCAAACAATTTCCAGATGTGGTTCCCAAGACCACTTTTAAAGGTCTGCAAGGGTGCACCATATTATGCTGGATAAAAATGTGTAGTAATATGTGCAGCCTGGCTCAATTAACTTCAGTGCCAAAGAACTGTCACAAGTGTATTTTACTACTAGTAAAATGATAACCTTAGGTTCCTTGGATAACAGTTTTAGCCAGCCCCTTCAGCACCCAACTTCTGCCAACAAAGTATTCTTATAGGCTGAAAATTGTTCATGGAAAATATGTAAAAAGGGACCTTTAAGGGTTTTTTTTCCCCCATTTTACCACAATCTGTAGTGTACCTAGGGAAGAAAAAGTATAAATGTTGCTAGAGCGGTAAGTGACACCATTGTGACTTGAAAAGTCTTTTTACAGAGTAATTCGTATCTTAGCAGAGGATTGGGTCACAATGAACACCAAGATAACTGTTACCACCCTATTTAATGTGTATTCATGCAGCCATATGTGGACACTTCCTCTCCACCCCCAAGACTGTCAGCAGATGCACCTGTTTAGCAGAAATGCAACAGCATTTCCATAGGTGCTGTACAATGAAAGCTTTTGTGTTCTTTGAGTGCTGGCAAAAGACTGAAAGACATTTTGAAAAAAAGAAAAGCAGCAATAAATTTTTCATAGAAAAATTCATAATGAGTTCTGCTTAGTAGCTGTTAACATGGGCAATATGGATCTTGCTTTATTCAGCAGCTCACTTCTAAGTTGTAAAACACCATGTGTGATAGCAAATGCCTGAATACAGAAAGGACAGCAAAACTCATTCGCATTCTGACTGCTCACAAGAAAAGCTGTGGTCCTGTCAATGCAGAGGCTCCCAGCTACCGCCCCTCCACTGGGTCAGTACCTTACTGCTTTGTTGTGCTGGAAAAGATATATTCAACATTGTTTAATGCAAGATTGTCAAGACGAAGAAGTTTAAACAGTCTCTATTCTGAAATTCCCTTCCCTCATGCTGCACATACATCATGCCATGATTTCATTTCACAGGCTTTGAGAACCAGGGAGGTTCAACTTTCACCTGAAATGAGCAACAAGAGGGAGTTATTTTATCGTTATTTTTCCACCTTGATGAATTAAATCCCCCTGTGAAAAATTACAAAGGAAGATACACCCATAGATTTTTCATCTGCCTCAAGCATTTACACTGCGATTCTCCTAAAAGAGCTTAATAAAGACATACAACCAGATACTGATACAGAAAAGCAAAAGACTAACAAGACCAGATGGCTTTTCATAGCTTTTACAGATGAGTCAGGGTGCATTTCATATAATGACAAATGGACAGAGCAGCCAAGTAATGACTTCTTTGTGCCCAGAATTCAAATGCTGGTCCTTTGAGGCTGTTTGCTCGAACACTCACATATGGGCTGCTCTTTCTGTCAGACGATTCCTTCAATAATACAGAGTGAAGAAGAAAAAGGAAAAGCAGAGCTATGCAAAAATACAGCAGCGAAGGGCAGAGGCAGACAGGTAGACAGAAGAAAAATACAGTACTGTACAAAAGAACATTTTTCTTAGCAACACTGACCACCGTCCTTGTTTCTTGCCGATGTCTACCAATTGTTTTGGCTTTGCCATGGCTTCATGCTTTCCCTGCCTGCTGCAGGTAGCAGATCTGTTTCTCTGTTCTTGCATGGCCCCTTTGGGCTGAAACTTCTTTGTCCAGCCTTAACGTACATCTCAGATGCAAACACAGGTTCCTTAGGTCTTTGCCAAAAGCCCTGTCTTTTACTTATAAATCAATTTAATGGTGGTTTAATTTTTCTTAGGGGGGGTTAAGGAAACATTTGTGTCCTATGAAAAGCACTGTGAGTCTGGGAAGAGACAAAACAGAAAGCTGAATCCTGGTCTATCTGAAGAAAATAACAGTAAATGGAAGCAACAACTGAAAGCAGCTGACAGGACTCTGATTTTATTTATCCCTGAAAATTCAGAGAATAACTGCTTTCAGCACAGCTACTGCCTTGAATGCAAGCTGCCAGCTGGCAAGCTGAGTGGGCAATTCATTACATGAAGTTCTGGATTTCTTCTACAGCTTGACAAATGGAGCATGCATCGTGCACCAGTGCCAGCAAACATAATTCCTTTTAAAATTCCTCTTTCCAGGGGAAAGTACCTGTAACTTTATGGAAAGCATAGGATTTGTGATTGAATTGGACTTTGCTTTGTACCCTCTCATTGCCTGCTCACAACACAGGGCTCCAGGACTTGGTTTGCATACAGGCTGTAAGAGAGAGAAAAAAATATAATTATCTTTACATCCACATTTCCTGCTAATCTAAATATGTCCTGGCAAAGGCACTGGTACAATGATCAGGCAATTCAGATATTTTGTTATCCAGTTTGGGCATAAAATTGCTATTTTTCCATATAGGGCTGTAGGCATGCAAATCTGTGCTCTTTGGGGAAACATGGAAGTAGAAATCTTATTTAAAACAGTTGCATTTTTGAGCAAAGGGGTCTTCAGCTTCTCACAAGCCTTGCAAATGCTTCTGTAGACAAAGGTGTTTCCTGCACCATGCTAAAATGTTAGGTTTGTGCTAAAATCAAAATCAGTGGGAATTAATCCCTAGGTTTACATCCCATTATGACTCCAGGCCAAGTTCAGCTGAAGTCCCAAGCCCAAGACCTATCCAAACTAAGTAAAAAACTGCACTTGCAGATTTCTGATGGTGTTTCCACAGAAGAAACCACAGCAGCAGTCCAACTTGCAGCCCAACCACAGTAAGACAAACTGAGAAAGATAAAGCTATGTTCTCTGGATTTTTAGGTAGCAGGGAGCACAGAACATTTTCTACCTTTAAGAGAGCCCCTCCCTTCCCAACCCCCCCCCCCAAAAAAAAAAACAAACAAACAACGCAACCACACACCAAATTCCTTTGCATTAAATTCAATTAATTTGCTTTTTTCTTAAAGATTGATTTTCTTAAAAACATGGCAATGGTGGTTAGAGCTAAAATTTTGCCTTTCCCTTTACTACCAGTCTGACTTGGGTCTGAGGAACAGCATCCAGGATCTCCTGAACTACATAGCCTCTTATTATCAAATTATTCAACAGTGTACTATCAACTGATGAGCTGAGCCAGTCCTAACAAGGTCAAATCCACTTGGGACAGGGCAGAAGTGTGTAGGGACACCAGAGAAGGGAAAAAACAAGACGGTGCAATCTTCCTTTTCATATGAGCATAACACATGGTTCAGATGCCCCCTCTGAGCAGCTCAGAGCTGACACATTAGGCTCTGCCCCCTGCCCTGGAGACCTAGCATTCTGTTCCCAAAAACATGGGGAAAATCTGGCTGTAGGCTATAAAGCTGTAACCTTCACTAATACACAACTAGCACCTGTCGCTTCCGTGGCATTACAAAGAGCAAAACCCACCTTGTTCTCCCCTTCTTGCCATAGGGAAGTTTGGTGCCTAGTTTGGTATAGTCACACTGGCTCTCAATAGGCAATGATGATGGAGACATGAAATGAGTCGCTCCCTGCAGGCACCTTACAAGGACATATATATATATATGCATATGTGAGGGCATGGATGAGTCATTCCCTGACTGTGTTCCCACTGAGATCCTGAGTATCCATCTTTCATTGCTGATGTCAGCTGGGAAGAATGTCAGCAGAGCGAGGATCGCCCAGCAGCAGTAACACAATGACTGGAGGACAGCACTGGTCAACAGCCCCTGTACTCACTTTTGGGGAGTGTTGTTAGGGTAGCAAGCATGAATGCAAGTTGTAATTGCACAGGTACAGAGGGAAAAGAGTTGTGTGTGATGAGATGGGAGCAGCTGAGCTTGGCACAACCATCTATGCAGTATATCTCAGAAGCAGAGTGGCATCTCAGAGCAGGGTCAGCTGCCATCATGAAAGCAGGCAGCACAAAGACAACGGAGATTGACAAGGAGAGGTGTTTCCACAGGCCATTTTTTAACATCTCAATTCCAGCCACAGCCAAGGAGCTTCATGGACTGGATTGACTGAGGGCTGGCTTAAGCTGAATAATCATAATAGGAGCAAGGAATTGCCCATACCTCATTATCTGCCCCTGCTGCAGCCACCACACACCTCCAGCTCATCAAGACAAATGAGATGCACCCTTCTTTCCAACTGAAAGGAGGTTTCTTCAGTGATAAAGTTTAACTGGCGCATGCATTTTGGAATAGTAGAAACAAACCATGCAGGAAAGAAAAGAAAGAAAATAAAAAGGTCTCTAATGAGCAGTTTGTATTCCTGAGTGTGAAGGAGAATCACCAGCCCATGCCCAAGTAAGTGAAGGCCAGAGGCAGTAGCATATTCTTAGTATCAAGTAACTCACATTGAAACTGAACTCACAGTTACAGAGTTCACAAGATGGTCTCTGCTGATTCTAAACCTACCTTTAGCATAATAGACAGGAGCCTGTATACCACAATCTTGGTATTGAATGATACTACATATCATTCATGCTCTGTTTAGACTCACACTTTTCTACATCTTTACAAATGATGGATGCCAAACATCCCAGATAGCTGGATATACAAAATTACCCCAAATTGAGCATTTTCACAGCTTAAAGTCAGCAGTGCCAGCCTGGCTGCAAGGCATATGCTAAACACAACGCACAGAGTTACCAACTCTTTGGAGGCTGCACTGCAGCCCCACCAACCAGGGCTTGGAGAAGAAGCTGGAGCACTCACCCAGGCTGGCAGGTGTGAGCAGGGAACAGACAAAGCATGTGCTACGTGCCCTAGCAAACCGTGAAGTCTTCTGGCAAGACAAATGGAAATGCAATACCATTCCCTTCACACAAGGAATATATTTTCCTTCATGTCCACACAGAGAAATGTATTTTCCCTCATGTCCAGGGTGGCAACACCATTGCAATCCTGTCCATTACAATACTGTCTCTGCCTCAAACTCCATCTCAGTGTTACTACATTTCATGGCTGCTGCTGCCTTCTTGCACCAAATGTTTTAGCAGTCATTTTGTAAGCTTTTTCATTAAGTACTTTTGTTGATATTGTAAGAAATAATCACACACTATTACCAGCCCTAGTCACAACATGCAGCCACACACTCCTTTTTCCATCAACAAACTGATTTCATAGCAACAACAACATCTGCGCTTCAGCCTTTCAAACACAGGGACAATTACCATATCATTTCACCACTTGTAAGGGAGAAGGCAAAGAGGGGCCAGCTAGGCTGAGGATGCCAGACATGAGCAAGGTGAGGGGCCATCTCCTTCTACAGAAGGATGGAGAGTCACTCCCACCTTGCTCCCAAACAATCAGCTGCATGTCAGTGCAAGCAGCAGCACCTAAAGCAGGGGGATTTGGATTTGCCCCAACCATTCAAGACCCCAAATCCCATCAACAGCAAACTTAAATACGTTGCTTTGCTTCAGAGCCCTGCAAGCACAAACTGTGCTTCATGCACTCTCATATATGGTGACATGCACATGCATTGGAAAAAAAACCTGACCCCAAAGCTCCTCTTCTTTCAGGGGGATGAAGCACTGTCAAATTACCACAGTTCAGTGAGCTGCCACCCAGTACCTTATCTGTTAAAGACATCTGCGTGCATCACCTCTGATCAAAAGAAAGCTGGGTAATTTCACATAGTGCAATTCTTGCTCATTGCAGCTTACGCCACGGGAAATTGCCTCTCTCCGCTGCGAGCTCAGCATTCACACACAGGCAGCAACTGAGGCTCTGCTGACACATGATGACTTGTTAAACTCTAATTTAATTGCACATCTGCCTACTCTTAGAGCTACAATAGCTGTGTGCTCCCTGTTTTACACATTTGTGTTTGTACATGCTTGTTAGTGCAGTGGGAAAGACAAGCTAGGACATTTGCTTTCTTTTTCCCCTCCCTAATACAGTGAGAGTTTCTGAAATCTTAGAAAAGCCTTGCAAAGCCCCAGTTAATGATTTTCACTTTAATCACAAAGGTTCAGCAGAAAGGTACTCAAGCATAACGTCTTAATCATCACATCTAATCTAATAAAAATGACGACCCCGGCTTTGCTTGAAAGGCACCACCCCATTAGGCAGTCCAAAAAAAACATATATCTTCATGTAACATAAAATATCAGTGTTCCCTCCATCCCTCTAAAAAAAAAGAGGGGGACAGACCTAGAAAGAAGGAAAAGCACCTTTTTGAGTCAGATGATTGATCACGAGCTATAGCTACAGAAAAACAAGTCATGCAGATTTTACAGAGCAGAAGAAACCACTGACACCCCAACCTGTCTATCTGTCATGGGCTGGACATGTTTGAGCTGACCCACAACTGGAGCCAGAAATCTGCTTAGGCCCCCACCACCTCCCTGCCAGGTAATGTCCCCCCATCACTCCATGGCTGTTCCAGCACACCGAGAGACCAGCTTTGTCTCAAGTCCACCAAACCCTTCTCATATTAACAGGTAGGACTTACCCACAAAACTCTCCAGAACCACCTACCCTTCCCAGGTCTGATAATTCCCACTCACCACTCAAAATATCCGCAAGCCCTACCTACACCAAAGAAATATGTCGCACAGATATTCCCCTTTCCTCCAAGGAGGAAAGCTTCCCTTTTATTTCCCTCCACCAAGACAGCTGCAGGCCTGCAGAGACCCTCCCATCTCATTCATTATCTGAAATAATTATGTCCCTATAGTTTCCTCCTGCATAATCTACTCCCAATAGTATCTGAATTTTCCTGACATTCTCTTGCTTATACTCTAATTTTCTTACCCCTCATCTCCCAGTGAAAAAGAGTTAAATTCCTTCCTAGACTCAGCTCCATTTCTGACCCTCTCCCATCCTTTTTAAATGCACCCCCAGGAGATGGCAGGCCTCAAGTCTTTACCCCTCCTGAGCTGAAATTTCTCATAAAGTCTTTCAGGCATCCAGATTTTCCTAAATTCCACCAGTTTTTCAAATCTGGCCATCCCAGAAGAGTGGCCCGAGACAGTTTCCTGAGGAAACCTCAGCCAAACCTCCATCAGATCTTTTTACATCAGATGAAGGCAAAAAGACTCCTGCAGACACACTGCAAGGTCCCAGCCTGTGAGTCCCTCCTTGCACAGGGTGCTGTGCATGCCAGTGGCTTCATCAGGAGGTTCCACAGTGGAAAAAGGGATAACAGTTTGCTGATCTCACTCTTACACAATATCTTCTCTTTTCAAATTAACTGCTCCTGCAAACTTTCTTGTCCTGACATTGTCTCTTAACAAGCTTCAAGTTTTAATGAAGACAGGAATTTTCTCAGTCATTATTTTCCTTTCCTGATTGTTCAGGTTTTTCACCCTACAGCTCCCTGTTAAGCTAAATCCATGCATTCATGCAGTAAACAACCCTCTAACCAGGTCAATGCACATTATTCATTAATTATTCCAGAGCTCTGATGCAGTCACATTGATTCACTTTTCCTCCCATTTTCTGTCTCCCTGTTCCCTTTTTCAAGCAAGGAAAGAATAGCTCCCATGCTGCTGGTTGCCCATTAGTGACTTCTTTGGTCCCCATTGCAAGACCTATGTAGCTTTGCCTTGCAACAGCAGCAAAGCCAGTTTCTGTTCCTGGCCTCCTTCCAGTGAACCTTAGCAATCCCACTTGGGAAGCCAAGCTCTTCATCCTCAGTGGACCCATCAGGACTGGACCACCAACTAATCATTGCCTACCACCATGGTTGCTGGTACTTAAAAATACATCCTTCTGCCATTGTACTTTGCACATGAAATCACTTTCTGATTTCTTGTTAATCATTTATCATCGATATTGTGATTTCTTAGGTCACTGACAACACAAGGAAACCCAGCATCCAACACAGGCAGTGAAAACAAAGTACTAATTTGAAAACAGCAGTTCCAGGGAGGGAAAGGATGGAGGAGAAAAAGGGTGAAGAACACAGCAGATAAGCACAAGCCAGATCCTTGAGGAAAAAATAGGACAAAATGTTTCTATGCCAATGCAGTGTTTTCCTGTTAAATAAAAATTCCAGCTGTGAATTTAGTTGTCTGACACATCCAAACTAAGCCTTCAGAGAGCTTAGCTAGATCTGTCCCATGCTGTGTGTTTCCACACAAACACATCACAAAAGAACAAGTGACCAAAGCCATTTCTAAGAATGCAGTGGCCTTTTGAGTACAGAAGTGACCTGAAACGTGCAAACAAAAAGATGGTCACCACCAGTTTTAAGTTTTCTTCACAACCCTTCATCTTGTAGTTTAGATATCAATCATCTTGAAAGTCACAAAAATGGGCCAGTCACCGAATCCTGATTATAAGCTTAAACAACTGAGCATTTACTTGGGTTTGCATTTTACTTCAAAAATAGCGTTCCTTGACTTTGTCCTCAGTTTCAGTTTGCCAAAGGAGGGTCTAAATTTGCACATTAAATTTTGAATTCAGAGTGGAGCAACTAATAATACTTGGACATATTCATGGTCTCATTCACTTACCACCTTTTTCTGCCCATCAGCATGAAAGATGAGAGAAAGCAAAATATTGCTGGTGTAGAAAAAAAAAAAATTAGAATTTTAAAATAATAAGAAAATAGTGCAAGCCATCAAATCCCTTATCATTCAGGTTCATATCTTCCAGTTCATGAAGATTTATAGTGAAAAGGATAAGTGTTCCTTAAAGGGTTTGTGTTTAGTATTATATTGTTGGGGGTATGAAGGTGAGGCTAAAGGAAAGAAGAGGTGTAGGATGGAGAGATATAGAAGACTAAAAGATGAGTCTAGGGGCAATTCTGAAACATACGTTACTAGAATGAGGCCAGAGGATGAGAGCCGGAGCTGACAAACCGCTGCTTAGGAACACCTGAGAATGCCAAATTTAGACATATACCTCACTGGAACCTGAGATATCCCCACTCTCAAAACAGCCTCCTGATGGTCCTCTTAAATCACGTTGCTAGGGTAGCTCAGATGAATAGCAGCTGCTATTATTGCTGGGTATAAAACAAACAAAAATCCCAAACATTTCCAAAGCCTTGAGGGGAAGAGAGAAAAAAAGGTGCCCTAACTCTTGATGTGATGAAGCTGCCACCCCACCATTACCTTCCAGGAGAGAAATGAGCCAGATACTTTGCTGCTTTGGTTTCAGCTGGTTTTCACTCCTCAAAGCAAGAGTACCCCAGGGCTCCCAGGGTTGTCATCTCATCAGTTACCACTCTGCACTCCCTCCTAAAATGACTCTAAGCCAGCAACTATGATCCATTGCTGAAAGAGCAGCTTACTGCCATTTGCCACTGGTGCTTACCCTTAATATGTAGCTGATAAAATGTTTAGGGGTAGCCAACTCCTTGAAAATGCTTCGTCTCCTTATACATCCTCTTCTTTAACTGTACTACTTATAAGTTTTCATCTTCTCCTTAGACCATAACAGCATAGCAACCAGATGAGACTCTGGATATCATGCATCCTTCTCTGCCATCTGCAAGACATAATTTCACCTTGCATTTCACTTGAAGCTTCTTTTACAAGTTGGCATTTTGGCAGCTTCAGAAAATTATGTGCTCTTGCTGGCCCTGCAGCCTGTTGGCCCCATTCCTCTCTCTTTGCCACACACTCCATTCCAGACTGTTGCTGCTGAGGAGCTCATCTTAAAGGAGCTCACCCTCACACAAGCTTCATTTTCTGCCAGTTACAATAATCTGTCAGCCCATATTCTTCTTTTGTACAGATTTTTTCTGTGTTCATGCACAACAGTGGGCTTTGAGCTCCAGAGCAGTGCTAAACATACCTCTCCTCCTGTAATTTCTTGGCCTCTCCATGCTAAAAAGGAAGGTGCTGATCATATATTTTGCTTTCACCCCCAAGGCATAAGCACAGATTCTGTTGATGGAAGCACTGCCCTCCTGTCCAGTGCACGTAACAGGATTCAGTCACTTCTGAAATCCTTCTTCCTAACTTGCTGCAAGAAAGGTTGATTAAAAATCAAATGAAGATCCTCTGTAGGGTTAAACTCTGGCATGTTGTCTAAATTCAGTAATGATCTCTTTCCTGCGGCTTTCCTTCTTTCCTGACACTTGATATCAGCAGCAGAGACTTCTGGCTTGTTATTTCAGATGGGCTGGGACTGGAACATCTATCCTGCCTGGCACCCTTGAGTACTCAATAAATTAAATAGCAGATATACCTTCATGTAGTCTGTACATGAGGGAACCACACTCATTTTATATTTTTTCTTTAAGTATTGCCTTCCTGCACTTGTAGAAATGATACTGCAGCATCAAATGACTATATTAGAAGTGCTGTGATTACTTCATTGAGAGAGACTGCAAAGCCAGCCTCAAATAAAGTTGTGTCATTTTGGCACGCTTAGATTGATAATACACCACATGTTAACATGAGCACTGCTTCCATATAGCAGTGCATTTTAGCAGCATCACTAAATGGCAGGTGACAAGGGCTGAGCAAATAAAGAGCTCAGACTGCTTTAGAGAATTTGTAATTATATTTATGTATAACTTGAAATTCAAACCCTTCTGCAGACCCTAGTCTGGTTCCCACCAATTGTTAGCTCTTCCTTCATGGTAAGATGACAGACTTAAGCAAACACCATAGCCATGGCAGAAGAGCACACATGCAAATGCTGCCCATCTGCATTATGTTGGTAAGCAAGGAGGATTTTTAAGCCATCCTGCCTTCTTTAAGACTTTCTGACAACACTGACCAAGCAACGTTGACACAGCACCAAACTACCCTAGGGCACAGTTGTCTTCTCTAATTCTCAGCTACTATCAGCACTCACTCCTCAAAAACCTTTCACTCCTGGAGTCTCAGAAAGACTTTCCCTGCCTCTTTTGAAGACTGCTTTGGGGATCTGCAAGGTCTAGTGCTACAAAATCATCTGAACTAACCCACAAATAGTGTCAGCAGAAGTTGGCTGCCTACCTGCATGGATGCGGCAACAATATTTTTAATGCTATCAGCGCAGGAATGCAGACTGACTCAGGGAAACGCCCACTTAAGTGTATGACAGCAAACCATGGGACAGAGTCAGTGTTTTTACCTCAGAGCTTCTGTGACATGAAGGATGAAAGGGATTGTCTTTTACTCCCAAAGACTCACTGAACTTAAACCAAAAACCCCATAGCAACTAGATATCTACAGAACCACTAAAGAAGGCATAAATGTCTCCACAAACAGAAGACCAGAAAAAGTACCAAGTAAATTAATGGTTGTCCTGGGTTCCGCAGTAGCAGTCATTTTTCTCCTTCTTGGTAGCTGGTGCAGTGCTGTGTTTTGACTTTTGGCCTGGGAACAGAGCTGACAACAATGATGTTTTGGTCTGGCCAAGGACTTTCTGAGCCTCATGCTCTGCCAGAGAGGAGGGAAAGCCGGGAGGAAGCAGAGACAGGACACCTGACCCAAACTGACCAAAGAGGTATTCCATACCACAGCACATCATGCCTAGTATGTAACTGGGAGTTACCCAGAAGGGCTGGGACTGCAGAGTTAGAGGAGGTATCGGTCGGTGCTTGGTTGGCCTAGGGGGGTGAGTTATCGGTCGGCTGGTGGTGAGGTGTTGTATTCTCTTCACAGTATCACAGTATGCTAGAGATTGGAAGGGACCTCAAAAGATCATCTAGTCCAATCCCCCTGCCAGAGCAGGAACACCTAGATAATGTTACACAGGAATGTGTCCAGGCGAGTTTTGAATGTCTCCAGGGAAGGAGACTCCACAACCTCCTTGGGCAGCCTGTTCCAGTGTTCTGTCACCCTCACCGAGAAGAAGTTTCTTCTCAAGTTTAAGTTGAACCTCTTGTGTCCCAGTTTGTACCCATTACCCCTTGTCCTATCATTGTTTGCCACCGAGTAGAGCCTGGCTCCATCCTCGTGACACTCCCCCTTTATATATTTATATACACTAATAAGGTCACTCCTCAGTCTCCTCTAAACTATAGAGACCCAGCTCCCTCAGTCTTTCCTCATAAGGGAGATGCTCCACTCCCTTAATCATCTTCGTTACCCTGCGCTGGACTCTCTCCAGCAGGTCCCTGTCCTTCTTGAACTGAGGGGCCCAGAACTGGACACAATATTCCAGATGCGGTCTCACCAGGGCAGAGTAGAGGGGAAGGAGGACCTCTCTCCACCTACTAACCACCCTCCTTCTAATACACCCCAGGATGCCATTGGCCTTCTTAGCCACAAGGGCACAGTATTGGCTCATGGTCATCCTGTTGTCGACTAGGACCCCCAGGTCCCTCTCCCCTACACTGGTCTCTAACAGGTAGTTCCCCAAAATATACTGGAACCTGGGGTTGTTCCTGCCCAGATGCAGGACTCTACACTTTCCCTTGTTATATTTCATCAAGTTATTCCCTGCCCAACTCTCCAGCCTGTTCAGGTCTCGCTGGATGGCAGCACAGCCTTCTGGCGTGTCAGCCACTCCTCCCAGCTTAGCGTCATCAGCAAACTTGCTGATAGTACACTCAATTCCCTCATCTAAATCATTGATGAATATATTAAATAATACTGGTCCCAGTACTGACCCTTGAGGCACTCCACTAGTTACAGGCCTCCAACTAGACTCAGCCCCATAGACGACAACTCTCTGGCTTCTCTCCTTCAGCCAGTTCACAGTCCACCTTGCTACCTGATCATCCAGTCCACACTTCCTCAATTTCGCTGTGAGGATGCTGTGGGAGACTGTGTCAAATGCTTTGCTGAAGTCAAGGTAGACCACATCCACCGCTCTGCCATCATCCATCCACCGTGTTATTTCCTCATAAAAGGCTAAGAGATTGGTCAAGCATGATTTCCCCTTGGTGAAGCCATGCTGACTGCCCCTCATAACCCTCTTATCCTTGATATGCCTTAAGATGGCACCAAGGATAAGGTGTTCCATCACTTTCCCAGGGACAGAGGTGAGGCTGACCCGTCTATAGTTACCCGGGTCCTCCTTCTTGCCCTTTTTGAAGACTGGAGTGACATTTGCTTTCCTCCAGTCCTCAGGCACCTCTCCTGTTTCCCAAGACTTGGTAAAGATGATGGAGAGTGGTCTAGCAATGACTTCCGCCAGTTCCCTCAGCACCCACGGGTGCATCGCATCTGGACCCATGGATTTATGGATGTCCAGATTGCTCAACTGGTCTCTAACCCATTCCTCATCGACTAAGGCAAACCGCTCCGTCGACCTGACTTCATCTAAGGTCTCAAGGGTACAGGGCTCTTCAGGACTGCCTGCAGCAGAGTAGACAGAGACAAAGAAGGCATCCAGTAACTCTGCCATCTCTGTATCTTCTGTCACCAGGGCACCCATCCTGTTCATCAGTGGGCCTACATTGCCTCTGGTGTTAGTTTTATCTGCCATGTATTTGAAAAAGCTCTTTTTGCTGTCCTTGACCCTTCTCGCCATGTTTAATTCTAAGGATGCCTTAGTCCTCCTAGCTGCCTTCCTACATCCTCTAGCAGCAGCCTTATATTCCTCCCAAGTGGCCAGCCCCTCCTTCCATGACCTGTAAACTCTCCTCTTCCACTTGAGCATACTCAGCAATTCCCTACTTAGCCACGCAGGTCTCCTGGCCCTCTTCCTTGATTTCCTACATGTCGGGATTCTCTGATCTTGAGCACGGAAAAAGCAGTCCTTGAATGTCAACCAACTATCTTGTGCCCCTTTACCTTCAAGCAGCCTTGCCCATGGGATTTCCCCTAGCAATTGCTTGAAAAGGCCAAAGTTTGCCCTGCTAAAGTCCAGGGTTGCAATTCTACTTGCTATTCTACTGGTCCTACCACACAAGATCCTGAATTCCACCATCTCGTGGTCGCTGCAACCAAGGCAGCCCTCAACCCTTACTGCTTCGACCAGACCCTCCTTGTTAGTGAGAATGAGATCCAGCAGCGCTCCTCTCCTGGTCGGCTCGTCCACCATTTGCAGGAGGAAGTTATCATCCATACACGGGAGGAACCGCCTGGACTGTGGCTGGGTTGCTGAGTGGTCCTTCCAGCAAACATCAGGGAAGTTAAAATCCCCCACGACGACCACGGCCTGTGACTGTGAGGCCGCTCTCAGCTGCCTGTAGAAGGCCGCGTCAACTTCCTCACCCTGATCTGGTGGTCTGTAACAGACACCCACAACAGTATCCCCCCTGCCAGCCTGCCCCTTAATTCTCACCAACAGACTCTCAACTTGCTCGTCATCTGTCCCTGGACAGAACTCGGTGCATTGTAGTTGCTCCCGCACATAAAGAGCAACCCCACCACCCCTCCTGGCTGGCCTGTCTTTCCTGAAAAGGACATAGCCCTCCATGACTATATTCCAGTCATGTGAGCTGTCCCACCACGTCTCTGTAATTGCCACCAGATCATAGTCTCCTGACTTAACAGGTTTCTAACTCCTCCTGCTTATTTCCCATGCTGCGCGCATTGGTGTACAGACATTCCAGGGAGCGAGCTGAGCACACCGATTTCACCCTAGGATTATAGGAGGCCTCCCAGTCTTCATCAATTCTGGAGCGCTGCCCCACTGGGGCAAGCCCAGCTACAACCCCATCCCCCTTCGCAGCTAGTTTAAAGCTCTCCAAATGAGATCCCTTGTTATTTCCTTTATCATTATTATTGGTGGTAACAGCAGTGATTTGTGTTATACTTTAGTTATTAAACTGTTCTTATCTCAACCCGGGAGAGTTGCATTCTTTTCGATTCTCCTCTCCGTCCCTCCAGGAGTAGGGGGAGGGCAAGAAGGGGGGGAGTGAGTGAACGAGTTGTCTGGCTGGGTTTAAACCACAACACTTCTTTTGGCACCCAGCGTGGGGCACAAGGGGTTGAGATAACGACAGATCTGACCAGATTAATAGTCACTTGTCACAATGCTGATTTATTGGCTCTCAGAGTTGTTCTTGTTGATCTCACAGCTTCAGAATGTTGTAACTTACGTAGAGCTGGTATTTGCTGTGTTGGTGTTTATCAAGCGTGGGCCTTGGGCTAAGGCTCTTGTCTCACTGTGCTTTATGGCAATGACTTGTAACACGGGCGGGCTCCAGCAGCAGGGCGGGACGGACGTGGCCGTGGACTTGTACCTGCCCGTCCGGCTGCTCTTCACCGTCCTGGCCCTCGTCCTCGCCTCCGTCTTCGTGAGGCCGCAGGGAGCCGAGGGGGAGCGGCCCCGGGAGCCGGCGGCTGCTGAAGCGGCCCGGGAGAGCGGCCCCGGGGACCAAGCAGCGGCGGGAGAGGGGCCGGAGGCCGCGAGGGGACGGCTGCCGGTGGAGGAGGTCGGGGCGGTCGAGGAGAGGAAGAAGGCGGCTGCTGAGCAGCGGGAGAAGGCGGCGGAGGAGCCGAGCCCCGCGGAGGAGCCGAGCCCAGCCCCGTGATGGCCGAGAGCGTTCCCCGGAAGCCGCCCGCCGAGCCCCAGGAGGACGCAGGAGACCACGCAGCATTTCCCAGCAAGGCAGAGGAGGAAGAGCTGGACTCAGGAAAAGAGAAGCTGGTGGTGGGAGAGCCGGCAAGCACAGCAGCTACACCAGCCCCAGTGACAAGCACAGCAGCTACACCAGCCCCAGTGACAAGTACAGCAGCATCGTTTGAGAGTTCTGAAGGTTTTGAATGGCCTTTGGATATCCTTGGGACCTGCCTGCTGATTGTGATGGCGATCAGCATGTTGGCACACGTACAGACTGTGTTTTACCCACAACCATTTTGTCTGATCTCGAAAGTTAAGCAGAGTCAGGTTTGGGTCTTGTCTGGGGTTAGACGACAATATAGGAGGACCAGGAGATTTTCCCCAAGGCTGGACAGTCATGAGTGGCAGGGTGTGTATGGGCAAGTATCTAGTCCACTGGGCGCCTCCAATGCCTTGGAAGCATCGGAGATGGAAGGCAGCTGTATGAAGTCCCCAGCGACAAGTTGCAGTAACTGCTGAAGGGGATGGTGAATTATTTTGAGCCTCATGGGCCCATGGCACTTCAGGCCTCAGAGCAGAGATGCAACATAGAGATGGACTCATGATCGAGGGGTGGATTTAGCAATGGACGCTATTGCCCAGATTATTCACGAGTGTGAACACTGCACACGGTCTCTCCTGCTGATTACACTGATGTTTTGGTCTGGCCAAGGGCTTTCTGAGCCTCATGCTCTGCCAGAGAGGAGGGGAAGCCAGGAGGAAGCAGAGACAGGACACCTGACCCAAACTGACCAAAGAGGTATTTCATACCACAGCACATCATGCCCAGGATGTTACTGGGAGTTACCCAGAAGGGCTGGGACTGCAGGGTTGGAGGAGGTATCGGTCGGTGCTTGGTTGGGCCAGGGGGCAAGTTATCGGTTGGCTAGTGGTGAGGTGTGGTATACTCTTCCCTTCTTACTTCCTTTATCACTATTATTACTGGTGGTAGCAGCAGTGATTTGTGTTATACCTTAGTTACTAAACTGCTCTTATCTCAACCTGTGGGAGTTGCATTCCTTTCGATTCTCCTCTCCGTCCCTCCGAGAGTAGGGGGAGGGCAAGAATTATAGAATCATAGAATAGTTATGGTTGGAAAGGCCCTTAAGGTCATCTAGTTACAACCCCCCTGCCTTGGGCAAGGACACCTTATGCTTAATCATATCACCCAAGGCCTCGTCCAACCTGGTCTTGAACACTGCCAGGGATGGAGCATTCACAACCTCCCTGGGCAACCCATTCCAGTGCCTCACCACCCTCACAGGAAAGAATTTCCTCCTAATATCCAATCAAAACTTCCCCTGTTTAAGTTCTGACCCGTTACCCCTTGTCCTATCACTACAGTCCCTAATGAAGGGTCCCTCTCCAGCATCCTTATAGGCCCCCTTCAAATACTGGAAGGCTGCTATGAGGTCTTCATGCAGCCTTCTCTTCTCCACGCAGAACAGCCCCAACTTTCTCAGCCTGTCTTCATACAGGAGGTGCTCCAGCCCCTGATCATCCTCGTGGCCCTTCTCTGCACTTGTTCCAACAGTTCCATGTCCTTTCTATGTTGAGGACACCAGAATTGTACACAGTACACCAGGTGAGGTCTCACGAGAGCAGAGTAGAGGGGCAGGATCACCTCCTTCAACCTGCTGATCACACTCCTTTTGATGCGGCCCAGGATACGGTTGGCTTTCTGGGCTGCAAGCGCACACTGCTGGCTCATGTTCATTTTCTCATTGACCAACACCCCCAAGTCCTTCTCCACAGGGCTGCTCTGAATCTCTTCTCTGCCCAACCTGTAGCTGTGCCTGGGATTGCTCTGACCAGGTGTAGGACCTTGCACTTGGCATGGTTAAACTTCATGAGGTTGGCATCAGCCCACCTCACAAATGTGTCGAGGTCCCTCTGGATGGCATTCCTTCCCTCCAGTGTATCAACCGAACCACACAGCTTGGTGTCATCGGCAAACTTGCTGAGGGCGCACTCAATCCCACTGTCCATGTCAGTGACAAAGATATTAAACAAGACCGGTCCCAACACTGATCCCTGAGGGACACCACTCATTACTGGTCTCCAGCCGGACATTGAGCCATTGACCACAACTCTGTGTGTGGCCATCCAGCCAGTTCTTCATCCACCTAGTGGTCCATCCATCAAATTGATGTTGCTCCAATTTAGAGACAAGGATGTCATGTGGGACAGTGTCGAACGCTTTGCACAAGTCCAGGTAGATGACATCAACTGCTCTAACCCTGTCCGTCAGTTCTGTAGCCCCATCACAGAAGGCCACCAAATTGGTCAGGCAGGATTTCCCCTTAGTGAAGCCATGCTGGCTGTCACCAAGCACTTTGTTGATTTTCATGAGCCTTAGCATGCCTTCCAGGAGAATCTGCTCCAAGATTTTGCCAGGCACAGAGGTGAGACTGACTGCTCTGTAATTCCCTGGGTCATCCATTTTCCCCTTCTTGAAAATGGGGGTTATATTTCCCTTTTTTTCAGTCGTCGGGAACTTCATCTGACTGCCACGATTTCTCAAATATGATGGACAGCGGCTTTGCAACTTCATTCACCAGCTCCTCCAGGACCCGTGGATGGATTTCATCAGGTCCCACGGACTTGTGCACATTCAGATTTTTAACATGGCCTCGAACCAGTTCCTCTCCTACAGTGGGGGCAAGGTCTTCATTCTCACAGTCCCTGCATCTGCCTTCCAAGACTTGGGTGGTTTGGTCAGAGCCTTTGCCAGTGAAGACCAAGGCAAAGAAGTCATTCAGAACCTCAGCCTTCTCCAAATCCAGGGCAGCCAGTTCTCCTGAGAGCTTCCTGAGGGGGCCTACGTTCTCCCTAGTCTGTTTTTTATTTGCTATGTACCTGTAGAATCCCTTCCTGTTATCTTTAATACCTCTAGCTAAGTTTAATTCTAACTGGGCCTTAGCTTTCCTAACCTGGTCACTAGCTTCTGGGACAACATCCCTGCACTCTTCCCATGCCGCCTGTCCTTGCTTCCACTTATTATAAGCCTCTTTTTTCATTTGAATTTTCCTCAGGAGCTCCTTATCCACCCAAGGTCTCCTGACCCTCCTGCTGCACTTCCTTCTGGTTGGGATGCAACACTCCTGAGCTTGCAGCAGGTGATCCTTGAATATAACCAACAGTCTTGGGCCCCTCTGCCCTCTAGGGCTGTATCCCATGGAACCTTACTAAGCAGGTTCCTGAAGAGGCCAAAGTCTGCTCTTTTGAAGTCCAGGGCAGTGAGCTTGCTGCACGCTCTTCTCACTGTCCTGAGGATCTCAAATTCAACCATCTCGTGATCGCTGCATCCAAGGCTGCCCTGGAGAGTCACGTTTCCAACCAGCCCTTCCCTGTTGGTGAGCACGAGGTCAAGCACGGCACCTCTCGTTGTCGGCTCCTCTATTACTTGCAGAAGGAAGTTGTCTTCTACACAATCGAGGAACCTCCTGGATTGATTGTGCCGGGCCGTACCGTCCTTCCAACAGATGTCAGGGTGGTTGAAGTCACCCATGAGAACAAGGGCCTGCGAGCGTGAGGCTTTTCCTATCTGTCTGTGGAGTGCTTCATCTGCAGGTTCTCCTTGATCAGGCGGTCTGTAACAGATCCCCACAGTAATGTCTCCCATAGCTACATTCCCTTTAACCCTGACCCACAAACTCTCTGTGGACTGCTCACCTGTCCCCACACAGAGTTCCATACTCTCCAGCCTATCCCTAACATAAAGGGCAACTCCCCCTCCCCACCTGCCAGACCTGTCTTTTCTAAAGAGCCTGTAACCTTCCATTCCAACACTTCAGTCATAGGAGCCATCCCACCATGTTTCTGTGTTGCCTATTATATCATACCCCCGTAGATGCACGCATCTCTAATTCCTCTTGCTTGTTCCCCAGGAAAGGGGGCAAGTGAGTGAACGAGCTGTCTGGCTGGGTTTAAACCATGACAATAGTGAGGGAGGGATTTTAATCAGGCACTGTGAAAGTTGAAGTCCCTTCCCACTTCACTCAGCAATCTCCTTCAGCTCTTGTCTTTGTTGCCCGGTCAAGGCTTGTTCATCTCCACTGCACTGGATCAGGCTGCTCCTACAAATCCCACAAGCAAAGGGGTGGGGGTATATGGGGGGGGGTGCATGTGTAAAAATGTGCTTGAAAGCCGTCAAAATAGTTCCAGGACAGACAGCGTTGTGCAGCACACCATGTTTAGGATAGGAATTATTTTTGATGCACCCAGCCCAGGGCAGAATACAGACCTGTTACAGGCTCAAGGCACGGCCAACATACAAATCCATAGTCAAGTACAACAAGTGAAAGGCATATTTAATTAGCCCCCAAACCCACCACTCTTTTGATTTATTTCCTGTGTATTGTAACACACGTTGATACACTGGTAAATTGGAAGTATTAACCCTGGGTCAAATACCCCTCAGGTTTTGTGAAAATAATAAATAAACAAATATGTGAACTGAATAAACAGCTACCTGCAGGTAAGTATGCACTGCATGTTCATGGGTGGCTGGAAATACTTGCTTGGGAAAAGACAGTTCACATTTTCTTGCTGAAACCCTCAGTAACATCACAACAATCAGATCTTAAGAAAAAATAAATAAATAAATAAATGAGAAGAAAAAGAGGCAGTAAATCTCTCACATGTGTCTTAGTTATAGCAGGGAACCTGAACAACCAGTAGCAGCCTTGCAAAAATTGGCATTTCCATTCAGAATCATCAGCCACCATCACAACCTGTAATCAGAAGAGATTTGGAAGAGATTTCCTGGACCAGATATTCTATATAAAAGCAGGTTCATGCCCTATGGATTCATGATTGCAGAGAACAACAAGTGAATCAGTAATTGCTGTCCACTTGTTTTAATGTCTTTCCTATCATATTTCTTTCTTTCTTTTTTTCCCCTCCTCTGGAAAACTGCCTACACATTCATTTTTTAATGATTTAGCAAGACTTCTTTTGTTGTGCCATCCATCACAGATGGTTATCAAAAGGAATTGGAAATCTCAGAGGCATGAGATCAAAGCAAAGGAGCTTGCCCCAAGAAGCACCACATGAAAATCCTGCTTGAAGCGGCACACCCCAACCAAACTATGAGAGCTTGGGGCAAGCTGAAATCCACAGGTAGCAAACCAAGCTGCCAACATCATTTTTACTTAATGCCGAGCAGCATAAACAACCCCTATTTTTCCCCTTCCTGATACATCAGTCACTTGGCAGAATTACAAGCCATTAACAAGACATTATTGCATATTTTTAACACATCTCATTACATCAGTGTGTTTCAAGGGACGAGAGGGGTGCTCACATGCTAACACATGGCAATGGCAAAGAGGGCAATAGGAGACTGCAGGCTAAGACGTGCTGCCAACCCTAAGGAAAATAGCAGAAGAGCTGCCATGAGAGCCAAAAAAGCCAACTGGAAAGTTATTTCCATTACTACATCAAAATCTGATAAAGTGTGCACTGAGAGAGCATAACAGGATTTGCATAACAGTGCAACAGTTCTGGCTATGGGAACCAGCAATACCAAGTTTGAGCTGCCTCATTAGAACTACTAGTTTGCTCAAAAAAACACACCGCTGAACAGGAAGATTTTTCCCACTAACTTTTCCCCTCTCACTCTCTCCCTCCCCCCAAAGGTATCTCTCCATGAAGTTTCGGTTTCACACAAATCAGGTTTTTCTGACAGTTTGACACAGCTGAAATGGTGAATGGTTTGTTATCTGCTAAATCCCTGTGGAAAGCTTTAGGCTAAGTATGTTACCACAGCTCAGAGCACATGCACAGTGCATATTTCTTGAGACATTTTCCACTAAAAAGGCTGTTCCTTTCATTTGCCCAGAACTATTAGAAACCCTAGCTTATCCAGCTGCAAAGACAAGATGCTGTATCCGTAATTGCTTTCTGCAGCGCAGAAAATGGTATAACCTAACATGACGCATCACATACTTTTCAGTTGCAATAGCAAAAATAAAGTTTATCACCCAAGGTAGACTAACAATGGCTGTGTCTACATTGCTAAAGGCATTTGCCCTTGGAAGCAATCTCTGGGACACATTAAATGTAGTGATTTACATCAGCACAGCTCAGAGCTGGTTCTTCCTGAAACAATGCACAGCTCTTACCTGGACCCCATGTAGCACCCCCATGGTGCATGTAATTATAGTATTTTTGTAATTATTTCATTGTAATGCCTACTGTTAAAGCAAGATCTGTATTTCAGGCCATCATGATGGGGTTTTGAAAGCACAAGACAAGATTGAATGATGTAGACATTGTAAGAAGCCCTACCCTGCTGGAGCAGTGTCAGAAGATTGGGGTGACAAGGTGAAGCTTGGTGCTCATGCTGCCGTGGCGTTCCTAGTGCCCAGGATAACAGCTGATTTGAATCACGCCTCAAGAAGCAGTGTACATACCCACAGTATGATTAAAGTATAGCTGTTCCAAGAGCAAATTAGGGAGATAAAGTGTATGCAGCATTGTTACCTGAGAGTAGGGCTACAAGCTTCTTAATGGATGAAATCAACACAACCAAACCTGGTCTCCAACCCCACCTTTACACATATGCAGAGACAGACTCCAGCAGCAGTCCCACAAGCTACCACCATTGTATTCAACAACACATTGTAAGTGTTCTCATGATTCCTTGGTGGGGTACTAACAGTGAAACAGAAGGGTTTGCTACCCGTGTTAGTAAACTCCTCTATTTAGAACCTCTACAATTTTCACATTCTTAAATAGTGAATTTGGAGGTCTCATTGCAGAGATCGTGGGGTCTTTTACCAGCAAGAAGATTTATAGAAAAGTAAACTGAGGGCATGCAAATTGAGGTATTGATGTTGTAATACATTAGGATATAGTATATAGGCTCAAATTCTATTTTAATGACTTAAAATATATCATTACTGAAGTCAAAGGACTCACATGGAGAACTGGTACAAGGGAGAAGACTTCAACACTGATGGCAACAGAGCAACAGCAATAACATAGCACTTTTGTCAGTAAGGCATGTTTAGCTAAAGTATGACGCATTTAATAATTAAAAGATTTTTGCTTACCATATCAAGAGAAGATCTTTATTTTCAGTGAGCAGCTGCTGCTTTTTCATAAAGTGACTCTCTGACAGAAATAATACAGCAGACTGGTATTGCCAGCAACAGCCTAATGTCTGTGAAGTTTGTGGACTGGCAAACACAGCCTTATTCTGCTAGTATTTGAATCACCAATAAACCAAATTACCCATTTCCAGTTTTATGAGAACTGCAAGCTAAGCCAGGCTCAAAAAAGATATAAGAAAAAACAAAAACAGGTTGCACAGATTGTTTCATTTTAATGAAAGGTTCACCTGCAGATGTCATTTTTTTCCCCATCAAGAGATTTTCTTCCCCCATATCTTCTCATGCTCTGCATTAATACCTTTGACTTCATGCTCTCACTCCCCAAAAGTGAAGTATACAGCCCACTCAGAAATAAATGCAATGACCACATAATGATACCTTCAGTAAGGAGAGGCAGAAATCATAGCTAACAGCACATATCTTCATCTGGTATAACCTAGCATTTTAATGCCTTCTGCTATGCTGTACCAAACCAGTCTCTGTGGAGCTACCCTGCCAAACATACTTGAATTTCTGCTATTATTTTACACCTGACCAGCTCCATGACACTGAGATTTTTATTGTTGGTCAGCAGGTTAGTGAAGAAGCTCAAGGGACACACGTTCCAGATCTTTTAGAAAAACTGTTTGATTGCACCTGATAAACACAGACAGATCTGCCCTGTGTTTTCCATGAATGCAAGGTAGCTTGATACAGGCAAATAAAATTGTTGGTGCCCAAATTTTAGTAACCAAAAAGCAAGCAACACTGAAACACAGCACACACAGAATTCAAGAAAAAAAAAATAGCAGAAATAGCTGGACTAGAAAAGGTGCCTGGGAATAACATTCTTCACTGCATCAAAAATTCAAGATTTCATTCCTAAAGAGGCAGGGTAATGAGCCTTCAAATATTACCTATTCCCCAGCAGCGCAGGCTCTAACCTCTAATCCTACAATCACGTTATTCCTCAAGTCATGTTGATTCACGTTTTTTCATGCAGCTTTCATTACAGGTTTCTTTGCTGCAGGAGGTGGAGAACAGGCTCAGAGCACCAAGCAAGCCTTTGTGAAGTCTTTAGCAACAGAGGTGGGGTGCAGGAGTAACCTCAAGCTGTTAATGCCACTCCTGAAGCATCCTAAACACAGAAAATAGTAAGACAACTGACATGCCCTACCAAGTGCCCCAGCAGGTCTTTTGTTGGGCTAACACAGCAGTTCACTTGGACCTGTGTTGGTTCTTGGCAGGGCCTGAAGCAATGAGGAGTGAAGTGGCCTCAGAGAAGTTCAGGTTGATGCTCAGAAGTAGTAGCAGGACTTCCATGGGGAGCTTCAGCAGTTTCCCGTACCCTTGCCTCCCTGGGCAGGTGTACAACTTCATGTAAGCCTGGTAATGATGGGTGGAAGCAGCATCATGGCTCTTTAGCACAGTCATGCAAATATTAACAAAGAACACAGCTCCTACTTCCAGGAGCTGGGATGGCATTGCAAAAAAACTACTAATACACACATAGAGACCCTTCTCAGCCCACTAGCCATGACCTCTCAGGAAGACACTCAGTTTAGGAGGAGAATGCTGGTGAAAGACACAGAGGGCAGGAACATAGACCAACTACCCCCTGCAGCAGGCACAGCTGGAACTCTTACAGCTGGAACACCAAGATACTGAAAAAGAGGGGTTAGAGGGGAGTCACAAGGATGACTAGAAAATTATGAAAATTATAAAAATTTCTTTTAGAGAGAGGAGCCAAAGGTGTATTAACTAAGAAAAGATTGAGGTCATAAGATGTGATGAAGATAGTGTTGATTTTGTTGCAGTTCATACAGAGAGGGGGTCGTTAAGCTTGTCATCTACAGAGTTCAGATTAGATGATATCTAGGTCTATATTCTGTGAATCTAAAAAGTGACGCTACTGTCAGAATTACAGGAAATTAATTACTATCTCCAAACTCCTTACCACCTGTGAAATACTTTATTGGCAATTGGCTTAACCTGTAATTAAAAAAAAAACAATCTCCCAAACTCCACCATAGACCTGTGGTTTCTGATAATCATTGTCTGCTTCATGATCACCATCATAGGCAAAAGCATCCATCATGCTGAACCTTCCTACAAAATAAAGTTTATTGAACAATGTGGGGTAATGTGACATAAAATAGAAAATTTCAGCTTTTTCTTCTTTTCATTAAAATTTTTCTTAGACTTGATATCAACTATAAGAAAGCAAAAATTCTTTATTTCATTTCAATTTTACTAAGATTTCGTTGGAGTTGGAAGGTTTCTATAAAAGCTTTGAATCTGGGGAAACAATATTTTCCAGGGAAACGGTTGTAACAAAGAGCGCATCAAATTCTTAATAACATCTTGTCATGGTTTTTGCTGTGTGCTAAGGGAACATTCAATGAAATACACAAGTGTAGAGGCAAAGAGTCAACTTCTAGGACTTGGAAGCTATGGCAGACTCCAAAAGCTGTAACATGCTGGTAAAAGCAGATGTTAACTTGCATTATGCCTCTGTCTCCTTGAAAGCAGTTCAGCAGAAGTTAAAGCCCCATTAGAAAGTGGGTCGATTTCCTAAGGCCAGAGCATAGAGAGGAAGCAACTTGTCAGCTTTTGTATTTCAACATTTTATGGGTCAAACCTGCTTCCAGTGTCTCTCTCATCTAGAAATTAACATCACAGCTAAACTTTACACTTTTGCTACCCAGCACTGGGTCAACAGGTCAGTTCAAAGTTACCTCCCCACTAATGAAGTTAGTATATTTCCCCACTTCTCATGGATTTTGTGTCCCTCAGCCTGCCTGGGGAAGGGAGATTTAGATCTCAGGTCTGACCCAGCATAAGTATAATTCCTTTAATTCCATACTTTTACTGGCAAAAGTTACCACCAAGTCCTCTAACAAAATCCTGTATATTATACTTTATCCAGCTGCTGTTACATACAGCCTAACAGATTACACATGATTGAAGAATAATTATGTCTTGGATAAAGTATACTTTAAAAACAGATTTTTCACTAGCTCTAGGAAGACATCAATAGAAGGCGACACTTACTACACTTACTCTAGCAGTTAAAAGTATTCTTCTAGTAAAAAATTGGGCCTAATTCGTGTTTGAATTTTTATTGCTGCAGTTCCCCACTACTGATACTTTTTCCATTGTTTTTACTTCATTAAGACAACTTTAGGAGCCAATAGATCCTCACCAGGAATTAACTTAAACAGATCAGATTACAGTAATCTCCTTTTCTGATGGACTGCAAAGATCACATTTCTGAGGTCTCTTACTATAATGCATTCTCTACAGTCCCAAGGCCATTTTGTGGATCTTTTTTTGCCTTTTGTGCCAATTTTTCAATTCACTTAAAAAAACTGAGTCATTATAATTAAGCACTGTGTCATAACATTGGCCGAACCAATGCCTTTTTGGAGGGTGATTTTCAATATTGAGAGGACTGTTCAGGCAGGAGGACAAGTTTGACTCTACAGAATAGTGCTTTTGTGAGCAGAATCACCCAAAATCGGGCCAAAGGGTAAAAAAAGTCCAGTCTGACCTTCCCAATGAGGAACTACTCAATACACAACTCTGATTTCCAAAACCTGCAAAAATGCCAGAGCGGCAAGTGTTTTTCCAGCAATGGCTCAATGTCCAAGTGGAGATCAATGACAAGTTGTGTTCTTCAGCGGTCAGTATTGGGACTGGTATTGGTGGTGACATGAACAGTGGAATCTAGCATGCCCTCAGCAAGTCTGCAGATGACACTAAGCTGTGCGGTGTTGTCAACATGCTGGAGGGAAGAGATACAGAGGAACCTGGGTGGTGGGACAGTGCCAACCTCATGAAATTCAGCAAAACCAAGTGCAAGGTCTTGCACCTGGGTCAGGGCAACCCCAAGCACAAGTACAGGCTGGGTGGAGACAGATTCAGAGCAAGCCTGAGGAGAAAGACTCAGGGTGTGGTTGACAAAAAGCACAACATGAGCCAGCAGTATGTGCTTACAGCCCATGTCCTGGGCTGCATCCCCAGCAGCATGGCTAGCAGGCCAAGGGAGGTAATTCTTCCCCTCTACTCTGGTCTTGTGAGACCTCATCTGCAGTACTGCATTCATCTCTGGGGTCCCTCAACACAAGAAGGATGTGCACCTGTTGGAGCAAGTCCAGAGGAGCCCATGGAGGTGCTCAGAGGGCTGGAGCACCTCTGCTCTGGAAACAGGCTGAGAGAGATGGGGTTGTTCAGCTTGGAGAATAGAAGGCTGCGGGGAGACCTTAGTGCAACTTCCAGTGCCTACAGGGGATGACAAGAAATCTGAAGAGCTTTTTACAAGGGCATGTAGTGACAATACAAAGGGAAATGGCTTTAAACAGAAATGCCTAAATGCCAGATGCATAGCTCTAAAACCAAGAGCGGATTTTCAGTAAGGAGAGGCTTATGTCAACTAAGAAAGAAAAAACATAGAAGAAAATGTCTATCACTCAGACTTTAGACTGCTAATACCGGACTACATGTAGACAGCTTTTCCAATTAAAGATTGAGCACAAAAATCTGTTTCGCTTACGCATCTAAATAATCACATTTAGGTGAAGAAAAATGTCTCAGTGTCGTGGTTTAAGCCCAGATGGTAACTCAGAACCACACAACAGCTAGCTGACTCCCCCCACCACCACCACCCCGGAGGGGATGGGGAGAAGAATCGAAAGAATGCGACTCCCATGGGCTGAGATAAGAACAGTCCAGTAACTGAGGTATAACACAAATCACTACTGCTACCGCCAATAATAATAATGATAAGGGAAATAACAAGGGAAGATAATACAACCGCTGACTGATACCCAGCCCGCCCAAGCAGTGATCTCACCCTTCCGGGTAACTGCCCCCAGTTTATATACTGGGCATGACATGCTGTGGTATGGAATACCTCTTTGGCTAGTTTGGGTCAGGTGTCCTGTCTCTGCTTCCTGCTGGCCTCCCCTCCTCCCTGGCAGAGCATGAGACTCACAAAGTCCTTGGTCAGAGTAAACATTACTTAGCAACAACTAAAAACGTCGGTGTTACCTGCATTGTTCCCAGGCTGAAAGTCAAAAACACAGTGCTGCACCAGCTACTAAGAAGGAGAAAAATGACTGCTACTGCTGAACCCAGGACACTGAGTTTCCAGCTCAGTTGCTGGAAACAGCAAATTGCCGTGAAAGCAGATTAGAGAAGGGGAAGAAAACAAAAAAAAAAAAAAAAGAAAAAAAGGAGCTTTCTGCATTCACTATATAAGCATCAAATTGCACCTGTCAAAAGCTTCAGAAATTCCATGTTTCTTCACCTGGATTCACTGGACTTTGATTTTTACCTACTAAGTAGTTTGCATTTGCAAATTGTCCTTAACTAGCAAAGCATCACAATCTTGGAGGACCAGATGAAGATCAACAAAGGCAGCTGGACAACTGGCAATTCATATTTTGTAATGAAAGTTTGAGGATACACAAGAAGCACCTGAAGTCCTCTGAAAATCCAAGTGTTTTAGTGTAGTGAACAAATCTTGATGCTGGCAGAGTGAGACCTCATATTTGTTCCCCAAAATGTCAAACTGTATTCTAAGCACATATTCCTGCACTGAAACAAATGTACATATATCCACACATGCCAGATTGCAGCATGCAAGTTAAGATCATAAAGCTACTAGCAACCAAAAAATGTCTATTTGAAATGGAAATATCTTTAAGTGTCTGCTCAATACTGGCTCAAATGTAATAACAGTTTTCCAAAGTAAGGCTTGATTACTTCTGTAAAAAGAAAATACACAGCAGATTTGTTTACACTACTTGAGATAGACCATTTCTTTTTTAGAAATGGGAACTAATGCATCTGTTGAATGCAGATACAAAAACATTTGCAGTATCTCTAAGCTCTAACTCCTCTATTTAGCTATGCAAATAGGCATTTGAGCATGCGTGTCTTGCACACACAAAGGTATTTACATATATACTTTCTGCTTAAGTAAACTCAGTGCTCAAATTAATATATATTCTCAGTGTGCATGGAAGCATTCATTTTAAAGATTGAACTTACATGGGTCAAGAATACCAACACATCTTTTAAAAGATAGTTATTTGTAAACGTGGGGAAATAATGCATAGTTGATTTTTTAAAAAACATCTAGACTAGCTATGCCTAAATCCACCTCTGAACAAGTTCTGAGCACCCCAGCACACTTCTGTCGCAACTCCTACTGATACTATTCTGCTAGGGATTGTTGCTAAATTAATAAAATACAAGATTTCTACAAAACGTCCAGTATTAATTGAAGCACTCAGTCTCTCATTAATTCTTAGAGTTAATGGCAGTTTGATTAAACAGTTTATTAAGCATCTATTCCCAGGTGTTCTCACATGATTGCGGTTAGCACCTCATCAGGTGTTGCAGTCATACCTGCAGAGTATGAATTTTTGGTGCACCCTCATTCCAGGAAAAAAAAGTTAAAATAATCCTGGAGAGCTATGCTGTTGATTGGGGAACAATCAGTTCCTACAACAAAATTAAATTATAAAATGACTGATTGATTAAAATTGAAGACCAAGAATATATTCTACTTAAATCCAGATCTCCTTATTGTTTTCTAATTCACTACCTAATGGTTTTCTAAGATGAATGCTTCTAGCAGAACAGTTTCAAAGAAGATACCAGGTCTGCCCTGAAATTCAACCAGTGCAGATACAATTGAATGGGTGACTGATAGCAACAACCCCATTCCTCTCTGTGGATACCAAAGACACAAAGGGAGGAAAACAAATAGCAGACACACAGGGTTCAGTAACTTAAAGATCCCTGTAGTTATCGTGATAAGGAAAAACAACATCTGCGTTTAGTCTCTCCACTTCTGGTAGGGAGTACTTGGGTAGCTTCTGCCCAATATTATTTTTTTATTTATTAATTCTCTAAGAAGGTATTACTTTTTTCTTTGTCATACATATTTATCAATCAATACTGTCCTGCTTCCAACTGGTTTACAAGTCTTGGAAGTAAGGCTTAGTGGTCTGCAGTGTCTTAAGTCCCCTGAACACTCTCTCCTCCAATACTAATATAAATGAAGAATTAGCTACTACTTCAATGACTGGGTCATTTAATATTTCAGCTTTTGTGGTGCTTGAGTAGGTGCTGGGTACCTGGGTCTAACAATTAATTTTATCATTTCCCTCTGAACTTTTCTATTGACACTAGATTTTAATACTATTTTCCCTTCATAGAGAAAGGCACCAATACAATAAATTGTCAAAACACCATCATGTGAAAACTGATACAGAAAATTGTGCCAGATTTTCTGTTACAGTGTTATCTCTTCCCCTCTCATCACCACAATCTTTCAAGTTCATTTTGCATTATAAGCACTGTCTAAATTTTAAGCAGGTTTACCAGTTTTTGCAAATGCTTTATTGTTTCTGCAAAGTTTTGATATTTGTGTTTCCTGAAAACAGTAATTTCTTCCTCTGTGAAGTTGGACAAGTTTTCTCATTTATGTGTCTCCTTCTACTCACTATAAAGGAAGCCTAGAAAGTGAACTTTCAGACTCCTAAAGCCCTTTTCAGTACATGGTATATATTTGCTATATATCTCCAACATGACATTTTTAAGAAAACATCCATTCCACCCACAAGTGTTTTATCCTTTTAGCTGCTTCTCTTTTTGAAAAAGTGTTTTTTTCTGTACATGCAATAACTACAAGGTACTGAATTTGAGAACATGCTGGTGCTTATGACAAAGGGTTTTTTTTTTGATGTATCTTGAACAAGGTCTAATGCACAACCCTGGATACAATGGGAACACTTCTGAAGATGGTAACACTGCAATTCAGATCTCTACAGTCCAGCTTAATAGTTTACACTTTGCCTCCAAGGCTAGTTTCCAATCCCCCTCACATTTGATGTACATTTGAGCTACAAGCATTACAGTTTTCATCACTGTGAACAAGAGCTACCACCCCATCCCAAAGGTCTTCTGCACCAAACTGAAAAGCCACTGGTTTTATAAATCCATATATCCAATGCTTGATAACAAGGTCTCCTAGCATTGCATTCCTGCCTGTCATTGATTTGGGATCCCCAAACCAGGGACCTATATGTCAAGGATTGCATGGTCATTTATTTCCTGTGCCAAGAAGTTTCTCCTCTTCAGCAAGGTGTAGCTTACCTGGAGATGGATCTTGACTATAGCATTTTCCACCACAGCTTAACATACTTGAGCTCCTGCAACTTAGAGAATGTGTGTCTAAGAGGCAGGATTGTCTCTGAAAACCATCATCTCCCTGCATACATGCAAACAAATACCAGTTGCTCTACACTGTAGAGACGACTCTACAGTGATTGACACAGATAGCTCCAAGGCTGCTAATATTGCATAGAACTTTAAACATCATGGTCCTGGGCTGTCGGGGAGAGCCATTTGCATCGGGGATCTCTGCCATGAGAAGTTTTTTAATCCCTTAGGAAGTAACCAACCATATAATGACAATACAATTTTCCAGCTGTTAGACATGAGCAATAATACCTTTTCCCAATATTCATCCGACTTGTATACCATATGTCACATTTTGGTGCAAACCACCTCATGCTATTTTCCCAAGCTTAAACACTTATAAGTGATTTTGGTAGGAGAGTGAAGCCTGTTGTACACACAGCTGTGAGAATAATTGATTTCTTTGGTTTGTTAGTCAAATCAGTGACACTCACTGAGGGCCAGAGAAAAACTTACTCCAGGTCAAATAAAACATTTTGTTTTGACAGTCAAGAAAGGCAGAAGAAATTCAGCAGAGGAATTGCCTGCACTAACTGTGCCACTTCAGTTCAAAACCTTTTTCTGCTTGATCAGAAGACGTTCGAACCAAACTTTCTTTCCATTTTCCTCCAGAATTGTCCTCGAAAGGCAACCCTGAAAACATCCTCTACTATTTCTTGATCTCTGTCCTAATGATTTCTGTTTAACACAGGAGCCATGACATGCATTACCCTGTCCCAGGTGATTGCCTTTACCCAGTCTAGAAACTACTCATCCTCTTTACTGCCTCAGTAAATAGTTGTTCTGCTTCACATAACTACAGAAAACAGACCATCTTTCAACAGCTAAAATGTAAGGTTTACTCCTATAGAAAAGGATAGATTGTGGTTCAAAACCTGCCTCAAATACAGATCTGAAACAGCATCTTGTGCCTCCTGGATGAATACCCAAAGCACTAGAAGATAGCAGGAAAACAAGCCATACTCGTTTGAGACTCATAACTACAATTCACAGAGTCCACATTTCATGCAAGTCTCCATATGTACAACTCAACATATTGTCTGTAGCTAGCCTAGATGGAAAACACTGACAGAAAGACTTACTTACGACAGAGCAGCTGAGCATGAATAAAATCTGCCCATGAATCTTGTCTAGCATTTGTGGAAGGATTTTCCAGCTGAAGCTTCAAGTTATGTCTGCAGTAGTAAATAAAAGTGGCTGAGTGCTGCTCCCTGGCCTGCAGCTATATGGGAAAGTACAACTCATGACTGAGAATTTCTCAATTAAAAAAAAAAAAAAACAACAAAAAAAAAACAACAAAACAAACCCACACAGCAAAATTCAGAGCAACCAACTCCAAGAACCAGTCTTTTGCACACTCTGCCCTGAGCCACCTAGCCCTGCCTGCCTGACACAAAGCTGTGCAAGGAACATAGCAGAGTACCTACTCAATACACACGGCTGCAGAGAAGGGCCTGCAATGACCCAAGGGTTATCCAGTCTCTAGGTTTATGGTCATGGGGTTCATAGGATTCCTTAATACATAAGTTCTATCCTCTACATTTCCCTACTTTATTCCAGATTACCACAAATACCACAAAATAGTACCACTAGCAAATATACCTGTGATTAAGAAAGCAGATACATAGATCAAGCTATTACAAATTACTATCAGCAATCAATTATATAGTATCAATCAATAGTATGGCAGCAGCTAATATTTGTAGCAACTAATCACATAACAACCAGTAATAGCAATAAGAAAGTAGGAATATGTTACTACAGATTAAACTTCTTAGATAAGCAAATTATCAACAGTATAACAGCAGATATGATAGATTACTTACATGGATACATAATACCAGCATCAAGTCCATCATATTTCAGAATGGGCCAAACCATCTTAAAGGGGAGGATCCTGTGTGCAGATCATTCACACAGCCATGGTGACTACCCAACTCTCTCAGCATTTCCTTATAGGAGAAGTGTTCCATCAAAATAATAGAAATAAACTCATGATGCAAGGAAAAAAATACATGTTATAATTCTTCAGGCTCACATGAGATTAAGTCTGGGTCTGAACAATCGCACTGAGATTGAACAAAAGCAAGTCTCCGCACACCTCCATTTAATAGCATCTAAGTCCTCCATGTGCTAGCCTTACAAGTCCTGTGTTTAAGTTCATGCTAGCATCAATCAATCTCCCGTTCCCACAAGCTAGAGGTAGCTTTGTGAGCAGCAGAATTTTCCATTTCCCAAAGTTTAAATGAAATAAGCCCATGTATTACATACTGCTTTGGATGCAGGGGAAGGAGAAGAGATACCAAATTTCCTGAGCTTTGTTTCCTTATGAAAAGGGGAAAAAACATGTGCAAAACTCATATGCAAGATTTCATACAGTTTCCCAAACATAGTCAGATTCATATTTTTATGAAGAAACCTCAGTCTCATACATGAATTGTTAAACCCAAATAGGGAATTTAGATTGGCTTCAAATGGGAGTAATATCTGTGTAGTCTTGGGAAAATGCTCATTTCATAAAGATTTTCAAATCTCTTTGCAATTATTGAAAGAATTAAGAGGGACAGGCTGGATTTATTTATTACAGAAGATCCAATACCTTCCCAGAAGCCAAATATCAAAGTCCCCCCCCTTTTTTTTTTTTTAATCAACTGAAACAAGAGAGTAGGATCATTCCATACTCTCAAACAAGTCAGCCATGAATATCTGCTGAGTGTAGTTTACTTATACGCAATTTAAATTGAGATATTAGTACTTCAAAATGAAGCATAAGAGGCTTCCAGATCTATTGATGTGTTTGGTTTATGAGTTTGGGCCCTAGTCCATAAGATAAAAAGACAGAATCTCACAACTGGGTATGTTTTACCAGCAGCAGCATCCCTCCTTGACCTGAAGGCATGAAAAATAATTATTTTCTCTCCCCCCCAGCACACCTAAAGCAGCACACAAAGGTGACATATTCCATCTCCGTGCCCTAAATGAGCATTGACAGCAACATATTTTAAGCTTTTATTTCAAAACACTAACAGTGTTTTGTTCGTAATCTAACTCACAAAAGCAGCCTCCAGTGCTGCTGACCACACACACACTTTGCACTCCTCCACAATGCATGCATTTTAGCCATAGAACTCCCCAGGTCTTAAGCATACTAGTAAGGGTACAGTTTATTTTTTCATACTGGGATATTATTGTCCTTCTGTGCCATATAATCTCAGAATGACTTTTATAAGTAGTACTAAGTATAGGATTTAGGAGTTTCCAGGTGGATATCTTCAATTTCCTTCCCCACAGGCACAGCAGTCATTACAAGAGGCCTGACAGGATGTAGATACTAGCAATTACCACTATAGACCTCTGTAGCAGGCAGTGCAAATTCTCTTAATCTTCATTGCAACCAACACAAAACCAGCCAATACCAAGCCATGCACATTTCTAGACACTCCTAGGGAGTTTGAGAGAAAAGTTCAAATGTGGGAGAGGAATCCAGCCAGCAGGACAGAAGCTGCAGAGGAACAGTCTTTTCTTGTAAGGTTTCCCACACTCTTAGAGGTGTTAGAGCTATTAATAAAGAGCTGAAACTTTGTAGGTGTTCAAGCTTCTGGCTGCTGGAAAGCACCAACAAGCAATACAAGCACAACCATGAACATAAAAGCTTGTTATTCAATCTTTTATCAGTGTGAAGACACAGCACAATGGATTAGTCATTAAGAAAGATTGAACTTGGATGATTTTTAATTATGGGTGAGGGTTGGAAATTAGTCTTATCTTACCTAGGTTGCCAAAGAGATGAACGCATAGTACCAGATCTGCCAGAAAAAAACGTGGAAGTTTTTATACAAACCATGATTTTGCACGAAAAGCAGCTAAGTGACTGTAGAAAACGCCAGGCCATGTCACATCATTGTCAGAGTTACATGAGAGTGTTAAAAGAGCAGGTGTGAGAATCAGTATCATGAAATTGTAACAGATTTGCAAATACAGCTTGCAAATTCCTTTTGCTCAGTGTAACACAGGAGCATTCAAACTACAGGGAACTTTGCATCATGATCAGTACCTGTGGGCAGCACAAAAACACCTGTTCAGCATACAAGACCTTTTGCTTCTTAAATGGAAACAACAATTTTCCTGAAAAGAATTCCAGGTTCCTGAAACATGGCACACTTGCACATGCTGGAAGATGACGCACTTTCACTGCATCTGCCTTCAGCACTGCAGCATGAGCTGCAGTCCCTCACCACACCAAAGCAGAGAGCAGCTCCTCTGAAAAATTCAGTTATTCAACCCCTATATTAAGAACAACTCCTAGATCTGATCAACCATAGCTAGATCCCTGAAAGTTTAACACCAATCCAGCAGTCACTCTGGTTACAGCCCTTCCTGCAGACAGCATGCAGCACCCCAAAGATTTCTCAGGTCTCTGAACAGTGGTTGGAGTATTTGCCACCAGGTGCTTTGCATATTGCACAAGGCAATTACTTGGCATTCTTCACTTTAGAAAAAAAGTCTTCTGGAGATAGTTTAGCTTTGCAAAAAGCCCTTCGATATCTCCCTTAGGAGCAGCGGATTAACCATCTTTGTATTCAGCAGCTTACATCTTTTCTCTCCTGCTAACACTTAGTTTCTCTGGACAAGACTGCCAGCAAAATTATGCAAGAGGCTATCATTCAATAGCAGAGACCTCTCTAATGGCAAAGGCCCTGGCACTTAATCACACACAAGTCCCAAATACATACAATAATCAACAGGCTTTAATTGCCCACAGATATTTGAAGATCTGGATTCAGAGAGTTGCATGAGGCACCAAGACCCAGCAACTTCTGTGCAGTCAGGCACTGCCACTACCTATTGTGCTACAAATGTTCTTTCCTTTAACTGCCCCAAACACAACACAGGTCTACAGTAAGCTCTACAGTAAGAAATAACAAGCTCTTGTCATGCCTATCAAAAAGCCAAGTGATGTTATTAAACATGAGAACTGGAGTTCATTCAGATTGGTCTTTGCTCCTGTTATCTGCCAGTAATAACTTTTTTTTCTATTAGCAATTACATTCAGTTACATAATAAACTAAATTAGAAGCCTGCTACTTTGTCTAGTCTTGCTCATTCCTTCATAACTTCAGGATCATACTAGGGAGAGAAGAAGGAGGGGTACACCACAAAAACCAGAGGGAAGCTGTGTTCATTCACGGTGCTAAAACCAAGAGCAAGCTATCAAAAAGAAACTTGGCATAAACGCTTGCATTAGATTAATGTCTAAAAATCTTTACAAAAATAAGCTATCAGTCAGGTTTGTCTAAATCTTTTCCATCAACTGACTTTCTCATTTGCCTTCTCTTCTGTATATATTTTTAGGCTTTTATTGTTAGGTGATTTCCAGATTGAATTCAAAGATCTCATGGAACATCATATTAGCATATCTTGAATATAGATGCAGACTCTGTTATGGGATTCAATTTCTCCCTGAATTTTAATTCCAAAGCTGTTCTTTTCCACATTGTTCATGTGAGTAATCAGAATTTTAATCATTTTTATGCACCTCTGAGTGTGCTGTGAGATAGGATAGCAGAAAATACAGCCAAAGGAAATGACAAGTTTTTCAGTTTCAAGCTTCTCTCCAAGACTACTTAGCAGCACAGGCAGCATTTCCATACAGCTTCCTGATGCAAATTAAGTTTAAATGACCACAAACCCAGCTATTACATGGGTGACACCCAGAAACCTGTGTTGTCAATTCACCCTGGCTACACACGCAGCATGCAGTGCAAATAGAGAAACCCCAAACTTGCATTCTTTTCCATGTGAGTGACCCATGCCATCATGAAGCAGCTGGTCACAGCAGGGATCAATAACAGCTTTAGCTAAACACAAGCAACACCATAATGAGACCTACACCATCACTGTGTCCCCCAGCTGCAGAAAGTGTCTGGGAAAAGATGGCAAAGGATATGACTAGGAAATAGTTATTCGTGAGATGTATGATACAGTGAGCAGTCAAGGAAAGGAAAGGTCCAAGAAGCAGGGAGAAGAAAGGAGCAGAGACCAGGGCTTGGGCAAAATCCTGGGGATGAGAAATCAGGTATAAGCAAGGAGAGAGGCTCAAAGAGCACAGTAAAACGTGAACAGCAGAAGGTAGGAGAGCATCAGAGTTAGGAAAACATTAAGATGGAAAACAAAGGAGCACTGAAGGCAAATGGCTGCTAAAGGGACAGGCACCATCTTCACATGGACATCAGTGGGTTCCTCAGCAAGGACTCAGCACAGAGCCTGTGACAATCATCCTTTTTCCATGAACTCCAGAGCTACATGTGCAAACAAGGACTTTTCTAAGGAATTAGGCATCCAATTCCTGTCACACCTCCAGTTGAAACAGCTCCCTTGAGCACTGTAGTCTCCAGCCCTCAGGGGAAAAACATTGCTAGTTATGAATTTCCTTAGTGCGGTGCCGGTCATTTAACACTTTAAGAAAAAAAAAAGTTATGAAGAAAATAAGAAGCAGAAATTCTGATTGTATTTTCCTTTTGCTTTCCTTTGAATAAGAAAGTACAGCATTAAATGTTTTCATTATTTTTTCATCCATTCTGTATCTAATGTATAGATTTCATTGGGAAAGCATTTCTAGGAAAGAAAAGAAAATATGAGAAGAGCTTTTGTTTCTAGAGCCAGCTAGATTTATTTGAAGCTCTAATACTAAGAAAAAGTTGGCCTCCTGAGCATTACCGCACCCACTGCACCATTAATTAGGCAGCACTGCACTTCATCCCAAAGTTCCCTATCTTAGCCAAAATATTAACTTTTGTCATGACACACAGAATTCAAAATTTGTTAGGGCTTTGGTTCTCCATACTTATTGCCCAGGTTTCCAAGATGAGTCACTGCCTTAACCAAAAAAAAAACCCAAAACAAACAAACAAAGCAAAAAACAGGTAAATTGTGTAAGCTATTATATATTGCTATACACATGCTTAAAGGGAAAACCCAAGTATGTTGTGTATCTATCATTTCAGCAAGCCTTCATGCTACAGCAATGCAAGGAGAGGATATGCAGATATCATCTCCTTTAGGAAACTCCTCAGACATCATCCCCAGCCTCAAGCAACCTGCTGCACAATTAAGCCTTTAAGGAGAGCAGGTAAACCAGGCTACTGTCCAATCACTGTTGGCATTGGCAGGCCTAAAATCCTTCAGCCTGAGAAATCCAGAAGCTGGAATCAACAACTGAGTGGAGTTTGAAGCACGGCACACTCAGTGTTGGCTGCACATCAGCAGCTGTTTGCAACACTTGGCAGATTAGGGTGGGCTTCGAGAAAGCAACAGCTGAATAATATAAACTGCCAAATTTAGAAAAACAGCTGCCCCAGAACCCAGTGAATCCTGTCCCACAGCAGTAGAAATTAGAATTTTAAGGGAAAATAAGGTCTGTTTAGGGATCTTTTAACTGAGATATCCAAGAGCTAGTGATTTTATGCATTGAGTAAAAAACCAAAAACAGTTCCTTTGGTTGGTTTTCTACTTGCTACTAGTAAATTACACTCCAATCCTGCTGGGTCTCGTATTCATCCTGGTGATGCTAAATTTCTCTCTGACACCTATGGCCTGAAACTATATACCTATATATATTTCCAGGGTAAAAGAATAATCAGGTATCCAAGTCATTTCTAAGAGCTGTAACACAGCAGGCCTGAAAGCAAAGATAATTTGGCAAAATACCACTGCAAATTTTTAACTGAGGTCACATCTTGGGACTCTAGTGATGGATTACAGCACTGTTAGAGCAACTGGTGAGCAAATGAAATGCACCAAGATTATCTCCGTTCTGAAGATAATCTATGATTTAAATGAGTAAGTGGTCATGTGGCTGGTAAAATTAGGAACTTGTACTGTAATAGGGAAGACATTCATATCTGTAAAGGCTACCAAGGCCAAAACCAGCAAGCAGCTCAGTCAGAGACATGACAACATAAATAGATTGGTCTGTTCATCCGTTGTGATTACAGCACAAAAACTATGTCAATAAGATGCCAATTGCCTCTTTTGCAATGCTGTCTGTACCTTGTCTGTTCTTCTGCCTCAAAATGTATTTGTGCAATTCACCTACAGAGAATCAATTAATCACTGCTCTGCAGTTTCCCACTGGACTCCTCAACACAACAGAAAACATCCAGCAAGCAAGATATAGAGGGGCTTGGTGTATAGAAAGCTTACATTCCTCCAGACCCTGTGCCTTCCTCTGCTAGCTTCCAGCCCAGGAGTTACTTACCTGAGCCACCCACCAAGCCCACCTCATCCAAATTAAGCTGGGCTAGCAGCCAACCTTTAAGAGGAAGGTCTTTATTAAGCAGTTAAGGAGAGGTGACCCAAGTTATTTCTAAGGGAGGGGCAGCAAGCCCAGAGGCTCCCCCAGAGAGCACTTCTGGAAGGGCATATACATTCATCCAAGGCGCTGGATAATGCACAAACACAAGCCCCTCCTGAACTCCTGTGAACCCTGAGTATGACTTTGTTCTCCACCTCCTGTGCCAACACCACCACTTCCCAAATGAGACTACTGGAAGATGAAAATTACAATGTGGCAAGTGTTAGTAATAATCTGATGACTTTTTCAATAGCACCAAGTCTTGCTGTAAACATTCACTATTGCAGTATACATGGGCCAGTATGTTTCTTTTCTCTCCTTACAACTTGCTGGGAACTGCAAATTGTTTTTCCTGGGATCAAGCAAATCCTGGGATAGCAGTAACTGCAAAATCTGGTACAAGTAATTTGGATTTGTTAGGTTTAAAATAACTCCTAATCCCCCAGTTGCAGGGAGTGTAGGGGATGAATAAGGAATTGGGCTCCCATGGAGATCAGCCATACTATTTTGAAGAGTCTGCAGCAGCAACAGCCACAGCACTGACAGGTCAACCCAGGGATGCCAGCAGTGGTACACCCTGCCAGCATTTAGCAAGATGTTGGCCGATGCTATAGAATATAGTTATATTACTATAATTTACTACCTCATTAGCTCTAAAAGAGGTTAGTCTAAAACATAACTAGCAGGGAAGCTGTGTTAAAAGGATGCCAGGAGTGTATTTTGTTTCCAGTTCCCAAAAGGGAGGAATGCTGCCTAGGAATGGTTTGAATGATGAAATTCAGTTGTTTTCTGACCTGAGGTTTGATTACCACTCTGTGTGCCAAAAGGTAATTCTGCCTAGCATAGAGGAACTGGCTAAGTTTCATTCGTGATTAGGATAGGTTTCCCTTTGGAAATTTTCTCTCAAAATGAAGCACAGCAAACTGGAGGGATCAAACTTCAGCATCATATCAAGAAGATGAGACTGTTGGGATGCACAGCAGTGCTGGCAACATTTATTGGCCATGTTGCCAGGTTCATTAGGGAAAAATAGGAGGAATTACCATTTAGACAAAACCAATTGTGTCTCCAATGGTTTTAAATATGTTGAGAACAAACGGTTGTTGGGGACAGGGCATGAGGAGAGGGCTACTCTACATGTAGAAAACACACTGATCAGTCCAGAGTCACCTCAGTTTCACCAGGGTAACACTAATGGGCCTTGTTTCGCATCTCTTCCAGGCTGAAGACCTGGTTTCTGACTTTAAACTCAGTAACCTTATTGTCCTTCTTCTTACTACTACTAATAATATTTACAGCAGCAATCCAGCAGGAGTAGGCACGTAAGCCTCTAAATAAAGATCTCGCTGATACATGGCAAGAAAGAAGAACTGGTGGACAGTATTACTAAGACCACAGCAGCAGAGGGAAAGCAGGGCAAGTCCAAATAAAGCTCTTCAAAGTTCTCCAATGGCCAAAAGTCCCACTTTTGTCAATTCATGAATGCTTTGCTGTGGGAATCCTTGCCCAGCTCCTTGCTGCAGTTCCCTATCCTGCTCACAACCCAAGGCAAAAAGACAGGTGTCGTGATTTAAACCCAGCCAGACACCTCGTTCACTCACTTTCCCCCCTTTCTTGCCCTCCCCCTACTCCTGGAGGGACAGAGAGGAGAATCAAAAAGAATGCGACTCCCCCGGGTTAAGAACAGTTTAGTAACTAAGGTATAACACAAATCACTACTGGTACCACCAATAATAATAGCGATAAAGGAAATAACAAGGGAAGAGAATACAACACCTCACACCCAGCTGACCGATAACTCGCCCCCGCCCCCAGCCCGACCAAGCACCAACTGATACCTCCTCCAACCCTGCAGTCTCCCAGCCCTTCCGGGTAACTCCCAGTTACCTCCTGGGCATGACGTGCTGTGGTATGGAATACCTCTTTGGTCAGTTTGGGTCAGGTGTCCTGTCTCTGCTTCCTCCTGGCTTTCACTCTTCCCTGGCAGAGCATGAGGCTCACAAAGTCCTTGGCCAAACCAAAACGTCATTGTTATCAGCTCTGTTCCCAGGCCAAAAGTCAAAACGCAGCACTGCACCACTACCAGGTAGGAGAAAAATGACTGCTACTGCTGAACCCAGGACAGCAGGGAAACCTGGGGTCCTGCCGATGCCCTCTTCTGTGGGTCCAGACAGTCTCCTTGACTTTCCAGTCCTCTGCTTTGTGCTCTCTTGTGCTTTCCTACAAGCTAGCCTGGGTGTTCCTAATGCCACCTCTACCTTTCTGTTCCAAACAAGTTCTGTCCTTGCCAGCACACCATGCTCTGCTCCTGACCCATGGCAGCAGTGCTCCCAGTGCTGGTCTCTGCTCCCAGCCACAGGCTTCTGAGTAGCACAAGTGTCTGATGGAAGGATTAGAAAGGAGTTCTCTTTGGGGAAAATGTGAGGCTATGCAAAACAAAGCTTAACTTCTCCCCTCCCCTCTTTTGTTATCCTGCCTAAAGTAGGATTTGAATACAATCAAAAATGTTCATTGTTTCAGTCCTTTGCTTTTGATTCACAGTAACTTGACATCACCAGCCACTATAGTGGCTCTTCTAAGAATATCTTTTCCTCTCTAATGTCATCTCTCCCACATTTCCCATCAAGTGAGATATCACTTCAGTTATCTTACTACAGGAAGATAATGGGTTAGTCTAACACAATCTACCTTTTGCCATCCATCACAGTGAGGTTTACCCTGTTTTTTATTTCCCTTGATGTCACTATCTTGTAGAATACCAAGGTCAGACCAAGTCGGCTACAACCACTCACATCACTTTTTCTGTTTCTTAAATAAAAGGACTCAAGTACTGTGTTGGCTATTGTTCGTTTATACCGTACCATCTCTGAATTGAGAAAATTCATAAAAGTCCTTGGTATGAGCCTTATAATTGGTGATTCACTTGGTTACCCAGTCTCTCTCAAGTCTAATTGAGTCTGAGCTGAGGAAGGTCTCCTTTCAAGTTATGATCTCTTTCTGACCCTCAATATCTGTTTTTTTTATTGCTGCTCAGTCCCCTTTGCTGCCCATGTACCTCTTTACTTGCTCCTAATAGTCTTTCCAAGATGGCTGGTCTCAGTCACTGAAAAAAACCCTGCACACTACCAGCTTACATTTGAGGCAGAAGGCAATGCATTTGGCACCTCTGAAAATGTAATCTTGCAAAAAAAAAAAAATATTTCTGGTTATTCCCAGAAGTAAGGGACTGAGGGAATGGTTATCAGAAGAGCAAACTTGTTTAGTAGAGGCATGGTGGGCTGCTTAACCTCATAACCAAAATGAAGCATAATTGGTGGAAAAACTGCACTTTCATAAGAAACTTTAGGGCTACTTTCATCACAACTTGCTGGGAATCACATGTCGAATTTCCTGCCTATTGAGTTAAAAGATGACTCCTGATTTTATGTGATGCTATCTAGAAGACATTATTTTATTTGAGTGCATCCTCTTTCATCCACACGCATTTTTACTACAGTCACTATTTATTTTCTCTTAACTCATCTTCTGCATTAGCATCATCTTTGCCAGGTTGAATTGAAGCAGTAATTCAATCTGAGTTAGGTTCCAGGAAGGACCCGTGGCCTGGGTGTCCACTGAGGCCTGGAAAATAGATTTCTTGGCTTGCAACAGGCACTAAATTCTCCTTATGAGCCACTGAGAATCTTCTTAAAAGATTTGAATGGCTCGTGTTAGAGCAGGTGCAGTTTGCCTGATAAACATAATCACTCTCCAAACTGGATGGTATGGGCATTTTGGATGGGAATCAACAAGTCAGGTTATTTGTTGGTTTTCTGAGCTCAGTCTGTGTGCTTCAGAGGGAAAGTGTGAACAGGCAGAACAGGAATAGCTTTTTCTTATGACCAAGGGATGGAAGAAGGAAGAGGGGGAAATAAATGAAAAAGAAATCATCAACTCTTTTCACATAATATTTATGAAAACTCTTTCTTAGGAGGTAAGACCCTGATATGTAGGTTGCCTTACCTGGAGGCTTGCAAGATCCCCAACACTTTACAGGTTCTTTTTGAAACTCAGTTGAAGTCATCTTTATTCATGATGAGGCTCATCAAAGGGAAGTGTGGGCAACCTGTCAGATAAACTGGAGTTTCCCTTTGAATATTTTGAATGTAAATATATAAAGCCAATTAAGTTTCATGGATTAATTTCCCAAACTCCTGGAAAAACTGGCAGATACTGTTAGCCAACTGAGCTTGAATGATGTGGTTCCCATTATCCAGATATTTTAAAAAGGCTTTTATTGTAGGAAAGACAGCTTTTGTCACCTGAGCTGAATTTTTTTTAGTGTTTAGAGTAAAATCTTATCTTTTAATAGCTTGTACTTCTGCTGTAAAATATATCTGGAACAACTACAGAGTGACAGTCTCATCTCCAAAGGGATGACTAAAGGTTAGTTGCTTAAAACTGAGAACGATGAGTTCACTTCTGTTAATTTGAGCAACAACAGAGTAAATCAAATAAAATTCCCTAATGAACAGCTCAGAAAATGCTATCTGGTTTCCAAACTTGAAATATGGTAAATATTCCTCCTTTAATGAGATAGAACTATTTTAAGGTTAGTACCTCCATAAAAAGACAGAAAACAATCAAAGTAAAAAATAGCTTCAGAATATGTCTGCACTTGACAGCTTTGGGGGTAACTTGTATAGTTCCCTTTGCTTAAACATTTTCCAGATATGTACATTTCAGGAACTGATCAATTTCCTTCTGCAATATTAATTTATGTTTTCATTTCATCTTGAATCAAGAGTATCTTTCCCATTTTGAAATCATACTTTATTTTGATTTATCTGCTCATAACTGAGCTCTACTGTTCTGCAGAGAAAGAGTTCCTCTTCCAATGCTACTGGTGCCAATTTAGCTGGAAATCCTGCATCACAAGGACACATTTGTCTTATTGGCTTCAGCTTAGAAGTATCAAAAGAAAATGGTTATCTCTGAACTGGAAAGAACTAGAAACAGAGAGAAAGTGAATGCTCAAAGAGAAATGCTGGGGACACCTTCTCTGGAGGAGACAAGCTGAACTTCGCAGTGCAGTGAGAAAACTAAGGCAACTGGCTTTTAACTCTGCTTTATTGCGCCTTGTCCACAAGGAGGACAAAACTCATGTCTATTTCACAAATATATTTAAATTTGTTGCAGCAGCTTTTCAACAGGGAACTCAGACTCTTCTGGTCTGGAAGGGCACATGTTCTCTTCAGCTGCTGAAAAGCCAAGCTCGTGGTCCAGCTTTCACCTCCCTTCTAAAGCAGCTGGGAGGTTTCCCCTCTCCGTTGGCACTCATCTCTTTCCACTGCCAAAAAAAAGAGGTGTAGACAACCAGCTAATGGGCAAAGCTGGAAAAGACGGTTCCAGGTACTAAAAATGGTACATGGTGCCCCCATGAGGCAGAAAAATGGTTTCTGGGGGAACCTTCGTTGCAGATTTCCTTAGCTTGATAAATTAGTATTAGTTTTTATGTCCATTCCAACTCTAAACAAATACTAGTACCCTGAGTAACTCATACCGTGCATTGCTTGTTTTGAAAGATATTGCAGGCTTATTGCTGAGAAGAATTTTAATCTTAAATAATGAATATACCTCTTCAGCCGCAAGTGCAGATTGACGTGGACTTTTGCCTGAAAATTTCCTTGTACCAGAAAACAATCAATATTCTTATTCATTAACAAGTAATCCATAAAAAATCCTTTTATGTGATATTTCTAGTCACTGGAAAGCATGCACTGCAAGCTTTTAAAATATCTGTCTAGAGCTCTTTGTCTCCACATATATATACATTTATATATTGTCATTAATGTTTAGGGGAAGATTCACTGATATCTCCTGGCTGCAATGGAACTTTCTCATCACTTTATGTTGCTGCAGGAATTTAAGTCAATTGAAAGCCTTTGCACAAATTAGCATTATCTTCAGCACCTAATATAGTGCTTACTCCTGCCAGTTATTAAGTGATGCTATGACAGTATGCAACAGCCACACAGTTAAAAGTATTTCAGTGTCTATACCTCTAAATGTTATTTGAAAGGCACTTCAGATTCCTGAGCTATGTGTTTCTTACTATTTCACAGACTTCTCTTAAATATAAATGCCAGCTGAAACTTTTCTGAATTTATAATTCTTGGTTATAAAGTACCTACTGAACTCCACAATTTAATCTCTTTTTTCTGTATTTCTTGATGGGTTTTCTTACACAGGAAAGGCCATCCAGGAAACTTCAGGCTTTACCCAAGAAAGCCTGAATGCATATTGTTACCAGAATAAATTCACCAAAAAGCCCAAACAAACATCTTTACCAAAGGAGAGGGAAAAGAATGGGAACTATAAGACCGAGTTCTGAGAGTAAAAATTTCCAGACCCCTCTTTTTCATTGTTAATGATTTGCGAGCGATTAAAAACTAGCATCAGTGGGCTCTTTAGAGAGGATAGAATGAGGGAAGGAAGTCTGGACAAAACACACAAGCAGAGAGATCTCTGCCATCCCGCCAAATCACAGTTAGCAGATGAAGCAGCACATGACGCACAGAAGGGAGAACAGTCACATCTCATGTTCTGCCTTCTCCAGCACTTTCAGAGTTCATAATGGGCTGACTGAGGGACAGGGACTGATGTCTTCTGCATGCCGGATAACACTAAATAAGCCCATTGTTACATATGTGGTGATTTTCAACAATCAGGCAGTACCCCAAGAAGTTTCCAGTGTGCCTGCCCAGACATTCGCCTTTTTGTTGATTAGACACCTGCTGCAAAATGAAAGATTTCTGAGCACCATGCACACTTCTCCTCAAATGTCAGGTTCGGGAAGCAAGAATAAAGCATAATTCTTATGTTGCAAGGCACTGAAGATGAAATAGGGTCAGCAGTCAAGAGTCACCTCAAAAGCAGGCATTGCCTGTAAATTGTCCTCATTGAACAGCAGTAGCTGTCAGCTCTCCTAAGGCAGTTTGGTGGGGAACTCTGAAAATGTATTGTGATGAGTACGCTGAGTGCGTGGCAGTTCAAATATAACACTGCAGACCAGGACACCACAACAGTGAGCAATGACTGGGGCGGTGGCTAATGCAGTGCTGGACTTTTCTGTGCCCATAACAGCATGCCCAGTAGCAAGAATTTATGCTTGGGGTTAATAGGCCCTGCTAACAAAATGCCTTATTTCAGAATCCCTACTGCAGAGCAAATGCAATGCAGGGATTGCTTTTAATAAAAAATTAAAAAAACATAAAAAGGACACTTTTCAGAGTCTCCCAGGAAGCATCGGAGCTTTTTCAAAAGAGGATTTCTGATTCGTCTGCCTGACACACAGGGAGCACATCTGCAATTCTCAAGCCACTGCATTTAATATTAAAATGTCATTTCATTTATTCTTTCTCTGTGATATCAAAAATGGTAACTAGGCAACATCTCAACTACTGAATGGACTCTAAATCTCAAAGCACTTAAATATGAGATCAAAGTGAAATATTGCAAACAGAAATTTATAACCTGCTCTTTTTGTTTAGACCTAGCAGAGCCTAATATCCTGCCTTTACAGCCCCTATGCTAAATGCTTCACATGCACAAGGCCCCTCAAACATACAAATACTGTAGAAAAGAGAAAAGAAGAGAACTTACAGGGTAGTTCACAGACAAGATGCTAATGACTCATCCATGGGATGAACACCTGGACTCAAGGACAACCCAGTGATTCTGGTGCCAAAATAACTGCCTGTCGCTGTTTTGAATCTCAGTAGCTTAACTGGGATTTTCAATATGAGAGAGAGCAGAAAAGTGGCAATAAGATATTAGTTTACCTCCATGTATGAGGACTTCTCCAAACCCAGTGTCTTGGTCATTGCCCTTGTTTCAGCTGGGATAATTCTCTTCCAAGTATCTGGTACAGTGATGTAGTTTGGATTTAAGTTTGAGAATAATGCTGATAACACACCAATATTTTAGTTGTTGTTCAGCAGCATTTGCCCTTATCAAGGACTTTTCAGTGTCCCATACTCTGCCAGTGAGGAGGGGCATGAGAAGATGGGAGGGAGCAGAGACAGGACACCTGACCCAAATTAGCCAAAGGGATATTTCATATCATACCATGCCTTTGCATGCCATAGAATGTCATGCTCAGTATATAAATTGGAGGGAGTTGGCCAAGAGGGGCTGACCACTGCTCAGGTCGGTCTGGGTGTCAGTCAGCAGGTGGTGTATTGTGCATCACTTGTTTATTGGGCTTTTTTTTTGTATGTTTGAGACTTTTTTTTTTTTTTTTTTTTTTTTTTTTTTTTTTTTTTTTTTTTTTTTTTTTTGGTATTACTTCCTCTATTTCCTGTTGTTGTTGTTACTATATTTTACTTTCATTTCACTTACTAAACTGGTTTTATCCCAACCCACAGGTTTTAGTTTTTTTTCCAGTTCTCCTCCCCATTTTACTGGATTGGGGGTTGAAGTGAGTGAATGCCTGCATGGCACTTAGGTGCTGGCTGAGGTTAAGCCATGGCAATCATGTAAAGAGCTGCCCCTCTGCAGGGAAGGGACTGAGGCACAAGGATATTTAGACATCTATTGGGCACTAGTGTCCTGCGTGTGATGCCACTATGTCTCCACCATGAAGAGAAGAACCATCTCCAAATCCTCTTCCAAGAGTGCACATGGACATGAACAGTCAAACCACCACTTGTTACCTGCATTAAGCAGGACAGTTGCAAGGTCCCATGAGGCTAGGTGAACAGGAGAAGGAGCAGAAGTTTACTCCCATGCCTCAGCTCCTCCTGAAGTCTTGCCTACAGATTTTCCTATATTTCCCTTCTGCTCTAAAATGAACTTTAATTCATTTTGCTCTGTGCAACTGCTTTTTGATTTCTCCAGGTATATTCTGTTTCATAACAGCTTGAATAATTAACACAGAAATGAAAAAAAGAGGAAAAACTTGAAGGTTCAAAATACATGCTCCTCCTTCTCTACAGTGAAACCATTTAGCATGCAGTATCTAGTTACGCCATCTGCACTACTTTAAGAAATTTAATAAATCAGCTTCTTCCCACAAGTAGATGAGGGGGCTGAAGCAGATTCTTTTTATTTTCTTTGTTTGCAGAGACATTGGAGACAACTGCTGCTACTAGATTTTATTAGTAAAACGAAAAGCATCCATGTGTATTTTCTGACAGCCCCAGAGATGTCTGGTTTAACTTATAAATCAGATACTGTGAGAGCTATTTGGGCTCATGGAACAAAAATGCTGTGAATTGAAGAGTGCTTTGTGTGAACTAGGACAGAAAGGCAACCGTGTGAAAGATTCAAATAGCCTCCCTTAATTTCAGCAGCCTTCATGAGTAACACAATCACCCATGGAAAACAGTTTAGTGAGAGCTTTTGCCCTCTTGAAACACAGCTGACACATGGGAATGATTTAACTTGCTAATGGAATTACTCCTGTGAGTTGATATTTTCCCCCTCTCATGTAGATATTGGTTGCACTATTGACAACTAATGTAGACATGAACAGAAAGATCTTTGCCGGCATTCCAGCCTGGTCCCTTGAACAGCAAATACCTGCTCTGCAATCAGGCAAGACAGATAAAGGATAAGGGCTGGACTGCTGTGCAGAAGAAATAGATCTCTTAACCATAAGGAGGTCAGCAGGAACAAAGATCCAAAAAAAGTTTTTGAAAATTAAGCCTATTTCTTCTCTTTCTCCAAACACAGTAATACGCACATTAAAGCACTTACTATCATTCTTGCAATATTATGAATAAACAATTTGTGCAAAGCGTTCGACACTGTCCCACACGACATCCTTGTCTCTAAATTGGAAATACATCAATTTGATGGATGGACCACTCGGTGGATGAAGAACTGGCTGGATGGCCGCACACAAAGAGTTGTGGTCAATGGCTCAATGTCCGGCTGGAGACCAGTAACGAGTGGTGTCCCTCAGGGATCGGTGTTGGGACTGGTCTTGTTCAACATCTTTGTCGCTGACATGGACAGTGGGATTGAGTGCTGATGACACCAAGCTGTGTGGTTCGGTTGATATGCTGGAGGGAAGGAATGCCATCCAGAGGGACCTCGACACGCTTGTGAGGTGGGCTGATGCCAACCTCATGAAGTTTAACCATGACAAGTGCAAGGTCCGGGAGCAATCCCAGGCACAGCTACAGGTTGGGCAGAGAAGAGATTCAGAGCAGCCCTGCGGAGAAGGACTTGGGGGTGTTGGTTGATGAGAAAATGAACATGAGCAGGCAGTGTGCGCTCGCAGCCCAGAAAGCCAACCGTATCCTGGGCTGCATCAAAAGGAGCGTGACCAGCAGGTCAAAGGAGGTGATTCTGCCCCTCTCCTCTGCTCTCGTGAGACCTCACCTGGAGTGTTGTGTGCAGTTCTGGTGTCCTCAACATAAAAAGGACATGGAACTGTTGGAACAAGTCCAGAGAAGGGCCACGAGGATGATCAGGGGACTGGAGCACTTCCCGTATGAAGAGAGGCTGAGAAAGTTGGGGCTGTTCAGGGTGGAGAAGAGAAGGCTGCATGGAGACCTCATAGCAGCCTGCCAGTATCTGATGGGGGCCTATAGGGATGCTGGGGAGGGACTCATCTTTAGGGACTGTAGTGATAGGACAAGGGATAATGGGTTCACACTTAAACAGGGGAAGTTTAGATTGGATAAAAGGAAGAAATTCTTACTGTGAGGGTGGTGAGGCACTGGAATGGGTTGCCCAGGGAAATTGTGAATGCTCCATCCCTGGTGGTGTTCAAGGCCAGGTTGGACAGAGCCTTGGGTGATATGGTTTAGTGTGAGGTGTCCCTGCCCATGGCAGGGGGGTTGGAACTAGATGATCCTTTCCAACTCTAACTATTCTATGATTCTATAATTTAGATTCTATGAGGGTCATTGGCTGAATTCACCATTTACACAATGACTCTACCCTGTGCTTATAAATGCCCATAGATAATTCACAAGTGAAAGATTTTCTTTTCCCATCTATAGAGTTCAGTTTATGTGAAAAACTTTTAAAACAATGCTTTGCCAGTTGGTAGAGTCTTCACTTGATTAACAGTAAATACATGTAATAGCCCTCTTGCAAAACAGCTGTTCATTCAATACAGGCACAGAACTGCTCCTTGCAGGTATTTGTGAAGGTATAAAATAGCAGTTGCTCTTGGGTAATGCACAAACACAAGGAAGGAATTAAGTTCACTGAATGGTTCACAAACCTTCGTTCAACAGCACGAAAGTCAATGGGATAATAAAAAGCTACAGTGCTGCCCATGCATTCAGGACTCTGAAAACCCTGAAGATATTCCTCCCAGGTCCAGAGGGATAGCACAGAGAGACTGGGTAAAAGGCAAGGTCAAACAGCAAATGTCCCTGCAATCAAACTGATTCATTTTGATAGCTTGATATGAGTAGATCATGAAGAATTTAATTTATTTTTATTTATTTATAACCTGCTAAAAATGCAGTCATCATATTATCTCTGGTTACGTGAGCATGGCACCACAAAAAAAAAATTGCTGCCAAATTCAATCTCCAATTAATGGCTCAAATATTAATGTAAGTCCATAATGCATGCACATATCATTTTAAACATAGGGAAAGAAGCATGTGTAATCAAAAATCTTCAGTAATTTTCAAAAAAATTCAATATCAGTTCAGCAGATTCATTTGTTAGGCAAGCTGTCTTGGGGAGGTACAGCTAATACAATGAGTAATTGTTAAGAGCTATAACAGCTAAGGGATCTTTTCTTTACCCTTTAAATTACTTGAGAGTGCAAAAATTGCAGAGAAGAAGCGAGGTCAGCGCTTTGATCCTGCTCCAACTCCCAAGCAGTGATCAGCAGTACAGACAGTATGACAGACCACAGAGTTTTGTGGCTGATGGAGACATTTCTGCACATTCCACCTGCTTTGGTGCTTAGAAGAGTAAGAATTGCCCCTTAGAAGGAGGTGATTTTTGCCCTCTGGACCCAGTTACCCTCCTTGGCTCAACCTCAGAGAGGTGAAAAACTGTGTAGATCAAGTGACATGGAGGTCAGGGGGTGAACATTTTTCCCCCAAGAGATGGGGAAGCCAAGACTGTGCAGACTCAGACTCAGCCCCAGCCCCTAGGGGTCCCTCTCACATTCCACAGGTCTCTCCCAAACTACAGACAGCAAGCAATACCTGAACAGGGCACAGCTGAAATCCTACCAGTATCAGCACATCCTTACGGGAAAATGTCAGGCTGCCCATGCAACCCAACAGCATCACATCTTTAATCAGGAAGGCAAAAAACCTGACCTTTATAAGCTAGCAGTGATCCCACAGACCAGACAGCTGGGCAGGGGTGGGAGCAGCCCCAGCTCTACCATACTGAACCAACCTTATTTTTGCAGCAATAGCACAAATTCACTCCTTCCTTTTCCAGCGCTGCTCCCTCTGAAGCAACCTTGCTGACTCAAGGCAGGTACAGGAGGACATCACCCTCCAAAAGAAGCCATTCTATCCTTTACATTAAAACTGCAACTTTTAATGCCTTAATCCACCTAAATGCAATTTAAACCACTATCACTCAGAGCTCAGGAGACAAATTACTTCTTTGCCATTGGTCAATGTAATGGAGTCTGAACATGGCATTAAATTCAGCAAATAAAGCCACAGCGTGTCTCCAGCAGCAGTGCTCAGAGCAGACTATGACCATGGCAGAGAGGCATATTCTGGTATAAACTGCACAGGAAATCATCACAAAAAGGCAAAACAGGGGCAATACGTAAACGGGAAGACTAGAGGCCAGGGATTTTTTTCAATCTGCCAACCGAGGTGGCACATATCCTACAAAGAACATGTAACCATTTCAGATGACAAATATTTATTTGATAACATCTCATTTATCTATTGTACTGTAGGCCAATAAAAAAAACATTCAGAGACATTAACTCTTTTTTAATATGGCTTCATTTTCTTAATACAAAGGCACCACAAACAAATGACTTTAACACCTCCTCCCATTGATTAAAAAATGATTTATATTGAATTACACCTTCAGGGTTGATTGGTTGATGTGTTTAATCCCACTCCCTGCTCTCCTCCAGCATAATAATATACAGTATCAACTCTTCAATAATGCAATTATATTAATGGATCCAGTATTACCTTTCTGTTTGAGAGCAATCATTCTTAGAGGGCTTGTGCTTCCTAAGGAGATCAGTATTTTTAATTCTAGTAAATGAAGAGCAACATAAAGTTGTGTCTTGGAAACAATATGGCACTTCCTATGGGAAACAGTGTCCTGCAAACTATTTTCCATACATATCTTAAAATTCTAGTGTAGTGGCAAATAATCCATTATACTGTGTTCCTGTCCATCACCAAGAGAAATATGTGAGAAGTCACTGGTTCATTCAAATGTGCTACAGCTATAATTATTCACTGCTGTAATTATTTGTTCCTAGTTTTCTTATGCCAGAGGGACAGGTCCATCAAGAAGATGTTGAGCCAAAACATGAGCACACTGACTTTGCCCCACAGCCTCCAAGAGATGTGGCCAGGATGCAAGGAAGTGGTCACATACACTCCAGGCTTCGGATTTTGGAAATTACCTTAGAAAAACACACTGATTTTGCTGCTGTGACTTTTGGCACCTCTATTCAGAACAGCTTAAACCCTTTTGGATAACTTTGCTGTCACACCAGAAAAATAACATAATAAACTTTCTTTTCCAGGCCTCCTACCTTTTGAATAGTCAGTGGCAGTTCCAGGTAGGTGCAAAATTGTCCGGTCCATAACTTCTGAAGCAGGGGAAAGGGAGGAAAGGCTGATGGTTACATTGGTATCAGACATTATAATTTTGGTGTTCAGTAATGATGGAGTCCTACACTGGTAATCATAGAATAGTCAGGATTGGAAAGGACCTTAAGATCATCCAGTCCCAACCTCCCTGCCATGGGTAGGAACAGCTCGCACTAAACCATGTCACCTAAGACTCCATCCAACCTGGCTTTGAATGCTGCCAGGAATGGGGAATTCACAATTATAATAACATAATAATTATAATGTTTATTAAAACTCATGGGAAAATGCACCTCAGGTACAAACTGCCTATCAGTATGTTTGTTTGATAGATCCCATTTTTATTTCCAGTTAATTTTCTTGCAGTAACCTCATTAACTTGTTTATAAACCATTTTCTGTGCTTGTTTCCTATCAGCATATACTTAAATGTCAGGCCTTTCGTTAAAATGTATTGAGTTATAGATAAACACAACTCTACGTTATGAGATTAGAGAAATAATGAAAAATTGAGTGGTTTATGTTTTGGAAATCATGTAAACATCATTGTGGTTTTATTGCTAGAATGCAATATGGGGGAAGGGTAAAACACTAAAGTCGATGCAATCTTTAATTTAAGGGGTATTTTTATTATGCTCTCTGTTAAACTTCTAAAGCTGTTTGCAGACTATAAAAATATGTTTGCTATAGAGAAATCATAGAATGGTCTTTACAGTATCAGTGATAAATACTCTTATGTGGCTTTTGCATCCACCACGCCATTTGAATTTAACAAACCTGAGTCTTTATGAGAAGAGCAATTATGACAATTATGATATTAAAATGGGAAAATATTCTGTTTAATGAACAGCCAAGAATTACAATGCATCACTGCCCTTGGGAAAAGCAATGTGTTCAGCTCACAAATAGCACTAACAGCCTCATTGACGCCAGATGTCCAATTTTGAAAAGTAGCTTCCTAAACTCTAAGTGCAGCACTGGGGTTTCCACTCCAATGCTGCTCCTTCTGTGAGCAGAAATGGGGTCTTCACCCATCAGAGAGCCTGAAAAATCAATCGTATGGTTGTACTGCAGCCTCTTTCTGTCTAAAAATACTGCACTGTGGATAATTCTGCTTTGCTTCCTGGAATAAAAGATGCCAAGATTTGTGTGGTCCCAGGCTGGTTCCTGCCCTATGTTTGCAGAAAGCATTTACTTCCATCTCCTACCAGTCTGGCATGGCCATCCTGGCACCCATTCCAAACCTCCAGAGTTCCCAGGTATCAAACAGCAAACTAAAGTACTTCAGAACCACCTTGCAAAATTCTCCTTATATCTTGGCATGTTAGAAGGAAGGGCTTAAGAAAAATACACTCCTCATCTCCTTCTCTCTACCTGCAGTATAAAGTAGAAATGGAAATTCAGGCTAGCCATCTGCACTCCCCTGTCTGGGAGGGAGAAGAATTTGGCGTTGCGTTTTCTAGGCAAGGGAAATAATAAACCCTGGAAGGGATAATCCAAGCCTCATGGGAAAGCTGTTCTAAAAGCAGAAGAAAAATGTTTTTAAAATGTATCTTTTAATTCTAAAGCAAAGCAGGAACACACCAGTTTCCGTTAATGTTAAGTATATTGAACAAATATAAAGAAATTCTTCCTCAGGATTTACTGACTTTTTAAGTGTCTTCAGTGTTTAAAGGACATTATAACAAGACTCTGAAAGAGTCTGCTCATCGGTACTATTAAATCCTATTCTCTTTTTTTTTTTTTCAGTATCCTATGGTAGCCTTAGGAGTGAAGCCATTGCAGAGGTTAAGAAGAGAGTCTTGAAAGGAGATTTCTTCAATATGTAATTTTTAGACAATGTTGCATCCGTAACTTGCTGCTTTTCTTATCCATAGCTTTATTAACTCAGGATTGTCACTTACAACTAATCCTCAGGTGAAGGCAGAGGCAAATCCCGCTACACATTTGTCTTTCTGCAATGTGTGTATAACCTGTTTCTGGGATGTTTGCACATTAGTCTCAAGGAAATCAAAGAAAATGGATATGAAGTCTCTATTGCAGTCAATGCAACAAGCCAACAAGAAAACTGCCTAGCTGGCCACCTTGCCTTCATGCTTGTGAGTCAATAAAATAAGCACCAAAGACTGTATCCTGGCAAAAACCACTGTCCCTTAAATATGGTGGTTTTCCTTCCCCCCACCCCTCCAGTTCATCTATTTCAAACATATTTTTTCTCAAGCATATGCACTCATGTTGCCCCTTTGGATAAGCACTGCCTCCATCAACAGCCAGTTTGCAGCATCGCTACACTGCATTAACAGCAGTCATCCTATGGCATTGTAGTCCTGTAATAGCATATTACCATTGAGAGTTACAAGCCATAAGCCTTGCTCTAAGTTTTCATGGCTTCAGCTCTGCTCTGCCTGAACTTTTTCTGACCTGTATGCATCTTTTTCTTACTTGTTTTAGCAGTAACAGCAGTTTTTCTAATGACCAGCTGTCTGTGGCTAATTTGTTTTACTTTTGTTAATCTTCATACAGTACAAACAGTTTTATACAGACAGCAGTAACAAGCAGTTATTCTAGGTAGAACAAGATATTATCACTAACACATTGATGAGTACAGAAATCCAGATCTGCTACAATAGCAGAGGCTCTGGGAAGTGGGGACCTAGGGTGAAGTTTGGAGAGGGTGCAGGCACCAGATGGTAAAAGATGGGAACAGGCTGGCATGGGAAACCTCATATTTGCACACAGCTCACCCACAGACAGTCAAAAAAATGCAGATCTAGAGCTGGACAAAACTGATTTCTGGGGTAACCAAGAAAACAGCACCTCAGTTTTCAGCATTTCAGATACTCTGAAATAGTACCTAAGACATGTAAAAACCACCACATATAGTAAATTGGGATGTGACTTGGAGCTGAGGAACAATGAAAAAGGAACATGGACAAAAGCATCTAAGCAAACATATAAAATTCACTCCCAAGTGGTGAGGAAGAAGAAACCATCAGCATGACATCCTATCCCAGCAAAGGACCACTGACGCTGAGACTTACCATGAAGCCAGCCCCAGGATGAAACCTTCACCTACAACGTCCAAAGGAGAAGGGCAAACATAATGCCAGGAAAAGGGGTAGAAACTACAGAGTATAGGAGTAACAGTTTTAACTGTATTATTATTACTATTAACAGGTTTTCTGCATAGATATTGTTTCTTTCTCTTTCTGTATTAAGTACATCTGGGCTAATAAGGATGATTTTTGGATTAGACTTTGAAGATTTCAGTAAATCTTAAAAATAAATTCTGGTCTTTATGTGTAATATGTGCTTCCTTTTTGCCCATAAATGAGGTTTTGGGAGTAGAAATACTGCACACAATAGCCTAACCTCCTCTTCACCTAACTTTCACATCCTCTTACGCAGCGCTCACTGATCTGCGCCCAGCAGGAATTGCCCTGCCCAGGAATGCTTTGGGGGTTCATCCCACAGGTGATTCTGCTCATGCCCCCACCTTCCCCAGACTTTGCCAGATCACTGGTATTCACACCAAAGTCCACACCACTGCAAGGACTAGCAATGCAAGCAGCACTTTGTAGGTCAGGAAAGAGTTAAAGGATGTGTTGGAGTTGGGTGTGGTTTCATTAAGCTCTTCCTCATCACAATGCCATGTTTTAGAGAGAAGAGAGAGTTAATAATTTCATAAATTCATAGGTCAGGACCTATTGAATAGAAAGTCTATGGAATTACAACATTTACTTTCCCAAAAAGTTCCACTGAAATAAAATGCAACAGCAGAAAGGATTTTCACAGGAAAAGTTTCATACTTCACTGAATCATGTCCCTTCCAAATCAAACACTTCATTTCAGCTAACTTTCAAATACAGAACTCTTGGCAAACAGCCAAGAAATAATGTGCTTAAACATACAGCACATGCCATGATTGTTCTCAAATAAAGGGAGATGCTTTATCTGTAAAACTATTCCAGGCACAAGTGCATAATCAAACACTTCCCTTTCAGTGTTAAGTAGCAAAACAAGAACACTAATGAACACCCTTCATCCTGCACCTCACTGTTATTTCTGAGGGTGTTCTGCACTTAAAGGGACTGTAGATGCTTCTTGCTAGAGAGGGTGCAAATGGGAGAAATGCCACATTACACCATCTGAGCAAAAATTTTCTTGGGAATGAACTTATAAATATTTCTGCTCCAGCAAGCAAAATGTTTTGCTAATCAAGAAACACTCCCCTGAGAGGAAGAATTACCTGTTTCTAAACCTAGGAAAGCCATTGATCCTTTATCTTTCTTCAAAGAGTCAAGAGTTCATAAATGCACCAGACATAAGCATACCACTATGTGTTTCAAAAGCATTACCCAAAACATAGAAACAGAGAAGTTCCTCTATTATAACACATGCACTGTTCGCACAGAACCACCTCCTGCTCCGGTAACTAATCCTTGTAAAATCATTGCCACAAGAGGTACAGTTGCTTCAGTCACCAAATAGATTAAACCAAGAGTGTGTCTGTGTGTGCATACACATTTACGAACAAACTTTTGTTAGTCCCCAAAAAGTTATAAATATCTCATTTGCATTGCAGTTGTGTGTGGGTTCTGGATCCTTTTTTCATGGTGCTGTGCAACCAGATGAGCCCTAATCAGTCTGGTTTTTTTTTATCCAGGTATAACAACGTAAATACAGCAAGTACTACATTCCAAGCAACAGCAGATGAGTATGAGGTGAAGAGATGCAAGAAAATGATGATACAGCATCAGTCAGGATGGGTGGTGGTGCTCTGAGCACACAGGCTCTGTGCTGCTGCCAAGAATTCATAAACAGCACATGTAGGAGGACCTTGAGAGAAGGGCAGATATACTTAAAAAAGCATAAGTTGGATGGTGCTTTGCATTGCATTCTGGCTAGCAATTGCTGAACTGTCAAACGGCATCTTAAGAGAGCAACATTTTTTTCTTTTACCAGTGTAGTTCAGTTAAACTATTATAAAGCCCTGCAGGTTGCCTCTGATGCTGCTCCATCTCTATTTCAGACCCCTGTTCCTTGTGGCCTTGTGGACAGATGTGGCCTGAGCCACAATGCTCCTCACCCAGAGCCTTGCTGTGTACAGCTACAACAAGCTTCTGGCCAAAATCTCCTCTCAAAAAGGGAAGAACCATACAAGAATTTGAAGAGACCACCCTCAAAATTTTGGCTATGGAAAATGCTAACTGCAGAAGAAAGGGCATTACTGGTAGAAGGGATGATGAAAAAATGAAGTACCAGTTTAGCTTCCAGGAAGGCATTAATGATGCATGAAGTATCCCTGTCTGTGAATTCAAGCAGAGCATTCTGCATTTGTCTGCCCACTCAATCCCTTGATTTTGATCCTGTCCCAGACCTGAACACAGCCTCACCCATGGAGCAGTGACTCAAGCCATAGCTGTACGCTTTCTGGAATATTAGTTGCAAGCAGGGAGCAAGGATCAGATATATTTTAAAGCTATTTAAGTTCATATTCTTTAAGTATCAGGCTTTTTTTAAATTCATTTATTCCTTAGTTTGTTTTGTTGGCTTTTTTTTTTTTTTAGCTTTAATAAGCATAACTAGGCTTCTACCCCCCCTTAATCTCATTTCTAAAAGACTGGTTATCTCTAAAAGACGCCATTGGCTATGGGATTCACCCAAATCCCCAATTATATTACTCTACGCCTAGGTAAATTCGAACTTGATTATACTATATAAAAGCACCATAATCCTTATTTTCTTTCTTTGCTTATTTTGAGCTCCACAGTACAGTATTTTTTCCTCCTGAATTTATTCAGAATTTAAACCAGCATATTCCTGCGACTGAAGTGCGTCAATGAATTTAAAGCCAGGGTTTCTCTTTTTTGAATGATAAATTTACCAAGGAGTTGAGTTTTGGTGAAACTGAAGCTATTTTCAACTCAAGTCAAATACATCAGAGAGTTTAAACTGCAAATTAAGTCAAGGAAACATTCTTCACATCACAATAATTTATTTACTTTTTTTTTTTTTGGTGAAATCTATTTCAGCGGAGATTTTTTAAGTGCATGGGCTTTAAGGAAATTATGAGAAGGGTAATTAAGACTGTCATTAGGAAAAATATTTTTAAACTGTAATCTTAACAAAGGACTAAAATAGTTTGACAAGAGAAGCTACAGAGTATTCATAACTGGAGGCATATTAGATATATGGGACCAGACTAGACATCCTACAATCTCTTCCATCCTCTCTGCATTGCCTTGATCATAACAAACATCCCACATTCCAGTGTAAAATTCTCAGGTTCCACAGTGAACTGAAGAATCTGGTATCCATAGGAATTTGTATGTAAATAAAACCAATTGTCACCAGTTTAATGAAGTCAATGGTATGGAAAATTGTGGGTTACAAATAGACCTAGGACCTTTTTGTCTCTATCAACAGAAGCACAGCACCAGACCCTAAAAGCAACCTACACTGTCATTCTGTATTTTTTTTAAGGAAAAAAAAGGTCAAGAGAGACATCCCACCCTGTGATGAGTGGTGGGTGTCTAAGAGAGGATCTGTTGTCCCCTGGCGTGCCGATGTTCTCCATCACTGCGGTTAGTTCTAGTTAGCTGGTAGCCAGTGCATGGCCATGCAGCATGAGTTTGGTGACAGCTGTGGGGAATTTAACCAGAGATTTCTGTACCATTTCCTGCAAATAGACCTGAAATAGCATATAACTGTCCCAGCAGGGTGCCAGGAGGAGGCAGGAGCGATGTCCTTACTCCCAGGTTCTCTCCAAGGAGAAGTCTTGAGGACATACCACTTTAAGGAGCAAGGACAAGGAGCCACATAAAGCACACGAATGAAAATATCTCCTAGGTTGGGGTGTATCACAGATGTTGTTAATTATTAAGAAAGGCAACATAGGAAGGTCACAGCACAGCAAGGTGCAGGCAGTTCCCTTGAATGTAGCTATATAGCTGGTGAAAGGATAGCTTTGGCTGTTAACCATAGGAAATCCAAATAATCATTTGGTCACCACAGTTTTCCCACTAAAAACTGCACATTCAGGTACGCCAAAATGTTTTGCAGATGCATATTGATATCTCTGAAACTTCTGCCTGGGAAGAAAAGGCAGGCGACAAGTGTGTGTGGAAATAGCAGCAATCTTGGAAAGTGAAAACGTTTCATTTTCCCATTTTTTGAATGAAAGTTTTTTCTTTTTTTTTTTTGAAAGAAGTTTGGAGTTTTGTTTCTTTGGGGTGGGATTTTTTTGTTTGTTGGGGGTTTTTGTTTGTTTGGAGAGTTTTGTTTTTATTTATTTATTTAAATCAAGTTGCAGTAACTGTTTATTGGTTTAGGTCTTTAGGAAAACAATAGAAATAAGGAGGAAACTGCTTGGTCTTTGCTAGATCAATTGTTCTATTTAAGCCAGTTTTCTCTGGAATCACCAAAAAACAGCAAAATTAGTTATTTCCACAGCTGAAGACGTAGAATCACCCAAACCACTTAAAAATCAATGAAAAGACACTGCTGACACCAGCCACAGAACAACTATGTGCACAAATCCAGCAACCCACTGCTGTTGGAGCCCGAATACCTTTTAAAAGAAATTTTTGTTGTTATTGTCATAGAGTCTACATAGCTCTGGGGAAATCCAATCCAAGTGTGCAGGGGATGTGTAAAGCACGTGTTATCCTTCCATTAATAACACTTGTTCAAATCCCCATTAAAGTTAACTTTTGCCTCGATGACAAACCAAGGCTTCAAAGTAGCTTGCTGTTGGTAAACAGAAATCTCTTAACGTGGCCTTTGCCATAAATTGCCATTTTTCCATTTCTATGTGATAATAATTTTTTTTAAATTCTTTTTATTTTAAGTACTGTTTTCTCATTCTGGTCAAAGACTTCCAGGTTTTCAGTGAAACTAAGAAAAAATAATAGGATTCTGCATTTTGACAAAAAGAAAGAAACATAAAGAGAAAATAATTTCTCTAAGCTTTCCATAATGAGTAAGTTTTAATACACAGCATTTACACGACAGCAGTGCAGCTGTAACTGGAAGGCAGAGGTGGAAGCAGCATGAGCATTCTTTACAGCTAGTAAGTCACAACTGGGATCAGCCCCACCTTTAAAAAGAATGGCTATTCAGTAGAATAACCTCATAAAAGTTTGCTATGCACACATGTATAAATACATCTGTATGGTTTAATCCTTATCCCATCTGCTCTGCAAAAGGCATTGCTCTACAAATAGCTTACAACACTTCAAAGCCTAGCACCTCTGAAGCATTAGAAGAATAGAAACTTGGCAGAATATAAAAGCCCTTGTGTTTCCAGCCAGTCCTCAGAGATCAGAAGGGCTGGGTGCAGTTGGGCTTCATTTCTGATTATAACCAATTTGTCACTGTACATCTGGTCACATTCAATCAGAACTTTCATGCTTATGGATTCACAAATAGTGCAGTTTATTGAATGCAACAGGAATACCGGTTTGAAATTGCTGTTGATAAATTAACTTACTGCATTAGCGCTAAAATCCAAAGCTAGCCAACAATTAGTTGAGCTCATAATTGGTAATTCATCAAGCTTAGTTCCACCCAAGTATGATCTGACACAATAGGAGGCGCAAATCTTACCAAAGATGTGTCCCTTGTTTGGGGAGGAGAGAGGAGAAAGGAGAGAACCCATTAACTTGTCTGTAAAGTGGGATCGTACACTCATCCTCTGCCATGAAGAAGTTCAAATGCTAAATTTATACTTTTGAGAGAAGTGGAGGTGAGGCTGTAATCAAATTACCTGTTGCTGCCCCAATAGAGAGGGGCAAGGGCAGCCACTTTCTTACTTTGGTGTATTTATGATATGTAAATGAGGGATAAGGAGAGTGTGCATCAGGCTGTCCAAGGGCTGTGGGTTTTATGCAAGGGCAGGGCAGAATAGAACCGTGAAACATTCCCATCACTCCCTCTGACAGCCTAATCACCCCTATCAATCAGCAGCCCATCACCCCTATTAGCAGCCGATCACACCTATCAGTGTTTTGCAGCTACTGCACCTTGTAAATCCATTCACTGCATATCTCACAACCTCAGGCCTCATCCCTACAACCTCATCCCATGGTGTTTGCTTCTTTATCCATAAATGTTTAATAACTTTGGACTGAAGCAACAAGATCCGATCTCATCAGCTGTTAATTCAGTTTTGAAGTGTGTGCTCATTAAAGCAGAGGTTGGAAGGACTCAATAGCATCTGCTCCCACGCTGAGCTGAGCGTGGCACAACACACCACGTACAGAAGAGAGCAAAGGAAGGTATTTGTGGGGTTTTTTTCTGCCTTTATGCCCATCAAACAGCTATGGAATCTGGTTTTGGTACTTTTCCTACAGGGGTGTGAAATAACAAAAAGAGGTTGTGGGGAAGGAAGGTAGCTTTGTGGCAGTGACGTGGCTACAGCACTATAGGACCTTGAAGTTTCACGCATCACTGCTCCCATTTTTGGAATACGGATAAGAATTTCCCATTATAGAGCCCTGGGCTTTCAGCCTGGGGGTGACTTCAGATACATACCATTGCGAAATGGACACCTTCTTCCCTTTCCTACCCTGTCAGTCTTTACCACAGAACTGCTTCAGTAAAAACTGATAATTTGAAGTCAATGCAAGGATATGTTGAAGGAGAGTGGCTGGCTCACAGCCTCCTGCCTAACACAGTGCTACTTTGAGAAGGGATGCTTGGTGTACCAACAGCCTCAGGAGGGCAGCTCTGACGATACTGGTGCCACCAAGCTGCTGCAGTATTCTCTAGCCATCCTTTACATCCATCCCCAGCAGCTTGCACAGGTATGGTTCACGACGCATCTGACTCCACGGTTCTGGGGTGCTCCTAGAACCCTTCATCACCCTCCTGAACACTGCTGAAGCCACTGCTTCAGTGGCTGTAGCACACCCAGAAGCCTGCAGAGCACCCCAAAACAACCAAAAGAAAACATTGCTCCATCTTCCCAGACACGCTGGCTTCTTCACTCCACAGAAACACATTATCACTGTCAAACTGTGGGGTTTTTTTGGTTGGTTGGGTTTTTGTTTGCTGGTTGGTTGGTTTGTTTGGGTTTGGCTTGGTTTGGGTTTGGGTTTTTTTTTTCAAGTTAAGTTTTCCATGAAATGGAATTACATTATTTCGAGCAAAGTCTATCAGCAACAGAATCACAGAATCAGCTAGGGTGGGAAAAACCTATAAGATCATCAAGTCCAACCAAAAGAAAAGGAGTAAAGCAGGAATCTGCTCTCCTTATTTCTTCTTTTAATCATTTCAGTGGGGAAAGAGCATGTAAAAAGCATAAAATGTGATGGAAAGGAGGAAGTATTGCTTTTACCATTTCCCCACTCTCTCCCTGTGTGGGGTAAGGGAATGTTTTACTAACCTCCTTTTGTTCTAATGCCAAAAACCAGCACAGAATAAGCAAGAAAAAAAATAACTGTCCTAAAAGAAAAATAGAAACACCATCATTCTCAAAAGAAAAACAATGATGGGCACACAAATGCAACATGAGACCTTTCATATTTTATCTTCAATGTTTCTGTTCGAAACTTTACAACTGAGATCAAAAATCCTGACAACGAATGTTTTACTCACCATATTCTGAAGAGAGGAAATTTTGCAGAACTTTGAAGGATTTGGGTATTTAAGATACACTGTCATGAAAATTCATCTCTAAATGTCAATTTTATTCCCTGTAAAACATACTTTGGTACCTGGGAAAGCCAGCTAAGTACAACCCCAGCTGTTTTCACCCTGGAAATCTGATCAAGGCATCAAAGCAGAGAAAATAAAGACTCTTGCAGCCATGCTGGGAAGAACAAGGTATTTGCAGAAACATATTCCCATTATCAGCCAAACAGGCAGAACTCAAGGAATATTTTTTCCCATTTTTTAAATGCAAAGTGGGGGCCAGGGACTGGTGGCTGATTTCAGTACATGGAGGCATTAGACATGCACCAAAGACCACAGGGTCCTTACAGGCACCTTCCCAACACTAAAAAAAACAGGAACTTTCTCCAAAAGCTTTTCTATCCCCTGCTAATGGCTTTCTATCCCCATACGTTGCATAGCTGCCCTCACCAAAAAAATGCAGAGTGCAGTGAGAACATACGATGCGTAGATATATAATCTATTTACAGAGAGGAGCTCTTTTAATTAAAAATTACTACTTGCTTTAAACATGTTATTTTAATAAATTTACTCAAGGTGTGGGATGCTGCCTTGCAAACTGCTGAGATGTACTGTATGTTCTCTTTTCACTGTCAGAAAATAAATTGATTTTATTTGTTCTTCTCTTACATGAAACATAATTAAAGAATGGGAATGTTCCCAGTCAAGGGGAAAAAAAAAAAAACAAACCCAAAACAACCACCAACAAAACCAACAAACCAATGTTCAATTAAAAACCAATTTATTTTATTAAGTTAAAATTCAATTTCAGGTTTTTCATTACATGCAGCTGCATTGAAGTACAATGCTGATAGTTTACACCTGCTCTGAGGTATTTGGATGCTACTTTGTTGTTGGAGATGTAAATTTCTTAGTCCTCAGAGGAAAAAGGGCAAACTTTTAAATGTAATTTTATCACCTAATCCATTCTGTGTTGTAACCTCTATCAGCAATTAATGACCTGAAACATAAAAGCAAAGTGATGAGCCTATAATGAATCATACCTTATGATGACACTTTCATTATGGAGAACCCTACATGTATTTACTGCAGACCTTTTACATTTGTTGGTATTTCATTAAATTAAATTTAAATGGTACATGGGGCTGTATGGTACATTAACTCTTTTTGTCTTAAAGCACATTAATCCTTTGTGTGTGCATCTATCAAGCATCTGTGAGAAGTACTGCAGTCTTTTTACCATGGTGAGGGAGAGGGAATGTACTCACAGGATGAGAGCTTCCAGTGATGATAGGACTGCTCTACACACCCAGATCAAACAACAATAAAGGTGACATTAATTTAATTCATTTAACACCTTCTAAGTTCCTGAGTCCAAAGAACATTTACATCTCAATTCCACTCCATCATAGAATCACAGAATGATTAGAGTTGGAAGGGACTTCAAAAATCATCTAGTTCCAACCTCTCCGTCATGGACAGGAACACCTTCCACTAGATCAGGCTGCTCCAAGCCCCATCCAACCTGGCTTTGAACACTGCCAGGGATGGTGCAGCCACAGTTTCTCTGGACAACCTGTGTCAGGGCCTCACCACCCTCACAGGGAAGAACTTCTTTATAGTATCTCATCCAAATCTCCCCTTTGCCTGTTTAAAGCCATTCCTATCCTTACAGAAGTCCCTCTCCAGCTTTCCTGTTTTCCCTTTTAGGTACTAGAAGGTTACTCTAGGGTCTCCCCAGAGCCTTTTCTTCTCCAGGGTGTTCCAGACCAGCTCTCTCAGAATGTCTCCATAGCAGAGGTACTCCAGCCCTCTTAACATCTTCATGGCCTCTTCTGGACTTGCTCCAACAGATCCACATCCTTCTTATGTTGGGGGTCTCAGGGCTGGACACAGTACTATAGGTGCCGATAGCCTGGATAGGCCTCAAGAAACCAAAATCTGTTACTTCAGACTCTTAACACAGTTACATTAACTGTTATTTTGTTGAAAATAGTATAGTTTTGCATGCACATCTATATAAAATGCAATGTGGGATTTGTCTGTGGTCAGAGACACCTTCAAAGAGCCAAGGTTTGACCACAAACATGGTAACCACAAAGGGGTATTACTGCTTATTTCTATACCATGTAAACTGATTGAAGTATCTTAACAGAACAGAAAGAAATAACTCAGAGACGTAGCAGTATAAAACAGCTGGAAGAGTAGACACTAATGACAGACAGACTAGAAATACTACTTCAGACATTTTTTTCAAGTACATTAGCAAAACACTGGGTAAGTGGATGCAAGCTCCTGACACTTAAGGTCTAAACCATTATGTACTTGCTAGGCTTGACACAAAAAGTTCCTCATGGGAATACCTTCCCACACCTCTCTTTTAACCATTTCTAAGGCAGCATGCAGGTTGCCAGCAGTCCCTAAGAGCACACAAGCAGGATGGTCCCCACAGCTGTCCCAGCTGTGGTTCCTAGATCTGCAAGATTCTCCTCCAGTGGCAAAAAAAAACAGTGCAAAACCCCTTCTTCATCTGCCCCAAAACACCAAACACCAAAACCAGAAATCTCTTGCAACAGCTTCCTACGAAGTGCTACCAATAGGAGATGTTAAAATTGGGTATTCCTTTCTCCAAAACTCTCAAAAGCTTGCTGTATCACTGGACTCCTGAAAACCACCAGACATTAAGACAGTATTGACTACATGCCATAGGGAAGCCACCAAAAAGACATGATATAAGAGCATGCACAGAGAATGGCATCAAATGCGGCTTTCAGTTGAGTAAATAATTCAACCAAGAAAAACATGCACAGTTCATCCAATGGGAGAGAGATGTGAGTCACACTGGGATGGGATATCACACGATAACTCTCTGGACTGTCCCGGGGTAGAATTTATTGTGGACATTGCTAAGGAGCAAAACTAAGCAAAACAACATGAAATAAAGCCATGAAAAATTTAGGCTTATATGAGGAAAAACCCTCTTCCTGACAGATTTATTAGATTAAGGAACAGGCTCCTAAGAGAAGTAATAGCAACACCCACCACTGATTGGGATATTTAAAACTCCGCTGCAGGGAAAAAAAAAAAAAATTAAAAAGTATCACTGGGAAGTGCAGATCTGAAAAGTGCAAAACTAAGAAAAAAAAATATAGGCAGGGAACAGCCTATTTTATTAATTCTGCCTCTCTCGACAATGGAAAGCCCACAAGCAGCCTGCAGTTTCCTTACATGGACTCGTTATTCAAATGCATTTGGTGAACAGTCCTTCAAGCCCACTGCCTCGTGGGTCAGTCGTGAATATCTTGAGCAGAAGCTGTGTCTGCCCACGTTTCTGGTGCTGTCCCTGGGAAGCAGTGAGGTTGCAAGGTTGTCTTCTCTGGAGCTGGTGGCTAATGGCCTTGAAAGGCCATCAAGCAGCATCATCTTCCTAATTTTGCAAGGTCTCCCACAAGGCATGCCCAAACTCTCACACTCACCACCAAGTGGGAGGCAACTGCTGGGTTTGTTCCCAGACTTACTGCATGGGCTAAACCCAAAAGGCATGCACTAGGTTTGCTGGTTGCTGACAGCAATGCCTTTTTGAGGAGAGCCACTCACATGAAAGATTTAGCCAGCTTTGCTAAATGCACTGCATTCTTGACATCAGTGACATTAGCAATTCATTGCATTTCATTTTATCCTCTGCAGGGTGAAAGAATACTGTTGTAAATTGAATTAATGCTTGGTTTTCCTTTGAAATAGTAATACCAAATAAATAATTTAGCTCATGCACAGAGAAAGAAAAAAAAAAGATAATAGAAAGAAATTGAAGTCAAATCTAATATGCATTACAAATAGGGGTGTTCACTGCAGCCTTCTTAACTGTGAAAATGCTTGGTGGACTTAATTCCAAAGAAATTAAAACTTTTGTCCACAGCAAAAATGTTGTGTTAAAGATATAAAAAGTTTATGCTGTTAAAGCAATGTACCATTTAGCCTTCAGTAACAGCATTGGGAAGACAGGAATATTGCTGTGCAGTGGACTGGAGAGAACTTGAATTAGTTCAGTCAATTAAGTCATGATTAATTTATGTTAGATCTTGTTCTCTTGAGTCTATAAAAACAAAGGCTTTAGTTAACTGGCAGTATTTGGTTTAATAAAAGTAAAGTCTTTAAAGATGACTTCAGGAGGGGAGAAAAACATTGCTGACAAAATCAATAGACAGCAAGATTCCAGTTTAATTTGTGTCAATGCAAGTTAAAATAACTTCAGAGACTAATACAAAAGGGATAATCCCATCAAATGGAGAACCACATCCTCCAGATCTTGATTAGTACTACTAATTGAGTACTGCAGCTCCACTGGTATGTGTGACAAATCACAAATACAGAAAGCTCCCACACATCCTTTTTTTCCACCATTTCTCAGACTTTCTTGTTGGGTTGTCTGTGTCCTAATTTGGGCGGAGAAAGATGAGTTTCTGTACTAAAATCACACTAATGCAACCCTACACCTCTACCAAGGCTGTAATTATCCTAATGATCCCTCTCTAATGCACGTAAGTGCATTCTGCACATTTGATTATCCTAAAGCACAGAGAAGTTTTTGGGAGCTAGCTGCTGTCTTGGTGATTGCTAGACCCCTACAGATGAAAATTTGATTTGGTTCTCTATAAGCATGGAAAAGACATATGTGTGTGTTTATGCATATATATGTATATTTATATTGATGAGAGTATTAATACAGATGTCAGTATATCAGGTAAGGACATGGAGATTATGCTGGAAGGGGGTATCAAATCAGATGCCAAGTCCATTCTCCACACTTAACCACCTCAGAGCTGGGCATGATGTGTACTCCAGTTCTCCCCACTGTGCACAGGTCAACAACCTTCAGTAAAATCCTTTGTCATGAAATGTTCCATCATTGAGATGTGAATCATTAAATATTTTTGTATTTAATTGCTACCATTTGGGATCCCCCTTCAAATCAGCCAGCAAGCAGCAGCACAGGATTAGATAAACTGAGCAGTCTTAAATTTACATCTGTGCTCCAACAAACGAGGATTCATGGCATGACTCAGGATTTTGACTCAGGATGCTGGCTACTGTTACACTCTTGATTAGGGTCCTTCCCTCCAGAGACTAGATGAAGTATCTGCCCACAGGTAACAGGAAGGGGAAAGAAACAGCCTCCATGATATTTACGCCACAAGTGCTTGTGCTATTCCTTGTGAATTCCACACTTGTAACAGGAACTGAGCCCCATCACCCTGTATACACCATGAAGGAAGCCACACTTCACGTCTCTTCTTTCAGCTGCTGGCGCAGAAGATTTCCTCTCTGAAAGTCAGTGAGCAGAAAATGATGCAGTAGCTCAAATTGTTAGTTTTTCAGCAGCAACTATCACAATTTCCAGTGGTTCAGAAACTCAGCAACCTTTTTTTGCGCAGTACATTCAAGCATGAGGCAAAGTGCTCCATAGCACCGAACAGGTGCCTAAAACAGCATGAGGGCTGAAGACATGAAACAACTAGAAGCTGTAAATTCTCAGGCTGAAAGACTTCAGTGTCAGAACAGCACAATGAGCTTTGGCTGGTTCACAAAGACTTGAAAGAAAACATAAGCAGGAACTAAAACACCAGCTGCTGGAGAGAGGGAAATCAGGTTGTCATCAGTAGAGAGATGGTGACAGAGTCAACAAGTTTGCAAGGCCACGTGTGCCAAGACAGGCAGGAGGCTGGAGGATAATCTAGGTGATCAGTCTCCTGTTGTGATCTTGGGTTTTGGCTTTGGTGAGAAAAGCCCACATCCTGATGAAAAGTGGAAATTTCTTGCTTTGTTCCACATCTGTGTTTACCCACCCTACCTTGGGAAATCTTCTCCCTTTTTGTGATATCAATGAAGGTTTGGGAAATATGCAATAGCACAGCCAGTTCTGCAGTCTCAGAAAGGATATCTGCTCCTCTAACTCAGATTAGCTTCATTACCTTTACCCTGAGGGCACCAACAGGGCTTAGTGGCCCTGACCAGACTCACTGGGACCCCCACCCAAGCACACTCTGCTTGGGCACTCAGACCTTGCTGGAGCTGCTCCGTAGGTGGGTCCATACCCAGCCCATTCTCCTAGTTTATGAACTGGACTTCCCCAGAGGTTGTTGTAGCTTTTCTGCAGCCTCATCTCCCCTCTCAGCATCACATCTCATCTGTGATTTGTGCAACGTCACACCTCCAGCTGATTCTTCCCCAGCTTTTTCCTTATCATGGGGAAAGCAACAGCCGTGATAAGGTGCACCTCTGCTACCTGCCTCATGTCTCTGCTGAGACAGGTTGGATTCTTCACATAAAGATCCAAAATATCCTCCAGCTTCCTCTCCTCGTATCAGCTCAGGCAGTGTTTGGCTATCAGAATTATAGAAGACTGAAAATGGTGTTTTTCCTGTGCAGTATCTCCAATAAAATGTTAGCTAGCAGGAGGTTAATGGCAGGTCATTGCTATTCCAGGTGAGTGAGGATGAAGTGAACACTTTCCCTGGGTTTGGGGAAGAACGAGGAGCTTGGGCCATTCCTGCACAGCAACTGCAGAGCCCTGTGCACCACCACCTGCCGATGACTTCTTCTGGCCCCACAAATGCAAAAGATTTTCCCTCCAGAAGCCACAGGTACACCTTCCCTGCACAGCTGGACCTTCAGCAGAGATGCTCAAGACAGCAGAGAATATGAGAGAGGTGAAAAAAGATATGGTGTGGTGTCAAGGCAGCTGGGCTGACCTCTCACCATGTCTGCACAGCCCCACAGAAATACCCAGATTACCTCTTCTGCAGGAGAGAAGCTTCTGCTTGAAGGTGGTTGACCACAGAGCAATAAAGAATAATTCAAACAGTAAAAATAAAGGCACCATATGTCCCGTTATTGTGCGCCAGGCTTTAAAAACCTGAATGTTTAACTCAGTTATTCTCAAAGCATTTTATTTTTCAGAACCAGTGGCTGGAGGACTGCTATCTATTTCAAGTTATCTGGCCATGCAGGGCATTTAGTTCTGTATTATATTAGAGATACAGTATGAGATATCAATTGTGCACCCAGAGGGAGAGGAAGCAAATCAAAGAAGCTGAGTAATTTGAAATGTAATGCCAGAGAAGTGAGGGTTTTTGGGAAAAAGCTGTGTGTCAACTTGCATGGCCTCTTTGTGAGATTTCAGGCTACATGTCCAAGGCTGGAGTATCCAGGTTCAAACTGCAGATGCTGAGAAACCTGCAGTATCCCCAGCCAGCAGCAGGATTTCTTTATAAATGACTTTGGACATTCTTTTTTTCCTCTATACACATTTGTGCATTTATGTTTTCCAGCTTAGAGGACCCCAGAAATGGGCAGCAAACCTGCACTGAACATGTGCTGCCATGGCGGGTCCCCATCCCATGCCTGTCCCACTGCTTCTTGCGCCTGCCTCTGACTGCACTGCTGAGTCATCAGGGTAAACACAACCAGGTTCCCTCCTGTTCACCCACATTAACAGTTTATTTCTTACCAAACATGTTTACACTCCCTGAACTAAAATCAATACTTCCCACTTGTGTCCACACAACAGTCTGGTTTTGTGAATAACTGTAAAGAAATTCGGTCTAAACAAATTAAAATATTAAATAAAGTAGTGTATTCTTCCCAGGTATAGCATAAATCATCTTCATCTGTTTATACACTAGGCCTTACATAAGGACTTACAAACCAATACCAACAGTTAGCAACTACTTTCTCCTGCTGAGTCTCCCACCTCACTTATTCCTCATTACAAAACTCCTTTCCAAAGAGATGTGTCTGAATCACCGTACTAAGCTTTTTTCTGGCATATTTGAGCTCCCCTGCACTCAAATACAGGGTATTTGAGTGCTTCTTGAAGCTCCAGGGAGTCTGAACCAAGGGTGCTTTCATGGCTGTGAAATTTAGATCTGTGCTTTCAGAACTAGTTAAAAATATTCCTTTATCTTCTTAGGGCACCACTGCTCTTCATGCTTATGGTAGAAATACTTTGCAGCCCTAAAGAACTGGGCTAGGAAGAGAATAAGTCAGGTGCTGTACAAAACACACAAAAAAAGTCTGTTTTTTCTCCAAACACCAGGAAAAAGCGAGGTGGACACACGCAAAGGTTTTCACCCTCTTGTTACAGGGCTTCTCCTTTTTCATGGCAGTGTCACCTCTCTACCCAAAACACACAAAGCCTGAACAGCACTACCAGAAACCAATGAGACTTGAAAGTCAGCACCTGGAGAAAGGAGTTATTATTTAGCAGTAATGAACGCAATTAAACCCAAAACATAACAGTAGCCTTTAGGGCTTGCAGAGACACTGGTTCTTCCATAATAAAAAAAAAAAACAAAATCACAAAGCACACTATGCCCCACTGTGTGGTAGCAGAGATGGGGGAACAGGCTGGGTGTAAAAGTGTCTTGCTCTTCCACCACAACAAAGCATCGTTCATCTCCACTGCACAAGGACTGCTGGTGGCAGCTCACGTATAAAACACAGTGTGGAAGCAATAAACAAAAGTCTGATACCTTCAACGTGAAACCAAATCCTCAGGGACTTACTGATTTAACCAACTTCTCAGGCTTGTTACAACAAAGCTGTATTCATGGGAGAGGGGTACAATTGCATGCAGGTGATAAATCACAGCTCTGCCAAACTTCCCAGGTCTTAAAGAGCAATGCAGGAACACCAGCAGCAGAAATCTTGCTGCTGCTCAGCCAGGAGCTTGAGCAACAAGGCACTGGGGAAGTTTATTGCAATGACTTTGATGTCCATAAAATTTTTTCATAGCAAGACTGTTAGACACTAGCACCAAAGTCTGAAGCAGGTTTTTCCCCTCTCTTACCTCTAGTCTTTGCCTCTCAGTCAAAACTTTGACATAGAATGAAAAAATCTAGTGGTTTTGAAACAAAATGGCTTGCAGATACACAAGGCCCAGTGTCACCGGTGCAGTAATTAAGTATTTAAAATAGTTCACTGTCCCTTTGTTCACCTAGTCCCATCCTCTGTCAGCAGTGCTGACATCACAGGAGCAGCCATTTTGGATCAGACCCAAGACTGGAGACATCTAATGCAAGTTACTGTCCCTGAAAACGTGGTTAGGTAATGACTGGACGAAGTAGAGCATGTAGAAAGTGTCCCTACTTCTGGCCATCTCCTCCCATAATATTTAACCAATATACTTAAGAAAACATCTTTGAGGTCCACAATAGTTCCTCTCTACATGTGTTCCTCTCTTCATCTATCTAAAAAGAAACTTATAGAGGAATCCTCTTATCCCCCAACATCATCCTTCATTCAAGTTGTTTCACACCAGCCTCCTCTCCTGACCACTTGTCTTTCTGCTTGGTTCAGTCCCACCAGCCCATTCTTCTCACAAGGGAGGTCTCCTTACTTCTTACACCATCTCTTTCCTTCAAATGAAGTTGTGATGTCTGCTTGTGAGAAATGATGATACATGTGAAATACCCAGCAAAAAAAAAGCAGAGAGAGAGCATGAGGCCAAATTAGTACCTTTATTAACCTGCATTTGCCCCAAGCCCCAGGAGCTACAGCTGGAGGTCCCACCAAGGATTCACCTCCACCTGAGGCACCCTTTAGATTCACCTTCCATTAGCAGGGTGAAATGGGCATCTGTGGGATGTGCTTAATCATAGCTTCACATACAACTGCAAGAGATTGCTGCTCTGAGACCTACTTAAGGTGGCCAAGTTGAACCTTGTTCAAACTTAAAGAGGGGAAGTTTAGATTGCATATAAGGAAGAAGTCCTTTACTGTGAGGGTGGTGAAGCACTGGAACAGGTTTCCCAGAGAAGTGGTAAATGCTCTATCCGTGGCGGTGTTCAAGGCCAGGTTTGACAGAATCTTAGGTGACATGGTTTATTGTGTGGTGTCCCAGCCTATGGCATAGGGTTTGGAACTAGGTGATCTTAAGGTCTTTTCTAACCCTAACTATTCTATGATTCTCAGTCAGACCCTAACAGGTGAAGCACATAGCGGAGATCCTGCACATTCAAACCAGCTTTAGCATTCCCTTGTCCTACTACTTCTTTTTTTCCCCCCCCCCCATACAGAAGGCTAAGAGTGATTACTAAGACACAAGACCTGCCACTCGATGTCAGCTTATGACAACCTTCAGGTCTCCAGCAAGACATCTAGATGGTTACCGGCCCCCATACTTGGAAGAGGTTTGCTGCTTCACAAGAAGATTGATATGACTCAAGATGTCCAGGGTAAAATGCAACTGTGTTTGTCTCTTTGCAGTAATACCAGTGCAAAGCATTTATGCTTTGCTGTCTACTTTGCTGCAATTGAGTTCCAGAAGCCACACAGGATAATCTCATTGACAGCAGAATCTGAGTGATGGAATTATGTTTAATGAAAGTATATGGGCTATTAAACAAAAGGATTCTTCCAAAATAGGATTATTTCACTTCAAAAGTGCTTTATTTTCTCCTTCTGTGATATTAAGTATCAGGGTCTTTATGAAGCAAAGAGCTGTGCAATACCTGGCTACAGATATCATTTATAGCAGATTGGTGGGTTTTTTTTTTGTTAAGGTAACAGAATTGGAAAGGGGACTTATTTATTTATTTATTATATGTTGTCTGGGAGAATACGAGAAAATACGCTACCAAGTATTACTCTACACTTGATTTACAGACTTAGTTTCTAAGAGAAGGGATATTACTTTTTTTTTTTTTAAGAAAGAAAAATTAAAGGGAAAGTGTGGGATAAAACAACATCTCCAGTCCTGCTCTGAGGTTTACTAACTCCACAGGAAAAATTTGATACACAACAATGAATTAAAACCTTCATGCCCAAGTTCTTGTTGCAGCTATGTCAAAAGCTGGATGTTTGGAAAGAATTTATAAATATTCTGCATTTGGCAAATGAGGAATAATCACTTCCCATGTACATCCTTGTCCAATATCCTAAAAGCAGAAAAACAGCCTGTACAAGCTATGCTAAATAGAGTATAGTGTATGCCAAATATGCAAAGTAAATTGTACTCAGGACTGCAATTTAAATTTTAATGAAGGATTTTTTTGAAAAATACATATTGCAAAGTTAAAACATGAAATATTTACACAAAAGATTCAAACCTGAAACAGCAGGAACTAATAATCAAAAGGTGCTTTGGGTTTTACATCTTTTCAGGAAGAAAGGAAAGAAGAAAGTGTAGGAAAAGTACAGATCAATTCAATTATTCTTAATTTTATATATTTTGTAAATATTCAGATACTTTTTATAAGTATGAAACAAATCTGAGTATTTATAGAAAATATATTTCACGTACTTTACAAAATAGAAGTTGCCAGTGTGACTTTTGCACAGGTTGAATATGTCAGGCTTACTACCTACCACACTGCAAACATGCTCCATAATGACAAAGGTATTGCAATGCAAGAAATATCACTTCTTATATTGATATAATCTTTCAAAAGTCATTACAGTAAGCTATGCTCCAAACAAGGCATGCAATTTATAAAGCCATAACAGATGCTCAACCACAATAGAACTATTTTCCTTGAAGGATGACAGATAAGCATTTCCAGATGCTGCCCTGCAGGAAATGAAAAAGCAAAATGGGGGATGAATTAATGGGTCTGTGTTACCCTAGTTTTTAACACCAGAAAGTGCCAAGGAATTCAGGAGGCAGATGGCAGTGCCAAGGTGTGCAGGCTGATAGTGCCCAATTTGGTTCACCTAAGACCAGGTGTCTGTGAAAGGCATGTAGTCTTTGGGAGAAAGGAGTAACCACCCCCATAATTTGGGATCTACACTGCTGTACTCATCTCGTCTTTGTGAGCCATTTATGAAGCTGAAGTACCTAGGGTCAGGTATAGCATCACTGACATTTTATTTAAGTAATAGGAAGCCCATAACTGCCCAGGGGGGGCAACACTCAGCAATTTCAGTAACTGCATGAGCTTAATTTTTTTTGTACGTGATGCACTGGGGAGTATGAGGTTGCCCTTCATATACAGGGCATGGTCACCAAGCAGTCGTATTTCCTAACCAACTTTACTGGCAGGTCCTTGCCAGACTCTAGAGCCACCCAGAGAGCAGCTCATACCTCCCCATCTGTCAAGGTTTTATCTTGTTCAAAACCAAAATTCATTTTTGAGAAATGGAGCAGGGATAAGCCTTCAGTTTCTCACTTCTCTTCCTAAATCAAAATCACCACTGCCAAACTGCTAATGCTCCAACTCTGCATCAGCCATGCCAGCATATCATTCTCCAAACTGTGCCTGGGATCATCTTCTGACTCTATGGCATTATAGGCACTGCTAGGAAAAAAAAGAGAGTTCAAGGATATTTCACCTCTCCTTAATTGAAAGTGCATTGGCATTGTCTCCTCATGTCTCCAAAAGACTTCATTTTTGTGCAGATCATAAAGTGAGTTTCCTACACCATAAAAAAAAAAGATCTCTTTGCTCAGGCACAAATTAATGAAAATTAGGCTCACTGCTGTACATTAAAGTCTCCCTTTTGAACAGAAAGAGTTGTTTAAAGGTTTCCATTAGAAATGATTGGTTTCTCTGTGTGGTGAACCTAACATTTTTTGTGAAGCTAATAAATTAACACAATGATAATTTGACAGATTCAAGATATCTGTAAGACTTCCTAGGAATTATAAGCTATTCAATTGGAAAAGAAGAGTACTTTAGACGTTTGTTCTTCAGTTTTCTTTTCCTGTTATTCATTATTTTCTTTCATTTGCTCTTAACCCCCTTAGTTACAAAGCAAAGCAAGAGGCACATCGGCACGCCTTCTTATGTATATGTTGACATGCATTTGTATGTTCGAGGATATGAATATGATCAATCATAACTAATTAAATGAATTACCGCTCATTTAAGAAATGAAAACAAAATGCAAGACAGATAAAAATCTAACTTGTAATCATTTCTTTCTCAGCAAATAAATCCCTCTGCATGAATATGTCCATGTGAAACCCATGCACAAAAGAGGGCATTTTTAGAATTTTTTTGGCACGCTAATATTTGGGCTAGTGGAGTTTGCTTTCTCTAAGACCAAACACAAGATTAACTACAACACCTATGCAATTCAGGCAAACCTCATTTTCCAAATGCCAGAAAAAAATCAGAGCTTCTTTCCTCCTTGTATTAGAACAGGCAGAACATAATTTTCTCTCCACTTGGGTACCTATCAAGGTGATTTTGTTTTTCAGTTTAGTTGTTTGGACATGATGTTGAAGAGTGTCTGGATTGAAAAAGCAGAATACTAATTCCATAGAAAAGAGTCCAGGCTTAGAATAAATGAATGACAACACTGGAAGAAATCTTATCCATGGGAAGGATGGCTTCATGCTGTCCTGGGTTCAGCAGTAGCAGTCATTTTTCTCCTTCTTGGTAGCTGGTGCAGTGCAGTGTTTTGACTTTCGGCTCAGGAACAGAGCTGACAACAATGATGTTTTAGTTTGGCCAAGGACTTTGTGAGCCTCATGCTCTGCCAGGGAGGAGGGGAAGACAGGAGGAAGCAGAGACAGGACACCTGACCCAAACTGACCAAAGAGGTATTCCATACCACAGCACGTCATGCCCAGGATGTAACTGGGAGTTAGCCGGAAGGGCTGGGTGACTGCAGGGTTGGAGGAGGTATCGGTCAGAGCTTGGTCGGGGTGGGGGGGGCGAGTTATCTGTTGGCTGGTGGTGAGGTGATGTATTCTCTTCCCTTGTTATTTCCTTTATCATTGTTATCATTGGTGGTAGCAGTAATGATTTGTGTTATACCTTAGTTACTAAACTGTTCTTATCTCAACCCGTGGGAGTTGCATTCTTTTTGACTCTCCTCTCCATCCCTCCGGGAGTAGGGGGAGGGCAAGAAGTGGGGGGAAGTGAGCGAACAAGCTGTCTGACTGGGTTTAAACCACAACACATGCAAAGGCTAGAGCAAAGGTAGTGGAAAGGAAGGGTGATGGGATTCTCTGGGAAATGAAAGCCAAGCCAGGCTTTTGCCCCTCTTAACCCAAAATTACTTCTCCAGCAGCTACAGCTAAAAGACTCATGACATGACAGCATCCACCATTGTTCCATGTAAGCCTTAAGTGTGGCTCTGCACTGCAAACCTTCCCACATGCTGCTGACACCAGGGTCTTTGCAAGCCCACAGCACACAGTGAATCTGCTCAGGGGATCAGGTGCTCTCTGATAAGTCTTAGCAAAGTCAAGAGTCCTCCAGCATGGGTGATTTAGCTGCAGACCTTCACACTAGACCTTGTTAACTGAAATGGCTTGTCACAGAGATCATCTTCCCTACGTGCCATATGGAAAAGGAAACTGTTCTTCACAATTATGTTGTCCTTCAGGATGGGCAAGAGGAATATTGCACCCCAATAAACCTCTGCTTCACACCTGGTTTTGCTGATAATTTTTTTAGACAGCTTCTGACCAAAAGTGGCTGTGTACACAAACACCATGCAGGAAATAAAAACAGCTATACAGAAAGTAGGATTTAATTCAGTGTTTTACAGAGAAGCAAAATGTTATCTCAGACCTCATCAAACACAGTCCATAAATAATATCACTCTTCTTACTAGCACTCCTCTGTGTGACATGCATCTGTGTGTTTGCAAGACAGATACCAATAGCAAGAAATCCTCCCAACTGTCAATGATTTTTTTCCAAGTATAATTAACCTCACTGCCTTTTCATTTACAACACTGTAGTCAGAGATGGGCTGCTGGAGCTCAGCAGCAAAAGTCTATGTTTATCTGTGATCAAGGCACCCAGGATATTATTTCTGTGATTATTCTAAATCTCTATCTGCACTCTTAGAAGTGATTTGAAGAGATGGGGTGAGCACCAATATGAAGATTGCTAAAAATTGGGCTATAACTCCAGTTTACAAAAAGATGCAAAGCTACAGCTGATATGTCTCCTGCTATGAGAAAGTCAAGTAATTTAGCATTAAATTTCCACTGAAATTGGAATAATAAGTCAGAATCTTAACTTTGCAATGAAGTGAAATACTCTGAAATAGCTCAGTGTTGTCCTTATGCCTCTGCTTTGATGAGGTCAGAACATTTCTTGTAGGTCAAAATTTTTAAAGTTTCATTTCATTCCTCTTTTTGCCCTGGCTTTATCATTTTGACTTTTACATAACACACAGAATCCCTGAAGACTTAAAATAACAGAGTTGAAGTAAACCATCCTGATGATGCCCTTAGGCATCCTCACAGAATAAGAATTTAAAAACACAGCATCAGAAAATCCTCCATCAGAAAACTGCCAGCCCGGCCCCACTCACCAGCGGCAACTCTCGGTATTATTCCCTCAGCATCACTCGTCTACTACTGTGGGCCTGGTGTTCTCTTGAAAAATTACTCCCACTAAAGAAAGAGTTTCCAGAAATCCAGCTTTTTAATGCACAGCACGGAAACACAGTCTGACAAAGAAAAATCATCTTTGTGAAGAGGAGATCTAAATAAAAGCAATCAATTACTTCCCTTGTACTTAACAGCATAGATGTCAAAGCAGTACTAACAAGCTCTTAGCATGGTATAAAAAAATAAAAAACACCATATACTAAGAAAATTACAGCAGCAATGAAAACTTGGATGCAAATCAATTTATTTAAAGTTAAAAATCCTTGCCTCATGTATTCCACACATCATGGTTTAACCCCAGCCTGCGACCAAACCCTACCCAGCCACTCACTCACTCCCCACCAGTGAAATGGAGGGGAGCATTGAAAGGGTAAAAGTGAGAAAACTTGAGTTCCTCAACTTTGGGTTGAGATAAAGACAGTTCAATAGGTAAAGCAAAAGCCACGCACACAAGCAAAACAGAAGAAATTCATTCACCACTTCCCATCAGCAGGCAGGTGTTCAGCCATCTCCAGGACACTGGAGTATTCAAAAGAAGAACAAAAGTTAAAAATATTCACACTTCTTCAAGACTGTTCATTACAGTCACATCACAAGACCGTTCTTAATTTTTAAGAGAGAAACGCTGAAGAAGCAAGTGCCAGAGGTAAAGAGAAAAAACAGGGAGTTAATCTATATTATATGCCGCCATATTTTATGCCTTAGTACTCCACTATACAGCCAAATTCTGTTTCCATGTTCCCAGACGTTCACTCAGGTGACAAAAGTACATGAAGGCTAATTCTCCTGCCTCTGTTTTATCCTGCTGGACCACCTCACCTCTACCAATGTGGACCAGTTAATATCAACCAATTTTCTGGTGCTGCCTAAAGACAAACCTGAGTGTGGTGGCACCAGAGATGGTATAAAGCAGTCCAAAAGCCCCTCCAACAGAGCAGGGTCTTCTTTCTTTAGCTGAAAATAGGGGTAAAGACTAGAAGAGACAATCACGATCACTGAATTTTCCTGCCATCCAAGCCACATATTTAGTGCAGAAAGAAAATCAGTATCCAGCAGTGAGGTTGTTCTTGCTCTCCATGTAGCAGTGCTTAGTGTAAAACCAAGCTGCTATCACACAACCAAGTGGAGCAAAACAAAGATCTGGAAACAAGAAGGACCAGTGATGACAGCTTGTTTAGGAGCCTCGTTAAAGCTCAGGGTGTTGGGACAGCTGGGGTTTGGTGAAGCTCCTGCAGCCCAAGGGCTGGGAATGGGTCATCACATCCCCCTTCCAGCCTTCCACAGGCCCTGCAGCTCAGAAGATGACACAATGACCAGGACCACAGGCAGTGCTGATGGGAAAGAGATGCATAAGAGCAAAGCTATTTTTTGCAATAGCCAGCCTAGGGCTGAGTGGAGTTTGCAGATAAAGAAAGGCTTCATGTTAAAACAAGATTGCCGTTGATTATCTCTGATCAAAAACAATTTAAGGGAGACTTACAACATGCCAAGAAATGGAGGTTTGTTGCAGAGTTGCATCTCTAAAGGGGAGAGGGCTCATCCCACCTGCAGGTCCTGAACCCTTTATTCAGAAAGGCACTTCAGCCCTGTTCAGCCTTCTCTTTGCTGGTATGGAAAACACTGCAAATGTGTGAAAACACCTCAAATGTGTGAAAACACCAGCCACAGATATTATATCTAAAACCAACATAATTGTGAGCCTCAGCTATGTCAGCTGCTGCTCCTGGTTTGCCTTCCCAACCATTACTCTCCATTAATCCTGCTGTCCTGTTCATCAGGCTGAGAACTCCTCCAGAGGCTTTGAATTAAGTAGGTGGTCTCCTTTGAGGACGAAGCTGAAAAACTGAATAAGCTGGGAGAGTGCGTTATGAAAGCAGGACCAATACACAGCACAGCATCCCCATTTATCTGATTCAAAGTTTATTTAGTGAGGGTTTTTTTAGTGGAGACTCAGCTGTTTAATTCTTTCCCATGGGCAAACTCCAGAGGTAATGGACAAAATGTCAGGGTAAACACAGAAAAATTATTACATCCCCCAACAGAATAAATACTTCTTGTTTTTTCCCTTTTTTTTTTTTTTTACAAAAATAAATCAATAGAATTCAGAATGGCTCTGAAGGCTGCAGACTGCCTCAGCCACCCAAGTGGAAACAAGTTGGGAATGCTGCACAAAACCTCTCTGGGAGCCAAAAAGCAAGAGGAGCAAATGGATCTGCAGTACGAAAATCTTTCTGATGCAGCACAATTTTACGGGCACTGACTGTCCATGAGGGAAGGTATAGGATAGATAAACCTTCCTATGGTCCTCCAATGCAGATCAAAGCACTGGGGAAATGCAGAGGATGCTCTGCCTGTGCTCACACCATACACAGAGCATCAGTGTGGGCAATGAGGGAGGGAAAATGATGACGTTATTGCCACAAGGACTTGTGCTGCCCCAGGGCACAGATCGGGTGGTCGCCTCATGTAGAGATGGGGAGATGGGTGAGAAGAGTGAAGGGACCAGTATCCAAGAGACACTAGTGCCCATGGCCCTGCCTTGATGTCACCTGGGGGGTTGAGGCAGCACCATGTTCCAGGCTCTCCATGCAGTGGGAGTAAGACTACTCCACAACCTACCATGCTCCTTCTCAGCATGCAGGATGGACCATACCAAGCTTGGCTCAGTCTCACACACCTTGCCTAGGTTATGCATGGGATGTACAGAAGGTAGTCCCATCCAGAGGGCACCTGGAGATCACTAAATATTTTTGTGTAAAGGGAGGCTAATAGCCAAACCCTTCCTGATCCACTCATACCAATCAGGGGAGACAGCTTGTGCCACTGGGTCCTTGACTAAACCACAATACCCAGAGATGGACATTAAAGCTGCAAATTGAGGGGAAATCAGTAGAAATTAATATCTGGGGCTGTGAACAACTCACAAGGGGCAGTAACTCCTCAAGCATGGAAACTTGGAAGTCAGAAATGCCAATATTTCTAAAAACCATGCAGTAGCTTTGCTGGAAAATATGGTCTCAATGCAAAACTTGTGAGTGCAAGTTCACAGAGTCCTTCTTATCAAAAATTGGTTTGGGTTGGAAGGGATTTTAAAGATCATCCAGTTCCAACCTCCCTGCCATGAGCAGGGACACCTTCCACTAGATCAGGCTGTTCCAAGCCCCATCCAACCTGGCCTTGAACACTGCCAGGGATGGGGCAGCCAGAGCTTCTCTGGGCAACCTGTGCCAGTGCCTCAGCACAGCAAAAATTAACTGATCAAAAGGCTTTTTTTTTTCTGAACATGGTGGAAATGGCCACAGAGCAGGTCCAAATTTGCAGCCAGCTTTCATCACAGGGAAGGGCTGTAGTCTTGTTATCACACTACCCCTGAGCTCTTGCTATGTTTTTCCCATCAGGATTAGGATGCTTATGATTAAGAGCTCTTGACCCACCAACTCTCTTGACTCCTGGTTCTTGTCCTAGAGCTCAAAACACCAAGAAGGAAGAACCCCTGAGCCTCAGCCAAAAAGAACTCTAATAACTAAGTGCTGAGGATGGGAGGAAAGGGAGGGGAAGGGGCTTCTTTCCTCTCTGTATAGGCAAACATATGGGACCAATGACAATGACCCCCTCCTACATTGCTTGGCCTCTCTTACACATTGACTCTTGCCTTATTTCTTGCCACAGAGCCCCTTTTATAGGTCCTGCCCTTGTAAACTCTTCTGAACCACCTGGCTCCCACTTTCACACGATATTGGTGTGGGGGGAGCCCAGACACTTGCATGGACAGTAGCAAATCACCCAAGCAGTTCTGGAGCCGAAGCCCCAGTGCTTGTGGCACAGAGGAGCAGGTTTCACTGGGAAAATACTTTTACATTGTGGTAGCTGTGAATCGCTGGTGAAACTTCAGCTTGGTAGGCTATTGCCTGTAAAGCAGTGATTATACTCTTCACAATACTGGGGACCAGGCCACAGTTGCCTGGTGATTAGAAGTAATTTGCAACCAAAACTGAACACTGCTCCAAATAAGTTGGGTAGGTGGCTACAGAGGCAAAGTTCTTTGGGTAATCTTAATGAGAATGCAGTTAGAGCAGGTGAGAGGAGGAATTTCATTCTCCAAAAGCATTTCATTTTCCAAGGATAGCAGACCACAGAGCTGCCTTCTAGATAAGGAAGCTGATGCAATTGTCCAGGGACAGATTTCTGAGGGATCAGGGATCTGACTAAGAGGAAGCATGAGGCAAAAAGTAAAAGAAACCCTGAGCCACAAGGCCAGATGATGAATCATTCAAAATCTACCTGTTGAAAGCCCAGAAGATTTGTTTATTTGCTGTTACTGAGAGTATTACAGTGAAGTCACTTTAACTCGGGAAAAAAAGTTACATTTACATCAGAAAAAAAAAAAAAAAACAAAAAAAACAAATCCTTGTTATTTGTCACTGTTAAACACATCCAGCCTCATTGCTCTGTTCATAGCTTCACTTTTACTTTGTAAGATCTAACACTGCAAACTGCTTTGCAAGGTTTTCATTCCCTTCAAATTCAGTCTGTGGTGCACAAAAGTCAGAGCAAGGTCTCATGTCCCTTGCAGTTATGCACCAGTACACCTTGGCCATGCTCTGGGTTTGCAGCCACACATGCTGCAGACAGGAGTTATTGCTGACCATTAAGTACCTGCAATTTAAAAATTACAAACTGAGGAGTAAGTACTATGCTGTTGGAAGAGAGTAATTTAAAATACATAGCTAAGCATCTGTGTTGTACTGTCTTGTCACTCTGCTCATTGGAACTAAATAGCTATTTTTATTCCTGTCGTGGTTTAAGCCCAGCCATAAATAAGAACCATGCACTCTCACTGCCCCCCCCCCGCTCCTGGAGGGATGGGGAGGAGAATCAAAAGAATGTAACTCCCACGGGTTGAGATAAGAACAGTCCAGTAACTAAGGTATAACACAAATCACTACTGCTACCACCAATAATAATAATAATGATAAGGGAAATAACAAGGGAAGAGAATACAACCGCTCACCACCCGCCAACCGAGGGAGCTGGGTCTCTATAGTTTAGAGAAGAGGAGACTGAGGAGTGACCTTATTAGTGTATATAAATATATAAAGGGGGAGTGTCACGAGGATGGAGCCAGGCTCTACTCAGTGGCAAACAATGATAGGACAAGGGGTAATGGGTACAAACTGGAACACAAGAGGTTCCACTTAAACTTGAGAAGAAACTTCTTCTCAGTGAGGGTGACAGAACACTGGAACAGGCTGCCCAGGGAGGTTGTGGAGTCTCCTTCCCTGGAGACATTCAAAACCCGCCTGGACACATTCCTGTGTAACATTATCTAGGTGTTCCTCCTCTGGCAGGAGGATTGGACTAGATGATCATTCGAGGTCCCTTCCAATCTCTAGCATACTGTGATACTGTGATACTGTGTGACCAATACCCAGCCCATCCAAGCAGTGATCTTGCCCTTCCAGGTAACTGCTCCCGTTTTATATACTGGGCATGACGTGCTGTGGTATGGAATACCTCTTCGGCTAGTTTGGGTCAGGTGTCCTGTCTCTGCTTCCTGCTGGCCTCCCCTCCTCCCTGGTAGAGCATGAGACTCACAAAGTCCTTGGTCACACTAAACATCACTGAGCAACAACTGAAAACATTGGTGTTACCAGCGTTGTTCCCCAGCTGAAAGTCAAAAACACAGCACTGCACCAGCTACTAAGAAGGAGAAAAATGACTGCTACTGCTGAACCCAGGACAATTCCATAGATCATGCATTATTTTACTAAAACTTTCTGTAAATGAGACTTTACAAATTCACACACAGAGGTCTTATCTTCATTCATTTAATTAAAAAGAAACAATTTAATGTTATGGCAAACAATGGACAGCTAGCAAAGGAGTTCACTTGTATGGAGACAGAGACTAATTGGAAACCTCTCCTTCCAGCCATGCTTTGAGCTGCTAATCAGGATCATAACTCTATATAAGTACAGCTACAGATGAAGAGTGGATGTGGGATCAGGGCACAAAAGGTTAATTAAAACACTCAGACAAGAATGAAGGAGATGACTGTAAAGTAACCCCAAGCAGCAGAACTACCTTTAGCTATACAGGATATTCTACAGCTGGTCTTTGCTAAACAAAGCACTATTTTTTACATTATCATAAATGACATTTGTTTTGTTTGCCGCAGGATTTGCTGCATTACTACCTTCTTTCCATTCCAAATTTCTCTGGACTTTCTCTGAATTCTTTGCAATGCCTTTTCTGCTTTTCCCTTTTTTGGCTGAGTTTTGCTGAGCTGAATCACTGCAGGGAGTATGCCAGCCGCTCACTTTGTGTTTATGGCTACGTGCCTCCTGCTAAGGACACTGAGCATATTTTAAGATCCTCTTCCTAAAGCCCTAACCAGCTGTCATCTCTGCTTTTCTCTTCTGCAACCAATCTCCATCTCTACCTCCAGACACACAAACTCTCAGACGATCTGTTACAAAACTGTCTCATGCTCCTCTGCTGCACAGCCCCCATCTCAGAAAGATGCCACAGAGCTGAAAGAACTTTTGTTTCTTTTTTCTTTTTCAAATTTTTTTTTTTTTGTCTTCCCTTTTATTTTTTCTTCCCCCTTCCCTCCCCTCACCCCACCCCCACACTCCCCAACAAAGGGTCCATCATGCTCTCGCCATGCCTTACCAGTGCAGGGCACCAGAGAAAGACTGCACTGTCCCTGTATGGCTGTGTAGGAATCAGTTTCAGATGTTTCTCTTTGGGGGTTTCCTTTTTTTGACCATCCTGAGCATTAATTTTGGTAACACAAAGCACATGCCTTGTCCTAACTGAGCATCTCCAAAAGGCAAACCTAAAGTGTTTCAGGCAATCAAAACTCAAGTGTTCCATAAGCCACCACTTAATATTGAGTTTTAATCACTCCCAGGGTGCTGACACCCTACCTAAATCCTATAGGAATGAGACTTTCCTACATTTATGTTTAATTATGGCATCACTTTTATTGTATCACGTGAAGTCTCCTTTGCATTGATACAAACTCAATCCAACAACCAGAATTTTTTTGCCTTACTTTAAGCTATAAACTGACCTTTTTTTATTAAAACCAAATGTTGCAATCTGTTGTTAAGCAGGACCTCCCCACTAGACCACATGCAAACAATGCTAAAAAAGAAAACAATATATCTAAAAATCTCAGTGTAGTTTTCAGAAGGAGTGAGAGTCTCTGTGGGATCCCTTCAGCCAGATGGAGACAGCTACCCTGTGGGCTGAGTCAGGAAGCAACACTCCAGCAGTGAGGGAGGAACAAGTCCCTTTCAGCTCCACCTGGAGCAGGCATCCAAAGCAGATCAGGTGAATCATAACCGAAAAACACCTGTTTTCTGCCACTGGCACAGAAGGAGCTGGGACCGCCTTGGTGTGGGGAGGAATTCTGCAGCTCACTGCTCAGCCAGACATATCTATGCTCTGGGACATATTCCTGCGGCTGAGTGAAAGCACTAAAGTAAACTGGCCCCCAGGTCCACGTGAAGCAGCAGGGTTGCACTGAACCTGCCTACTACAGGATGCTCACACAATGCCACTGCACCAGTTCCAAGGATTTTTCCTTTTCCTATGCCACCATGTTAGCCAGGAAACAGTAACAAAACCAGAAAAACATCCAAATACCATGTAAATGGTTCACTCAGCTCCTGCTTTCCAGTAACAGCTAACTGGGTACACTGAAATAATTATACACTTTACTGAATCATCCAAGGGATGTGTGAGAGGGCCAGAGGCAGAGCACGGGGTGACACGGAACAGACTCCAAGAGCAGAAGGAAAGCCCATGAAAAGCAAAAGCATCTAGATCATAAAGCTCAGAGGGGGTTCAAGCCACCAGGGACCCCCACAGGCCAGGCTGAGAAGCAGCAGTTTGGCTTTCGCTCCCCTGCGGCAGCAGTAACCTTCCCTTCTGGAGTTTTGCTTCCCCCAAAACACTGAGCAATAGACAGAAAAAACATTTTGCCTTTCTTGGCTTGTTAGTGCTGTGAGCACTTCTCCATTTGTCAGGATTCAAAGTTAATCAAAAGATTTTACTCTCTTTTATTTCTTTAAATCACAGAATCTTTTTACACTTGGCTGCTTCTTTTTGGATTAAAAAAAAAAAAAAATGAACCTTCCAACACATCCTTTTCATTCTGATCTTTCCTGATTGATATAAATCCCCTCAATCCTTACACCTCTCTGTTTTGAACAATTCATCGCATTCATCATTATGACTACATCTTATGGCATCAACCTAGTTAGCCCAGCTGACTTCGTCAACATTATCGAAACCAAACAAACCTGTCAAATATATGACAGGCATGGTCCTATGCCAGGGCAAGTCTGAAAAATTAGCTGGTCGAGGTGTTCAGGAGATAAATAGATACATTATTTTTTGGTGAACATTTGAATCCCCCTTTTGTTGTCAGAAATCCAAAGCCTTTTCCAGTAGGTATACTGGTTTGTCTCCAGTCTGATGGTTAGGAGGACAATGATGCCCCCAGCAACTTCTGTACCATTTAAGTAGCAATTATAGGTTATAAAAGGCAATCTCTGAATAAATTAGGGGGCGTGATGATGCAGAGGCTACAGATCAGCTTCTAAACAATTTCAAACAGTGACTTTGGCACTTATGGGGAGTGTGGTTGAACAGGTGTCTCTAAACACATCCATCCTCACCTCCCACAGTAGTTAAATACTGCTAGTATTTGGCAGTAGAAGGAAAGGGCTCTGAAATATCCGCTACAATGGTCTAATAATGACTTCTGTAGAGACCTGCAACTATTTCTGTCTTGTTTGCCAGTTGTCCCTTTAGCGAAACCTAATCTAGAGATGAGGTAAATCAATCCAGATAGATCACAACCCACATGAGATCATGCTGCAAATTGATACAAGAACTAGGATTAGGGCTTTTGCTCTCCCACTCCCATATCTAAGAGCACATGAACGTAGAGGGTCTAGATCAAGCACACTTTTTGGGAAGAGCAGGATCGTGATGGTCACATTAATTCTTCATCTTTCATTTGGATTTCATGTGTGCTTTCCTCTCATTAAAAATGGCTCTGGCATTTCCTTAAACTAACTGAAGCTGTCTTCATTAATAACATAGTCACATTCACAAAGTATTAAAAAATGTTACTTGATCCATTATTGCCAGTATTGTTTGGGTTTTTTTGTATGAAAATGTTCCTAATTGGCAATATTTCCATAAATTATTTTATATCATACTAACAAAATGTTATAACTTAGCACAAATGAAAATATTTATGACAACAAAGTCCCAATTCATCTTGAAGTTTAATTATAAAATTTCACTGTTAACTTTCTGGGCTTTTTCCTTTTAAATGCCCAAAGAAATAATTACCATAAAATGCAAACATGGCTCCCAGAGGTAACCAGCACAAGGGTTGGTTATTAGCTAATAGAGTATCTTAGTGTTTGATATCATGCGAATCCCTCATCATTATGGAGATTAAATTTACACCTTTTATTTCTTTTTCTTTTGGTAATGCTTTACTAAATCCATTTCAGATGCTAAATATTATCTGCTATTATAGTAATTGTGCCCGTTATTTATTTCTTTCTGGATGTGTGACATTGCCAAGGAAATAGCTTATCACTTAATTAGGTGCAGGGGTTTGCAATGCTTTCCTGAAATTCAAAAGCCATATTAAATAACAGTTTCTACAAGTGATAACCATTCTTGGGCATTTTGATCATGGGGCAAGGGTCTCTGCAGCTCACAAGTTCTCAACCCACCTTCCAGCAATCCAAAAATCACAGGCTGTCAGTTCTCCTTCCCTTGGAGAAGATGCAAAATCTATGTTCTCCCCTTGCTGACAACATTAACCCCTCCAAGCTGCACATTCATAATCCCCTTGATATCCTCTGTGGTACTCTCAAAACTGCAAGCAAACTCCTGCAGTTGGATAGTTCAGATTCATTTACACTGAAGGGTTGAAATGAGAGAACAGGCATGAAAGCAATCATCTCAGCATGGGCTGCCAAAACCAATAAAAAGATTATCAGGGTCTTGCACTAGCTGATGGAATGGACATTTCTTTCTTCCCTATTTCTTCACAGGGAGCATTTGGAAAACAGAAAACAGGACAATTCAGATTTAAACAAAAAATTCAGCTTTCTCTTGCAGCATGTGGAAAGCCTTGCAAAACCCTCACTGATTTGCTCTGAAACAGCAATCACATATGAGCAAATGTTGCACAGTGTCAACATGGTTATATCCCAACCACTACCAATATGTCACATATGAAGATCTGACCTAACTTCCACTCTGCCCAAAATCCCTAGGAGAAAACAAGCTCCATGCTCACTACTCCTGGGATCTGCCCAAGTCAAGCAGAGCTAACTCAAACATCTGCAGGAGCTTCAGGTCCAGCTTTGCTGCAGGCGTAGGCAGCACATGACTTTATGGACCATGGGAGGTAGTCTTTCCAGAGTCCAATATGCAACCCAGCTTACAGTTCACAAGCAATGCAAGGAAGTTCAGGCTGCAGATGAAACTGTCCCCAGCGTAGCTTCTCCCCAGCTTCTTCCCAATCATATGTATCCAACATTTCCTGCTGCCACTTGGAACCTCCACACAGAATCTGCTGATAGAGAAATCAAATGTCCATGGGTAATACACACCACAGTTGTGGATTACGGTTATGCCTTTCCCAATACAAAGCTAGTTCAGATTACATAATTATTTCCAGTCTTTGACCAGAATTAGCTGCAGACATAGGCAGTACATGCTCACCATCAGCCATTTTCTAGCTGTGGTGCAGATGCTTGGACCATATTGTTGTCAGTACAGTTCTCCAACCTGATATTGTATCCCAGTGAAGCATATAATGCATCAATTTACAGTGTGGATGGGCTGACATCTTCATGAGGAGCAACACTGAACACCACGGTGTCTGAAACACCAGCCTGTGTGATGACTTGCTGCTCAAAGAGGGGTTTCTTTTCTGTTTTCTCAACAAAAGAGACAGAGCACCTCCCAGGAAGCTCTTAGAACTACTCTTGCCACATCCCCAGGCTGTTTGCCACATGCCTTCAAGTCCACACCAGCAGCATGTGGCAGATCAAGGCTGACACATTTACCCTTGAAAATTCTCTTTTAATGGCTATCTTCAGCAAATTACCCCACATATGAACAGGCTTTGCTGATGCTTCAGTTTTCTTCAGCTGAAAGTCATTTCACTACTTGTATTGAGAAGAAATGTGGCTATGGGCTTAACATCAAGAATAAAGGTCACAACTCCTGGATTTCCACTTCCAGCTCTTACAGAAATTCAGGGCATGCCCTAAACAAGTCATTTGGACCTGATTGTCTGAGAGCCTGCACAGGGTCCAAGAGACTTGTGGAGGCTCAGCACTTCTGAAAATCATAACCTTGTTTTGTGCCTCAGTTAATCCAGCTGAACAAAGGCATTCCGCTGCCTCAGCAGGAGCACAGAGAGCCTTTTCAAGGCTTATAAAGCTACAAGATCATCTTTAAAAAAGAGGTGGGCTGGAAGTGCAAAGCAGTGCTAGGAGCAGTCACACTTGCACACTGTACTTGGCATCTTTTTCACATGCTTTCACTCTCAGCTTTGCTCTCCAGCACCAACCACAAAGCCGTAACATGGTAGCTGCAATCACAAAACACTAATGGTAACTCTATGATTTTTCTGCTTACAAAACCAGACAAGTGCTTTTTAATCCTGAATGGATATTCCTGTCAAATACGGAAGAGTGCCTAGAATCTGTGGATATAATTTTTACAGGATGACAAAGAAAACCCTGTGATAGTGATTCATTTTGACACAACTATAAGTAAGTGAACTGCCAGTAGCACCCAAGTTTGGCTTTTGCTAATGCAGAAATGATTCATATTTTTGACATTGCTATTGGATAGAGGGATATAAACTTATGCTGTAGGAGAATAAATAGCATGAGTCATCCTTTTTTCTCTTAGAGACATTTGTTCAGTGCTCTTAACCTAATTGTGCCTGTATTTCTAAGAGTAATAGTCAGAAAGGCAGACAGAAGAATTATGTTTTCTGAAGACTTATGCATTGCTTGTAACTCTTTCCCTGGTGAAGTGGAAATGACACAAGCATGAAACCTACAGGCAAGACAGAAACTTCTTAAATTTTCCACTTTCATTAGTTCACTGTACTTCTAATGACCTTCTATTGTTTAATACTCAAAATCAAAATATACTTCAAATACTCAACATCTGTGGCATTTATTCCAGACACCATCACAAACCAAAAACTCACTATACAGGAATCTCCAAAAATCTCTTTTGGGGCTGCTGTAAAGACTCCTCCAAACTTAGAATTTTCCATAGTGGGGAGTTTTCAAGTAATGACGTGATTAGGAGATTGAGGATGGGGAGGTGTAGGCTACAGCAGACACAAAGACCTGCCCTATTCCACTTTATAGCAGTGTAATTATGGTGCCCACTTCAGAATAAAGGCTCAGCTCGATGACCATTAGAACAGACATCCTCAAAAACCCCTTCTCTGTGTATCCTGATGTTCAGGTGCCTCTCCTTCCCCAGAAATGCTTAAACTGCAAGAACCAGTCCCTTGCAAAGATATACATAGGAGCTGGAAGCATAAAACACAGGGAGTAAATCAAAGCAAATGCAAACTAACTAAATGACTCCTTTAGAAACTTTTTCTCCAGTCCTGAATTTCCATAACCCAGTGCACCGGAACTCATGCCAGCACTTCCATTAAAAGAGATATCATAAACAGATTTTTGATTGAGGAAGGTTTTCTTACTTTTTTCCCTTCTATTTCACTATGATCACTATTCATAAGCCACTTCTAACCTTCAGAGCACATTAATTCTCTGAATATTCTTGTGATGTAAGTGTTATTAGTCTCGTTTTACGGATCAGGAAAATGAGGCAGATAGGTTAACTGACTGCCCATAGGCCCAGTTCTACAGATACATAAAGAAAGACATAGAGAGATGTTTTACATTTATTAGTTTTAATATTCTCTCAATCCTGCAGAGTTGGACTTCTGGTAATTAAAGTAACTGGTTTTAACAGGCAGCTATGTGCAAGGCAAGGAACCAAAGCAGTTGTTTAAAGCCACTATAAAACACTTCTAAAATAACCTTCTTGCACCGTACAGGCATGTGCAGGGTGGGAAGTTTTTATCCCTGCTCATATTGGATTGTGGATACAACTTGCCTGGTGCTTGGGTGCTCAGGATCACCTACGAACAACTTTTATGCAGAGGATGTGGGACAGCACTGCAAAACAAAACACTAGCATTTCTATCTAGGTAGCCAATCCATTTGCTACCCATACTGTGTAGTCCAAGAAAGCTATCAATCACTAGCAAAACCCTTGCTTAGAAAGGAAGAGTGAGAAGTGGTATTCAGACAGAGAAAAAAAACAAACACCAACAAACAGCAACAACAAAACAAAAACAAAAACCATAAAGAAAAAAAAACTTTCTAAGCAAAGCAACTAAAAACCCGAGGAATGACTGTTCTGGAAAAGCACATAACGCATTTCACCTCCTCCTGTGAACTTCTTGCATGAATAACACAACACACCTGGAGAAACTCGTAGCCTGCCTCCTACCTTTATATTCAGACACAGAAGCAAAGTGTGTGGTGCTTTGCTTCTTCGTAAGCGTAGAAATTAAATACAGCCCTCACGTACAGATAATAAGAAGTTACTTGAATTCAGCAACAGCCTCCTGCTGCTCTCCAGACCTCTAAAAGGATTCACATAACAAAAGACTGACTTTCCACTAGTGCTAAACAAGTATTTCTGTTAAATATCACTATTGAAGCCCATGAAAGAAAAGTGCCACTAATTGGACTGCATGATGGTGTTTTAAACATACAATCCCAGTAAGATCTGAAGATGCCAAGGTATCAGGAGAACATTTACCTCAGGGAGGTCATGTAGGGAAGTCTTTTGAACCAGACTGGCCAGCTCAACATGACCAGAGACAAGGTATCACATGAAAGTAGCAGTTTCCTGCAAACAGTCTTGAGAGCCATACTTTTATAGTTACAGTTTCTGATATACTGCCATCTGGTTTCTCAGCACAAGTTCTGGCATCAATTAATTACACAGTGCTCGTAGCCTCTGGTCTAATCACCACAATGGCAGCAGGCACTTTCATTTTGAAGATGTAGTTGCCATTTGATAAGGGCCCTGCTCCCCACTAATTGTCCCTTATAGTGAGCTTTCAGGAAATTTGATTTCTTAGTGCATTTCTCTGATCTTGCTGATTTGGACAGTCCAACACTTGGCTTTGTGACAGCCTTTATTACAAAGCCTTTTCTGCTTGGCTGTTTCCTTTTTAAAAATGCAAGTAGTAGTAATGTTTGAATGTGTATACAGCATTGATGGAAATGATTTGGAGCAAGTCTCTAAGACAATGACAAACAGGAGTGGGCCCAGTTTGGAGCAAAAGAGCAAAGCCCTTTTCCACCACAACAGAAGCACCTTCCCTCATGCATTCCCCATGAAACCCAACAAATTTAATTTGCACTAGTCACAATGATGATATTGATTAGAGCATAGTGTATTAAGCAGGTTTTTCCATCTGCCTGACCATGCTGAGCATCTTGACTGCATCACCTGTGGTGCCTTGACTACTCAACAGACCTCTCCATCAGCCTAACCCCTGCACACTCCTCATCCTATCGGTACCCACATTTAATTCACTAGACACATCAATGCAGTGCATGCAGAGTCTGAGTACTAGACTTGGTTATATGCTTTAACTGGAATGCAAGGCATGGGGCCAATCAAGTCTGACAGGTTTCTTCTGGACCACAAGGGCAGCATGACTGATAAGTGGGAGTGACAGCCCACCTGCCAGAATACATGACTTCTAAAGACTATATTTGCTTGAGTCTTAAATTATTAATCCATTCTCTTCAGGTTTGTTATCAAATCATCTCAATTGTTTTGCAGTTTATTAAAAATGTCCTGCACATCTGGTCTAATCAGCCACCGGAGAATCACCCAATTTGATTGTCAATAGCAATCCCAGAATATCAGCTTGGTAATCACAGCATTTTTCACCTCACCGGCTCCTGAGAAGGGCGGTTTAATCACCACAAATGTAGAAAGGACTCTCAAGTGCTATAGGTACAGTATAAGCAATTGTGCTACTCTCCATAACACCAAAGCCAGCCCTTTGGGGTGGAAAATATGGCACAGCAGCCATCACAGTCATCAGCAGTGCCCATCTAAAAGTCCACCCACATCTGCCATCACAGACTGTCCCCAGCTCCTCTTCTCACCGTGAGGTATTGGACAAAACAACCTGTAGCAATACCTTTCCTATGCACCACAAAATACCACCAGGTCTGGTGTTTCATGTGCTTATATTTAAAGTCAGACAAGCCCTACAAAGACAGCAACCTGAGATAGCACATGCCAAGGAAAAACCACCCAAAGGAGGCTTCTCACTCTTTTCACACCTTAAACATACATTAGCACAAAGAAAATATGAAAAGGTTATAGCAATACTGGAAAGGTTTGAAACTCTGTTCCCCAGCCTGAGCTGGAAGGAGTGATTTGATGTGGAATGAAAAGTCTGTTCTTCACACACTATCTTTGTATTTCTATATAAGTTTGCATACACACATTATCCTTGAACTCAGGAGTTTGTAAGTAGTTTGAGAATAATGACTCACACAACATGCAGCTATTCACAGGAAAAAGGAAAGTATAACAGGTTAAAGATATCAGCAGGAAGGTTTAATTGTTGCCATTAGAAATGCCTCTACCTCTCCAGAAAAATGTCTGGGAAAAGCCAGAGCCTCACCAATGACAGCAGAATATTTCGCAGCGCATTCTTGAACCTGCCCCTGCCAGAAGTGCAAGTCATTCAGACAGTGGAAACACTCTGACAATAAACATCCCTAAATGGGTCATAGCCTATATGTATCTTTTTCTCTTATGTGGAGCAACCATTACCTTTTGTTATGTCTTCTCAACTGGTTTCCATGCTGTCCTGGGTTCAGCAGTAGCAGTCATTTTTTTCTCCTTCTTAGTAGCTGGTGCAGCACTGTGGTTTTGACTTTCGGCCTGGGAACAGCGCTGATAACACTGATGTTTAATCTGATGAAGGTTATTGTGAGTCTCACGCTCTGCCAGGGAGGAGGGGAAGACAGGAGGAAGCAGAGACAGGACACCTGACCCAAACTGACCAAAGAGGTATTCCATACCACAGCACATCACACCCAGGATGTAACTGAGAGTTACCCAGAAGGGCTAGTTCACTGCTGGGTTGGACTAGGTATCGGTTGGTACTCGGTCAGGCTGGGTGTTAGCGGTCAGCGGGTGGTATCGTATTCTCTTCCCTTGTTATTTCCTTTATCATTATTATTATTGGTAGTAGCAGTAGTGATTTGTGTTATACCTTAGTTACTAAACTGTTCTTATCTCAGCCCATGGGAGTTGCATTCTTTTGATTCTCCTCCCCATCCCTCTGAGAGTAGGGGAAGGGAAAGAAGTGGGGTAGTGAGAGAGAGACTGCATGGCTGACTGTTTAAACCACGACACATGCTTAAGAAAAGTTTCCTTGATACATTGAAGAATTCATTTGTGTTAAATGCAGGTATAAGGAGTTTGTCCTAGTGAAATATTCATTAGGACAGGAGGTATTCCTGCTTGATGCATTGGTGTAGAAACCGGAACACATCACAGTACACAGCCATTCCCCTGTGGAGCTGCAAGTGCACTGCTTCTGCCATGTAGCATAGAAAGACCTTGTTCATGTTTTTGAGAGGCAATGAATTGTCTGAGGGAATTGAAACCTTAATGCAGAAATATTGAAAGACATTTGCTTTCTAGTTCAACTAGAAGTGCAAAGTCATGTACCTGGGGAAGAAGAGCTCCATGTACCAATAAATAACAGAGGCCACAAAAGCAGCTTAGCAGAAAAGGACCTGGAGGTGCTGGTGGACACATGAACATGCATGGTTGAACACAAGCCAGCAACATGCCCTTGCTGCAAAGGGGCATGATATCCTCAGCTGCAGTAGACAAAGTATTGCCAGCAGGTTAAGGAAGATGATCTTTCCCCTTTATTCAGTACTGGTGAGGCCACATCTGCAGTGCTGTGTCCAGTTCTGGGTTTCTCACTGCAAAAGAGACATGGACATACTTGAGAGAGTCCAGTGAAGGTCCACAAGGATGATTAAGAGTCTGGAACATCTTTACTATGAGGAAAGGCTGAGTGAGCTAGGACTGTTTAGCCCAGCATGGAGATAGCTCAGGGATGTCTTATCTATGTGTATGAATACCTGAAGGGAGGGTGGAGAGAGGCTACAGCCAGACTCGTTTCAGCAGACTGGAAGCAATGAGCACAAATTGAAACACAGGAGATTCCCTCTGAACATCAGGAAACACTTTGATGCTGTGACGGTGGCTGACCAATGGAACAGGTTACCCAGGAAGGTTGTGAAGTTTCCATCCTCACAGATACTAAAAAAAAATCTAGACACAGTCCTGAGCAACTGTCTGCAGGTGACCTTACTTGGGCAGGAAAGTTGGACCAGACGACCTCCAGAGGTCCCTCCCAACCTCATCCAGCCAGCAATTCCGTGATTCCACATGTTTTTGTTGTTAACATGCACACAGCAGTTATTCAGCAATAGAGTTAGGGTCCAGACAGCTGTACAGGACAGACAAATCAAGCATAGCTGGCACAAAGAAAAAGCAGTGAGGCTTAGAAAAAGCACACGCAGGAGTTGCTCAGGTCCTATGTTGATGAAGGGCTACCAGCATCAAACACAGCAATTAAGTACCTACAAGTCAGAAATGGGTCATTATTTTCAATGAACAATTTAATTCATTAAACACAGCATATCCCTTTCTGTTGCTGAATGCTCTGAGATCAGATGGTGATGCTTTTAAACATGATTGCTGTTTACAATTGTACAGAAAGCCAGTTACTCCTGCACTCCACATTTCTCATTATTTTTCCCATGTGAGAATCACTTACCGGGCAGGGTTATTTTTTCCCAGCTGTATATTTTGAGGAAGAGGATTTGTACAGTGCCAAAGGCCAGCAACTGTGAGCTAAGGATCTGTTCTAGATCTAAGGCACAATAAGAGCTGCAAAAACAGTTATAAAAACATACTCAAAGTAACAACTCCTGTGCTTTTAAAAGGGCTTTTCTGCAACAGGAAAACCTCCCTCACCTGAGATGTACTTTCTGGGGTTGTGTTCACAGCAGAAGGTGAGGCAACCCAGGAGCTAGGGAGGGAGTTAACAGAGATGGCTTAGAGATTTGGATGAAGAGCTGGTGTCATGCTTGGTGACCTTGAGCTGAAGGATGGATTTCATGAGAAGAACCAAAGAGAGGGCCAAGGACTTGATGGGAACACAGAGGCAAGCATGGACTACAGAGATAGGTAAGTAAAACATTTGTATTAAGAGATCTAATGCGTACTGGAGAATCATAATTCATGAACTCATGACTGGAAATCAGCAACAGAACTCTCAAGACAAAGAAGGAGAAAGATGTGATCTTGCTGACTTCCAGAGGCACTTGAGAGGCAGAAAGGAAACTGGGCTAGGGAAGTGTCCTGAAAGCAAGAAAAACATTTCAAGAATGACAAGGGCCATGGTTTGCGGTTGATCAGGATCTCTCAGTGCTAGGTATGACAAGGGCTGTCAGAGCTGAGGCAATTCTTGTGCTTTTAAGGTTTTCTTCAGAGTCCCAGACCCACCTCCCAATCCTATTCCTATCACCTAATGCATAGAGAAGCCCTGTAAAAGCAACCCAAGTGCACTCTAAACAAAATAGGAAGGCTTTGACATTCATTTTATGGTTTTTAGTTTTATTTTTTTACCCCCTTGTTTTCAAAGCAAAGTAGAGACTCAGACTGAGTAACTCACAAATGAAAACTTGACCAGGAACTGAATTCAAAAATCTTATTAATCAATGGGGATCGTGTGGATTTCTTCAGCTTCTTTGACTTAGGTCTTCAGAGAGCACATACTTGTACTTATAAATCAGAGTGAAGGTTTCAAGTACAAAATGCCTCTGCCCTCAGCATGTCACCTGTGTCAGGGACAACCAGGCTGGTGACAGAGATCAGACCTTATAAACTCCAGTCCTTTTAAGGCATTATATTTTGCAAATTATATCAGATATCCTAGAAGACTGTATGCAGGACTTTGACTCAGGAGGTCGTTTTCATGAATTTATCTTTTACATTAAGTCGATTAACCATCCATTAAGAACTGCAGTTACATGCAAGTTGAAAGCACATAGGAAATGCTCTGGCTAAAACAGTCTTCGAAAGAGCACAGGGAGAGCTGAGCTTTTCAGTGATGCACGCAGGCACTGAAGAGTGTTATCATTTTTTTATGAGTAGTATTAAACATTGCACTTCTAATTTGGGAGAGTAACAGGACAGGATAACCCTGTCTGTGTCCTTGGCATGGTAGAAGCTAGTTCAACCCTCCATATCAAGAGAAGCAAACAAGCTCAACCACAACAAGACAATTGTCAGTTTAGAGGTTTTGCAAGGTCTAGTCCATAGACAAGACCAAAAGGACAAAAAGAGTGAGAAGTTGCACACTGGGGACATCAAGGACTACACTAGATAAAATGATTTTTAATTATAATTTTGTAATATCCACTTTACAAAACAGATCCATCCAAGCACATTAATGTTCCAGTAATGAAGACAAAGCAAAGGCACTTGATCTGTTTCCTCCTCTTCTCACTGCTGCCCGTCCCATCCCTACCAGGGATGGAAGTCTGCAGGAGCAGAGGCAGCCATCAGTTTCGTGGCAGTCTGTCACTTTCTGCTAATCTTGCAAGGCTGAAAATAATTTTAAATCCATTCCTGTCTTTTTCCATTTGCATAACTGTCTAGAAAGAAAACTCTAAAAAGGCAGAGCCTGATTTAGTGTGAATGAACATGTCATAAAACATTTCAAACCCCGCAGCACTTGTGTAAATCTTCCATGATTTAAAAGTTGCCAAGTTACCACTATCATGAGTACTTTGATGTACGGGGCTTCATTCTCAGCATACACGCAAAATACAATTTCAAGTTAGGCTTCCCTTCTCAGGAGCTAAGTTTCCTTCTGAAAGCAAAGATGTTATACACTGAAATGATTTATCTTTTGTGCCAAATAGATTTTAGGAAGTCTAAACATCTGCTGGTAGTCTTGGTGAAGAATAAAGATGTTCAAAACATTTTCCTGTTTGGGGGGGAATTAAGGTTAAAAAAAAAAAATCTTTTGGTGTATTTATATCATCTTAAAAATGTGTCTACACTTCCTTCTCCTGAGAACCCACATGGGACCCTGGGCTGCTCTAAGCCATGTGGGCTGCCTTCCCAAAGAATGTGGTTCTGCTGGCCATCAGGAGAAGGACCCAAATCTCTCCTCAAAAACAGGTGTCAAAAAAAATAAAATAAAATAAAATCCAACAACAAACTAGCATGCAACATCTGCAAATCCCACCTTGGCTTCCCCAAGGTCAAGACCCTGACAGTGTGCTGCACAGCACACGGGTGAGCCATTCTGCAAGCAAACCTGGAAGTATCTATATCATCTGAAGATGCCCCTGAATCAACCTATGGATCCTAACACTGAGCTACACACCCTCTGAAGCAAACCGCACTGACATCTATTACATGCTTGAGTACTGGCACAGAGTGCTATGAATAGGGCAAAACTCATCTTTTTGCCTCTAACAGAGGTACCACCCATGCTGAACATCACCCACAAGATCCCCAGTGAACAAGGGGATCTGCTTTGCACAACCCCTACAAACAAACCCATCTCTGCCCTTGAAAGCTTCTAAATCCGTGTTAACAGAGGTGCACCCTGCAGATATGGAAGCTAGGAGCAGCCTATTGGTTGAAACAAGAGCCTAAATCTTCTTCCCCATAAATACAATCACTCGGTATACTTTATTTTCTTTTGTTTTCTGCTCTGTAGAACACTTTTTTTCATTTTTTTCAAAGTATGAGTCATTTTCTCCAAAGTTCCTTACATTCAGATACATGCAGAATTTATTTATCAGAACTATCCTTTTCCCTCAAACTGGCAGAACACCTCTGGCAGAAAAGCTGAGAGACCTCAGAATCTGATGTTCTAGTGAGATTTTTCCATAGCAAGAAATACTCTGCTCCTGAACAAAAGATGTTCACAGTTTCCTAAGTTTCTCTAAGCACTTGCAGCATGAGTGATAATAAACATTTTTGCTTTGTATGCCAGCACAGTAATATCAGGAAAGTTGCTATAGTCCCCTCTAAGAGAAAAACATAAACTGCCAGCACAGTTTGTCTCCACTAGCTTCTGAACATTGTCACCACAGGTCCACCAAACCCCATGAGCAGTTTCTAACCTAAGCAGTATTACAGCTTCCAAATGCTCACTTCTTGCCCAACACGCATCAAGAGATGCAGAATATCTGCTTTATACCCCTAAAGATTCATTGGACTGATGAATTTTTCAGAAAGAAGCAGTATCTTGGATTTAATCAACTGGATACAGCTGAAAATACAATGAGCACACTGAAGGCACAAGGGCTTCTTTTCAAATGTGACATACAAGCTTAAAATTAAAACCTCAAGCTAAGCACAAATGAGGAACAGTTCCTCCAGGTTTAAGTTAATTATATTAACCAATTAGACAATGTGAGAGGAAAACGTACCTGTAGAGCACAGAAATGGTGATTAGCCTTTTTGTGATACAGAAAGGCAAGAAATTAGCATAGGTGACGGAAACACACAGTGTGGGAAACACACAGTGGGGAAAAATGAAGTACGTCTTGAAGCCAATATCTTGCTTGGATTTAGGGCTCTTTATATTCAGAAACATAATTTTTTTCCTCTCTACCTGCTGTTAGAAGGTTTTATAGGTCTCCTTTGAAGAATGAGTTGCAGCTCCTAGTGTCTGTCTTTCTCTTGTAGGTACTCAGACTGGATTGGGGTCATCAGGAGGTTTAGTTCAAGTTTTATCGTAATGTATTCCAGTACTGTACCGAAGGGAGGCTCTAAATGCTGACTTTCTAAACCTGCTCTTAGACAAGCACATCATGGGAGTAATAAGAACCCAGCTGACCATACCATGGCATAGAAAGATGGACCAGAGGACTCCATACCCCTTCAAGCACTTCCCATTTGCAGTTTTAAGTACCCAGCTGAGAATAGCCATGAGTTTGTTTACTACTTGAATGTATGCTTCAAATCAGTGCGGTTTAAATATAAACTATAATGCATTTGTTCCACCAGTCGCCATCCTAACAAAGTTCTGCAAAATTCTCCAGATATTTCTCTTATAATAAGTTTATTGACTTTATGCCAGAAGTGACAGTGAAAACAGAGAGCAGGGTCTGTTTAAGTGAGAGATTTCACACCAGAGATGCTAAAAATAAAACCCAGAATATGAAACTGAAATGTTTTTATCAAAAGAGTACGCTTGTTAGAAGTATTTTTGAAAGAGGATCTTCTTCACAGCCTTCATCACTTCTACTTCCCAGGAGAGCAATTGCAGCATGGACTGGGCTGTTGTTCAGCCCTACAAGGAACCATTCCTCAAAGCAGAGTACTCCATGAAATGTGGTTAGCAGCAACAGTTGCTGCATTTATTCTCATAGTACCCTCTCCCTAAATAGGCTATTTAACCCCAGAAAGCAGGCTCCTAATCCCAGGCTCCTTAACCCCAGAAAGCAGGACACCTTTATAACCAAGTCATCTTTTGGTTTTGGACAGTATTTCATTATTCCCTTTTAAAATCCAAGGACTGTAATGCAGCAATACAGGCAACTATTTCAGCACATATAGTCAGGACTTGATTTCTCCCAGTATCCCCCATCAAGAGCTACCTTAAAGACATGCTTTCCAAGAGCATCACAGCAAGCAAAGTGTGTGTTCACTCTCATTTGCATTTCCTGCTGTCCCATACAATTGGAGTTTAACAAACTGGGGATCTGCTAGGCTCTTACAAAGCCAGCCCCAGGCATGTGCCACCTTTGTCCTCAATATATGTGTATTTTTATGCGCACAAATAGTCCTGTTTGTTAGTGCTCTCTGTATGCTCACCTGATCCCACCACACAAATACGGTCCAGGCTAAGCCCAACCTGTCTGCAGGTAAGTGCTATGCTATAGACCATGCTTCTGCCTCCTCTGTGGCCAGCTTCTTGCGATGAGCTGGAAAACATTGGGGTTTCAACACTGGGATCAACAGCACAAGCTCAATATTTCCTCCTCCTTTCCAAACGAGTGCACCACCATTAATGCAATGCCCAAAAATTCTTAAGTGGACAAAACGGAATTTCTTGATGCTGAGAGGAAACCCTGATGTGACCCTGAATGCACTACCCAGTACTATCAGATTCCCAAGACAAGAACAACCTGGGTTCTAGGTAAGCCCACACAAGTCAATATGATGCTATTACGTGCCTCATTAATAATGATGTAGTTATAAACAGAATTTGACAAAGGTTTGAATTATCTTCTGTGATTAGGAACTGCAAAGAAAAAAAGAAAAAAAAAAAAACAACCATTTTTTCCAGGCAAAGGGCAATAACCAACGCCCGTACTTTCAGAATAGGCCTTTTTTCTTGTTATATTACATTACTACGGCTACATGCTGAGACATGTCACATTATATTAAGAACAACAAATCCAGCAATCTGTTTCCAGATCAGACATCAATAAAAACAACCATAACAATCAGCACTCTGGGTACCTGCGAGAAAATTGATAATTTAATACCTCCAAAAGCTCTTTCCATTACACAGACACTGGTAAAAGCAAAAACAAACCACATCTCCGAATGTACACAATTCTGAAAGCCTTTCACAATACATGGGACAAGATGGGTGCCAGCAACTGTCCCTGCAAAAGGCATGACAATCTGTAAAAAAGCTGGAAGGGTGCTGTTGCATCCTTCCAAGTCCTTTCTGAGGGTGGCAGCAGGGAGTTTTTCATTGAACTACCTTACAAACCTGGGCACAGCTTCCACCCCCACCACTGTTTGGACCCTGATGGCCTCAGAAGTACAAAATGGGCTCATGGAAGATGTGCCCCATCGTGCCCTGTAAGGGGAACTAGAACAGGCCAGTTGAACCAGGTCTACAGTGATAAAGGCAACTAGATAACTAGCCCAGATTCCTAAATTATATTGCCCATGTCCAAATTCAAGTGAGGATGACGTCTGTTTATCTTCTCAGTCTATCTCCTAACTCAGAAGTATTTTCTCACTGCCTTTTGGCCCTTCTGCTGCTCGCCTGGAGATGTCTGTGATGGAGCTACCTGAATGACAGTTCTCCTCAAAAAAACAGCTAGAGAATCTATCCAGTATCTCAGAGAAGAGATTCAGAGCAGCCCTCCAGAGAAGGACTGGGGGCGTTGGTTGATGAGAAAATGAACATGAGGCGGCTTCAGTGCTCGCAGCCCAGAAAGCCAACCATATCCTGGGCTGCATCAAAAGGAGCGTGACCAGCAGGTCGAAGGAGATGATCCTGCCCCTCTACTCTGCTCTTGTGCGACCTCACCTGGAGTATTGTGTGCAGTTCTGGTGTCCTCAACATAAAAAGGACATGGAACTGTTGGAACAAGTCCAGAGGAGGGCCACAAGGATGATCAGGGGACTGAAGCACCTCCTGTATGAAGAGAGGCTGAGAAAGTTGGGGCTGTTCAGCGTGGAGAAGAGAAGGCTGCGTGGAGACCTCATAGCAGCCTTCTAGTATCTGAAGGGGGCTTATAGGGATGCTGGGGAGGGACTCTTCATTAGGGACTGTAGTGATAGGACAAGGGGTAACGGGTTAAAACTTAAACAGGAGAAGTTTAGATTGGATATAAGGAAGAAATTCTTTCCTGTTAGGGTGGTGAGGCACTGGAATGGGCTGCAAAGGGAAGTTGTGAATGCTCCATCCCTGGCAGTGTTCAAGACCAGGTTGGACGAAGCCTTGGGTGGCATAGTTTAGTGTGAGGTGTCCCTGCCCATGGCAGTGGGGTTGGAACTAGATGATCTAAAGGTGCTTTCCAACCCTAACTATTCTATGGTAGTGTTACAGACCAACACTGGCATAATGCAATATAGGATTAGTGCCCTGAAGTTTAAAAAAAAAAAGAAGAAGAAAAAAAATATCCCCCCAAAACCCCTTCCACCTTTCAGACTCAGAGCCATGCTGGAGAACGATGCTGAGGGAAATCTCCCATTCATTGCCACCTACCTGAAAGGCACATGATTACAGAGACAGAGGATGTCCATTTGATTTGCTATAGTGTGAGGTATGACCTACAACCTGCCTCAAATAGGTTCAGCTCTTCAGAAAGCAGATGAATGTGGAGCAAGGATGCTGCTGGTAGTTGAGCTCTATTCCCAGCTGCCCTTCCCATCCTAAAATTTAACCTTTCTTCTTTCAGTGCCACATGACTCAAAACACTGGGCTTTTCCACACTGTCAGCATGCTCCAGGAGGTTCCTTCACAAGTCTCTGATATGTGGCAGCAATAAAGTTCAATATCTAACCGTAAAAGTGTTTCAGCAAAGCAGGACTAACCATACCCCTATCCTCTTATTCTCTTTTCATTACATCTTGATAGGAGAGCTGAAGCCTGGACCATGGATAAGCAGTTAACCCTAATAAGATGTGGGCTGATTTACCTCCAGAAACCTCAGTTCCAATACCTCTAGAAAAACAACATTTCTCCTCCAGACTTTCAGGCTGGATGCTAACAAACTCAGCCTTTTCAATGAGCTGCCCAGAGAAAATACCAGTGAAGACACATAAGCAACACAGAGTACACACCAAGGTAAGCAAAAGCCAACTTGTTTCAGCTTGGACCAGGTAGCTGTAGTCAGGAAGGGCTGCTTTACCACCACTCCACTGGCTAATGGCTCACCAAGTCCTGTTTTAGCAAGTAATTCAAGGCCACATTTGTGCTACTAGCCCTAACTTCAGACACAGGTTTAATTTGTTTAACATTAAGTTTTGGGCTTCAGAGACCTCTATGATGAATTTCATTAAACAGAAAAATTCTATAATGTAGTATTTATAATTAACTGTGCATAAAAGTGGTAATTATCATTATGCTCATAATTCCACTTTATGTCATTATCATAATAATTGATCAAAATCTTTTACCCCACAAGCATTTTAAAAGGTACATTGTAAGAGAGAAACCCTCTTAAGGTCGCACCAAACCCAGCTTTTGCAAGCAATCCCCAGCAGAAGTCTTTTGAACAGCCATTGCAACTTTCACAGAATGGCTTAGGTTGGAATGAACTTTAAAGCTCATCCAGTTCCATCCCCTCTGCCAAGGGCAGGGACATCTTCTACTGGACCAGGTTGCTCAAAGACCCATTCAACCTGGCCTTGAACACTGCCAGGGATGGGGCAGCCACAGCTTCTCTGGGCAACCTGTGCCAGTGCCTCACCACCCTCACCTCCCCTCTGTTAGTTTAAAGCCATTCCACCTTTGTAATAACTCTCCATGCCCTGTCAAAATCCATCTCCAGCTTTCCTGTCAGCCCCTGTTGGTACTGGAAGCTGCTGTAAGGTCTCCCCATAGCCTTCTTTTCTCTAGGCTGAACAAGCCCAGCTCTCTCTGCCTGTCTTTACTGAAAAAGGAAGGGGTGGGGGGAAAGCAAAAAGATGAAAGTCCATTTGTAGATGGAAAAGTGCAGTCAAGGAATAAACTCTAGCTTCATTTCTGAAATGGCCAGCTGCCCTACTTTTCTGCTTTCTGTACATGGCTTCTGAGCACAGACTGTATCAAAAGAACCCATTGCCTGTTTTTGAAGATAATGGACATTAGACTGGGAAGATAAAACAGATTACATAGGCAGCTGAATAATTATCTCCCAACCTTTATGTCTGCTTCACATCACAGCCAGGGATTGGAAAGTGCTTTGAAAAGGTGTCAAAGTATTTCTGACCCAAACTGCCAGCAGCTCTAGCTCTGGAATAGAGGGATTAGATGACTGTCTGTTGCAGACAAAACCTAAATCTCCTAATTTCAGCTCTCTTCTCCAAGCCACATGAAGGGTAATAAACTGCTCTGCTGCCTGTGTTTTGGTCCTGGATCTCCTCAGCAATATTCCTTGACAAGTTTTGATTACATCACGTATTTTTTGTGTCCTTCCTTATATCTGCTGGCATTTTTGCTGTTGCTCTCTATGCCTTTACTTGGAAATACATACTGTTCCCCAGCATCCTTCCCATGGCTGCTGTGGCATGGGTCAATTGTTCCCTGATTTCCACCAGAGCTCTGATCATAGAGATCAGGACACCATACTCACTGGTTTAAGTAATCCACAACAAACAAAATCCAAAAGATGGGAATTCATTTGGATGACCAGAAATATGAAATAAGCCATTTTCGAGCCCTAACAGCCACAGCATTTTAGGAGCACATAGCATTTTAATTTTGTATTTTCCAGCCAATGTGATTGTCAGTTCAGTAAATCCCTTGTTACAGATATAGCAAAACATGTTTTACAAAGTGCATGATTACCAGCAAAAGCTAAAAATCCTCCCCAAAAGACATTAGTGACATCTTAAAACAAGCTTGGCCGAACATGCCAGGAAGGTGTTACTCTCATGAGCCATGGAAACTGGGGCAAAAAAACCCAGAAAGTGTCACACAGCAGGACTTCTTTTATCTCACCACGTCTTCCTTACTTTGCTTTGCTTTTCTTCCCCCTTCAGGTGTCACTTTTTCCTCTGATGAGGGTTTTGTATCTCCATCCATCCCAACAGCCAGCTGTGTCAGCCTTGCACTTTCTTCCCCATCTCCCTGGATCTTTCCACCCTTACTCTTCTCTAAGAACTCTTTAAGGATCACCCTAATGCATCTTCAGAGGACAACATGAAAGGGCTACTCTCCATCGCTTCCGTCACACTACCAGCCCCGCTGCAAACCGTGTTCACAGCTCCCTCTTCTGCTGGCTTCTGGCAAGCTCTCGGACCACTGTACAATGCTGTTGCTCTTCCCAAAGTACTGCTGCCACACCAAAGAGCAATAAAATCTGGGGGATTAACTTCCTTGCTATCTCTAACACAGGACAGAGATGTGGCATGGCTTCAGCAGCCAGAATCCTTGTGCAGAACTCATTGGTAAAACCAACCAAAAAGGCATAGCTCAGAAAAGGCTTCTTCACCTCCACCATTAGTCATGCTTGTCAACCTCCCTCACCATCAACTAATGCCAAGACACAGGGTGCATTTATAACGCTTCTTGGCACTGAGCATGGCTGCCTTCTTGGGAAGGGAACAAGTCTGCTTTCCAGCCCTAATGTGATCGATGAAGCCACTCTACAGGCTCCAGCTATGCATGAATAGTACCAATTTATATTTTACCTTTGGTTCAGCTTGGACAGGGAAATATTAACTGCATCGACAGGACAGAGGGACTCAGACACACACCACTGCCCATGCTCAGCACGACAAGGTACAACCAGTGCTTTTGTGATGTGCTGTTCAGGAGTGAGTGAGTTCAGTCCTGGGTATTAAATCAAAAGGGGAGACTGAATTTCAGCAAAGGTACAGAATATCACAAGCCCTCACCAAGTACAGATGTAACAGTTTTTATATCAACCTTCTCCTGTACTTCTCAATGTTTCTCTCATCTAATCTGGCTTAACCGCTACCCACCACCACCACTGCCCTGTGTGCCTCTCAAGGCACTGCAAGAGGCAGTGGATTAGCCAGCAGATCTTGCAACCTCCAGCACACTCTGATATTTCCCTTAATTAAAGTATCTTCAAATGCATGGGTACTGCAGCTGAAAGCCAATGCATGTATCTGTCCTCAGATGTTCTTACCCCTACAAAGCAGTAACCTGACTTGTATGGCAGTTTTCTCAGCAAAGAACTAAGTAGGCAACTGGCTATAAAGCAACAGATATCTGCTCATTCTTTAGATTCAGCCGCCGTTCTGACATGTAAGTTGTCAAAGTCCAAGATCCATGCTTTGGTTTTCTCAGGCTTGCCTTCAAGACATGTTGTTCCCCTATCTTCTCCAGTAGTTAAACTGCACCTCAGTGTGAAGGGGGATCTTCAATGGGTTGGGACTGGCTGCTCATGGGACCAGGCTGGGAGTTTCTCACACATCCCTGGGTTCATTTCCATCAGGATAGTACCTAACCCTTGGCATCACAGATCAAAAATGATCAGATCAATTTTAAAAGTGTCTCTATAGAGTTTTACTGTCAGCACCTAGCTGGAAATTATCAGCAAGGGTCCCTCCTGAGGCTATGCCTGGAACAGCACCACTAGGTTGTTCATCCTTGCTCCCGCAGCTCAGGAACAGCTTCAGACAGAGGTAACTCTGCATTCAGGCTTTGGCTGAGGCTTCCAATTATTCTCAGTTAAAAGTTGGGTGATGCAGGTGCACAAGAGATCACAGGAATACCTGACTGCTGACAGCAGTCCACTGGTCCAACACATTTGGCAGCTGTGCTCATACAGCCTTCAAATGTTTGGATGAATAAGGAACCAAGTGGACAGCCAGAGCTGCCCCCTGAATCGTCAGGGCAGTAACACCTTTTCTTCCATGCAGGGCAGACCCAAACACTTATGCACAGAGTTCTATTACTATGTCCAGCTCCCAGAACAGTTCTTTTAAAATACCCAAGACCTTGTTATCCCTATGAAACTGCCTGAAACAAACATCTGTGGTGGGTTGCATGAAACAAGGTATTAATCACTCACCAGGAATAACCAGAATATCTGTCAAGTGGTTTGCAAAGGAGTATGGCTTGCCAGGATGATCACTTGGTAACGGTAGCATATGTTGTAGCCGTGCTCTGCAAGTGCATCTGGCTATTGCAATCCTCCAGGAGCTTTCAGGTTTCAAGAACTACACTGCAAATTGATCCCAGCCACCATTCAGGAGTATTCAGCAATTTGTTAATATTTGATGTGGCAAAACTCCCTGTTCTGCATGTTCACTGCAAGTTCTGGTGTGACATAGTTAAAAAATTACTGAAAGCAGCGCTGAGGAGAAAGACTTGGGGGTGATAGCTGATGAGAAGCTCAACATGATCCAGCAGTGTGCTCTTGCAGCCCAGAAAGCCAGCCATTTCCTGGGCTTCAGCAGCAGCAGCCTGATCAGCAGGTCAAGGGAGATGATTCTCCCCCTCTACTTTGCTTTTGTGAGACCTCACTCGCAGTACTGCATCCAGCTCTAGGACCCCCAACATAAGAATGATGTAGACCTGTGGGAGGAAGTCCAGAGCAGATGCTCAGAGGGCTGGAGCACCTCTCTTATGGAGGCAGACTGAGAGAGCTGGGTTTGTTCAGCCTGAAGAAGGCTATAGAGAGACCTTAGGACAGCTTCCAGCACCTAAAGGGACCAACAAGCAAGCCAGAGAGGGGGCTTTTGATAAGGGCATGGAGGAATATTACAAAGGTGGAATGGCTTTAAACTAACAGAGGGGAGATTTAGATCAGATATTAGGCAGTTCTTCCCTGTGAGAGTGGTGAGGCACTGGCACAGGTTGCCCAGAGAAGCTGTGGCTGCCCCATCCTTGGCAGTGTTCAAAGCCAAGTTGGATGGGGCTTGAAGCAACCTGGTCTACTGGAAGGTGTCCCTGCCCATGGCAGGGGGTTGGAACTGGATGATCTTTAAAGTTTCTTCCAACTCAACTCTTCTATGATTTTATGAAAGATAGTTAATATATAAATATAGAAAGCCAGAGCAGTTTAACAGGGCTGAAGAACAATACAGTACCATGCTGAAGGCAGGAGGTTTAGTCCAGTAAATGAATTCTCTGCTTTCATAACTGTAAAGAAGTCCAAAATGCAGATCTTCGTAATCCTTGTATAGCCACTACAGAACCAAAAAGGAGCAAAGACTTTCTATTGATATGAATTTTCACCCATAAGAATTTGCTGTGGGTGTGTCCAGGACTACCATGACTTTGGCAGAACTGAGAAGTTCAGCACATTCCTGAGCAGCTCACAAATGGAGAGGAAGCTCTTCTCCCTCTCTTTCTTGAGCTAATTACTGCTGTTTTGTAGCCCAGAGCTCAGAACTGGATCTTTCACAGGGATTTCATCAAAATGGCATCATTTTCCAAGAAAACTAGAATTTGGTTCTTCCTCATCACTGCTTAAGCACTATGCACAGGGTATTTCAGGGTCTGGATTTTGGAGCTGCTGAACCCTTTTTGCTTTGCTTAATTAACATGGAAACCTTACACTGAGGGTCTAGCCTAGTTATTTGGGCAGGGGGAGACCCTCACTGTAGCTTGTATACCAGTAAATGTCAAAAGAATTAACACTGGGTAAGGCTAAACAGCTGCTTTCAGTAGGTAGATCAATGCCTCATTCAAGGCATTGAAACCCTTGGGATGATGACGGTGATAAAGAGGTGCATCTTCAGCACGTCAGGTCCCTGCCCACAGAGGACATACCTGTCCTCTATCTATGCAGGGTGCACAGATTTTCATCGGGGGTGAAAAGGCACTCAGATGACCCGGAGCAGCTCTGCTAGATAAATGCTAACCCAAGTCAGACTCCTGGCAGGGCTCAGGCTGCCTCATTTGACAGGTCCAATTTCTGTTAATGTCTCACAACTATAGTTCTAATGGGTATGTAACGATCTAGAGCCTTAAACTCCTCCACCAATGCAAAGCTAATTTCAGAAGTGAAAAAACAGAGCAAGATGCTTAACACAGATGGAAGATGCCCCAAAAGCTCAGTGGGGTACCAGATGGGTGGGAGGGGACAGATGCTGAATACAGAGACTAATGCAAATAGTGTCTTCAGTGGGCTTTGATCAGGTGTTTGTAGGAGACACATGCTACTATTCTGTGTAGCATATATTCTCAACATCATCATCATGGGTACATCGAATCCCTCTGACAGTAATCCAACATGACAACTGTGCCAAAGCCAGCAATTCCTCATGCCTGCGTGGTCCCCAGAAGAGCCACTGCCAGCAAGAATGGGAAATTAGCAGTCAGGGGACTGCCACAACTGTGTTTGGAACATTACGAGTTGCAACCTTTAAGTCTTGGAAAAAAGTTTGTCCTTCAAAATCAGAAAGATGCTCATTTTCAGCAGTCTGCTCCAAAGAAGCAGCAACATGCTCACATGCTGCAGAAGAAAGTGTGATGAAAGCCAAAGCACAAGGCTTCCCTGCCTGGGAAGCCTCATGTCCAGCAAAGAACTTGTAGCCCTGACTGCACAGAGCCTGAAGGAGACTGGAAAGCTGGAGTTTGCATTGTTAGATATCCTCTAGGCCTCCTTATTCTAAAAAAAAGAAATGTCTTCTACCTTTTCTTTGTAAAGCTACCCTCAAAGTGTGAATTGAAATACAACAATTTACAGAACAAAACAGAGAGGCGGGCAGGTTCCGAAATAACTCCTCTGCCCTCCTTACCCTTGCAGGCACAAGACAAGTGGAAGAAAACATGCATGTAGGGTTTTTTTTTTCACTTTGCTAACTCAACCAAAGTATAGCGGAGGGGCCACAATGGAGCTGTAAAGCTGATTGTACAGTTTGACTCCAGGATGTAGGCACCCTACTCCATAGGAAAGTACAACCATTTCCTATCAAGAGACCCCTTGTACGCAACTTACACCAGACTCACTCCATCCATCTTTAACTTTGTACCAGGGCTTTTTAGACATTTGGGATACAGTTACACGATCTGGGGAAAAAATCCCTCCTTGTTCCCCAAAAGGCTACGAATACTTATTATAACCTCCCTGAAACAAGCATCACCAGCTCCCCACTTGGCCAGTGTGGAGACTGATATGCCTTATTGCTGAAGCTGTTGGTGATAAATGAGGCCCAGCTTCAGACTCAGCAGGTAGTAGGCATCCTTGGAAAAGGCGAAGGTCTGTCCTACTCTCTGCCCTGATGCAACAGAATAAAGGATAACATCTGAAATAGGCCAGCATGCTCTGTAGTCTGCCCATGGAGATGTGAAACAAGTCATATTTTAGATCCTGCAGCTGAAGATACCATAAAAATCTCTTCTAAGTGACTGCAGATAAATTACAGTTCTGAAACCATAAACTTTAGTACATGTGAGTAAATACGCTACTTGACTCATTCCACAGGCTACTTTCATGAGTAAAGTCAAGTCCAAAATTGAATTCTTGAAAGACTAAAGATTTATGTACTCTTTTTTTTCCCCTCTCTTAGTCTTACCGACTGTAAAAGCAAGTGACAATTTTAGTGTAGTGCAGTATTTGAAACCTGGATGAGCAATAAAAGCCACCAAAGCACCAATACAGACATTTCAGTCTGAAAGCCATACTGGACTACAGCTACAGATTCTCTGAGAGTCTGTATTTCCTGACAAGCTCAAAAGAATCCTCATAAACCTGTCTCTTTGGGATGCTGTAACGGCGCCCAGGCATGAACGCCTTGCTTTATATCAAGTGCCATCTAACATGTCTACACTCATCACTGCTGCTGCAGATCAGCACTCAGCTTTTCAAGCCATAGAGAAGCTGGCAAAACTCACAGTCAAATCTTGATCCCATTAGAGGTTGATTAGTTCCTTTGGTTTTGCTTTTGGTTTGTAGGCTGCAAGAAATTCCCTACTTGGGGCAGGTACTGATGCCAGATGCTGCCACTCCCATGGAATATGTGTGAGCAGATGCCTGCAATTTGGTAATCGCTTTGAGTCTGATTGTTTGAAAGGAATTTATTTATATCCCATAGTCAATGTATTTCCTGAAGTGAGCAGAGTCTTGATCGTTGGATAACAGCATTGTCTCTGCTGGCAACTCAGATCAAACACAGACACTTTGAGAAGTGCTTGAACTTTAAGAAACCTCTGAATGATATTTTAGCAGTATCATTAACCAACAGTACACTGCCTTCTGCTTTGTGTGCAGGAGAGAGCTGGCCACTAGAGACAATTAGAAGACCGCAGCAACTTGAGTGTATGCGTCTCAGATCAAAAGAGAGATACTGAGATGCCACAAAGGCTCACCTCTGTCTCATTTTAACTATAAACCACCACAGATGTGTCTGTTGCTTTTCATTATAAAACAGACAGTCTCAACAACCTCAAAACACCATTAAGAGGAAAAAAAAAAAATATATATATATATATTTAAAGTATAGAGTGATTCTGGCATAAAAACAAATGGGACAAGATTGACTGTGAATATAGCTAGGCTGGAAATCAAAAGCAAGTTTCTAACCATTAAAGCAATGAACAGCCTTTCCGTGAAGAGGAGTAGAGTTTTAATTTACAGAACTATATATTTTCCTGAAAACAATTATGTGACACAGTCTTCTTGGCAGAGATACTGTAGTCAGTGACCCAGAGGGGAAGGATATTCCCATGCGTTCTGAATCCCTCCATGGGCGAACACCAGGTTCACAATAACCTTAGGACAGACAATTGTGCTAAGGCTGCCATCAGCTCTACACACAGCATATAAGCAGATACACAGTGTAAATATAGTATACTGTGTATATCTAACCAGAAACAGCATCTGATTTTCCTCTTCACATTTCCACTGCCTGAAAGAGGTTACATGTCAGTGACACCTATTTTTTCCCTTCTACATACCCATGGGAGCCCTGGCTGCCTAGCCCACGTGTGCTTTTATAAACTATAATCCTCTACAGGCAAGGGAGTCACCAACTAACATCCAAAGGCTCCAGGAGCATCTCTGCTTCCTGAGGGTTTTGAGAGGCAAAGGCTTGCAAGTGCTGAATTTAATTAGTCAGTGGGAAGTGCAGAAATCCTAGGGCAGGTATTGTTAACTTCGGATGCACAAGTAGTCTAAGTTAATAAGGTTGTGTAGTATGTAAGTAGCCTATGAAAGGGAATCCTCATTTCAGAATTTACTGATGCGGTATCATCAGTTTTTCTCTTCCAAAAGTTTTTAAGATGAGCTAAAAAAGTTACTTAACACTTTCTAAAATCACAAAGACTGTGCAGAAGGGCCCAGCAGGCATCTACTTGAAATTAATTACGCTTCTACAGTATTCTGAGTTCTCACCAAAGGGAGCAAAAACACAGACTGCAAAACTCAAAATCATAGGAAAACATCACCCACAACTTAATTCACAGTAGTATTTGGTCAGGCCACATTCCACACATGGCAAATCACTCCATGCTTCCTGAGTGTCCTTGAAGGAAGGGCTACATAAAACAAGATCAAGCTAGTCAGGATCTTCCATATAACCTGGAACCACACAAAATGGTGGGAAAAGGCTATTTCATTTCCCTGTGGACTACCATTATCATGGTATTTATATAGCATGATCACCAGCTATTTCTCCAAAAAGGAAATGTATTTTAAAGAATGTATTACTTGAAGTATGCAACTAAAAGCTTCCTGGCTCTTTTGCTTTCTACAAATGCTCCAGATATTCTTGCAGATTAGGGTAAAGGAAGTACTAATGAAGTGACAGATCTGAGAGCCCAAGACCCCTGGGTCATGGGCTCATACCCACAATATGCAGGCTGGAGGAACAGTAAGCTATGGGCCTTTTCCTCCTGAACAGCAGTAAAAAAAACTAGACTTTCTTCACTTTCCCTCCCAAGAAAAGAGACACCAGAGTCACTTCTCTCTGCAGAGATTGCCTTAGCTGGCAATATTATGGCTTTTACATATTATTATCCACTGTAGAGGCACAGCGCAGTGAATATGCCTGAAAACTGACTTGTCTAGACAGTCTGGTCTGAGCGACAACGATTCCAAAGGGAAAGGACATAAACACTCTCATCCTAGAAGAAACCATTACTGCAGATATAAACCCATTCCATATAAATTGGTTCCAATTCTAAACCAGCTTGTGCTCCAAACTGTAAAGCTCTTCTGGCTGAGTAATATCCCTATTCCGAAAACACTGAAACAAAGCACGCTGAACAAAACACTTTGGCAGCTCTGCTGCAGAAAAGCTGTTCTTCACTGTTCCCTGGTTGGACCCCCCTCTCTGTGGAGAGGTTTTGTACATTAACCTGGGCTGCAGAAAGTGTTCTCAGCACACAAACTCACAATCACAATGCTGCAAGTGGCATATTCCAGCTGCTAAGAGCAAGTCCACTGCGCAAGATGATGCATTAAATACAAGGGTTTCAGATCAGTGCTGTGCAGATCAGTGCTGTGCAGATCAGCGCTGTGCATCCAATGCCATCCAAGGGTATCCTCAGCATTAGCAAGTCCTGTCCCCATGTGTCCCCAAACTTTTCCTCCAGAATCTGCAGTCAAAAAGTCAAAAGTATTCTGAACTACTGAATATTTATTGCTCATAAATGATTGGAAAAATCTGACTGCATTCTACTTTTCAATGTGCAAATCTGGTACATTGGTAGACTCCATTTTACTAGTGTGCTGTTTGTATTTTAATGAACCAAATCTCAGGCATCAGCTTCTAGGAATGCATATGAAGCCATTTTGTATCTGGATTTTATATGGAGACACTGAAGCCGGCCAGCCACAGTAAAGCAAATTGTTGTTCACACTGTTTGACCTCTAGCGGAGGTAAGATGGACATGTGACACCATTGGGAAGAGTGTCCTGTCCTTGGCCACTTGTTGCTTCATAGGACTGAGGCCACACAGTTTCAGGACACCACCTCACACCCTTCAGGTGCCGGTTAATGATCATGTCAGAGAAGCCTTTCCCTATACACCAGAACTGCCCTATGATCTCCCACCTAATAGCACCAGATTCAGTTTTCTCTACCAGTATTTCCTATCTCTAGCTCTTACCTACTGCTCAGTGAAAACCCATGCTGGCTCCTTTTCCTTCTCTTACAATTATTTTTTTTTTTTTTGTCCAAGGATAATAGTCTCTACTGGATAGAAAGCTGAACTGCAAGTCATGTCTTGGATTTCTCTCCAGATTAAACTACTCACCTTGGGAAAGTCTGACTCTCCCACCATTTTGTCTGTGTGGACTATCTGTTACCATACAAAAATTTGGGTACTCATCCTAAGCAACACTCCAGAGCTCCTTTATTAATGGGGAGAGGAAAGGAATTCCATAAGATAACTCACTTTCTGCTAAGAGTTGCTCTCCCTTTTTTTTTTTAATTTTTTTTTTTTTTGTACCCACTGGTTATAAAAGGAAGTTAACGGTTGATTTGCACTAAAACCTAATCTAAAGGTGGGTGACGTGAGTAACATCCACATTTTTGTGTTACCTATCCTAATAGGATTTCCTATTTCAGTTGAAATCACTGGCTGCTACAGGAGCACAATAACAAATGCAAAGTTCTGGGTACTTAGCTTCACCTTTCTGCAACCTGTGGAAGCTGCTCTTACACAGCAAGGTCTGCTCCCTGCCTCCACATCACTTATTCAGCAATTTCACTAAATATACTGCTCAGTATATGTACTACTGAGGTGCACATGTGGTAGGGCTCTTTAGTATTGAAACTATTTTAATACCCATATTTCTGTTTCCTTTCTCCCACACCATGGAAAATCCTCACCATTAAACGTTCTGAGCCCTTTTCAATACAAAATCTCAACTTTTTAAATATGATGCTTGGGTACCTACTTCCTCAGGCAGCACAGAGCCTTTGATACAGAATCTAACTTGCACTAAAGACAGAAAAGGGAGAGGGAAGGAAAGCTTTGAAATTACTTTAAAGACATTGATGTTTAGAAGTGTGATGGAAGGGGGCAGCAGCACACGTTAATATTGGCACTAGGAAGCAGTAAAGGCATCACAAGAAGGGGGCCAGGTAGGAGAGGAGAACATCAGAGCAGCCACGATATAGCAGTATAGGGGGAATGCAGTCAAAAAGAGAGAAGGCACTGTGGTAGATATGACAGGAGGAGACTAGATCTGGATCATCCAGCAGGTAACATGGGAAAGCAAGAAAGAACATTTGAGGTAAAACATATGATCAAATAAGGAAGGCAAGGAATGATTAAGAGGCAATGTTGGGGCAAGCTCAATACACCCTTTTGTGGCATTTCCAGGCAAGTCTTGAGATGTGCTATAGGAGGAGACAGTTCACTAAAGCAAGAAAACAAGTGTTTGGCACAAGAACTTAGTGACATGAAGGGATAAGATGTTCCTCCCAGCACAGGATTAGAAAGAAAACAGCGGTCAAAGGGCATTTTGTGGATGTGTATATACATATATGCAGACATATAGGTGTCTGAGAAAATTTAAATATGGGTGACATGGTTTGGTAGGAGGTGTCTCTGCCCATGGCAGGGGGATTGGAACTAGATGATCTTAAGGTCCTTTCCAACCCTAATTATTCTATGATTCTATGATTCTATAAACAATATATAGCATAACAATTTTTAATATAATATTTTAATATTTAAACTCCTGAAGCCAGCAGATCTGGGGAAATTTTGCAGTCAAGTCAGCAAGGTCAGGATTTTTTTCACCTGGATAATACACTAGATTTTTGGAGATGCCCTGGAGAAGGGAACAGAGAGCTAACCTACCTCAGAATGGCTATCAACATTTAAGGGATGAAAATAAAACCAAACCAAAAACCAAACCAAAAAAATCCTTCTCAGATTAAGATTTCATCCTTCACCACTTGTCTGGTGTTAGCGTGAAAAGTTTCTGCTTTTTTTCTGTGCAGGGACAGGGCCCAGGTGGGCACTGCTCTAAGGCTTCCAGAGTAACACAAAAATACCATGCAGGCCTATTTAGTGAACTGATACACTTAAAGAGAACTTCATTTGTCATCATTGACTAAAAATGAAATCTTCAGAAGCCACAGAACCTAATAGGCAATATTTAGAAATTGAGGCTGAAAATTAAGGTTGCCTTGTAGAAGTTATTTCTGCATAGCTCTATCATATTTCTTCATGAAATTTAATGTCACCTATAAGGGCATTCAGTGACTAGATTGTGTTATTGTGTACAGCCCATTATCTAAAGTACAACACACATAATAGCTCCATACAGAATATGAGTATTTAACAGTAGTCAATGAATAAAACTGTCAGCTCACTGTACCTTACCAACACAGGTGTCTTTGCAGAATAATGGGACATCACAAGGTACAAAAACATTGAGCTTCATTACCTGAAAGGAGAACGCTTTGAATTTGGCAAGCAATAAGCAAGAAGTATGATGGTATAAATAATCCTGCTTAATAGTACCATCATAAAACACATCACGCTAATGAGCACCACTGTCATTCCTGCCTGAGCAATGCTGTGCGCTGGGGGTGAGCTCCCAGGTTCGAGCAAGGGCAGTGGTGGGGGAGATGTGCTTTGTGTACAGTGCATCTGCCCTTGGTATCATCATGCTTTTAGCCATCATGCTCTTTTGAACCTTTATTACTTGCCCTTGGTCAATACCACATAGCTTCTCTGTTCTTTCCCCTGTTATGTCATGCAACCTGGTCCTTTTCTGACTCATTATTGCTGGTGGAGAGTCTCTACATCTCCCATTTCACATATAGATGCATATATACACATAAACTCCACCTAGCCCCTTTCACACCTTGGATTATGTGCAGTTATGTCTTCACCAGCCTTCCCTGTAAAGATGTGGTGTTTAAAAATCCCAAGCAATACAAAGCACAGAACAGGGAGGATAACCCATCACAAACCTGAGGCAGAGCCTCAGAGAAAAACTTTCCAGCAGTAGCACAAAGTATGTCTTTCTCCTTTCTCAGATGTTATGACTGTTTGTCCTGTCCTGCTCGGCAGGCGTGGGGGAAGGTGATCTTTTACAATACTCTGTGGTTCACTGGAGAAACCACATGCTCCCCAGAGGTTGAAATGAAACAACAATTAGTTTTATTGTAAACTTGCCTAAACTGTGTCAGGAGGAACAAAATTCTTGGCAAGTTCTTATTCTTATAAAAGATCCAAAGTAGAGGGAGAAAAGGGGAAAGGAAAGAAAGGAGAGAAAACAGATAAATAGGATCAGCACCCCATGGATCCAGCAACTTCTTGGTCCATGAGTTGAAATCCATTTAGTCAGTGAGCCCGCTGAGGTCCTGGGTGAAGGAGCGCCAACCACACGGCTGGAGAGCAGTTGCCTCTTTATAGAGTCAGGTTCTCTTGGAATCTTCCCACAGGTGGAGACTCATTTGCATGCTAGCATATGCATGGTGAGCTAATCTAGAGTGTTCCAGATGGTAGCAGGGGTATCTCGTAAGCCCCCAGACCCAGTTGACTTTGTGCCTTGGCACAGACACAATGTCTGTATCGCTGTCTCTGGCCACTTCATTGCCTGGGCAGCTGATCTCTGCAGCCTCAGGGCAGGCAACACAGGACAACCATCCTCCAAATCTGTGGAGAATGATCTTCTCTGCCCCCCTAATGTGTGCTCAAGTGACAACGTTGCTCACCGCAAACAGCCTCCCTCAGTTCCTCCTATCTTTTGAGTTGGTTTGAGGCAAAAAGATCTCTTGACCACCAGACTGTTCAATACACAAACTCCTAGGATTGCCCTCTGCTTACAAAACTAGGAGAATCTTTCATGAGAAGGAAAGCATTACAGTCCCATATCTCCACGTGGTTGAAGTTGTGCGGGATGCGCAGCCCTGTCTACAAGAGGGAACTCTCACTCCCTCAACGTTTTTCTCAAACGCACTAGAGCTCCTATCTATAGGTAAGACATCTTGACAGAATAAAAGTGGTGACAAAGAAATTCACAGCACTAGCTCTACAGATAAATTTGGATGTTTCATGAATAAGAAAAAAAAAGTTCAAAAGACACATTCATAGCAAGATATAAACATTTATTTCCTTCCATGTTTCCAGCAAATAAAATGAATATTTAAGTTCAGGTGGAAGCCAGCTTTTTTCCTTCAAGCTGAGGAGCAACTTCCTTTCAATATCTAACTGTGCTTACCATCGTGATTGGTTTGTTTTATCCCCACCTCATGACATTTGCCAAGGGTTCCCTTCAACAATTCATGTAGGCTGCTGTTTGCAGTGCTTCCTTTTAACAAAGAATGGAAGAAGCCTCTTAAACATCATTTTCATTCTTCTGCAGTGGCAGATATATTCAAATTGGCTACTGCATTAATCTACAGTCTGAAATAAGAGGTCAAGTACATTTTCCCTCTCTTGTGCCATCTATGAAACAAACAGCAAGCTGCTCATGTATCTAGCAATTTCCTTCAAAATTACATCTCCCTCCATTTCAATGAACAATCAAAAATTTCTCAGTAGGTCCGTGCTACCAACCATTTTTCTATCAGATCACACTCATCCTGGCAAACAAAGAAACTGAACGATCATTTTTTGCTATTGTATTCTAATATATAAATAAGTCTGCCTAAGAATATATAAATTTAAAGCATACTTTAAAAAATATGAATTGGTACCTTCTTTTTGAGCACCTGATGTTTCAGCCCACATACCCACAAACAAGACTCAAATGTGAATCTGTTGTGCTTCCAAAAGGAAGATGGAGACAAACTGAGGTATTTATGGAAAGCTTATGAAAATTTCACACAGGTTCCCTTTTTCCCCCATCTTCTCAGATGGCATAGATCGACATCTTTCTTGAGAGAAAAAACCTAGCTGAAAAGCTAAACTGGGAGTGCCTTCCCTCTTTTGTTTTAAGTCATGTGGTTTATTCATGAGGGAGGGAAGGAATTTCAATCCATAAGCATGTAATTGTTTTGCTTGCACATACTCTTATTTTGCAATTTCTAGATCTTTCAACCATTCTTACTCTGTTTTACCAGGGATTTGCATTCAAAGTGGGAAAAAAAGTTCTCACAGCACTGAATAATTTAATTTAATCAGATCATGATTTCTCTATGCTCATTGATTCTTCGAAATTAAATTATTTACTCACTTTCTAACTAAAAGTAGGAAAATTGTTTCTGGAGAACAGAAGATCTGACAAAGGATACAGTTGGAAACTGTTTAAGAATTGAACTTGAATTTACTAAAACACATCGGTGAGTTTACTAAACACTATCTGATGAAAAAGAGCAATAGAAAAAGGGGAAGGATTCAAAGGCTGAATGGTTTTTGCTGCCAAAACACTGCAGGTAAGGATTTGTCCTGTGTTCACTTGCTAACTTTCATATTCTTGATCTTTCCACAATATTCTTTAATCTGCCCAAAACAAAGCACTTTTTAATCTGCTATATGGAATGATTATGTGAAATCAGTGCTTTCCCCCAACACCCACCCAAGTCGTTTAAAGGGAAAAAAAAAAAAAAGATCATCTAAATTAGCTTGGTCCTAAAACTGATCTTAACGTATTCCATTTTTTTGATATTATAAACTATACATGAGCAGCAAGCTTTGATCCCTGTGCTCACAAGCATGTATTACAGTCAGCTGTGCTGCATACGTACACAAGACATTGCTTGTAATCACATACCTTATTTCAAGCCAGCTCTATTCAGAAAGTTAACAAGTGCTTAAGGTTGTGAAATACTAACTCACTCCTCTAAACAAGATAACAAGGTTTCATTGAGGGACAAAGTCAATAAAGCAAAAGCAACAGCTCTGGGCGCATGACTGCAGCCAGAGGCGCGAGTGATTAGCATTTGTTACAGGTTTATATATTTTCACTATTACATCAGTTACGTGCCTATTCGTAATTCCCGCATATAGGCAGGGAATATTATAACTAACTCCCGGAACTTATTATCATAAGTCCCCTCCTCTTGGCGTCTGCGCACTGCTCTCCGGTGATTGTGGGCAGGGGTCTTGAGGATGAAGTAAGCAGTCTTCCTCTTGTGAGTAGGGGTCTTCAAGATGAAGTAAGCAGTGTTCCTCACAGTGTACTTTTCACCTTTGCCCCAGCAACCACACAACTAGCTGAAACCAGCTATATCTGTAATTCTTCGGATAACTAGCAAAGATTTAAAACAGTGTGACCTTCCTACAAAATTTATTGCAGGATAGGCAGACAAGGAGTATCTCAAGCTAGCAGATGTTTGGGAAGCTCTGTCTCTAAACTAACTGATAAGTAGAAGGATGGTGTGAAATAACTCATTCATGTTTAGTGGGGCCCCTAAATCCTGTTATCTCACCAGACTTACAACACAAACATTGCTCTTTAAAACTAAAGATACTTTAGAAGACTAGTGTGAAACAATTAACTCATGTGTAGTGCAGCCATTACATGCCACAGACTTACAACATAAGTATTGTTCTCTTTCTACAACCTAAGTTAAGCTAAAAAGTACTTTATGTTTTTCAAGCACTAGCTTTTCTTATATCAAGCCCCCCCTCCCTCTTTTACCTTTACAAATTCTTTTGCTATGTGACTCTGTTTTACTCAAAAGTTCTGGCCCCTTTTAACTTGTTCTCTAATCTTGTGTCTTTAGCGAGCTTTGTTTCTGTTATTGTAAACTGGTACAGTTATATCCACATAATCACACCTATGATTTGTGAAAGCCATTACATTTATGTGTTTATCACAAGATCATGATCTTGGGGGAAAAACAAAAACAAAAAACAAACAAACAAAACAAAAACACCAAAAAAAAACCACAACCTCATAAGCAAACACACCCTACATTATTTCTAAAGCAGATACTAGATACAAGTATCTTCATTAGGCAGTCCTAGATCCAAATCCTAAGCACAGGAAGCAAAAAGAGCAAACCCAAGGGAAGCAAAATGAGCACAGAAGGTGTAAAATAAAAATGTGAGTACGTCATCCATGAAAATGCCCACTGAAGTGAAGAAGATGCTACAGAGAAAAAGCAGAAGTCTTAGGCAACTCTTAACACAAGGCCAGATATTTCTGTCCCGCTAATTTGACAGACTCTGAGCCCCTGGGAAACTTCAGGCTGAACTCTCTATTAGCATTTTCTTGTTCTAACTTGTTTATAACCAAAAGCAATGCATGATTGGTGTGTGTAATTAGGCACGGTCACAGCAAGATAGTCCCATAGATACATCAATATTGAGGACATGTATATGAAGTGATTAAAAACAGCCACTGTAATACCTCCACCTTAGGCTGCATGTAACCAATTACGGTTTTTTGTAAATATCACTCTCAAGATGATTTTTTCCCCTTTTTTTGTTTTTCATTTTGCTTTGCATTTGCCAAGCTGTGAGTGATAAAAATGTAATGGTAGCTGCTCATTAATCCTAAAGAATGGGACAGACATCATAGAGTCTGGCATCACTTAAAGCACTAATTAAGGGAATACACCATGTGCTTTTCTCTCTGGCACCTTCCTGAATAATTTCAGCTATATTCTCCTAACCCACCCAGTGCTGATGTTGAACTTTTCACAGCCACTGGGCCAGACACTCTGTCAATGCAAGCTGATGCAGCAGCCATGAAGCTCTGCCAGCGTGCACCAGCAGAGGATGTGGCCTTTTTCTTTTCTTCTAACTGCTATCAAAAAGTTGTCACTCATTCACTGAGGCAGAGGTTATTTTTTTATAACTCCAGAGAAAGGAAATTTAATGATTCACCACAATAAGCATTCCAGCTGGTAAAAGTTCACATTGCATATTTATGCCTAGAAGGGTGACAGCAAAGAAACCTTAATGTGTGCTTTTCTTATCCTCATTACACCAGACACAGTCATAAGTAAACAGTGGCATTTAAAATTTAAGAGTTTTACCAGAAATTATGGTGTCCATTAATGAGGTTAACTTCTATTTCACTACATCATTACATCCCAGTTTTATCTATATACATGGAAAGAACATTAAGTGCTATCAGTCAAGTATGTAGACTTAAACATCTTCAAAGCTATGGTAAAGCTGTTTTTTTCCACTAGTATTTCTATTAATTTCTCAATTACAGCCAGTCTATACTGCCTGACCTGTATGTGTCCCAGTAAAACTGCCACATGAATTCCAGGATTTAAAAGCTCTTCCATTTTGACTGTGGCATTTGATATACAATTGTTCTTTATCATTTATAGCAAACCTTCTCCAGGGAGAGACAAAACAATGCCCTTTTAGATACAGCCGTTTTCATGCCACCTCTACTCACATTTGAAAGCTTTGATCCCATTACCGTGAGTGCAGCTCCTCTCAATATTAGACCCCATAAATATTTTGTAGCTGAAATCTGAATGCAGCAAATGTTCCTTATAGCAGAGAATGCCTGATAAACAGCCCATGCTCAGACTGGTTTTAAATGATTGCCATATAGAGATACTTAGGCTGTCTCATTAGCCATTCACATGCTATTATATTCCCAAATTATGGTGGCATCAAGTTTGCGGCAAAAGCTGAATCTCACAAAGATGATGATTGTGTCATAAAAGTGATCAATGAAAATTAGTATTAGACCATGAGAACTGCATCTCACAATGGCTCAAGTGTTTTAAATTTGGTTTGGTTAACAGGCTATAAATACATAATAAAAGTGCATTTCCAATTGGACCCTTATCACTGAGACTTAAAATCTTTGTGACTTTTATTTGACATTGAGCCTGATAAGAAGTAGGATAATCACTAAAGTGGATTTGGTACTTTCCGGCACTTTATTTGAAGTCACTACCAATGACACAAGGAAAACTAGACTTACACAGTTTGCTGTTGCTGCCTTCTTGCACATCTGTGTTGATCTGTTTAATCCCAATTCACAGCTCAGACACAATTTTCTTATCCATCAAGTTCATAATGATTATGGCATACAATATGACAACCATTATTTTAATCTATGCTTCAAGAATTTCACAAGTAAGCACATGCTTGGGAAAAAAAATTGCAAGATTTGCCTCCATTAATGCATACATTTTGTGAATTGCCTCTCAAATAAAATCTTAAGAATTTTTTCCTGTCAGAAAGCTGCTTGCCACTACTTGAAGCATGATGCTTTAGAAGCTGTAAAATTACGTACACTCCTACAAGGAACATTTACATTTTCATGTTGTCTTTACCAGGAAATCTTGGATTTAACAATTGAAGGTCAGAAATATTGTTATGTGAATATCTAGCGTAAAGTTAATAAACACAATAATTTCCCAAGTCATGTTCGGGGGACTTTGATTCAAGTATCATATAAGTTTTACCATGCAGCAAAGGCCTCTAAGCATAAAAGCAAAATTGTTCCTGAGCCCTATATTCAACTCACAATATCTGTTTCTCCTACCCCCTACCTTTCATCATGTTTGTGTTTCCTAATGAGCTTGTTAAAATAGCAGTATCTAGTGCATGTATCATTCCCAACATAATGGATTCCTATTTTGACAGGACTCATGCAATCTAGGTAATGGATGCATTTCATAATCATCCTCGTCACAATTAGGTAAAACTGTATTCCAGGAGGCTTTCACTTAGCAGGTGCAGTACACTCTGGGAAAGCATTTCAGAAGCAATCACAGCAGCTCTTGCAGTACATATCCATTTGTCAACTTGAATTCTTGAAATTAAAAGACATCATTTTCAGGACAAGATGCTGAATCTGAACTCCTGTGTTATTCTTTTCTGTCAATAGGATTCCTGTCATCAAAGCATTCAAGCAAATCAACACAACAATTAATTTCAGTGACATAGGTCACAGACTTGGGGTTATGCATGCTCCCGGGACACTTCATGGCACAAATAGCCTAGAAATATCTAACTAAAAAACTGAACCATAAGCTGAGCACTAGTTTTTCCATGGATACTAAATTATTACTAGGTATATCAAAAAAAAAAAAAAAAGAAAGAAAAAAAAAAAGAAAGAAAAATATGTAAAATTATTTTGATCCCCTTGATATTTCCTTGTCAAAAATCCACTTTTCAGGACTCTGTCCCTATCAAAAAGAGAGCACTTTTTTTCCGTACATGTTAAACATTGCTATTACATCCATAAAGTGTCTACTAACAGTAAACTGCAAGATAATGCACCTGGAGTAGTAATAGTGACTGTAGCCTCCAGATGTCCAGAAAGGACACTGGGTAGTTTGATGATATGAGAATATCTTGATTGATCCACTGCATTTTCCAACATCAAATAATATTGACATTTCTTGTGTCATAAGACCGCCGGTGCAGTTCTTTGCTCTTCTGATTTGTTATGGTGGGATCATTCTTCTGAACTGTAGGCTACTGACACATTGCATTGACTACTGAAATTCCCTACAGACAGCCCAAAAAAAGTCTTCTTTGAGAAAGAGAGCCAAGTTCTGCCTTAATTTACAACAGCACCATCATCGTACTGAGGTACCAAAAGGAGTGCAGGGAAAAGCACAATTGAGCCCTTGAGTAATGTTACCTTCAATTGCTCCAAGGTCATTGGCTCCATCCCTTTTCTCTGCCCCATCCATCACTGCTAGTTTATAATGATTATCTGCAATTAAGTCTTTCATGACATTACATTGTAATATATGATACCACATGCTGAAAATTTTGAGCACCAAGCCTAAATTTTCTACTTAAATCTTGCAAATCTATCTGGAAAAAAAAAAAAAAAATTGAAACAAAACTCAAACCCAGAATTACAGGGTCTTAACTAGTCTTTTTTTTTTATTTCCTTGCTCATCACAAAGAAGCATGTCCCAAGAACTTTCATTTAACTTTGGATCTTATCTGGTTTGCATTCAACAATGCATGTGGGTTTTGGAGAATTCAGTTCACAAAGAAAACGCTTCAGAGTCCATTAATTGGAAATAACAAGAAACAGAGTCTGCAATAACTGTCTTTGACAGAAGCCTTGACCATGCACATCCTTTCTAAATCATATGTGACCTATGAGCCTCAGCCATTCTCCTTTCAAGACAACAACATAAATCTATTGCCTTAAATATTTTTGATATCATGCATTAGCTGAACTTATTTCACTGGATGTTACTGATCTCCTCTGGCATCTTTTTGGGGTGCAGGTTCATGACAGAGGTGGCCTTCTGACTACATCTAGATGGGATTGCCCCAGTGATCCTCAGCTTTTTGGCTGGGACTATTTGTGGCAGCTGTCACTGCAGAAATTGACCCAGTTCTAGAGGCTACAATGCAGAGGCAGAGGCTTAGATGCTCTATGACCCTTCCCACTGTGTTCAGAAAGAAAAAGGCAATTTTGTTGTCCTCAGGTTTATTGCCGGCACTTAGCAGTGAGGTGCAAACTACACATCACGTGTACCTTGTGCTTCATAGGTCAAGCAAGGTCCTTCTTTCAAATCTGTGTAGTAACTGACTTCATCTCCCATGAATAAGTTTCTTGGCTACCTACCAGAACAAGAAATTGTTTTATAATATCAGCCTTTGCATTTAAACAAGTTTAAACAGCTGAGGTGATGCTAGTCTTTGTCTTTCTCCCGCTTAGATTTGCAACAGGAGTATATACAAGTATATACAAGAAAGCATTAGTGAAGAAAACAGCATAGAAACATTAGTGTCTGTAGTAAGTGGATGATTTAAAGACATGCTGAGCAGTGACCTTCAAAGTACATCTCAAGATAAGGTGCAGTTTTCTTTCAAATCTACCACACAGGGCCGAGTCCAAGCGTCAGGCAACCACCATCAGCCAGCAAGGATCTGGCTATCCTTTAAGAGAAACTTTCAGGGATACACAGAGACCTGTATGGCAGTAAGTAGGGACAGGCAGACCCTGGCAGCATGAACTTGGCAACCCGATGTTTTGGGAACCTGAGAATGCTCCACTGAAGGGGTATATTTGGTTTTTGGTTGCTCTAAGTAAAAGATCCACTACAATAATCTTTCTATGTTTTTTTTGTCTGGGGCTGATAGAGCCTCAACTCTTTATCTGCTATCTTGCTTAGGAATTTGAATTACCCAGTGGCAGCTAACCTGCTCATTCCTTGTTTTGCTTTGGGCTCAATCACAGGTTACTCATATTAACTATTGATTTTCTCAGTTCTGTATCTTCAGATCTTTACCAGACCAGATCTACTAGAAGAAAGAGCTTGTACCAAAAGAGTTAAAAAGAAAAATAAATAAAAAACAACACACCCAAAACAAAAATGTTTTGCTGATGAAGTCTATGGAGAACACATTAGAAGAAGATTAGAAGACAAACAGTAAAAAGGGGGTTTGTAGAAAAAAGTTTTGATGTGTTTTCACTTTTTTTGTCTGATAAACTTTGACTGGTACAAAATACTATGACAGCTGTGATATTTATGGAATTTACACAATGTACAAGATACATCTCAATTTCATATGATTGATTGTTCTACATCTAACTTGGCTGCTCTTCCTCACTTTTGGAGTTCAGAGATAGACATATGCAAAGGGTGAGTCTTAACTTAGTCATCTGCCAGAAGACAAGATGAATCGCTCTTTGAAGGCAGATGCTTCACTCCATTGACTACACACGGGCCCAAAGTGAGTAGCCTATGCAGAGGTTTAAAAACTTACCTAAGCCAGGACTGGTGAATCCCACTGCATCACAGGATTTAGTCCTAGTCAGAGAAGTTGAATCAGAAGGTTCAGGGCTGAGGTAAGCATTCCCTTGTCAACATTTAGTGTAAACCTAATTAGGAGCATCTAAAATTAATCTATCTCGCTAAGGTACCAAGATACTCACAGCAAACACGCACATCCACATAACTGCATTTCACATGGCCTCCTTCCCTTACCACCAAAAACACACAAGGGACAAAATTTGCCATGCCTGTTATCCAGGACAGGCCTTGAGAGCCCTGGTTTTATCATTTCAAGCTACTTCTAGCAAGAAAAAGACCTGAAGTAATTATCCAATTTTAGGCAGTCTTATGCAGAAATGTCAGTTTTGACTTACTCACAAAATACCAAGTTTTCCTCCCACCCCTCAGAAATGCTTTTAAGGAAACATGAAGGCATTTCTTCCCATATGTATATGATCCTGCAGGACTTTAAGATTTACTCAGGTCCAGACTGAAGATGCCACTTGGATGTCTATGGTTGTACGGTTCAGAATTACCATCCTTATATTGCTAATTATATGTGTTTCATGATGTTCACATGGGATCACTGAGGTTAGGAGGGACATCATGGGATCACTGAGGTTAGGAGGCACATCTTGGGATCACCAACGTTGGAAGGGACATCTTGGGATCTCCTTGCCCTGCTGAACCAGGAGCAGGTAAAGCAGATTCCTAGAAGTCTGCATGCACTCTTTTTGGGGGGGGTCTGTACATGTCAGGTGCCCCTTCCCAACACTCCAAGTTGTTCCGGGGCCTGCCCAGAATAGAGCAGAGAGCTCAGTGTGAAGTCATACATAGATTCCCCCCCAGGGAGATGCAAAGGATGAGAAATGAGAAGAACCACGACTCTCAAACAAGGTTATTTACAACACGCAACACAAGACGAGGGCATGAACTCTCCAGAAATGTTGAAATATAGATCTGACTCAGGGCATTGTAGTGTCTCACTAACAGCACGCTCAATCAAAATCAAATAAGAAGGATTTCACACTGCTGCTGCTGCTGTTGCTTCTATTTTACGGTAGCATTACTACCTGGCCTGGAGCCTACAAGGGAAAAAAAAAGAAAAATCTCTGCAGCAAGCTCTCAGGTAGCAAAGAGTTAAGAAGATAATCTCCAAAAACTAAAAAACTTTCCTGAAACAGAAAACCAGTGGAGCTTGCAAGACCTGTAGCCAGACTCTTAAAGTGGAAAGTCAGATAGCAAAATAACCCAATGCAGGGCAAACACTCCCCTATTTCCAAAGGGCAACCCCATCACTTGGCTGGCTGCACTGATGCAGGATGGCCCCTGAAACCCCTCACTGTCCAGATGTGGCACACTTTACTCATCAAATACTAAGGGATGTCTTTGCCAGCTCTAGGGCAGCTGCTGGCAATGAATGTTGGATCCTGTGTGGTCCCAAGGAGTAACCCAAGGAAGAGATAAGAAACAGAGCTGAAACCAGAGGAAGATGAAAGCTTTGGTTGGGTAGCAGAAGCATCTTCCAAACCCAGACCTGCTGGCACACTGGCATTTTGGATTTTGTCAAAGTCACCTCTTCACACATACCCATGGATCCCCAGTAGTAATTTGTGTGCCAGGTGACACTTCCAATTGCTCTTGGGATTAATGTTAGTCTTTCTAGTACATGAAGCACGAAAACAAAAAACCTTCACCTCCAGCCCTCTGCATCAGAGAATTATATGAGAAAAGAAAGTTAGTCCTTATCTTCTGGGACTGCTGTATTACCAACAGGAATTTGTCTTTCAAAGTGCAGGAAACTGCACTTTTAATCCAAGATATTCTAAAAGGGTACAACAGCATTAGGATGAAGGTGCTGAGATGGTATGTGATGGTTAGCATGTCCTGTAAAATGCAGAGTAAGGAACTGAACTTTCCTAAAAGCTTTTCCAGCTGAAGGAAGAATTAGGCAAGGCACCCAGGAGTCCTGGCTGGCTTTGAACGTGTTGTCCGGAGAGAGAACAGAGAAATGTCGAGCACAATGTCCTACTGCTGGGCAACACAGACATCACCTTTCTGAGTCAGGGAAGGGCAGCAAGAAGTTTCTTTGACTTCATGGAGCTGTGCTGGACAGGGAAACCAGGCACACATGCACAGGTCTGTGGCTGGCAGGCAGGAGCTTGCTTGTGCACAGCCAGCTCAGAGCCAAGACCAAGGGGTTCAGGTCCCTCTGCCCCACACATGTTGTCACATGCCTCTTGCCCAGCCTGCCACAGTCTGTGACAAGTGAGAGATAATGCAAGCTATACACTTTGGAAGTATAGTCACTCCCTATTACACCAGGATGCAGTTAAAAATCAGGGAAAAAAAATAATACAGCAATACTTGTTTCAAAAAAATGATCCTCTACAGATCTCTTTTCTTGTCAACCACAGACTTTCCCATTCAGGAACAAAAACCTGATAAATCCAAAGCATCATTCTGCAGTGGTAACAAAAACAAAACTGTCTCATAAACAAGATTTGTCATGGAGGACCTTTGTGAGCCTTCTCCAAGCAAAATGAGTACCTGGTCATGGTCTGAGCTTCTGGACACTCAGAGTTAAAGATCATGAGACATATTCCCTGCCCTCCCTTCCCACCAGAACACCACAGAGAAACCTGTTTTAACATATTGAATTTAATACTTTACAGTACTGAAAACTTTCTACACCATCTGGCTGAAGGACTACTGAGCACATAAACACAAGATTAACAGGGTTTTCTTTGTTGTTTTCCAGGCCACAGGAGAAACAGCCTTTAAGCTAGTTATCCCACCTCATACACCCAGCTCAAGCAAACACAAGCAACATTTAAGGCCATGTTCAGCCAGTACAAGTCCCTAAATCGGCTTGCTAACAAGCAGACTTCAGAGCAGCTTTACTCCCACATTTGTCCTCACTTCACCACTATGTACACAGGAACCAACGATGCATCTGCCGCCTTCAGCTCACTGTAGGTAATCCAGGTTCTTTGCTTCATACAACATGCTTTTGCCAAACAGGGTTGGTTAGACTGTTAAGTAATATATTAACATAAGGGTGGCCTTTTGATCAGAGTTCACACAAATACATCATTAAAGCTCTAGTGATCAGCAGGCTACGTTTATGATGATGTATTAATGTAATACATCATCACAATGTAATGTATTAATGTAATACATCATCAGGATGGAATTGGAAATGATGAATTAGTGGGATATGCCATCAAAGCTCCATTGTCATAGGAGCCCATTAGTCTCCCGCAGGTCCTGGCAAGTCCAAAAGAATGACAAATAATGTTTTAAAATATTTTCTTAAAAAACATATAAAGGAGATGTGTGCCAGTGAGAGCAAATTGCACTTAGAGTCAATAATATGCCTGAGGATCCCACATGCCTTTTGCTCCCTGTTAAGCACCAGTATCTCTCAGCTCTATTCTAATATGAGGCTGATGAGAGATTGCAAAAATTTGATCTGCTTCTGTTAATACCCAACCTGGCCTTGCTGTTGGATCTGCTGAGCATGGACTTGATTGCAAACCTCAAAAGGCATTTTTGCTTTTCAACCACCACCTCTTCATAGAGCTCAGCTAATAATGAATCTTAGGGCTGGTTTAGCATATTTGAATATTTACTCATTTTTATTTCACTGATGAAGCCCTGTCTTCAAGTGCTGTGTGGCAGCAGTGCTGGACTGTTATCCTTTCATGCATCTACTGTGGTAAAGGGAAGGAAAGCAGAACCAGGAAGGAGAGCAGCACCATCCTGCAAGCTTCTTACAACTGCAGTGCCAGATGCTGACTGAGTCCAAAATCAGAAGTATGGAACAAAAGGTGGATGCCTGATGTTGTAACATATTTTTGGCCCAGATCTAAGTAGCAGGTATCAGAAAAATCTGTCTCGGCTAGGATGATGCACAAATCCTCCAGACTCCTGGGTTCCCCATAATTACGCAAGCTGTGGAGAGTTATTTGATGGGACCCAGCTCTCAATCAGGCTGTCCAGAGCCCCTCTGGAACAGCAAGAGTCGTCAAGCAGAGGAGACGTTAGCATCAGAACAGATTTTTAGTATCATAGTCGTTATTCAAGTCACGGTCCCACCAACCACGCTTTTGTAGCCAACTTGGAAATCGCCTGTCAGATCAGTCACACGATCAGGCAAACAGAAGCAATCACTCTCCAAGAGGCAGACTCATCTCCATGGGGCTGACATAGACCACCAAGAGACCAGGGAAGACCCCATAATCCACAGACTCCCACAGGATAAGGGGGAGAAAGGTGAAGGGGCGGGGAAGAAGTGAAGCTGGAAATCAAGCAACCTGCCCATTCCTGGGATGTTTTCACATGACCAGGAGCCATTGGAGTCCAAATACAGCTGATGGGCACAACCATCCATGGCCATATAATGTCAGTACCCCAAATGCTACCAAGATTTATATAAAAAGTCAGGGAAAATGTGAAAATGTAGGAAGTGCTCTGATAAAGGTATTTATGGAAAAAAAGATTTAAAAGGACAGGTACCAAAACTTCATGATAAGGCTGAGCATCCTCCCAAATCTTGTTCCAGATCTCCCAGCACTGAATGTGTCACAATCTGCACCACTGAGAGGTATCATAAAAAGAAAATAAATCCTTGCCCAAACCCTTACCAATTCTCTATTTGATGCTGCCCACCAGAGGTCAAGCGAGCTACAGAGATTTTCTTCACCCTTCATTTCAGTCTGATGCCAGTGTCCCATCATGCTTATGGGTGTAACATGAGCTATGGAGGCACTCAGTGTTCCAACTTAACCTACCAGCTCTCAAGCACTTCATTTAACTATTACTGAAGAGAAATTAGAGTGAAACCATTTTAATTTTAAAGACTCAGTTTACTCACATAACATTTCTGTCTTAAGCCCATACCAAGCTCAGCCTCATTAATTGCATATTTGGTCATTATTATTAGGGCTGATAATCATGATCACACATTAAATGAGTTGACAAAGAGTGTGTATCATATTATAAGCCTGCCAAGACTGAGCTTGTTTGCTAAATTTTAAGCCACCCTTGCATGTGAAACCGAAGTCATTTTCTAAGTTTTGATTTTCATAATAGGTTAACATTTAGGTTGCTCAATGACTTAATACACAGGCAGAGGAGAGGGAACATTGCCTGTGCCACCAAGCAGCTTTCCTAATGAATCTCTTATTGTCATGTAGAAAGTGCTGGCACTTGCGAGCACAACATTCATGGCTGTGTAATTAAGTTCCTTCTCCAATGGAACAAAGCAAAACACCCATTTTTACAGCTGAGTATGGCAATAATTAGTGATCATCACTGCAAGACTGCAGGCAAAATACTGTCTGATGCTCTAGCTGTATCTATGAAAAAAAGAGGAGACTTTCCACTGTACATTGCAATTAGGGTGCTGTGCATTCTTTAGGAATTAGGAAATCCTAAGGAACCACATAGAGACAATAATCCCCCCCCAGCAGAGCAACTCACCAGAGGGTGAGCATAAGGAGCCAATTAAATAGGCAGGGGACATTTGTTCTTCTAGTTCAAGTCAATAATTCCTCATCTTTGTTAATGGAAAGTACTTCAGTTTGAGATCCAGGAACGCAGCAGTCAGCACCATTGTCCTCTTACCAAGTCAGACTGAAATTAGATGCTTAATAGTGCACAGCCACAAGTGGAAGCAGACTACTATAATTTATTGCCTACTCTTCTTTCTCAGTATGCTTCTCCAATGGCAGCAGTGCAGCTCAGTCCTCCTCTTTCTAGCCATTACCAGTTCATTTCAGTATTGAAAGAACTGAAGTTGTTGATGGCATCATGTACTCAATGCCATCAACAGGGTACCGATGTACTCAGGGAAAGCTATGCCTAATTAACCTACCAACACATGATCTACTTTTTGTTTCTCTTCAGAGCTTGAAACCTAGACTTTGCTTCTTATAAAGCTATGCTACCTCCAGCTCTGTTGGGGTTTTACTACATACCTTCCAGGCAAACTTCATTGCAACACTGAAGTTACAAACCAGGGATATGCAAGAAAAACCTTTTCCACAAAGGTTTTTCAGGGATGAATTGATCCAAGAAGCAGGAAGTCCTGAAGCAGCTCTGGGAACAGCATGCTCAGCCAGAGCAGAGCAAGAGCCACTGTCACGTACCCAGGTGCTCAGCTCAGTCTGGCTGCACTGTTAGGTGGAAATACGTCTGGGTACAATGACATGCCCAGCTGTTGTTCAGCCAGTCCTGCCAGCCTCCGTCTTCAGGGAGCGATCTGACCCTCCGATGCACTGCTGAGCAGAAAAAATTCTGCTGAAGACTTCTAGTAGAAATGCTTTTTCTACAAAAACAGAATCAGACCAAAATTAATTGCACTTTGATTTACAAAAAAAAAAAGCAATGTAAAGCTATTACTTTCAAAAGAATCAGTGTCCCATGCTCTGATTTCTCATTTAAGTGGCATATATAAAATAAACATTTAATAAATAAATTTATTACATTTATTTTAATGATATTTATAAAATTATTTAATAAATAAATAAAATAAGACATTTGAAAAATTAATCAGTGACAAAAGACACACTGTCAACCAAGCGTTTTTCACTGACATATTGTTGCTTTTCTGTTTCTGTAAAGTCTTTTTAGTTTTTAATTTTAATTTCTATTGACAAAGCAGCCCAATTTCAAAATTCCCTCTCTCCTCCCAAAAACCTTTCATAAAGCTGCTCTCTGCACAGCTTCAGTCTGGGGCTAATAATCAAAAATTAACCCTCATGAATCAGCCATGTAAATCAGCTGTTCACTGGTGGAAACTCTTACAGCCACTGCTATGTCTTGGATTTGGCATGAAACACCCACACCGTAGCTACCTCAAATACAAATCCAGGTATTTGTTTAGTGATGATCCTTGCAGGCAAAATCAGAATATGAAAAGGTGAAGGAAGACAGCAGAATTATTTACAAACCCCAAAATAGTCACAAATCACCTAATTATCCCATCTTTCCTCGAAAATGTATTCAGAGCAATCGTGTTGAGGTGCAAGGAAGCTGAAGCCATTTGCTGAGCCTGAGAGCTAGCTACTCAGCTATTAAATATGCAACCTACAATAAAGAAATATAGTCAGCATACATCAAATCATAGCCAGATAAGGCATGCAACTGTTACAAACAAGTGTCTGATACAAGAAGTAGGGTCTACTTGAGAAAGTCGTGAGTGCCTTTATTTCACAGGGTTGAACAGCGTTGGTGAAGAGACCATGCTGTGAGCATAGGAGGATGTCAGGTATAGCAGAGCAGCCTTCTGCTGATGGTGATCTGCTGAATTACCAGACCTTTGATGTGGAAAAAAACCATAATATCTCCCATGAAATAATGATGCCTTTGTAAAGAAAGCATTCATTTGAGAAGCACAGCTGATAAAACACTAGGGGTTTGTGCAGCAAGGTTGTTACCATGCATGAAATAAAGACTTACACAAATACCCATCATGGAGCAAGTGGAGTGGAAGGAGACCAGTTACAGCTGATCTTGAAAGAGGATTTGAGTAAGCTGCTGACTGACTAGGAAATATATCCACGGCCAAGCAGTTTTATAATCTCATACCTGTAGCCTCAGATCTTATCCAGCCAAACAAGAAGCTAACCTCAAGTACAGTGAAAGCCACGTGATAAGGGTATTTCTGGAGCCATACCTGTCAGAGACAGGAATCAGTACAAGAGATGTCTGCTTCAAATATTAAACCAAGAAAAGCTATTTTCCCCCGCCTCTTTCCCAGATGCAATGACCCAGACTTGTATCTGCAACCAAGTTGTGCAGGAAACACCTCAAAAATGGGTTGAAATTAGGTGAAATCCTGCAGGCAGCTTTCAGCCCATCACCTGCACTGTTTTAGGGCAGTGGTGAGCAAGCTGTATTCTGCTCTTTGCTTCCTGATTTGCAAAGAAATGTTTTCCCTACAGACCTAACTGCAGAGAAACTCAGTTTGTGTAGGTTCCTATAACCTTCCCTCCAGCCTTTGCTACTACCATCTCTAATGCACATTACCCTCATTAACTAGTAACGTACCCAGTGTTATCCCAGCAGAACAATCCAGATCTATGAATCATCAATTCATCTCCACAATTCAGCATCACCCAGGACTAGCCACCATCCTCCCTGGATGGCCCAGAGAGTCTTACTAGAGGGGGACCTACTCTTTACTTGCTCCTTACTTAATAAGCAATGTTATTAATGGCTGTCTTTCTTTCTTGCTGTTCTATGTAATGCATTTTCCACTGAAACCGAGGACCTGAATTTCAGAATATTTTACAAGGATTTACCTTAGATCAGAGAACAAACCCTGGTATCTTTATTCTGGTAACAAAGAAATTTTGGGGGCTACTAATGATATTCAAACACTTTACCTAGGTCTTCCTAACTGTAAGTAGGAATAGAAAATCTGATCACAGAATCAGCCCAGGATATGATTGACTTTCTGGCTTGAAAGCACACATTTCCAGTTCATTCTGATTTTTCATCCATTGATACAAACGGTACTGTGCCAAAGTCCTTCTCCACCAGTTCAAGTGGGTCCATTTCTCAAGCCTGCCAAGGTCCCTCTGAATGGCATCCCTTCCCATATTGTCTAATTTCTCCCCTCCTAACAATAAGGGACAGATCATCCACCCTAGTGAGGAAGCACACCCACCAGCTAGCAACACTTAGGCAAAGCAGCCTGGCTAGGGAAATTTATACTGCAACTCAGGCAGAGCATACTACAACCACAACAGACTCCTACCATATAGGAAAGCCCTGACCCCAATTTATACTTTCCCAGTGGGCTGATTCAGAGCCATTATGCACCTGTGATTTAGGCACAAAAGACCTTTAGGGTGTTTTCCCTAGTAGCACCAAGTACATGTCTATATGGGCATATTAATATGGGTGCTATTGTATCCCCCTTTCTCATGATCATCTACAGATATCAAGAAACTGGAGTAACATCACTTCTGGGTTCTTTTTTTTTGGTCTTTGATCACAAGAATTTATTTATCCCCCCACTGTGTCCTTTTTTTTGTGTGGTGCACTAGGTAAAAGAATATGAATCAATAATCCAAAAAAGCATACCAGCTTCTAAAGCTAGCAGCCCACACTTTTAGTCTGCCCAGGATAAGGCACTTAACCGGTTTATTCCACAAGGTTCTTCACTATCATTTTCTCTCCTTACAGGCTACTCTTTTCTTACTGAAGTGCTAAACATGATTTTTGCACTCTGATGATGCACTTTTCCCTGCTTTCACATGCTTAATTCACTATTTTACCCAAAGAGAATATCAGAGGAGAGAAATAGTGAAGAACTATAAGCAGTCCAACCCAAAAAAGCATTACTGCTGGATTTATTGCTTCTCAAGCGAGAAAGCTGGTAATGATACTGAAAGCTCTCTGCACCTTATAGCCCCTTCACTCTTACAAGCCACGTCCTCATATATTATTCTGCTGGATTTATACTACACATTTCAGCATCCAAGCAACTCTGTTGTTTAAATGCATCAGGCATCAAAATACAGAAGTCATCATCAGTGGCAACTTGTATCACTCAGTCCCCATTCTTGACTTTCTTCTCTAACATCTAGAATCATAGAATCATAGAATAGTTAGGGTTGAAAAGGACCTTAAGATCATGCAGTTCCGACCCCCCTGCCATGGGCAGGGACACCTCACAAGAAACTGTGTCACCCAGGGCTTTGTCCAGCCTGGCCTTGAACACCACCAGGGATGGAGCATTCACAGCTTCCCTTTGCAGCTCATTCCAGTGCCTCACCACCCTAACAGGAAAGAATTTCTTCCTTATATCCAATTTAAGCTTCCCCTGCTTAAGTTTGAGCCCATTACCCCCTGTCCTGTCACTACAGTCCCTAATGAAGAGTCCCGCCCCAGCATCTCCATAGGCCCCCTTCAGATACTGGAAGGCTGCTATGAGGTCTCCACGCAGCCTTCTCTTCTCCAGGCTGAGCAGCCCCAACTTTCTCAGCCTATCTTCATACAGGAGTTGCTCCAGTCCCTTGATCATCCTCGTGGACCTTCTCTGCACTTGTTCCAACAGTTCCATGACCCTTTTATGTTGAGGACACCAGAACTGCACACAATACTCCAGGTGAGGTCTCACGAGAGCAGAGTAGTAGAGGGGCAGGATCACCTCCTTCGACCTGCTGGTCACGCTCATCTTGATGCAGCCCAGGATACGGTTGGCTTTCTGGGCTGCGAGCACAAACTGAAGCCGGCTCATGTTCATTTTCTCATCATCCAACACCCCCAAGTCCTTCTCCGCAGGGCTGCTCTGAATCTCTTCTCTGCCCAACCTGTAGCTGTGCCTGGGATTGCTCCAACCCAGGTGTAGGACCTTGCACTCAGCATGGTTAAACTTCATGAGGTTGGCATCAGCCCACCTCACAAGTGTGTCGAGGTCCCTCTGGATGGCATTCCTTCCCTCCAGCGTATCAGCCGAGCCACACAGCTTGGTGTCATCGGCAAACTTGCTGAGGGCGCACTCAATCCCACTGTCCATGTCAGCGACAAAGATGTTGAACAAGACCGGTCCCAACACCGATCCCTGAGGGACACCACTTGTTACTGGTCTCCAGCTGGACATTGAGCCATTGACCACAACTCTTCGTGTGTGGCCATGCAGCCAGGTCTTTATCCACCGAGTGGTCCACATATCAGATTGATGTCTCTCCAATTTAGAGACAAGGATGTCTTGCGGGACAGTGTCGAAAGCTTTGCACAAGTCCAGGTAGATGACATCAACTGCTTTACCCCTGTCCATCAGTTCTGTAGCCCCATCATAGAAGGCCACCAAATTTAATAACAAATAATGAAATATAGATATTGGTTCGATAGCAACTTCAATATCTCACAAGTTGCTTTCTTTAAATTTGTTAAACTACAAATCTTTCACAGATTACTGTTCTGTTTCTACTATTTTGTCATGTATAAGGTGGTTTTCCTGCCCTTTCAGTGGTGTGCTTAAGAATAATCTTTGATATTTTAGAAAAAATACAGACAGTGTCATAGAATCATAGAATTATAGAATAGTTTGGGTGAAAGGGACCTTTAAAGACCACTTAGTCCAACCCCGCTGCAATAAGCAGGAACATCCTCAACTAGATCAGGTTGCTCAGAACGCCATCCAACCTGACCTTGAATGTTTCCTGGGACAGGGTATCTACACATCTCTAGATGACCTGTGCTAGTGTGTCACGACCCTCATTGTAAAAAAATTTCTTCCTTTTATCTAGTCTAAATCTACCCTCTGTTAGTTTAAAACCATTACCCTTTGTCCTGTCACTGTAGGCACTACTAAGAAGTCCTTTCTGATGATTCTTATAAGCCCCCCTGAAGTACTGAAAGGCCGCAATAAGGTCTCCCCAAAGCCTTCTCTTCTCCAGGCTGAACAACGCCAGCTCTTTCAGCCTGTCTCCATAGGAGACGTGCTCCAGCCCTCTGAGCATCTTCGTGGGCTCCGCTAGACCAACACAAAACAGTTCCACATCCTTCTTATGTTGAGGGCCCCAGAGCTGGATGCAGTGCTTCAGGTGGGGTCTCACAAGAGCAGAGTAAAAGGGAAGATTCCCATTCTGGGCTGTGAGCACACACTGCTGGATTATGTCCATCTTTTCACCCATCAGTACTCAGGACAACACCCAAGTCCTCCTCAGGGCTGCTCTCGATCTCTTTATCTCCAGATTGTATTGATACTTAACAACTGCAGGAAGATGTGCAACTAACCTCAGTATAGAAAGCTAGAGCTGGGTCTAATTAAAACAGAAAAGAAATTGCATTTTTTTATTATAATCTAGCTTTTGCTTTTTTGTTCCTTAGCCTTGAGAAGAATACCAACTGCAACAATCCAGAATATTTCTCCTTCAAACTAGACTGATGCTCAAGCAGGGTTAAAAAAATGGGTTCAATTATCTAGGAAGATTGGATTAAGAAGAAATTCAAGTAGGCTAAGTACAATTTAAAGTAATTCTCTGTGTTTTGAATGTTTTAGAGAGCTCAGAAGCCAACATTGTGCCCAGCAATATCCATTTCAGCCCTTGGAGAGTGAATTCACCATGTGATGAAAGAACCACTGGAACTCCTATTTTCTCCATCATTACATGGTCATTATTGTAGCAGGAAAGAGTCAAAAATTCTAAAATTCTTTACATTTCACAAACTTTGCAAACAGACTGATTTATTTGGGGAAAAGAAATAACTTTTTTTAAAGGAGGAAAGCACACAAACAACAAATCTATTGGAGAAATACCAAAAGAGCAATTTCTGATAGACGTTTCAATAAAATCTTGTGAGCAATTCACAAAAGAAAATATTCCTTAACTAGCAGCTTGATTGTAATTAGAAAAGTCTGACACATTTCCAGTTTCATCCTCAAGACGCTGAGATTAAAATATTCTGATTGTTAGATTGGGGAATATGCAGTCTTAGACAGGAGCTTTGATTGTTGACATTATATCCATTCTCCCACGTTGCTGCTTCAACAATAAAGTCTGGTAAAAGTTGAAGAAGAAAAGGTGGCGTGGGAGCATGTGGTCATTGTCGCACCATGCCATGGCCTTTCCTGGGGTTTTCCCTAATGGCTTCAGAGGTGACTGTGACACTGGGTGCACAAACCAGGGAAAATCTCGGAAAATCTCCCTCCAAATGGGTCTCGCAAAGAGCAAAAGAGATGCAGGTAAAGGAAGATGAGCTCCTTGGGTGCCCACAGGCAAAGCTGCCAGACTGGGACAGCAAATCAGACTTCACCTTGCTCTCCAGTTTGTACTTACACCTAGAAAGCAGGACTGGATTCACAGGGACAGACCAGTGTCCTACCCTAGAGTCCTCCGGTGGGTTATTCATGCTCAGGACCCTTTAAGTCACTTTAGACCTGCTTCCTCTGCACAAGGAAAGGGTTTAGTCTTACCTCTGCTCAGCCCCTACCTCTTCATCTCCTTTCTTAGCACCCCTCTGGTGTGCAGCATGACACCCTCACCCTAGAGCAGCCCTCCAAATATGCTAGGGATACAGTCTGTTATCACTGAAGGTAATGAGATTTCTTCCTGGAAGAAGACTTGTCAGCTCAGACCTGACAATATCTGTTTAGCTCCAGAGTGAATATAAGTTACTTCAGTGATATCAGCAAGAATGTCATTTTCTGACAATGCACCCTATAAGCAATCATTTCAATTACTGCAAGAAAGGCTGCTGCCACCTAAAACCAGATGTCAATCTGCCCAAGTACAAATTGGCTTTCTTTGACACAATAGATATAACTGGCTCAGTAATGCATCCACACAGACTAGCAAACGGCATGTTGAGCACAGGTCAGCACTGCCTTGCTCAAGATCATCTGGCTCAGAAAACCTTGAGTGATTCATGTTGTCATCACATACAGTGCTTCGGTAAAGGGTAGATTTACATAGCAGCTTCAAAAGCTTGAACTATCTGTGACGGCAGAGCAGGCACTATAGAAGGATGGTTTGGGTTGCATTCACTCTTGGACGGGCCCCTGGATCTGGAACTGCTTTGGACAGGGAACTACCAGATGATGCTGGGATGGCTACCCATTGTTGAAGCAGTTACAGTTTAAGGATAGGATTGATCTTATGATATCTTAAACATATGAAGGTATATTTTTAAACTAAACCAGTTATCTCAGCTTCCTGAGACAGGACCTCAAAAGAGATACTCACCTCAAAAGACAACTACATCTATCTATCTGAGATGCCTAAGATGGACAAGAAAATATCCATGTAGTTGTGCTTGAATATAGCTGAATTAACACAATTTTGTGCTACAGACTCCATTTTCATAAATGAGGAGTGCTCATTTCATGCATTGCAGTTTCTCTCTCTTATGCTGCCTTTAAATCAGCAACACAAAGAAAGGTAGAATAAATTAGACCTTTGATTACTGTGGATGGGGTACCGTAAACAAATAGGCAAAAAAACAATGACAAATTCTGCTGTGATAGGTATGCTGCCGAACAAAAGACAGGGTGCTCAGGATGCAGAATTTCATCAGAAGATAAGTAAAACAGAAAAGCAAATATAAACCAGCTTTACTTAGATCCCTAGACAAGACAGACATTTAAATGTGGTCAGTTAGATATTAATGACATTGCCATTTGGAAGCAAAACCTCAATATGATGCAATATGAAGAAAAAACATCCTGTACATTGCAGGAATGACCCTTGTCTTCAAACTGGAAGCCTGGCAGGAGGTCAGGAACAAAGAGCTTACACACTATGTGAATTTGATTTAATCCACCTGTAAACCAGTATACCTCATATAACCAACATGATCAGGGGTCTGTCTTCTGTATATGCATCTAATAAGCTGGAAGGAACCACCTTTGCATGTGTCTTTTCACCATCTCTTGTTGGAGATCCCAGGTACGCAACACAGGCAAGACATCAAAGTATCCTCCATCTAGTTGATGCGATAAAAGCCATTGTTATGTCAATTTTCTGTTTGACATGAACTGCATCATCACTGTGTCCTTACCAGATAGATATTTTTTTAAGAATCTCAGTGGCCTCATCTATCTTTGCCTTAACTTCCAACAGAGCTATAAATAGCATCTTGCAAAATTAGTCGAGAAAAATTTCTTCTCCCACACTTTCTGAGGCCAGACATTATGTACTCATGAAGGACTGACTCTTGTGTGCAAACTAAGTTGTTTGTACACATCTTTGTTTCAGACTTGAATACTTAGTCCCAAAAAAATGATGAACAAACTGTGAAGTATCTCATGTTAAGTGTAAGAGTTGCTTTTACTTCTGATAAATCTATCTGAAGACTCAGCACACTAGGAAAACTCTCTACCATCATGGATACAGTATTTGTAGAAACTATAAATCTACATAAAGTTAGATATATGAATTAAAAAATTCCCTGAGAGCCACTTCTTTTCCAGACACAGGCTGATGCAGAAAACACCTGTGAGCTACCCCAGGGCTAACCCTCAGAAACCGGCATTCCAGCTGTATCCACACATGGCTCATCCCACACACGGCTTCTCCCTGCTTTCTCTTGGGATATAGTAAATTACTATTGGTTGCAGCAGCACCAAACCACCCCTTCTCACGCTGGTCACTGCTGCCAGCTAATGGTCTACAAAATTGCACTCAGCTGCCCAGAGACACCCAGGCACCTTCTCTTGGAGCCCAGGCCAGCCACATCTTGAAGAGGTGGACATGTTTTATTTGTCTGCACAGGATGCATCATTCAAATCACAATCCACCCCAAGACAAGTTTTGTATTCAAAGACTTTCTCACAACTGGATTTTTTTTAAGAGCTATTATTTAGGTCAAGCTAGTCTGCAGGTTTTTAATGTTCATCTATCATGGTCTGCTGCTGTATCCGTTAGTTACATCAAGATGAAAATGTAAGTGAATGTGGTAGCAGAAATTTTATACAGTCAAATCTTTTTGCATAAAGATGCTCACCACACACAGGTGAGTTTGATCTGAAGATATTAGCCAACTCTTTTTGTGGATGTTTCTGGAAGCCAGGAATTGCTGGTTCCTGCTATACCCTTTGAGGAACAGGTTCTTTTTCTTTTTTTTCTCTTGAGAAAAAAAAAAGAAAAAAGAAAAACTACCAAAAAACACAAACAACCTACGTATGTGTTTATATGTGTGTGTCTGTGTGAAGGAACAATTTATCTGGATGACTAAAATTCCAATATGAGTTGACAAAGCATTGACTGCTTGTGTATTTAAAACCATGACAACCTTGATATTTTATAAGTTTTTTGCTCCCAGCATAAGATAATTTACATTACAGTTTTAATATTTTGAGAAAAGAAGGCCTGGGAGGTTTTCCTGCTCAATTATTTTGTTCAAAGTATCTCAGAAAATCTTGATAGGCTGTGATCATATTTCTTCATGGGCTAAAACCCGACTAGAACTCAATCTGGCTACTGTCATAAAAGACAATAAAAAAATGTTTCTGTAAATACATTAGCAACAAAAGGAGTGCTAAAGAGATTCTCCATTGTTTATTGTATGTGGGAGAAACAGTGACAAAGGGTGAGGAAAAGGCTGGGGTACTTAATGGCTTCTTTGCTTTAATAGTTAGACCAGCTGTTTTCAGGGTACCCCACATCCTGAGCTGGAAGACAGGCATGAGGAGCAGAATGAAGCCCCCATAATCCACGGGGAAATAGTCAGCAACCTGCTACGCCATTAGACATACACAAGTCTATGGGGCTGGATGGAATCCATGCAATGGTGCTGAGGGAGCTAGTTGAAGTGTTCGCTGAGCTACTCTCCATCATTTATCAGCAGTCCTGGCTCACCAGGAAGGTCAAAGTTGACTGAAGGTTAGCAAATGTGATGCCCTTCTACAAGAAGGGATTGAAGAAGGATCCAGGAAACTATAGGCCGGTCCACCTGATCTCCGTGCTGGGGAATTTTATGGAGCAGATAATCTTGAGTGCTGTCACACAGCATGCACAGGACAACCTGGTGAAAGGCAGGTCCTGTTTGACTAACCTGATCTCCTTCTGTCACAAGGTGACCTGCTTAATGGATGGGGAAAAGGCTGTGGATGTTGTCTACCCAGACTTTAGTAAAGCCTTTAACGTTTCCTACAGCATTCTCCAGAAGAAGCTGGCTGCTCATGGGTTGGAGGAGTGTACAGTTTGCTGGGTAAAACAACTTCTTCAGTTGTTTAATTTCATCATTCAGTTCATTTTCAGTAATAAACAGCTTTTAGAAGGATGCATCTACAAGTTTGCTCCATCTGTTAGAAAACCTGCCATTGGCTGCTGTCACTCTGGGTTTGTGTCGTACACTCGTGCTGATAAGGGAAGGCGTGAAGACAATGAAAAATGCAGCACCAGGATTAAACAGATATTTAGAAAATAACACTGGCTTTGTGAAAGGATACAGGAAAAACAGACCCAAACTAACCTTTTGGAACACATTAGTTTTATCTGCTGTGATATTGGACACAGAAATCTGCTGCGTGTGTAGGTTTCTGGTTACTTATTATACTATGAAAGGTCTGAATATGGCATTGAACCAAACATCAGAAAAAAGCACTGAAATAACGGATCAAGGACTTGCTGTGCAGTTTCATTTATAATGAAAGTCAAACAAGCAGTGAGCTGTTTTGTGACATGCATAGATCTCAAGAATACCCAAAAAAAAGGGGGTAATTTTTCACCTGGCATTGATGAAAAGCAATGAGAGCAAAGACTGGAACAAAGCAATTCTTTAAGTCGAAGGCTCCCGGTGGATCCTGGTTAATAGAATGAGAGACTTCATCTTCTACATGGTAAATACAACAGATTTGGATATTCCCACCCTTGACACCCTTCTGTCCAGTTCTCCTCTCCTACGTCATCTCCAACGGCTGTTGCTGCCCTCTGCACCAGTATCATTGGGACTTTCTGGGGATGAATCAGGCTGGAGGATGCATATGGTACTATCCAACTGGACCAACTAAAACAAGCATCACTGAAATGAGCTAACAACTTAAAAAGTAATTTGAAATCCCCAGTAACATCTGCTTCAAGCAACTAAAAGCAGATAGAAGAAAATTAAGTATTTCAAAAACACTACGACTGTACAACCTAGTCAATCCACTCCTAGGACTCAGTGAGAAAATTCATCACCATCACTTGGCTTTCTGCTGGAGTGACAGCCGAAGATCAAGTTCAACAGCAGAAGAGTGAAATCGCCCACTGTGAGCTACACACCCTCTTTCCACAGCACCCTGATCCCAAAACCACACTGCTGCCTCAGAGCATCAGGGTAACCCAACATTAGTTACTGAGAGAGGACCATGGGTCCTCCAAACCCTGGGCACAATCTCGTTGTAAAGACACAGCAAAAATCCTCTGTGGATACTGTGATTCTTAAGGTGCTTCCAGAAATATGATCCAAAACTGGAACACAGCCCAGAGAGTTACTGTGGCAGACACCTTGGCATGGTGACTCCTGCCTGACTAAGCCCAGGCACAAACAAGCAGGAACAAAAAGTGTACATGTGTGTGTATGTGCTAAACAGTTACAACTGGAGAGAAAAGCATAGGATGAATATTAGCATAATTGAATATTAGTAGAAATTACACCAAAGAAGGGTAAGAAAGGGGAAGTAAATCGGAAGCAACAACAGGAAGGCTGAGCCTATCCACAATGTGTATAAATCCTGGGAGTGGCATCTGTAGTCTTGTGGTTTCCAAACCTGCCTGAGTATCTCACCCTGGTAATTCATTTTTTCCAGCCCTGGAAGGGAAAGTTTACACAGAGTACTGCAATAGCTGATTTACTGCTGTCATGGAACCAATAAAATGAAGCTAAACAAAATTTATTGTTCAAACTCAGTTAAAGCTCCACCAACATCAACTACAGATTTGGGATGTCACATGGATTTGTCACTACACTGCTGATTCATAAACTTTACGGTCAATGATCCAAGATGCACAATCACTCACCTAATGAAGGGAGGGCTCTCAACCTCGAGTTGTTCCCCTGGACGGTGTCCTGACCAAAGAGGAGGATCCCCACCTGCAGCCCGCTGCTCCAAGGAGGACCAGCTCCAAATGGCTGCCCAAGAGGCTCCATTTCTGCCCTGGTCAAATCTGAGCTGTGGTCAGACATGGTCATGTAGCCCTCCCTTGGCTCAGGACTCAAATTCCTCATCTTTGTACTCACTGACCACCATCATGCAGGTGGGACAAGAGCAGTGTACATGGGAGCTCTCCTGGACTCTTGTCTGTGGGAGGAAGCTTTCACAGGCTTTTATTAGAGCTCTCTCTGAGCTTTGTCAGGACTTTGTCAGGGCTTTGTCAGGGGTGGTGTACCTGTCACAACTGCCAATGACCTGAAGAGATGATTCAAAGATTTTGCCAACAGAGTGACTTTCCGCATCAGTTGCAGACACAGTTTCTGGTATCAAATCTGTTGTGAATGTCACCTGGGCTGAATGTGACCAAGCTTCTGTGCTTGGGGTCCTTTGGCATCCTATGCAAATGCATACCAGTCTCAGCAAGGCAGTATATACCACCGATACAACAAAATATTTTCATTTATTGTCTTTCTCACGCTTCTTGATACAGTGTTGGAAACACCCTGCTGTTGATAGAGAGCAGAAGCAGAGCTTAATAGTGCCTCTATTTCAGTGAGACAAAGTATGCAAATGGAAATATGCATATTCAACAAATGAACCAATTAAGGCAATGGCTTCTCTGCAGGAAAGCTTCCATGTTTGTTGTTCCCTGGGAATGTTACTTCAGAGATGACAGGGATAGTGGCACAGGAGGGACCTGTAGAAAACGGCCGGTCTTGACCGTGCACTATGAATAAGAAGTAAAAACCCACTGAAAAAAAATAAAGGATGCAAAATAGCAGGAATAAATAAAATGAATTAAACTGTAGCTCTGTGCTTTTTCATACAGTTATTATTTCTGTAGTATGATGCATTTGATCAAGTACCATATTTCACATGTACGAGGCACCTCAGCAGGCCAAAGTACCCCAGGATTCTAGCACAGTCCCCAAAGCAGCCATATCCCACAGCAGGAAAACTCTGGAGCATTGCAAGGTTTTTAAATTTACCTCAACTCCTCCTCCATGGGAAACCCAGGTTTCTGCAGGGAAGAATGTTTGGCATGAGCAATTCACACCAAACAAATGGAAAAGTCTCATTTTGGGAGAAATCAGAAAAACTGTGTCTCACTGCAGTTTTCTATGTTGCCAGCTCTGCTTCTGAAGAAAGCACTGCAGTGCTGTGCAAAATATGCAAACTGGGTCTTTTGATTTTGGCTCTTCAGAGCAGTTAGTTTCCCAAGCAAGATCCTTGTGTGACAGTCAGGTTCTTGAAACATGCTTTGATTTTTTTCCCACCTATATGTAGCAATGAATACACGCTTTCCAGAAATGATAAGCACATTCAGGAACAAATAACCACTGCGCCAGCCAGTATAGCTACTTTTGGCTGAAAAAAGACAGCATAAAACCCTTTATTTTTCACAGCATTGCATCAATTATGAGAAAAGCAGGGAGCTGTCAGGAGACCGGGATCTCCCCACATGGATTCTGGTGGAAATTCAGGGTTAAAAATAATAATGAAAGTTTGTTAGAGCTGAGAAATAATCTTTGCAGTAATGTGTCAGGCTGCTGATGTCACTGAAGATCTTGTTAGCAGAGTTCCTCTCTGTTCTGGGTTCTGTTCAAAGTCCTTTTTTATTTCCTACACAAATGAGCTAGACCTACACTTCCGGAGAGTTAATTTGCATTTTTATGGGGATGAAACCATTTGTATGCCAGTGGGCCTTCTCCGAATAGTACCCTGGTTACTTTTTAAAAATATTTAACATAATGAAGGGTAGATTGCTGAATATTAAGCCACTGAGTTTAGTGAAGAAAATGTCAGAGAATGCATTTCATCTAGATGCATTAAAAACAGTGAATAGTGTACCATGCAGTTCCTTATCAAACAAGATTCATGCAGTTTTCCTTTCAAATACACAGAATACACAGCCAAGTTTCCAATTTTCAGCCTTTGCAGTGCCAGGGAGTATCAGCATCCTCACTGAGTGGGAGCTCACTGGCTCCAGACACCCTTTCTATGAATAAAAGGCAGTGGTATTTAGAGAGGGTCAAGAAGAAAGGAGCAGAAGAGTGGGGACAGGGCAATCCATGGGTCTGGATGCACAGAGTAACCCTCAGCAGTTTTGCAGCTGACTCTCCCACAGCCCCTGTGTCTTCAGGGAAAGTTGCCTGGACATCTTCAGTGTTGTTCCAGACCACAGGAGAAAGCAATTCCACGTCCTCCAAGGGTGTGTCTTTCAAGCACCTCTAGTGATTAACCTTGGTTTTAATATATATATGTATATGTATTGCACACAACAACGTGATGTACTATTTCAGTAAGCTAATTGACTATAAAACTGAAGACCAGTTCATAGTTTTTACATGTAAATTGCTAATGCTCTTCAAACTTTTCAATTTTTAAAATAAAAAGTAGTTACTAAAGCCTTTGATAAAAAATAAATAGCACCCATAAAATTCCCTCAAATTTCTATAATGTGGGGGGAAAAATTAAGGACTAATAATCAGTATTCTGGACAAAATGGGGCACTGACTAAGTGGGCTGACATGTAACAACAGTTTCCCAGTATTCAAATCCAAATGAGCTGATACCCAGAAAGAAGAAGGGAAAAAAAAGACTCTATTCTTAAGCAGAAATGTTTTTTTAAGTGTCAAGGAAGCATCCAGAATGCAAATATAGTCGATTCCCATGATCTTGCGTGGCACCACTAACAGGCTGCTGGTCAGTAGGAAAGAGCCAACTACTTCCTCACCCTCCTTAGAAAGCTTGCAGAAAAGAGCCTGGTCACAAACTTCTGTAGCACAGAGACACTGGAAGCAGAGCCAGTTCCTGCTTGGGTCCTTGGTCTGCTGCACATCCAGTTACAGCAAAGTCCTGGCGTCCCAGGTCGTCACCTCTTTGGTTTTTACCTTTCTACGTGGGAAGACACAGGAATGCATTTTCTGCATCCATCAGCTCCTGTTTCAAGTAGATGGTACAAATCAGATGAGCACATCTTCCTCAGTGCTCTCAAATCTCATATTTCCATCAACCTCAGCAGAACCAGCTCAGATTTACACTAGGGCAGAGGAGACAAAGACAGGTTTGCATTTCTGTCATGTGGCTCATTAGGATTTTAATCCTGGTGAGCAAAAGTGGAGACATTTTCCTCCTGTTCACTGTATCTTACTCCAATGCTGTCACCTAAGACACACAGTGCATCAGCTCTGCGATCAGCTCTGAGCAGGTGTGCGTGGGTCCCAACATGGACCCCAAGGCAAAACATCATTGTGCATATGCCAAGTCATACCAGCCTCTTTAGTTCCCAGGTTCAACAGCACAAATGAGAGCACTGCACTTCACACCTAGAAACAGTAACTCAGACAAAGAGATTGTCAGATTGCAAGTTCCCCGCAGATGACAGGATTGGGGAAGAATTGAGGTAGAATGGCAAAGAGCAGAGATCAGCATGAGCCAGAGCTCGGTGGTATTTGCAGCTTTCTCCGTGCACATAGCACAGTGGAGTGGCACAGCCCACTGGCAGAAGCAGGTAACAGGTACATGGCTTTCTCATCTATCGGATTGCTATGGCATGGTGCAAACAGGGGAGGCTGAGGGGAGCCCCCAGGAGTGTATCACCCCCCAGAGCAGGGTGCTGCCTGCCGGAGATGCCGTGCACAGCAGGGACTGAGTGTTTGGTAGTTAAATAAAGGCTGGAGAAGCACCTTCTTATGGTGCAGATCAGACTGATAGAGTCAATGGCGATTTAACAACTGCATCAATCAGTTCAGTCATGCCTGAGCATGCCAAAATGCCCTCAGGAAACAGACTGTGATAACTAAATAACTTTTCATTCTCTCAAATTAGCACTGCAGATTGTTCTATTTAGGGTTAAGCTGGCGTCACTTGTTGCAAGTAAGTGTTAGGGAAGCACTAGTGCCTCACTGGAGAAGCTCATCCCTTGCAGTGGGATGGGGAGAAGGCTGCATAACCTGGAGGGTTATCAGGTACCAAATGTCTTCTGCTGTGTATAGGGGTTGACATCCTCCACTCGGAATGGAATGAAAACCAAATTTAGAGTTCTTACAAAACTGCCAGAAAGTATTTGCAGAGGTTTTCTTGCTGTTCTGTTTTGGTGTTTGGGTTTTTTTTAATTGAAGAATTTAAGCTGTTGCACAAAGCAAGGTGGGATGAGACCAGAAGAACCAGCAGCTCTGTTCCTGCATGGTTTCTGCATCAGCAGCAAATGCCAGGCAGGCACATGCCCCATGGTCAGCCTTAAAGCTGACTCAGCTCCTCTTAAAATACATGAAGAGATCTCCAAGCAGGAAGGCAGCACACACCAAAGCTCATTAAAGAAAAGCCTAATTGGCATCATCAGCTTTGCAGTAGGCTTTGATGTATTGCAGGGTCTCAGGAAGGCTGAAGGGTGGCATTCCATGGATAGGAGATGGATGCTCCCCAGTGAAGGGTGTCTTCTCAACACTGATCCTCTCCCTGCCTTTGACAGCAGCTTATGGGTGTAATAGCTGTGGTCCTATCCTCAGGGAGCACTTGGAATGCAGAAAGAGGATTGATGCCCAGTGTTAATATTATACACCACCAAGCAGCGGGCAGGGGCTAGGGAATGAGCAAAGGAGACCAAGCAGAAACAGGAAGCATGGAAAAGGGGCTGAGTGCTGCCTTTCACAGTAACACCTAGCAGGATCCCATTCCCAGGGCTTTCCTTCACATGGACATCTAAGGTAAGCAAGATGGATAAAAAATATCTTCCTCTTTTCAGACAGAATTTAATCAAGCATTTAGCTTGCCTCAAAGGATGGCCTTAGCCATACCCCAAAAAGCACGTTACATACCACGAAAGTGTAAGTTCCATTAAATCTGAGCAGGTTTGGGGAGACAGGAGGCAGATGCAACCCCGTCTGTGCCCAGAAATGGGGAAACCCATCTGGGACTCGGTATTTCTTTGATATACTTTTGGTATCAGTAGAAGCAGAAACCCAGAGGCAGAGGAAACCGTTCATTGCAGGGTTTTGGTGAGGCAGCTCTCACAGCACTCCCTGAACCATCAGAATGAGGGACTCCAAGAACTAGGACCATCCCAGAGAGAGAGATGCAGGGCCAGCCCAGGGCTGCAGCCTGCCAAGAAGATGCCACCACTGACAAGCTGCAGCTTTGCAAAAGTATTACAGAGCATTGCCTTTCCATGCATTTCGGCACACCGCACGTTAATTCTCCTTTCTAATGTAGATCAATGAGCACTATTTCTTCTGCTCTGAAGTGTTAATTTCTAGAAAATAGACAAAAGTCTATTTAATTTAAGCTTCAGACTTGGTGGGTAACTTCTCTGCAAGAACAGAGGAAGGAACAAGGACACAACAGGAAGCTTCTGGGGATCCGAAGGTTGTTTGTTTATCTTTGAACCTTGTGCCAAAACAATAAAACACAATTATCCTAATTTTTGCATGCAATTTCCAGCATTGTAAATCCTTTATGTAAGAATACATCAAAACCCTTCTGCCTGCCAATCCCCTCTGTTGCTAAGGAACAAGCAGGCAGAAACCCTGATCTGGGAGACTTGAAAGGCCTCATTAAAAGGCTTTGCACATCACTATCAGTGAAATACTAATTCAGTAATGCTGATTGATACCCCTGTGTTATCAAGTTCCAGCGATGAGGAAGCTGCTCTAGCTTACCTTCAGTCACTGTTGTTAACAGCAAAAAAAGAAAAAAGGTTTCTCACTTAAGCAACTGGAAACATTTTAATCCTAAAAAGCCAGCAAAGTTTTCATGTTCTGCATACCTCATTTCTGCCCAGTGTGCACAAAGCTTGGGAAATTATTTACATACATTTTAAATTCACTTAGCAACCCAGGCTGCACCACTTAATTTAAATGTTTCCAGATGGATAATCATAGGACATCCTTTTGAGCATCCTACTACACTGATCAGCACTGACTTGGAAGGAAAGCTACTGATCCAGACAGAAACTTTCTGCCAAGCCCATGTCTCTTCTTCCAGAGCTCCCAGTCTCAACTTCAGTGTAAAATGAATGTTGTTCAGCCACTATTAATTTTCATTTCAATCTCACAGATCTCATAGCTCTCCTGGAACACACAGGCATTATTGCCGCATTCCAAGAAACAGCATTCTAGCCTCTTTGTTAAACCTCCTCCTCTGTTTTAAACCTGTACCACAGAGTTGAACTGATAAACTTTTAAAGGAAATATATGTATGTATCAAGCAAACGCTATTTAAAATCTATCATTTTGCAGCGCAGACAAGAGGTGCAGGGTCATGCTTTCCATGCACACCTAAGGAAAAGACAATTTACCCCAAGTGCTCATATGAGAGACTCTTTCCACCACTATAAAAGTGAAGGAGCTGCAACAAGTGGTTTCCAAGCCCAAATGCTCCAGTAAGTCAGATTTTATCACATTCCACCTCCTTTTGAAACAGGGAATGACTGTCACCCTACCTCTCACCAAGAGTGACAGCACCAAATCATCACCAGACTGCGCAGTTGGTCATCCCCTCATTAACTTGTAAAGCTAAATTAGAAAGAAAATACTTTGCAGTTTAATCAAAGTTACGACACCATGATTAATACGCTGAAAGGTTGGAAAGGATTGACCCAGAAATGAATTCCCAACAGAGCAGGCATGCTTTGCACCAAAATTAAATGGAAGTATGTGTCCAGGGGAGGAAACAATCACATTCAAAAGAGCTCAAGAACATATTTGCACTGATGAGCTGAAGAATATCATAGCAATGTAATCACCATATTTCACTACCATGCTGTGTGCAAAAGAAGCCACTTTTTGATCTAGGTTGTAAATGAAGACAATATTTGACCCAACTGTAAGTGAAAGTGGAGCATTATAGAGCCATTTATCCAGGATTTTCTCAGGCAGTTCAGTTCAGCCAGCCAGCCTCATAAGCTATCCCTGCATCCCCTCTTCGGGCAGCAAAAGCCCTGTCATGTTATGCAGAAATATGTATCAGATGCACCAGCTTTGTCAGGGAAATATCCCTTATTTAAGGAACAGCAAAGCCATGAGCAAGGCACTTTTCTTCCCTGCCAAGCTGTACAAGTTTTCACTCTAGTTTTCATCACAGCAGTACTGTCCAAGTTCTCACCAAACCTGTCACAAGAGCTCATTACTAAACACAGCATGTGCACGCACCACATGAGGTTGAGTGGGGTTTCAGTTTCTAATGAGGCTTCTACTTGAGGTTTTGGTGATAGAGAATTGAACTGTGAGTTAGGCAGGTTGGACGTGATCCTTAGATCAGCCCAGGTCACCTTATCTCTTCCTCTTCTAGGGGTCATTTCATGTGGAATTGAGTTGGGAAGGGGAATTGTCTATTGCAAACATCAGTCAGAGAGCTGAGGTAGTGCCACCATACCCTAGTGGATGCTAAGGACCCACTTGACAAGGAGGAGGAGAAGTGCCCCTGTGGCGAAGCTGCTAGGAAACACTTCTCATGGCTCTCAGCATCATCCGGGGAGTCTTCTCTGATCCACTGTGATTGTTTTCCACTGTTTTGCGTTCATCTATTATAGGAACTTTACAGTTCCAACTAGAGTCTGGGTATTCGGTTGTGTCAGGCTGGGGGGATGTCCGGATGATGCCCAGGCCTGCTGCCCACACACAGCTGCCTCCTGTCAAAACTCCCATGGCAGCACCCAGGAGAGCTGTGTCACCCCCAGCATAAAGAGGAGAAGTAGTCCTGGCACTGTGCTGCCGGCAGCCACGCTGCCTCAAACTGTTAAGGTTTATTAATATTGCTATTTACCCTGGGTTTTTCAATCATCAGTTCATGCAAAAAGATTAATATTTACCTTGGTGTAAAAACCCAGAAAGCTGTTTACACAGCTCTTAATGCACAGCAATAGTTCAGCTGGGAACTCTGATTTTGGGCACTGTGCATATATATCCGGGCTGTTCTCCATACACCCGGTGATAGCAGTTTGAGAGGAACAATAAAAAAAAAGAAATCAGAGGCAAATATTACCAGCCAACAGCTCACTGGAGTTGTCTGCTTGGAGCTGCAGGTGCCACAGAGCAAATCACTCATTAGCAACATGCACAAAAGGAGGGTTTATTTGAGGCAATTAAATAACAACAACAGTTGTGCAGCTCAGGGCCTTGAAATAGATTTAATTAAACGGTTTTATGTATAAGGAAAATCAGGTCAAGCAAATGCAGGCATAATTCAGAACTGTTACCAGATTTTTGAAGTTTCTCAATGACCCAATTCTTTGCAGCTCAGACTTGTTGAACACTTCTTGTAGTGTTTGGATGGGAGAAAGAAGGAGAGAACTGGGAGCTCCATTCATATTTTTTTCCCCCTTAAACTAATATGTAATTTTGAAACCACTCTGTTTGCAAAAGTGCTGCAAAACAGCAGGAACTTGTCAGCTTTGTGATTTTTTTGTGGACTTCCAGTACACAGACACAGCAAGAGATCCATCCAGAGACTCTGCAGAGGGCAGATGCCTCACAGACATCACCCTGTATCATCAAGATGTGGAAATTTCTTCCCTGAGGACACAAATACCACCAAATCCCTCAACCTGCAGTTAGACCAAACTGCATCATTCGGAGAGCCAGCATGTATCCTATTTTGATTTTAAGGTTCCAGGTAATGGTGCAGTTACCACTTCCCTTATAAAGTGATCCGTATGATTAATTAATCCCGCTTTTTAACCACTGCTTCCTAACACCAGGTTCAATTTGTATGACTTCAGCTTCCACCTACTGGAATGTGCCACGTCCCTCCTGCTTAAATGAAGGAGTAACACCATTAGTCATGAAATTACATTAAAATGTTATCAAGTGAATAACATCATTGATTGGCACAGCTACAGGTTGGGCGATGAAGTAATTCAGAGCAGCCCTGCAGAGAAGGACTTGGGGGTGTTGGTTGATGAGAAAATGAACATGAGTTGGCTTCAGTGTGCGCTTGCAGCCCAGAAAGCCAACCGTATCCTGGGCTGCATCAAAAGGAGCGTGACCAGCAGGTCAAAGGAGGTGATCCTGCCCCTCTAACTCTGCTCTTGTGAGACCTCACCTGGAGTATTGTGTGCTGTTCTGGTGTCCTCAACATAAAAAGGACATGGAACTGTTGGAACAAGTGCAGAGAAGGGCCATGAGGATGATGAGGGGACCGGAGAACCTCTCATATGAAGACAGAATGAAAAAGTTGGGGCTGTTCAGCGTGGAGAAGAGAAGGCTGCTGGAGACCTCATAGCAGCCTTCCAGTATCTGAAGGGGGCCTACAAGGATGCTGAGAAAGGATGATTCATCAAGGACTACAGTGAGAAAACAAGGTGTAATGGGTTCAAACTTAAACAGGGGGAGTTCAGGTTAGATATAAGGGAGAAGTTTTTTGCTGTGAGGGTAGTGAGACACTGGAATGGGTTACCCACAGAAGTGGTAAATGCTCCATCCCTGGCAATGCTCATGGCCAGGTTGGACAGAGCCTCGGGTGGCATGGTTTAGTGTGAGGTGTCCCTGCCCATGTTAGGGGGGTTGGAACTAGATGATTTTAGGATCCTTTCCAACCTTAACCATTCTATGATTCTATGAAGCCAGTCCGAGTACTGAGGACTTGCTCAGGCACACAGAAATACATATGTATATATATATATGTGCATATATATGAGAAAAATAATGTACTTCTTTTCCAAACCAGGACAATTCAGTCTAACAAAAACATAGTGATTTGTCCTTAGCATCCACAGTAAAAGAAGAAGTCAAGTTTGCTAACCTATGACCGTCAAGGGAGTGCCTTGTAACTGCTATAGCCCAGTTAGCTGCAAGTCCCTGGAACAGCCTACCCTTAATGCCTCAGCTGAAAATAATCATATAACAAACTATAAAATTTTAATATATTGAAAGAGATTAACTTATCTAGCAACCACTTCAAAATCCCAGGAATTAAAAGTCTGCCTATCCCCTAATTGCCAGTAAAACTGGCTCATACACAGGGTCCCAAAGGGACCATACCCTCTCCCATACCCCAAACTGATCAAGTTTAGCTCTCATCATTATCAGACACGTCTTCTTCTGGAATATCTTAGGGGAGAAAAAAAAAAAAAAAGAGCCCCTCAATCATAGCCAGAATCAAGCATCAGATTTGCATTCCCTTTGCATTTTCAGATCTGAATTTCCCTCCCTATGTCAGCTCACCATGAACCCAAGAATTAAGAAACCCCACTTCAGAAAGAACTACAACAATACTGAAAAAGCTGAATAGTTTCACCAAAATGGAATGGGCAGGGATTAAATATTCTGGCTCTCATCTTTGCCTTATACCTCTTTTCTTCAGGAGCAGGGTTATGGGACTGATCCTAGCTTGCACCAACAAGCTGGACCTCTCACAGCAACCCTTAAGGTCCTACTTCCTGGTGTTTTCAGAGCAGCCAGAGAAGCTTGCACAGATTAATGTCACAGAAGGATAATTCTTCACCTCGTGTCTATCTTGCTACAAAACCAAATTATATATACCTTAGTCCCTGAATATGGAATTAGTGATTTTAAATCCAGGTACTGTAAAACTATGAGATGCATGGGGATGAAGTTATTTTACAGCACTGGCTGAATAAAAGTTTGAGAAAGAGCTCAGCTATTTCTCAAGCCTGCCTAACACTCTTTCTGGAGGAGAAATTATGGCAGTGACCACCAGAAGTTGTTCATTATGCATTTGATATTGAGTTAAATAGCAAAATAATATTATTGTCTCTTTTAAAAAAATTAACCTGCCAAAATCAATCTTGCTGCAACTATAAAGAAGGCTTAAGCATTCATTTTCTTTCAATAAAATATATATTTCAGTTTTCCTACTTGAACAGTTAAGTATCTGAATAATAAAACTCGAGGAATTTATGGTTTATTTTAAAAGCCCATGTAGAATAAGGCAAGAGTCCAGAGCCACAAAGCTTTATTTAGCTAGCTACAGCTTTATTTCCTAGCTATTAAGAAGTCATTCATCACACCCAGTATTATTCTAACATACAGATTTTTCACTAATCTACTTGCAAATTCACTCTGGCACCCAAATTTAAAGAAAAATTCAAGCAATGAGAAAAAGGCGCTCCTGCAGCAGTGAAGTGATGTACCTGAGAATGGTCTTGGGATCATATCCCATTTCTCAAGAAACCTGTTTTTTTTCACCCAGCTGTGATTAGTCACGATTTAGCAAGCTGTTCAGCAAATTCTCCATGCCAGTGAATTCACCTAAAACCCCATCTCCCAGCAGGGGGATGCTGCATTTGTGGGACAGCTTGCCAGGAGCACTGTCCAGGTATACTGGGGGTCCTCACTGCCTGCAGCAAAACCTGTTTGCCCATCGGGTTGGTTTTATTCTTAGGAAAACAACACAAAATGAAGTTTAACCAGAGCTAGATGGTCTTCAAAGACACATTAGCAACTTTCTGAAGTTTACAACTCTACCTGCAGCAGGTTCTGCAGAGGTAACAGCTAACGTGCAGAAAAAGGCAGATACTTCGCACTTGCAAATATTTCATCTTCAGCGCTATTTATTATAGATTTAAGAAGTGTCAGCTTCTTAATCCTCATAGCATAGATGTTCCCAGTTCATTAATGGGAAGCCGACACAATGCACACATTCACTGCTATTAGAGTGGCTCCTATGAAAAAAAAGTGAATGAAGCCAACATCTATCAGCAGTTGAGCCACATTCACTGCTATTAGAGCGGCTCCTATGAAAAAAAAAACAATATTTATTAATTTACAAGCACTCCTAATCTTTTCTAAGCCCTCCCTCAGGTACACAGGTAAGACCACGAGACAAAAGAAACATCATCCCAGAGAGACCAGTGTCTCCCCCTTACAGGACACACTGAACTAACAATAATAAAAACACATTCAAATATAGCTAGAATTGTATTTACAGAGCTATAAAAGGACACTGTATGGAGCCTTAATTATAGCACCATGAGGCAGATCACTGCCGTTAGTATGGGTTTAATGAACATGTCAAATGAGTGACCACCCAAATGCAACCCTGAGCTTAAGATTGTCTTATGGTTGGGTTCAGCAGAAGCAGAGAAGAAAAGTAAATCATATTATACAAGGTGAGTATTCATCACGTTAAATTTAGTAATAAAGGAAGAACTCAATAGCATTCTCACAGGCTGACTTCCAATTTGACTAGCTCATGGATTATTAGATATTTTTTACAGACAGTGGAAGATCTCCAAAAGCATGTGGATTGATAGAGCCATACAAGATGAACAGTTAGTGTCAGTTAAACCTTCAAATAAATTATGTGAGCTTTTGGGTAACGTGCAGATAGACATATTAGCATAAAAAAAACATTGCTTCATCTGACAATAGCCATAAATTCCCAACATTTAAAAACACCTATCACATGTTGGGCAATGACTTTCCCCTCAGCAGATTCCCAACTACACATTTCCACCTTAAAGCTCTTGCGGCGAGCCCCAAAGGCTGCAGATGCATACCAAAAGCAAAGCACTACCAGCCCAGCTGAACTAATGCATTTGTCTCCTGAAATTTGGCATGAAAATGGACCATCGAAGTAAGAGGGAGAGACAGGAAAATTACAGGTTTTCAATGACACTTTTCACAATGGCTTTCCAATCCACCATGCAGTCTTTTCAGCCTGAACGCCATAAAGTCCATTTAGCTGAAATGGGAGCATTAAATCCCTAATTTTACAGGGAAGCTGTGATCGGATCAAAATATCATGTTTGAACAGAACTTTTAAATTATGTGCTTGAACTGGTTGATTTGTTTAATAAAGGTCGCTCAGCACCAAGAACACAAGTCTGGAGATTTGACGAAGGTGAATTAGTGTCAGTGGTGCAGAGTGGGCTGCTGCCATGCATCCCACAAGCCACCAGCTGCAGGAAACTCATTAAAATGGCTGAAGTGACACATTAATTACCTGTGCAAATTTGAACTGCAAGCGAGCATGCTGAGGCTAGCACTGGTCCCCATGCCTTGCCTGCACAGTCAAGCAGCGCTCAGCTCTAGCAGCAGGATGTACCCAGCAGCCACAGACCCCATAGCTACACATCATGCAAGACCACCATTCACAGCTCCAGCAGGCTCCAAAGAAAATATGCAACAATTATTACCCCATTTCAACCTCAGTTTATCCAATATTTGTGCACCCCAGTGTCAACATGTTCAGACTTACACAGGTCATGAGTGATGCACCCACAGTTTTCATGTGTCCAAAAGGGAAGCGAACTGTATAGTCTCAATAGTGCAGAATTAAAGGGGAAATGTGGTTTTTCTTTTCTTTCATTGCTCTTATCTCTAATATACTTTGTATCATAATATACAGTTCATAACAGTACCATGTGTCTGATGCATTCAGTCCTGTAGCTGAAAGACTAAATTACCAGCTATGCAAAAAGAGCAGCAGGCTACCAACCAGTAGGCGGAAAATTATTCATCAAAAGTAGCTGGCAGTTACTTTCAAATAACAAATGAGCACACAAAAAATATCAAATCTAGGAGGCAGATATTTCCAAATAACAGAAGAGCTTGCAGAAGTCTGCTAATCAGAGAGGACCCTGGAAAATTATTGCAATAAGTTATTCAAATACATACAAATACATAAAAATACTGCTCACTATGTTATTAGATGTGTATATTATGGTAGCATACACAGAGGTGGAATCTACATGTATTACAGTGTTCCAACATCATCACCATACTACAGGTACTTTTAATACTTTGCACAATTTCAAGTTTATTGCAAGGATTCAGAGCCCCTGCTTTTGACCACTCATTCAGTGCTGTGTTATTTACTCAGCTTAGGCACTGACACATAAATTCAAGACCTCAGCCCTCAGAGGCAACACCTTGTGTTTTGTGCAGGAATATAGGAATGCAGCAAAGGGAGGTTGCAAAGGTCAGATGTCTGCATCTGGTTTTGTATAGGATTCTCATTCAGCCATCTCAGTCCAAATTACTAGGTCCTCAGGTGCAAAAATATTGCTTGAAAATTGCTTAGCACAAACACTGCAAGGCAGAAAGTAAGAAAACCCTTTGGGAGGCTTTTTTACAGAATATGCTCGAGATTAATCAAACCTTTTTTAAGGGAGAAAGAAAATGGATTCCCTGGATGTGAAGATTCAGCTTGGCTCCCAAGGTGTTCCCTGGGAAGCCCAGCCCAGAACTTTCTCCAGAAAGCAGCCCTGGATGAGCTACATCCCCCCTTAGCAGGTTTCATTTCCAGGCAGTAAGAATGCATCAGCCACTGAGAGTTATTGAGAGTTAGTGAAGAAAGTATCTAGAAATTACAGATTACTAATGTGCCAAAAAATGGTCTTTCTATAGCACGTCTCTTTTGCTCTGATGTAAAACCCGAGCTGACCTTCCTGCTGCAGCCACAGTCATGCGATGTGAGGCGCAGGACATGCCAGCAAGGCCAGGAAACGGCAACACAGTGACTACAAACCACAGGTCCACAGCAATTCACTTTGTGCTCCTACCCTGCTCCTGGGAAGTCCTAACTAAAGCTTTGACTCAAAGGCAACCCTCAGGCCCAGAAACCGGCTGGGACCATTAAAATACAAAAAGAACAGGGATAACAAAGTTAAAAAAAAAAAAAAGGAAAAAGAAAAGGAGAAGGAAAATTACTCTGGCATGTCTGGACTTGAGTAGAGCTGCTGTCACTGTGTTTATTTGTTCTCATGTTTTTAGGGGAGAACAAGGTAGACTAGGGTAAACTAGAGACATAAGGAGGGGCTGACTGGAGAGACTGAACAGGAGGAAAACGTTTCCCTATCCACCCAAGCCATCCAAAACACAGACCTTGAGATCTCCCTTCAGCTGACATTCAGATGAATCTGATGGATGTGAAGGTTCAAGGAATAGCATCCACTGTGCACACGAGTGTCTAGTGCCATTGCAGAGAACACCACTTCCTGATCAATAGCATATGAGCAAGTGCACTTCAAGGGCAGAAAGTTGTGAGACAAAAAAAAGCAAACAGGTGGACTTAATAGAGGCCAGTATGAATGCCATATGTACAGAAACGTTACATTGCCACTGTGTTATGCCAATGAAATTAATATATGCACTCCTGGAAGCTGTCACCTCTGGGAGCAGCACCAAGGTGTCTGGCCTCAAATGGAAATGTTGAGCTAGGGACCAGCAGCTGTTCCATGTCAGTGGTTCCTCTTCTACAGGCACAGCTCCCTTTGGGGCAACCTGGCCATGGCAGATGGTTGCACACCTTTCCAGTTCACTTCTCTCGTACATAGCTGGAGCTGCTGTAGGAGAGCACAGTAGTTGCCCTAGAGCTGGAGTTTAAACAGGGGAACAAGGAACCCCCAGTCCTTGGTGAGGACTGATGTTCAGGATTGTGAATCATGGGGCTCAGGATACTGGAGCCCTTCTAATCAAAGGCAGTGACAGAGTACCAAATCTCCTCCCTTACTGTCTGACCTTCCCACATTCAGGGCAAGAAATACTAACATGAAGCTTTTCAGTGTTTCCCCTCTGTGCCCAAAGCAATATATGTCCAGCAACAGGGAAAAGGCAGCTGCCCTCCTTTCTAACACATGTAGAAAAAATACCTGATTTCTGCTACATTAGAGACCAGGAACCCTGGATTATCCTATAGCAGAAGAACAATTAGTTAAACCAACATGGGCAGTGGAAGGCTTGTCACATCCCAAACATGACTCCAAAAGCTAAGGAAATTACTGCATAGGCAAAACTATCCCATTATTTCAAAACTCCAGCTGCATGACCCTATATATAAAAAACCTATATATAAAGAGCCTGAGGCAAATCAATAATGCAAGAATTTGCCTACTAAAAGAGCAGAGAAAAAAATAATATAAAAACATTGGAGCATACTCCCTGGGACCACTCTCAGGGGACTGATAAGTGGCCAAGACCTCCTCTAGTCCTGTTTCTGACCTTCCTTCCCTGGCCATTAGCCAGAGAAAAGGGTGCAGCCATCCAGGAAAAAAGATGTATCTGTGTTAAAAACAAAGGTTTTTCTATACAAAGAAATCATCCCAAAACAGCAAGGATGTGAATCTAAAGCACACAATTATTGCAGTTGATTTTGCCAAGCAACAGGCTAATGTCTCACCGCCAGCCCCTTTGGCCAGCTTGGCACGCAGATGTGTTATGCGTTACCTGGGATTAGTCATTGCAAGCAGTGTATGAGCTCTTAGTCTTAGAAGTGTGCTTAGATATAGTACATTACCCAAGACTGATTGAAGACAATTCCCAATCCTGAATGTGTTGATGGCCTAATATGTCACACAATCTCTCCTTTCGAGCGGCCTTATGGACTTTCCCTTATCCAAGCTGACACATCCATAATGGCACTGTTCTGTTAGAAAAGTCATCTGAGGAAGGAGATTTAGACCGGGATGTTTTACAGCCAGCAGAACGTGAAACTATTGCTCAGTTATGCCAGGCATGTTGAGCTATTGCTTCTCCATGCCTCTGCTCATGCTAGCAAGAGCCACAAAACTGAAGGGGATAAACACAAAACAGCAAATGTTGTGAAATCCATTTGCAACCAGAAGCACAGGAGGGAAATGATAGTTTAGCCATGTTTATATGCTACCTCCTGCAGTTTAGTTAAGATTTACGCATCATTAATGACTTCCTGTAATCATGACATGTGGAATCAGATACATATTTAATTTACTAAATATTGTAGACCTTGTACTGTCCCACTGTAGTGGCTCATCTACTGGCCCAGTAACCTGCTATTGCCAGTGATTACTGGAGTGCCTTTAGACAGAGCAAAAAAGTCTATTTTGCTGATTGATAACCAAGAAACCTCAAAAAAGGTAGTCACATGAGTGGTTTCCTACTTAGGAAAGTAAGATCTCCATCACTGAAAGTTTTCCTGAACCAGTCATACATCAGTCAGAATGAATCCACAGTCTTTTCTGGGATAAGGTCATTGCTCAGAGACTTCTTTCTGCCAGGAGTACGATGAATTTTACTGTACCATATACTGTATTTTAGGTACTTCTTCAGCACTGTCTCATCAATTCAGCTCAGGAGGTTCCTTCCTCTACAATGTGGCAATTCAGCTATTACTTCTGACTTTTCACTCCAAATCCTTAAACTGGGCAGATTAAAAGGAGTACATTTTAAAGGTTTATTATTATTATTGAATAACTACAGAGCTCTGGTTAGTACAATGTTGAGTAGTCCCAGGGGAGGTAGGAAGCTCCAGCTGCATGCACTCACTAATAATACATACCAATAGACAGACTCATTTCCAGTAAGTATCCCAGCAAAAATTCAAGGAGAAAACTAAGGGGGAAGCTGAGACTAAGGGCAAACAGCAAGCTCAAATATATGAGGAGATTATTTGATTCATCTATAAATCCACACCCATCTCAGAGAGAAAACTTATTCGGCTCCATTGCTGAATAATACCAGCTTCTTTGCTCAGAGACTTCTATTTCACTGTTTTGGGATATACTTGTTAAGCTGACAAAAATATCTTTTTAAATATGACTTTGGGATACATTTCCAGAAATATTCCTTAGCAAAGAGAGCAGCAGCAGGGGAGAGCAGGATGTACAGGCAGCCACCACTGATACCCAGCCCTTCTTTTTCCCCTTTTCCATTCCTGCACCCTCAAGTTTGGACAGTGGAGAGAGGAATGAGGATCAGTAATTTTCTTCTTGATGCTATTTTCCTCAGTCACAAGATGTCTGTCTAACCTTTCCTTACAAAACTCCCATGTAGAGGTTCTTGTCCTGGGCAGTCTGCCCTCATGTTGAACCTCACTAAAGTAAACCCAAGTAATTCTAGAATCACTCAAAAAACAGTACCCCTGTTTACTTATACTACATCTTGCCCATGTACAGTGGATGTGGAGAATGGACCATTCCCTACCCCTCTGCAGCTGCCTCACCTCTTGGGTATATTGATGTCCCTTTAGTTTCTGCTTCTTCAGGTTAAACCATCCCAGGTCTTTCAGGACCTCTCTTTTCTACACATTGATCATATTAATCATCCCCTTCTGCACAGCATCCCTGTGGCCCATGACTCTTCTACAACGCCCAAAACTTGAATAAGAGATTTCAGTCAAAGTCCCAGAGCTGAGCAGCATGGGAGGACTTAACTGCATACCTTGCAGGGAAGACAACTTGTTACATATCCCAGGACATGGCTTGCCTTTTTCATAGCACTGTGGTACTACTAACCTGTGTGACCCCTTCACATCTAGAGCCTCTTCTCCCAAACTGAAACCCTGCTGGCTGATCCAACCCTAGTGCAGCATCCAGCATTTCTCCTTATGGAATAGCCCTTTTTTCAAACCATTTATTTGGTTTGTCCTATCTGTACAGTCTATCTCTATTCTGCCTCTTGGCAGCATAGTCACAACTCCAAATATTACAATCCTTTCTACTCCACCATCCAGCTCATTCTTCAGAATGTCTGAATGCTAATAGAGCCAGGAGAGACTTCTTTGGACTTCCAGTTCACCCTATTTGATGGTGAAATCTCACTAATGAATCCAAGGACATACTTTGAGCCAATCTCCACCCACCTCATCATTAGTTTCAGCTTGTTGTCTACTCTGATTTTGAATAAAAATATCAATCAAGATGGAAAGTCCATCTATGATAAGTGTCCTCATTCATGTAACATCTCAGTGCTTAAAGGACAAGTTTAGAATCATAGAATCAGAGAATAGTTAGGGTTGGAAAGGACCTTAAGATCATCTAGTTCCAACCCCCCTGCCATGGGCAGGGACACGTCACGCTAAATCATATCACCCAAGGCTCTGTCCAACATGGCCTTGAACACCGCCAGGGATGGAGCATTCACGACCTCCCTGGGCAACCCATTCCACCCTAACAGGAAAGAATTTCCTCCTTATATCCAATATAAACTGCCCCTGTTTAAGTTTTAACCCGTTACCCCTTGTCCTCTCACTACAGTCTCTAATGAAGAGTCCCTCCCCAGCATCCCTATAGGCCCCCTTCAGATACTGGAAGGCTGCTATGAGGTCTCCACGCAGCCTTTTCTTCTCCACGCTGAACAGCCCCAACTTCCTCAGCCTGTCTTCATACGGGAGGTGCTCCAGTCCCCTGATCATCCTTGTGGCCCTTCTCTGCACTTGTTCCAACAGTTCCATGACCCTTTTATGTTGAGGACACCAGAACTGCACACAATACTCCAGGTGAGGTCTCACAAGAGCAGAGTAGAGGGGCAGGATCACCTCCTTCAACCTGCTGGTCACGCTCATCTTGATGCAGCCCAGGATACGGTTGGCTTTCTGGGCTGCGAGCGCACACTGAAGCCAGCCCATGTTCATTTTCTCATCAACCAACACCCCCAGGTCCCTCTCGGCAGGGCTGCTTTGAATCTCTTCTCTGCCCAGCCTGTAGCTGTGCCTGGGATTGCTCTGACCCAGGTGTAGGACCTTGCACTCGGCATGGTTAAACTTCATGAGGTTGGCATCAGCCCACCTCACAAGTGCGTCGAGGTCCCTCTGGATGGCATTCCTTCTCTCCAGCGTATCAGCCGAACCACACAGCTTGGTGTCATCGGCAAACTTGCTGAGGGCACACTCAATCCCACTGTCCATGTAGCTGACAAAGATGTTGAACAAGACCGGTCCCGACACCGATCCCTGAGGGACACCACTCGTTACTGATCTCCAGCTGGACATTGAGCCATTGACCACAACTGTTTGTGTGCGGCCATCCAGCCAGTTCTTTATCCACCGAGTGGTCCATCCATCAAATTGATGTTGCTCCAATTTAGAGACAAGGATGTCGTGTGGGACAGTGTCGAACGCTTTACACAAGTCCAGGTAGATGACATCAACTGCTCTACCCCTGTCCATCAGTTCTGTAGCCCCATCATAGAAGGCCACCCTTTTAAGACGTTGCTGGGCTTCTCAAATGACTGCTGGGAAATAAAGAGAGATTCAGCTCATCTTTAATGACTACCAAGAAGCACTAACACAGCAGCAGCAGAAAGTTGGGTGAGGGTCAATTCATGCCACAGAAGTGATGCTGAGCAGCAGAGGCTGTGGGGACCACATTACTCCCAGGGCTGAGCACTGCTCCTACTCACCCCCAAGCTGTTCAGTGTTTCACGTCTCCTCTACAAGCAACTGTTGACCCAGGGTTGCAGAGGCTGCTTCATCCTTTCTGAATATCGCAACACCTTTGTCTGATATCTCCACAAGAAGATATAGAAGGAAAAAGCTGCCCTGCTGCCTTTGTCAATCTACTTTTCTTTCAGCATAAATATGATCTATTCTTGTTTAAAATTACTTTGACCTAAAATGTTTATTTTCTCTCAGTGTGTTGCAGCCAAGAGCCTTAAAAACACAATGCCCACTTTTATTATATTATCTCCATTCATGCTTCATACAGAGATGGAAAATACCTTGGACTAGCACTTTTCCAAATGTTTGTATGTCTCTAGAAGGAGAAGGCTTATGTGAATGCATGAAACTTCCTTAGCAGCAGGACGGGGAAGTCACACAGGAGTGCACTTGAACCTGAAACCACTAAAGGATGAAAATTGCAGAACTAAAAAATTGTTCCTGGGAGTTTCCTCCATCCACCCCTTAAGTACTCCAGTCCTGTGTGGGTGTCCTGGATGATCCCAGCTGCAGAGATGAGAAATCAAGGAAAAGGATGCTTAGATGCTTCTGAAGCTGAAGTAACTAGCTCTAAATTTCCCTGGGATTCAAGCTAAACCACCATGTCCTGCTGAGAACAGGGGCCACTTGTCTCCTGGATGGGCTAAGGGTGTTCACTGTGCTCCCCTAACCCAAACAGTCCTGACCACAGCCTGAGCCACACATGCTGCAGGGACAGTACAAACTTCAGATGAAGGGGCAATGCAAGCGCCGAGCCTAGGCGACAATTTGTCCTTGCCTCACTTTCTCCTCCGCTCTTCTCCACATTGGTTTTACCTATCTGCTCTCCTTTGCCTATGACATGGTCTCACAGGACAGAGAACAAATATAGTGCCACAACAAAAAATGTGATTTATTAATTCCCGACAGGCGTTACAATCTGTGCTTCTTGTCAAGTTACTTAGTTTTAGTACACTTCTGTTTCTCTTACAGGGAAGGTATATAATTGTTATCTCTCTATAATTGCAGAGAATGTTCATAAATCAATACAACACTGGGCAGAAATTTTCTGATGAAATCCTCTTTTGGTTGGGTTTCTGAATGACTGTGACAAACCTAATTACTTCCTTGGCTAACAGAAACCACACACTTTGAAAATTAAAATTTTAGATGAGTCCATTTTAATGATGAAACCTGGCATAATGAAAGAACCAGAACAATACTTTAGACCACATCTTGTTGCCTTTATAGGAAGCAAAGCATGGCTTAAGAACTTCACATTTTTAAGCCAAAGAATAGGCCTAGAAAACGTAAGTTGGGGAAGGTTTGTATTTTAGAACTGTTTGATAACAACACAGGAGTCTTATATTACTTTTATAAGCATGGGATGCCTGGAAGAATTGCGTGCTGGTGTCCTACATTAAGCTGGAGATTTTGAGACAACTGCAATAAAAGGGCAGAGAAACTGAAGCCCCTGCAGCAGTCAGAAGTTTGCTTTTTCTGCTTTTCCCTCTTCAATTCCACTGCTGCTGGCTCCTGCTGTTTGTCCTCCCAGCACACAGGCTCACATCCAGGACCTTGACCAGTGCTCCCTCCCAGGGCTCAGTCTGTTGCATGTATCTGCCAGGCTCCTACTTCCAAAATACCCCTGAAATATCCCAGGACCACTACAGCTCCACAGTACCCGTCCAGTTGAGTTCATGGCCAGAAAATCATAGCCAAATTCATCGCTGCATCTCACCGCAGTCCATATTGCACAAAGAGACCAGAGAGGAAAAGAGCTTTTCTGCACCCATTTTGCAGACTAAAGGCAGATACCTCTGCCCACCTGTGCAAGCTCACACAAATCATCTGTGGCAACCAGGAACTGTACTTTGTTCTAACAGCTGGCTCCTGCTTTTTACCACAAGATAGTCCACCCTCTCCAGGGGAAACTTTCCAATAAACACAGGTTTCTTTCAGAACTGAAGACCTTTTGCCTCAGTCATTTAACAAACTGGCAGCTAAATGTAGTCACGCATACTGGAGTCTAAGTGGTTTGCTGTTGTTCCAGATTATTTTCAGCAAACAAATAAAGTGCATTTCATTATAGCTGAAAATTAAAATGAAGCTGGGATAGAAATGCAACCAAATGTTCCCTTGATTTTCTTTAAAGAACAGTCACCATGGCCAAGCAATAATTTCTTAGCAGCTAATGATTCCTAATTTTGGCTGCAAGTTTGCCTGTCTCCTTTCTGATAGAGACTAGATTTAACTCACAGCAGAATAAAGTTCAATTGCCACTTTTAAAATTGCTATTAATAAGCGCCCTGTTTAACACTATTCAGTACCTTCAAGGGGAAGAGAAGGTCTCTGGATCTGATGACAAAATGACACACACTGCAGCAAACCTCAGTAACAGGCACCAAAGCTGAATCAAAGAATCAACCCATGCCAGCAACAGTCACCCTTATACACAAGAAGAAACACTGGAAGTAGAAGTCAACTCATGACGGAGTGGACCATATATACTTCTACAAAGCAGAGCCATCGCACAAATAGGAGGGGGGAGATACACAGCTGCTGCTTGTGAAAAAGGAAGAGGAATAACTCATAAAAGAGGCAGTAACTACCCAGTCCCTATCCCTGAGTGAGCTGCAAAATGGCAGAAATATTTCAGCTATTGTCCATGCAAACACATTGTCACTTACCTGCTCCAGTGTTGGGATAACAAGGCCAGTAGCCTAGAATTAGAGAGTAAGGAAACCAAGCAGCTTCCCCTTTCTAGGGAAGGAGGCACTGACAAAGTGATTGGAAAAGGGGCACAAGTCCTCAACCTCTGGAGGCAACTCCCGTCAAGTGTGAAGGAAAGGTATCTCCTCAAGGAATATGTTATATGTCACCCTGGCAAGTGGACTACCATGAAGAAAGATATCAAATACCTGAGAGAATTAGCAGTGCTGGAAGTGATTTATGATGACCTGGACAAAAAGCAGTTATCCAAAGATCCAGATGAAATCGGGTACACAGGACTCATGTGGCAGAAGTTTTTACATAGTGTCCCATTATCACAAGCCAATTCATTAGCAGTAATGACCTGGAAAGACAGAGAAGGACAAATGGTGGATGAATTGGCTGGCCAACCCTGGCAATATGAAGAAAGTCTCTCTTCCTCCCTTGTCTCAGCTGTGGAGAAACTGGTTCAGCGATGCAGAGTATAGATCCTACTTCCCACCTGTATGGATCAGTATCTCAGCTATTAAATGTTCTTCTGCTCAAGAGAGAGGATTTAATGGGTACACACCATGGGCTACCTTGTGGTTTTACCCACATGACCATGGAGAACACATGAGGAAGTGAAATGAAAAATCTACCTTGACAATAGGAGCACAAGTACACGACTTCTAAGGAAAAACAATTAAAAGGGGAGGTCTTCCAGGAAGATTGCTGCTCCAGTCTCCAGTGGGCAGTTGCCCAGATAGAGTGGAAGGGCTAATCTGACTCCTGATCTCTTTGAAGGGACTTCCAATTTATGTTTACAAGAAGTGAGTAACAAACACCATTACCAGCACTAGAGGGACTCTGCCTCCAGGCAGCTGTACAAAAGGGATAACCAGTTACTGGCCTGTGTGGATCAGATGACCTGGCACACCAGACCCACTAGGAGTATAAGGGTTTAGTAGACAACAATGCACAGTGTACCCTAATGCCATAAAAGGGTGGAACCCATTTTTATTTTTGGAGTGACAGGGGGATCCCAACAGCTGCCTGTACTGGAGGCTAAAATCAGCCTGACTGAGATGGAGTGGGAAAAGCACCCCCCTGTGACTGGCATCCTTGGTATAGACTATATTGGGAGGGGGTACTTCAAAGACCCAAAAGGGTACCGATGGGCTTTTGGTGTTGCTGCCTTGGAGATGGAGGAAATTAAGCAGCTGTCCACCTTGCCTGGTCTCTCAGAGGACCCTTCTGTTGTGGGGGTGTGTCCTGGGTTCAGCAGTAGCAGTCATGTTTCCCCTCCTTGGTAGCTGGTGCAGTGCAGTGTTTTGAGTTTCGGCTCGGGAACAGAGCTGATAACAATGATGTTTTGGTTTGGCCAAGGACTTTGTGAGCCTCATGCTCTGCCAGGGAGGAGGGGAAGCCAGGAGGAAGCAGAGACAGGACACCTGACCCAAACTGACCAAAGAGGTATTCCATACCACAGCACGTCATGCCCAGGATGTAACTGGGAGTTAGCCGGAAGGGCTGGGAGGCTGCAGGGTTGGAGGAGGTATCGGTCGGAGCTTGGTCGGGCTTGGGGGGCGAGTTATCGGTCAGCGGGTGGTGAGGTGTTGTATTCTGTTCCCTTGTTATTTCCTTTATCATTATTATCATTGGTGGTAGCAGTAGTGATTTGTGTTGTACCTTAGTTACTAAACTGTTCTTATCTCAACCGGTGGGAGTTGCATTCTTTTCGCTTCGCCTCTCCGTCCCTCCGGGAGCAGGGGGAGGGCACGAAAGGGGGGAAGTGAGCGAACGAGTTACCTGAGGGGGTTTAAACCACGACAGGGTGCTGAAGGTCGAAGAATATCATGTGCCAATCATGACCACAACAGTGCATCAGCAGCAATATCGCACCAATCAAGACTCCCTGATTCCCACCCGTGAGCTGATCCATCAACTGGAAAACCAAGGAGTGATCAGCAGGACCTGCTCACCCTTTAATAACTTCATATCAGCAGTGCAAAAGTCTAACGGAGAGTAAGGACTAACAGTAGACTATCAAGGCCTGAATCAAGTCACACCACCACTGAGTGCTGCCAGACATGCTGGAACTTTGATATGAACTGCAGTCAAAGGCAGCCAAGTGGTATGACGCAACTGATATTGCCAGTGAGTTTTTCTCAATTCCTTTGGCAGCAGTTCGCAGGCCACAGCTCACTTTTACTTGGAGGGGTCTCCAGTACACATGGAATCAGCCATCCCAGGGCTGGAAATACAGCCCTACCATCTGCCATGGACTGATCCAGGCTGCACTGAACAGGGGCAAGCTCCAGCACACCTGCAGTACATTGATGACATTATCTTGCGGAGCTATACAGTGGAAGAAGTTTTTGAGAAAGGGAAGCAAATAATCCAAATCCTGCTGAAAGCCAGTTTTGCCATTAAGAAAAAAAAAAAAAAAAAGAAGTCAACCTGTACAGGAGATCCAGTTTTCAGGAGTAAAATGGCAAGATGGACATCATCGGATCCCAGTGGATGCTATAAACAAAATAACAGCTGTCTCTACCAGCTAGCAAAAAAGAAACACAAGCTTTCTTAGGCTTTGTGGGGTATTGGAGAATGCACATACCAAATTACAGTCTGATTGTAAGCCTATTGAATGAGCTGGAGGAAGAACAATTTTATATAGGGCCCCAAACAATTATTAATCTTTGTGCAAATTAAATAGGACATAGTTCACACAGTAGCCCTTGGGCCAGTCTGGGCAGGGTAAGATGTTAAACATGATAGTAGGGGGAGGATGGGATGCAGGGAAGGAAAGGGAGAGCCAGGGGGGAGAAACCGTGTCTATGGAGAGCAGCAAGTGTCAGTACAGGACCCCGACACATCTCCCCTGAGGCACAGATGAAACTCTCAGACACCTTGTTCCCAGATAGACACCTACAGAGCTGTTGATCTGTGATAGTGAAGGCATGAGCACAGATCTGGAGGACAGAGAGCAGCACAGCTGCAAAACAGAAATGAGCCAGTGAATTCACCCATGTAACATAAACAAGTCTGAGTTCAAGGCAGCTGCATCAGTTCCCATCAAAAGCAGTAGGAACTTGAGTTTTATGCAGTTTGCTCTTTTGACACAATCATACGATGATTCATTTAGTGTGCATTACCTAATACAGATTACTGCAAAGCCTTGATTCATTGATCTAGACAAAGAAATGAAAGACCTGAGCCATGGGAAGAGATGCACAGTTATTCATCCTCTGCAGAGCAATGACATGTGAGGACCCATTAGATATGGATGTAGAAAACAGAAGTGATGGAAAGAAGAAGGTGAAGAGAGAACTCCAGGAATCACATTAATTGAAAGCCCTAGCAAAATACAGGTTATTGTTAGTGCACATAAACTATCAGTCTGGAGAGGTAGGTATAAAGCATTATTGTGCTATTAATTTCAGCAGTGATGTAGCAGCTCTGGACAGTGTATAGCTGACTGAGAGGAGTACAGAAAGCCTGCACCCTCTAGAGGTCTTCTTCAGTTGACAAAACAGGAAAAGAAGAGAAGAATCTAAAGTGCTTTGCCTACTTCCCAAATTCATCTCTGACCTTGCATTCCAGGAACAGCGGATCTCCACTGGGGTAAGTCTTCAAGACTGGAGCAAGAGAAGACAGGGTGATCCAGATTAGCAGAGGTGCCTAGGGCTGGGCCTCTGAAATGCCACCATCCAGACCTCATGAAAGAAAAGCAGTGGAGATATGAAAGACACCAGAAAGTGTGTGATATTCCTTATTCTGCAGGGTAGGGACTCTCTCTACTTCAGCTCTGCAGAAGATGTTCTTTGAAGGTGGTATATAGACTCCACCTTCGTGCCCTCTTCTATTTCCAAAAAGTATTCTGATGCAACCTTTACAAATATAGACACAGTGGAAATTTCACATTGACCATTCCAAGGGCTGCATAAACCTTAAAACTTTAACAAAGGTAGGAAAGAAATTCAACAAGGGCAAGTGTAGAGTCTCGCATCTGGGGAAGAACAACCCCATGTACCAGTACAGGCTGGGGGCTTACCTGCTGGGCAGTAGTGAAGGGGAAAGGGACCTGGGGGTCCTGGTGGATAGGAGGATGACCATGAGCCAGCAATGTGCCCTTGTGGCCAAGAAGGCCAATGGCATCCTAGGATGCATTAGAAAGGGTGTGGTTAGGAGGTCAAGAGAGGTTCTCCTTCCCCTCTACTCTGCCTTGGTGAGGCCGCATCTGGAATATTGTGTCCAGTTCTGGCCCCTCAGTTGAAGAAGGACAGGGAATTGCTTGAAAGAGTCCAGCGCAGAGCAACGAAGATGATTAAGGGAGTGGAACATCTCCCTTATGAGGAGAGGCTGAGGGAGCTGGGACTCTTTAGCTTGGAGGAGACTGAGGGGTGACCTCATCAATGTTTACAAATATGTAAAGGGTGAGTGTCAGGATGATGGAGCTAGTTTTTTTTCAGTGATGTCCAGTGATAGGACAAGGGGCAGTGGGTGTAAACTGGAGCATAGGAGGTTCCATGGGAACATCAGGAAAAATTTCTTTACTGTGAGAGTGACAGATCACTGGAGCAGGTTGCCCAGGGGGGTTGTGGAGTCTCCTACGTTGGAGATACTCAAGGCCCGCCTGGATAAGTTCCTGTGTGATGTACTCTAGGTTACCCTGCTCTTGCAGGGGGGGTGGACCAGATGATCTTTTGAGGTCCCTTCCAACCCTTAGGATTCTGTGATTCTGTGATATCTGGTGCTGAGACCGCCTAGACTACCCTGTGAAAGGGCCAGGCAGTTTTCTCATGTTTTCTCTCAGACACATAGCTCTCAGGACCGTGACCTTCTCAACAGACCACAGATTCCCATGTCCGCAGTGCAAGTGACAAAGCTGAGGGTGTGATGGATAAGTCATGTCACAGATTTTAAAGTTTCCTTCATTTTACCGGAGGACAGGTGTCAGATTGTTATACCTCTGTAGTATGCTCTGATTTCAAAAGATTTCAAATGAAGCTCACAACAAACTGTAAAAGATCAAACTAAATGAACTTGGAGTACCAGGTTACCCATGCACCCATGGAAAAAAGGACCAAAATAAGCTGTTACAGTGACGGAATGTATGCAGAACTGTTTCCATTTGCCACAAAGAAAGTCCTTCCGAAAAATCACTGAATACTCATATGATCACTGATGTTAAGCACTTCTGATCATCTTGGCTTTCTTTCTGTGATAGAAAATAACTATGAAGAACTACCTGAGCAAGAAGGCTAATAATTATACCATCATAGTATATTGATTCTTTGCATCCATAGGAAAAATCTCAGTAGGCTGCAGTAGCTCTCTGAATGAGGTACTCCTTAGGACAGGAGCTGGGGTTCCTACACCCTTCTCCATTATCTCAGAAAAAGATGCAGCAAAAGCCAGTAAAACACTGTTGTAAGGTAATAAAATGGTCTTCTTCCCACCCCAGAACTGTCTTGCTCCACTCAGTAAAGAGAAAAGCACAAGAAAGATAAGGACAAAACAGCAGCTGTCAGGTGTTCCTGAGGCACTGTAATTATGAAAATATTATTTCTTGTTTTGCAATAGTGTTTTCCACAAGTGAGACTCTTGCTCAGAGCTTTAAAATCTCATCATATTACAAGATTTGTGATCATGATGCACTCCAGGAGATAGATGAATAAGTAAGACTCTCAATAACTTTACATCTTAAATATCTTTCTCACTCCTCTCTTATATAGCTATGCAACATTAGAAGGGGAGCATCATTATGCGCAGAAAAGCATCTACACAATGTAGCCATTCGTGCTCTGCCTCTTTCTTAGCATTTCTCTTTTGTGACATCTAGAGCTATCTATTAGACACAGAAAACAGTATTCTCCATTACCCAACAAATGAAAATACCCATGACTTTTAAATTACAACCAGATCACAATGAAGAGTCAGAAATACCTTATTTAGGCTAGCTGACAACCCATTTGTCCTTTTCCAAGCCTGCCACCTTGCTGCAAAGAGTGCAAGAAAGCTCATAGTAGACTAATGACACAACATGCATGTTTTAACTGTTGCATGCAATGGACTTGATGTTCCAAGGAAGAGGCCTAAAATACTGTGTGCACCAGCACACTCAGACTCTACCTTATCCCATGGCCAGGCAACACAGTCTGCACACCAATACCAAGCCACAGCATACAAGAACCATGGGTATGCAACAGGGAAGCCTCCTCCGTGCAGGGACTGAATAAACAAACCTTTGTCCAGCCAGAGCAAGAAAGAGATTTCCAGGCTTTGGTGCTCTGCAGGAAAAACACCCTCAGCAGAGAATTGCCACACACAAAGTAGCACTACAGCTGCTTCCCAGCCCAATGAGTACTCCTCCAATAGCAGATACAAAACCCATATTCCACAAGAAACTCTCCAGAAATGGTTTAGTATATACATCACATCACAGACTTTGTCTTCTGCTGTGAGAGGCTCCTTTAATTACTATATTGCAAATCAAGCACGGATGGAGGAGATGAAACAGGTGCAAGCAAGAAGGGCAACTGTAGTCTGCAAATACCTCCCAGAAAGAAATATCCTGATTATTACATCCCTACCTGTTCTTTTGGCAGGGTAACCACAAGGTCAGCCTAGGTAGCCAAGAACACAAGCAAGGAGCCTAGATGGGTCCCCTCCATGTGGTCGTGGGGACCAAAGATGGACCCTGGGGCTCGCTACCTGTCTTGATTGCAGCTGCAACTAAGGATGGAGCCCAGGTGGAGCCTCTTCTCATCAGCTGTATCACGCTTATTTGTGGCAAGAGGCAAAATGGCAAGATAATGAGTGACACAATTAGAAATAATTAGCTGAGTGGGAAATTCATTCCCAGCCAATTAATTGTAAGAGGCAAGTACTGCACAACAAGTTGAGACCATATTTAACTGTTCTCAGCTCATCCTGCTTCCAGTAACAAGAAGGCAAAGGAACAAATTGTTTTTTCATTAAAAATAATGGGATAACAAGTACCATACCAGCCATGGGAACCTAAAAGGGGAATTGGTCTTACATTCCTCTGGACAACACCAAAAAATGCCCTGAAGTGGCTTTTCCACAGTACACAGAAAAGGTGTTTGGAGCAGCTGCCTGCAATTACCCATGCCTACAGCTTCCTGCAGAGAAAGCACACGGATCCCACTGCAGCCCGAGTCAGGAATAGGATTCCGACCCTACTGACTTGTATTATAAAGCTATAAAAGGATGGCCAGCCTGTTGGAAAAATACATCTGTCACTTCCCTAGCAACTGTGCAAGACTCCTGAAACACAGACATTTCTTCAGGAGTTAATGTCCAACTCTTCAGAACTTAGCCCAGCCTCAGTCTTCAGGTATCTGATCATCATGAACAGACCTCTGGGTCATCAGCTAAAACAAGAAGTGCTGCCTCAGAATTGCTTGATATTTGTGTCTTCATGGCATTCATCAGCACAACTGAAAAAGTAAACATCTGTGTCAAAATATCCAAGTATCTCACTGGATAATTCATGCATGGAAAGAGAGACTAAATTCATCAAATAAATTGTCTACAGGGACAGTTATCCCCAAGCACAGGTAGAAAAAGCTGCTGGAAACAGAACAGTGTCAGCATCTCGCTTTGAGATGTGAAACCAGAGTTGGCAATGCTGTGATTTATGGAGAACCAAGGTCTATTTGGGGATAGAGCAGTTTACAGCAGCTCTGCCAGCAGAGGGGAAAACACAGGACTTAGTTCTGCGCATCAACCAATTGCAAGGGCTAATATTTTGTAAGTGTAAGAGATAGGCAATGACCTTTCCCTTCAGAGTCTAAAATTGTTTCTGGGCTGAGCCTTTTAAAAACAAAAAGGTATATATTTGTCTTAGTGCAATATGTCTAAGCTCTTATCTGCAACCTAGTAATTCACTGGAGAAGACTTGGTTGAAAAGATTTAAAAGCTTTGCTCTATGAGCCTGCACTTACAAATACTCATTTAGGAGCTAAAGGTTCACCTTGACCTAGAATATACAACCATGATAACAAAAGATTAAATACAAGGCTGCTCCAGCGCACTATACCACATACTTTCCCCTCGGATGAGTGTGTTGAATAATGATATGTCAAATTATCCAACTTGCATGACATATTCTTAAAAATAATAGCCGGTTCCCAAATTCATTAACATCTCCTCCAAGCTACAGCTGTGCCATCAGCATTTCTCTGGTGAGATCCAGCTAGAGGGATCAGACTTTTCTGGTGCAGTCCTGGGGACAAGATCCCCATGAAGATGTCAGCATTGAATTGCCTCAACTTTTTTGTGTTAACCTGTTTTATTAAGCAGCTGTTGCTTCTGCCTGCATGGTTTATTCCCAGCTGGGGACACAGTGCCTTGACATCACTGAGGCAAAGCAAACCACATTAAGCTGTGATTTTATTCTGTCAGCACCAGGAGAAGACCTCAGGATGAGGAAGTCACAAATCCCACCTGAGGCTTCGTCTGGCTTTGGGGGTCCTGAGTTTCATCTTGCCTGAGGTTGCTGGGACATGAAGAATATTTAGATGTCATGGACTTCACCTGAGGAAACTTACGATCCTGAGAATCTACATGGTTGGACTTCATATGCACATGACCGTAACACAAAAATGCTGTCCTGCCTGGCTAAAGCACACTACTGCAAAAGATGTATGTGTCTTCAGGCCAGCTGATGTCCTTGTAGGAAGGAAGTAAAGGGGTATTTAAACAGCCTCTTCAGGAGTGGGAGTCAAAAATCCTGTTGCTGGCTCTATGTTTAGCTGCTGTTGGAGAGCTCACAAAATGATTTTAAAACCTCAGGTTATCCTCACAGTCTTTTTACTGCAGTGGTAGCTTCAATCCAGCCTCCTGCCTGTCCTGTTGTCTGTGGCTTAAGCTCTTGGGCAAAGAAAGCTGCCTACAAAACATCGGGGTAGAAGTGGTGCAAATCTTATTCTGCCTCTGCAGAGGCAATTTCAGTTTGACTGGGCCAGGATGTATCATTTTGCCAGTGTGGATGGCAAAATACCAACACCAGTGGACTTTTTGGTGGAAAAGAGACAGAGGAATTCACATGCCATCACACACCATGTCGAATAAGACCAGAGTGGTTCAAAATAAGCAGGGATGGAAACTCGTAAGTCCTGGTTTCAGCAGTAGCAGTCATTTTTCTCCTTAATAGCTGGTGCAGGTCCGTGTTTTTGGCTTTCAGCCTGGGAACAGCGCCCACAACACTGGTGGTTTTAGTTGATGCTCAGTAATGTTTACTCTGACCAAGGACTTTCTGAGTCTCATCTCTGCCAGGGAGGAGGGGAAGCTGGGAGGAAGCAGAGACAGGACACCTGACCCAGACTAGCCAAAGAGGTATTCCATACCACAGCACGTCATGCCCAGTATATAAAATGGGAGAAGTTACCCAGAAGGGCGAAATCACTGCTCAGGTCAGGCTGGTGGGGTGAGTTACTGGTCAGTGGGTGGTGAGCAGTTGTATTCTCTTCCCTTGTTATTTTCCTTATCATTTTTATTATTGGTGGTAGCAGCAGTGATTTGTGTTATACCTTAGTTACTGCACTGTTCTTATCTCAACCTGTGGGAGTTACAGTCTTTCGATTCTTCTCCCCATTCCTCCAGGAGCAGGGGGAGGAAATGGGGGGAGTGAGCCAGCGGCTGCATGGTTCTGGGTTGCCGGCTGGGCTTAAACCACATCACCATATATTCACAGACCATGGAAAGTATATGAAAACCAAGGGATATAATGGTGCTCCTGTAAGATGTTGAGGATGGGTATCACCTCAAAATGTGGAGGACAGAAAATGGATCTGGCCACAGCACGTTGTGCCACCACAAAGGTAGGGTGCTGCGTGGTCCTGATGCCTGGTGACAGGCTCCCATGGTGGCCTGTCCATTGGGCATTTATGGGACATGCTCCATCAAGGTGGCAGAGGGTTATTTTTATCCTGCCCAGACTGCAACACTCCTTCTTTAAACTCACTCTGAGAGGAGAATGGAAGATCTGGCACTAAGATATTTACAAACCTGCTAGGAAACAGTATCACTGTTTCTGGTTCCTTAATCGCTTAAGTGGTGACAAGAGTTAATGGTCCCTGAAGCTTTCCTAGCAAATGTTCCTTGACATGTCATTTTCTGCACATCTCGGTGATAGATAGGGAGTGAGAAGTCACTTTCTGACAAGCCTTCTCAATTATTTAATAAGGCAGATTCTAATCACTTGGGGAAGTCCCCTGGAGAAATGAAATAATAAATACAGTTTCCCTTTTATTCTGGGAATATCTGGAGAGTAAAATGTATTGTCCCCTCTCCTGTTTGCTGTCAGCTTTGTTTCTGGGATGGTGATTTTCTCTATCTCTGTCTCCATATTTCTGGCTTTTTGAACTGCAAGTGAAAACAGTAAATGAATACAAGGGTTTAATTTTTTCAATAAATATTATCAAGAAATGTTGCTGTTGTATCAAAAGCAGAAAGAGGATTTTGAATAAGGCAAAATGCTGGACTCTGTGGAAGGTGGGCTTACCAAGTCTGATGGAATGTTCTTTTCTTTCCATGCCTCTGTCTTCGTATTATAACTTACTTTTGTATGAAGGTCACTGCTGAGGGCCTGTAAGGCTCTGAACACAAGAGGACTTGCCAGGTGAAAGGTCTTCTGTCTATTGAATTATAAAGAACTATAGAACTGGATTAGCATTATAACATTCGATAGGCTTCTCATGTAAAACCATAGAGTCAAAGGATTATAAAAGGGACCTAGGGTTTTGACTTCATGCCACAGACTTGCACCAGCAGTACAGTATGTTTTATCTCACCCACCATCCTGCACCAAAAAATTACACTGGATATGGTACAAGTACTCAGGCAACTGTAAGTCCTGCAGGAGTTTATGCAGCTACATAACAAGAAATATGCTCATTTGTGATGGGAGCGAGGGTCAAATTTGGGCCAGGGCAATTACACTTGGAGTGGAATCCAATTTAAACCAGCAGCACATGTACAGCAGTCACCACTTTTTGCACTACAAACATACATGCATATGAACAGCAGAGAAAGTAAACTGTGATACTCGGTCCAACATATCTGTAACATCCCTCTATGTCTCTTGATAGGTTGTTTCATCAAGCTGGGCATGCCAAAAGCAGAGAACATAAATCCAAGTGTAACAGAAAGTCACTTGTATTAAGCGAAGGACACCTTCAGCCTGTTCCTGATGCTAGTCCAAAAGCCAGTTGCTGCCCAGCCTTTCCTACCTATTTAGAAAATGGGAACAGGAGCTGGGAGTGTTAAATGGATAATCCAGACTGTCTGTTGAAGATATGTCTCCACAAATGTTATACCATCTGGTGCTCTGTGAAAGCTGGAGGAGTGGGTGCTGTATTTTCATAACAATACGCCCTTCTACTCTCATTGATTCATAACATGAAGCTATTTTGTCTTTGTTCTTTTGTATTTTAAAATATTTGTATGAAGACTTTTCAATGTGCAATCCAGCAATTGTCTTAAGAGCTGAATCAATAGGTTCTTCAGGCTAAGAAATTGTACGTTATACTGAACACTAAAAAGCTCAATGAAAAGCATCTCTACCAGGCCCAAGATCATAGAATGAGCTGAAAAGAAAGATCTTGAAGATCATCAATTCCAACAATTCCCCCAGGACTGCCAAGTCACCATTAAACCATGGCACTACAGCCTCATCTACAGTTTTTGAACACTTCCAGAGATAGTGATTCCACCACTTCCCTGGGCAGCCTGTTCCAGTGCCTGACTACCCTTTCAGTGAAGAAATTGTTCTTAATACCCAGTTTAAGCCTCCCACCAAAATCATTTCCTCCACCCCTCTTCCCCCACCAGTACAATTTTCCCATAAGCCTATTACCAGATGCGGTTTGGAACCAAGGTGTCTGAATTCCATCACTCAGGAGCTGCTACAGAAAACTGGGTGCATAGTCAGCTCACATTCACCTGAAATCATGGCTTACACCATGCCAACACCAATGCTGAGGCCAGGGCCACATTAAGCCAAGGTGAGCACATTGCGGCCAACCAATACCTTGAACCTGCTCCAGGCATACTCCTCCACCTCCTGCCAAAACACCCTCTTTCCCACAGCAACTAGGGGAGCTGCTGCAAAGCCTGGGGCCATGGGGTATGAAGGGAACTGAAAACACCTACCTCCAAGACTCCTCCTTTACCTGGAGGCTGCAGAGTTAACTCCAGTGAAAGTGATGCTCTGGAAATCCCAAGGAAAGAAAAGCTGCGGAAGGAAGAAGGCACACATCCCCAAACCAGATGTTGATGCTCCAGCTACTGCCAGTGGTCCCCAGCTAACAAGGGAATGAAAACTCCTGAATTCAGTTATGATGAAAAAAAAAAAAGAAAAAAAAAGCAGAGAAGCAGAGGACAGGAATGATCATTCATGATATAAACAGAACTATGAGCAGAACTGAGAGTCAGCCTATGCAATGCCATGTGCTTGCAAGTGTGTTAAATCCCCAACCCCCACCTTTAGCTATCGATAAATGTAATGAGAGAGAGACACCAACTTAAACCTAACCACAGACACTGGTGTCAGACTCCCTTTTGAATTTAACATCTCATAGACCCAGCTCATCAAGGAAGAGCCTTTTTAGTTCCAGCAGATGAACAGCTCATGAACAGGGAGCACAGCTAAAAATCTGCAACTGGAATATGATTTAAATAGTGCAGTTTATAGTGGATACAATTAATGGACAATTTCTCCTAAAGTTTTCTAGAAAACGTAATTTTTTTTTCCTGTAGTCAGCTTTATTTCACCAAGTGGTTCCAGTTTTATGCTGCAAAACCAAATGAAATGCTTTCACCCCTCCATTTTTTTTCAGCAGTGCTAAAAGGTAGGCAGTTGATTTCAATGAAAGCAGAGTTTCCTGCACAATTGCCCCATGCACCAGCAGAGCCTGGAGAATTAAAATCAACTACTGGAAAATCTGTGACAAAATTAAGAGCCACCTCTATCAGCATAACTCAAAATATATTTTCACCCCCTTCACAAACAGCATCCATTGGATTTAAAGAAGAGGGAGGAATCTGCAACAGAGAAGCACATCCACCATCAAATTTGATTAATCCTTTGGTTTCCCATAACATATACATCCACATGCCCCTTCAGCAGCTGCCCACCATTCCCAGCCTCAGCAGAATTTCCTCTTTTCTCCATAGTTTCATCTCCTTCTACCTGTTGTGTCATGACAAAGTTTCCAAGTACAAATGAAGTGACCCTTATCAAGCAATAAAGAAACAAATCCTCCAACAGCTATTTCCTATCTGACAGTTGGTATGCGAATGCTTCACTGGCTTTACTGTTTAGCCATGAAACCTTCATCATAAGTGTCATTTGGCTTTAACTTTGCAATAAGGTAATTATAGCACCATGCTTATTAAAAACAGACTCCATCACAGCTGACGTTGACTGATGTTGGTTATAGCTGGAACTTGACAGCCAAGGAAGATGAGCAAGTGCATCAGGGTGCTAACGACATTATATTGCAAATGCTGTTCATTTTCTGTCAGCTCTAAACTATGCAGTAAATAACACATTATATAAAATAAAAAAAAAAAGAGAGATATCCAGAAATAACAAAATAACGTTAGATTAAAATGGAGCCATCAATTATTCCCCTTTCTTCAGCTTTTGGGAGATTTCTCCTTTTTTTTTTTTCTTCTTTTTTTTTTCAAATCTTGAAGCATTTGAGCAGGGTTTTTTTCTTTATTCATTAATTGCTTTCTTCTGACTCCTCTGTTATGCTTCAGTGCTCATAAATCAATGTAAAAAAGATAAAATGCTACTATTATGAAATGAGTGTAAAACCGTATTTAAATGTATTTCCTTTTACACACACTTCCTCGCATCTCTGCTCCAAAAGTGTCTGCTCCCACCAAGATTGAGATCAGTTTTCCTACTCCAAAGTGGACTTGGCCAGTCCTCCATTACAAAACCCTCCCAGAGGAGTGTGCTAGAGGGCAAGCCCACAGCCCTATATTTCCTGCTAGCAGCTGCAAAGGAGGCTCCAGCACTAACTTTATCCAACATTGAATATTTGTTGTATGGTGATGTTCACAGCATGATCACTTGCACCTGCAGCCAGAGACAGACCTAAATATTCCCTACAAAAAAAAAAAAAGTGGTTATTTCCAATCAGTTCTTTCCTAGAAGGATGTTTGTTGTTGAAAACTTTAACATGATTTTGAATATCTGTGCTTTCTGGAAGAAGAAAAAGGGAATTTTTACAGGATTGTGGCTCTCCAGAGCAGAAGCCATCAGCTACACAGTACCTGGTGGTACAGACACAGGCTCCTGCTGATCATACTGACACACAAAACTTGCTTTTGTTTAGGAAAAGCTCCACCTTACAGCTTGCAACCCCAATATCACACCTGAGAAAAAGAGATCTGTGGATGTCAGGACATCAGGGTATAAACTGAATAATATGTGAAAGGCAGGAAGGATAGAAGTTGCTTTATTCATGGAGACCTGCAGTTTGGAAAGGTGTTTGAAGATCAACATCCACATCACAGATGGACAAGTAAAATTCTGTGGACTATTTTAATGCAAACTGGAGCACTTTATACACTCCCTCAATGGCAATTAAAGGTATGAGACACAAAAATAAATCAGGAAAAACACACTTATCACTTGAATTAGCTTTGCCTGGAAATTTTTCAAAGAGCTGTTGTTGAACAGTGAGAACTTCCATCCAAGTCTGAAAGTTTTCAAAACCTCAGTAATGTAATTTTTAATTTAAGAAAAAGCACTTTAATAATATTGATTTCCAAAATTATTTTATTTCTCCTACAAATTTTATCTTTTTTTTTCTTAGGAAATGCATTTAATAAAAAAAAAAAAATGGAATAAAGCTGTTCAGTCCTTCTAAAGCAAATGGGTTCCTTCAGACCTGAATAAAATTACAGCTTTGGTGACTGAGAGGTGAACACATTCTTCCCCTACTATGTGACCTCCAATAAATGTACCATTTTGGTAACAAGGTCCCTTAAGGAGGTTTGCAGAGACTTTGGGGAGTGGGGATAAAGGAGGGGTGGCCCAGCCCTAACAGCTTCTCCATCCTGCTGGAAGTACCTGTTCAGGGCAAGTCTGTCCTTGTGAGGGGAGCAAAAAAAATGTACCTCACTTCCTGCATAAGTGCCAGGAAGCATCATCCTCTGAGCATCCATTCATGGTGAGAAGATAAGGCTGTCCCCGAGGCACTCGTCTTTGCAGAGGGCACAGCTCCCCACTGATCACTTCTCTCCTCTAATTATCAAGATCAAAAAGTCAAGGATGTTAATTATTCATCACAAATCTGGCTTGTTTGCAGAAAGAGTATAGTCCAATGTGTCTTCAACAGCTTTCTTCAGAATAAAATGATCAGGGAGGGGGGAGGGGGTGGGGGAGGCAGACCTCTTTGCTGTTAACAATATGGGGCAGAAAGGTCAAAAAGAAATCCAGCTGCAAACTACCCAAGTGACCAGAATCCAGGCTTTCTTTGGGTCTCCATTCTTACAAATGGCTCATCACCTCCCTCTCCCACTCTGTTATTCAAGATGAATCCAGGAGGAGTTAAGGTCAAGCTCTCTGACCTTGTGGGGCAGAAGATGGGGAATAGTTAGGCTGGTGTCTGACAAGCAGTCACTGCTAATCAGAATAAATTACTTCATCTCATCTGAAACACCTTTTCCCCAGCTTTCAAGGGTCAGACACTATTTTAATTTGGCTTAATCTGCCATGAACAGAATCTAGGATGAGATACGTGCCAGTCCATCTCAAAACTCGGGTTTCATGGGTCCAGCAGCACTGCAACAGGCACAAGGCTTGATCCCAAGAAGTACAAAACAGTTTTTCTTTAAAACCTCTTTTAGGAAAACTGTTGTTTTTTCTTGCAAAATGTTTGACTTTCAAGAATGTTTGTTATGAAAGAGTTTTTGAAGCTACATTTCTCTTCATTTTAAAAACATTTCCAAGTGTTAACTGATGGAGGAAATGACTTTAAAATTCATTTTATCTCATAAAAGTAGAGAAGACAGCAACCAAACACAGCTGCTCCTCAACTGTCTCTGTATGGATTCCAAAATATGGAAGATATTCTACAAGATATATTGTTTCAATTCATATCAGATAGCAGCCAGGATGCCTGAGTTGACTTTACTTCATTCTTGATTACCACCCCTTTCCCCCCCCCCCACCTTAACTCCCCACTCCCCCCACACCCACCCCATCTCTCCCTACTTTTTTTTTAATCTCCTATAGCCACAGCTTGGAAATCGGCGGCCCAGCACCCAGAGATGCAGTCCATCACATCATCTCTTCATCCTCTTTATGCAAAGTTGCTTAGACATTTTTCTCATTTTTTCCACATAGAGAAATGATGAAATACCAAGCAATGAAAGCAGCGTGTGTGATTGTGCAATCTATTTTTCATCTTCAGGGACATTTAACTTCTCTGAATTCTTAACCAAGAGCTAACTCTTCATTCATCAAATTCAGCAACCATTTCAGTGCAAAATATGTTACACAAGTATATTTCCTTATTTTCTGAGGTTGAATTATTAAAAAAATTTCTTTGAGGTGTCTGATGACTTTGTTGTAAGAAAATCCAAACACCTGTAAAAAGAACAAATCTCTTCCATGAGCTGCAGGTCATTGCGGACTATTTCTGTAGTTGCTTTGTTAGAGGGGACACACTTTCCAGTCAGGAGTCAGATTCATACGGATGAGAACAGAGGCATACTCAAAGGCACACGTGTCTACATCCTACCCGTTTGGATTTCACCTCTTAAGAATCTCCAACCACCTGGGACACTCCCTTATACCACCCTGTTACACTCCCTTTCAAAGCTGTTGAGATAATTTGAGATCGTAGAATTGTAGAATATCCCAGCTTGGGATAAAAATCTGTGTGAGTTCTTATGCAAACAGTTTGTATCTCCTACAGATCATTAGTTTCTGTATATTTATCTTGAAAAGCATCCCTGTCATTTGGATCTCATTCAGTTCATTAAAATCTCATTTCACCTTCAAAACTGCCAAAACTTCATGCAGGGAAGACCTGGGAGTCTTTTCCTGCATCTTGCCTATCATTGATCAGAACCGCAGAAGAACTGCAAAGCTTTATTCTATTAGAGCTGCAAAGCAGTAATTCAGTATTTTTGCCCGACTTGCATTTACAAATATGGAGGCAATTGAAAATACTGTCAAGTATTTAAAGCAGAAGTTTGAAAACAATATTCATAGATCATCACTCTATTCTGCCATGCAACTACATTAGCACTGGCTGGGGAATATTCTTGGTTTATCATACTTTTGATCATGAGCTTTTCTATATAACTGTGGCTGTTTGCATTTATTCATCAAAAGAATAGATGAAGTGTATAGATAAAATATTTGTATTTTCTCCTTGCTCATTCTGGCCTTAAAAATGCATCTGAAATCCTTTTTTCTGCAAGCAATAATATCACATATCTTCCACTGTCCCTATCACCTGTATGCTCTGTAAGGTGGTTAACTTGATGATCACTATAAAAATGTTTTATTTAGTGGATAATTGTAAGTACTGATATCTACTGTTTCCAAATCTCTTGTTTTATTATCCTTGTTCAAGAAAGTCTTAAAATTTAAGTGATTTACTGATCACTTAAAATGCCAGCATAGCTATTAGGAGGTACATTTCATTATGCATTGCCTAATTTTATAGTACATTATTTCTTTATAAACAGACATGTTACTCTGAAGCATTAATTAAACCTCTTTGCCCATTATGAACTCCATTTGGAAGACAACATAACCAACTGTTTGCCCTGATAGATGGATCTGCAACTCTACTTTTGGCTCACACCAAAGAGCTTCTCAAAGAGCAGTGCTACCGGGAGCGGGGAGCATTATGCCATGGAGAGCAGTGATTTGTGGAAAGAAAGCATCTAATGAATAATACAGGGCATTTGCACTTCAGCAACCCAGTTTGCTAAACCATTTGCATCAATAACCTGGTACTAAAAAGCCTTGTTTATTATTGCAAGCCTCTAGGCTTTTCGAAATAGAATTACATCAGCCATATTTGTAATACTTAATGTTTGGAGTGAACTGTAGCTTGTTACATGACTGGACAGAGTCATGTCCCAGAAATTTCTCGAATACATGCCTGAAGTGACTTTAAGGCACATATTTCCACCACCCCCTTACTTTTTACCAGTGCTCCTGGACTGGAATCCTTCAGGGTACAACCACTCAAGATCCAGGCAGACTACCACAAAAGCCCTCTGTAAGCAGAGGTTGTCCTCTTAGCAGGCTTCCTACACAAGGTAGATTAATTTAGTCTTCCCATCCTCTCCTATCACTATCACCCCCATCATTACTAATAATTGATTCGGAGAAAACTCCAGGAACAAACTTGCCAACAAAGTTTTCAAGCTGACAAGCAGGTATTCTTTATTGTGGCACCAGGAGATACAGGGGATAGCTCCTCCTAACGTGTGTCCCCGTATTGCTACACAAGCCATCCTTATATAGCCACTGGGCATACATACATATTCATGAGGCTACGTATGGATTCCATTATTTTCCAGAAAGTTCCCCACATGTGTACAGAATTGTGGTGTTGGTCTCTGAGGGTCTTTTACTTCTTCCAACAATCTTCATCACTTCTGGCAGCCTCTGAAGCACGCGCAGTAGATGCTCATACCAGCTTAATCGGTTTGTTAGCACCAGAGACATAATAATCCTCCTGTCCTCCTGCTTATCAGTTGGTTTAACTGCAGCCCATCCTGGACACCTGCCATTCCCAGATACTCCTTATCCCTGTGTCCTGTTCTTCTAGGCTGTTTTTCTTAAAACTATGTCAACTATAATGATTTATCTCGTACAAGAATTCTCAGTATGTTCTCTAGCTGTACTCTACTTTTTTTTTCTGTGTATCATGCACCTCAATAATTTTCCATTGCTACTGTTACAAAGCCATCAAACTTAACACTACTAAAACTGATTCTAAAGGTTTATATATTCCATTTTGTAATTTTGTGCTCCCCCTTGTCTCATACTTCTGAAGGCTGCTTGTTTCTTGCAGCATGGAATACCCATGTTGCAAGAGTGCAGAAGAACACAGTCTCTGCACCAGGGTAACCTATCAGTTTCCAACAATTATAGACTCCAAGGGTGGAGGACGCCCCAGCCTCTGTGCCTGACCAAATGGTACAATGCAATGCTGTTATGGAGCATATATCCTTTCTAGTTTTCACTCCAAGACAGTCAGATTTACAAGATGGCCTGAAAAGAAATAGAACTCCAGTTCTCATTACTTACTCTACTAAGTATTTTGGTCTTTACCTATTTTGTTCTCAGGTGTGCAGAGCCTGAGTTACTGTCTCAGCTAGCTCCCTCCTGTACTGCTTCAGAGGCCATGACAGCCACTCCACAATTCAAGCTTTCAAAACAGCATGGTGCCCTACTGTGTCTTAACATCCCCATTAAGAAGTCAACATTTACCAACAGTAACACCGCAGACATATGCACAGATGTTCCCTATATTTAAGATAGGAAATAACTGTGGTTTCTCAGGTACCACTGTGTAGAGCTGACCAGGAAATGATTTAATGCTGCCCATTATAACTGAAAAAGCCAAAAAGCTATTAAGGTTTCAGCAAAAGTGCTGCCACAGTTGGAGGACTCTTGGCTGAGCTGAACCAAAGGTCACCTCATGGGGATTCAATTTATGATGAACACAAACAAAGCCAGGAACAGCATCACATACAGCAGCCAACAAGATCAGCGTCATACATTAGAAGTAAGCCAAATCTTGACATCCACCCACTGGAAAATCCACAGCCACACAGGGCACCCTCATTGCATTCCCACAGAAAGCAGCCCAGATGGTCACCAGTTACCAGAGCTGCGCCACATCTCAGTGATACACAGAGCTCCGCACAGGCCTGGAAGAAATGCAAAATGCATTTAAAAAACACAAAGGCAATGCAAGAGGGCTGGCAGCTGATGGTGCTTTTCAGCTATCTGCAGGCACTAGAAGAAACAAGCTGACCAGGAAGTGTGTGCTGGCAGAGCTTGATGCAGACCTTAACGGAGGAGACTGAAACTTTTCCTTTCACAGCACACAGACAGCAGGCACCGAAACATGTGCATGGAGCACACAAAAGCCATCCCACCACCTTCTTCGCCATCCTCATTTCCTTATATCTGGGGGCAAGATCACTGGCTGAAGCATATTCATAAATGAACCCTCTTAGCACAGCAATCTCCCCAGAAGTGAAGGGAGCTCATCTGGATTCAGCAGGAGAGCTACAAAAAAGGCTGTGGAAAGTGATAGTACAGGAGGGAGCTGGAGGCTTGGAATAGAGATAACGCTGTGGGGACATTCATCTTCTGGGAGGAAAACAGAGGGGAGGAGAGCTGGACTGCCACAGAGCCACACAGAGCTGCACCGCTGCTTGCAGTCCCTCCTGCACTCACCCTAACTGTTCAGACCCACACCAACAACTGATAATCCTACCAGCATCCCAAATCTTCCTCCAGTCCCCCTAGTATGCACAACGTACCACGTCGAAACAACCCTTCGGAATAAAACTACAGTTGTTGTTTTGAGGGATTTTTTGAGCTCTATCCTTATGAGGCAAAAAGCCTTCAAACCATAGCTTGCAGTCCTGTTTCATCAGTTACATAATTATTCTTCTACCACTAATTAGCAGCTGACTGCATACATAACTTTATCCCAGAAGACATCCCTGTTCGGAGCACAACTGAAAATGCAAGTCAGGCACCTCTCCAGTGCTCAGTCCAGCACACTTAATAATCCTCAGGACGTGTCTTGTTATATTCAAAATCCTTTACAGTGGCAAACCAAGGAAAACCTGGAGCAACATTCAGTTTAAAATTAGGAGGAAAAGCAAACTCTTAGGGCTAAAAATACACTCAGCTGGACAAAAAAACTTACCTGGGCCAAACAGTGACAAATTGCTCCCACCACTGTCAGACTTGGAGAGACCTTTTTAGAAGAGGCAGAGGAATGCACTGAAGAAATGCCATGTTATACTCAGCAGAAAGATCTGAGATTGATACAATTAAATCCCCAAAGGTCTAAGGGTAAATGCAGCCACACTAATGAAAGCAGAGAGAGTGATCTGACTCCAGATAATTAAATGTCCATTTTGATGCCAATAGAATCAGAGTCCAAAAGTGGAAACCTGGATTCCGCTTTCATCCAGCAAAGAGGACAGTGGGGAATGCAGCAAGACAACAGAGGGATGGGGCCAGCCTTACTCAAAAACAGCCTCACCCAGCAAACTTCCCCTTCCATGAGGCCCCACCATGAACACAGGATGGGAGGAGGTCTGCAGGGATCTCACACCATGGAGAAGAAGCAACCCATGAATGGCAGTGACAGATACCTCACAAAAGTCATGCAGCTTCATACCTCCAGCCAACACACTGAGAAAAGCTTAACTCCATGTAGCACACTATGAATGACTGAGGAGCAAATGGTCATCATGGAGAAGCTATTTCATCCTGAGAGACAGATGTTAGATTGCCCTAATCAAGCCAAGGTAATGACCCCACTAGCAGGGCTTGCAGTAATGCCTACAAGATGGACAGCTTAAAAAGGCGTTTAGCAGAGTTGAGGGACAGGACTGTCTCTCTAATCAGAAATTTCAATCACAGATACATAACACCAAAGTTTCCTGCTGGAATATTCCCTGTGAAGTTCAGCATAACTGCAAAGAGTAGGTATCATTTGCTGCACAAAAAAATGAAAATTATACATTAGCACCACTCTCAAAAGAAAAAAAGCATAGTTAGAGTCCTGGTAGCTGGATGGTGGCATTGCCTGAAAATCCTGAATTAACCATTTCCTTAGGCCCAATCAAGCAAATTACTTAAGGATGAACCCATCTTAAAAAAAAAAAAAAAAAAAAAAAAACAGTATTCTTAAACTTCCCCAGCAACTTGCTGAATAGCAGCCATTGTAACCTGAGTTTCAAAATGAGCTCCAAAGCACAGAGACTCATTTTCATCTCCATCAAAAGTTATGAAGCTTCTTCACTGTGAAAAACAGTCTATGAACAGAGCAACAGTAATTTCAAGGAAAGAACAAGTTAATCAGCATTGCTGCATTGCTGGATTCAGTACAAGATTCCAGAAGTGGGGTTTTTTGTCATCATGAAAGGGCTCTGCCAGCCCTTGCCCGCAGCACCTGAGCCCTAAGCACGCCCTGGTACACTTGATAGCATCTCATCCACAGACGCAAAGGTCAACCAGTTTTCAAAAACCACAGTAACCTGAATGCTCACTTCTCCTGCAGAGTCCTTATCCTGAGCTTGCCCTCCAACTTGATTTCTGGGCTAAATTTCAGGAAGATTTAAAGTAATGCCACTAAAAATTAAGATACTAATAAGAGAGGATTGCTTCCACTGCAAAAGGGCATTTTCATTGAAATAATGAAAACCAGAGGGAAAATCCTCTCTCTACCTGAGTCAAAGTTCTCAGCCAAATAGCAAACGGACTAAAGTCATTAGTGACCACTTCAAGGACAGCAAGTCATATGAATCACTCCAAATAATGCAATCTCAAGTAAATGGGGTTTTCCCTCCCCTGCTGATAGAAATATGAGGCCAAGGAGGTGAACATGGCAGGATTTTGGACAGGGAAGTCTGAACCCCTGGGGAGACCCACAGCAGCCCCAGCCCAGACCTGCCTTTCATCAGGCTCCTCTGCAGGTGCTGCAAACCATTGCGACACACTGAGCCTGGATCTGCAATTTATAGGGCAGTTTACTTCCAAAACACCCTCCATCATCCATCATGGGGAGTGGATCCTGCACTGAGATTCTCCACTGGTCCTAAAACATGGGTTCCTGAAGCCACAGCTCCTAGAAGAGTAGCCATTGCAATTGGATAGCAGTTTGAATATCAAAGGTGGTCAGGAGTGGCTGAGCACAGACCAAAGAGGGTGATTTTGTCTCTCTATGTATGCATAACAACTTTGCCAACTGCTACAGCCTGCTCTCAGAAGGTACGTGATCATAAGACAGATCACATCTTCATGTCAGAGCTTTCCAAGTCACCTCTGAGGTCAAAAATGAAACACCCCGAAATATCAGTAAAAGCAGTTTTCTCTCCCCTTCAATAATTGAACATCTAGAAATAAGCACAGCAAAGGATTGCCTGTGGCAAGGCTCGCAGCCTATGCTTAGACTAATTATTTGCATCTTAATTACTTCACAAACCTACAGAGAGAATCAAGTTAACTATTTCCCCGTCTGAGGTTTTATTGTATTGATGAAAGCTCTACCAGAAGAAAGACATGTTTATTTTAATGATTTCATTCCCCTAATATACACAGCGCAGTCACTTAGGCACTGTGTAGATCTGCCAATTAGAAAATGAAGCTTGCTAGTGTGTATATGCAACTCATACATACAGGCAAAAGCATCAACTAGCTTGATTTGCTGATCAGCAGGTTTGTAAGTTAAATGACTGCACAACTCTAATTCATTTTAAAAAGTATTATTTTCCCATCAACACTTTCAGACAATCCTCTACAGAAACAATGGCTGTAAGGGAGCATTAAAACTCTGCCAAAAGAGAGCCACGGGATAAAGATTTCAAACTGGGGGAAAGCAGCAGTCCCTGAATCACCTGTACACAGTCAGAAGCACCACCAGGCGAACATGATAGCTGCACACAGCTCAGCTCCACCACCATCTGCCAATATCTGCAGGAAAGCTGATCACCTGCTTCCAGAGATGATCTCCCAGCTCATACGCTACTTTATATTCTTCTCTATGTCTTAAATGCCCTGGTCAAACCTCTTTGCAAGTTTATTCTCCTCCATCAAACTTCTAAACCTACATATCTCAAGTGCACAGCTCTCTTGAAATATACAAGTTCAGATGGTAATCTCAGGCCTCAACTGTTCACCATAGGTATATAAAGTATTTATCACTTATGTCAGGTAAGCAATGGAGAAGGGGGACACCTAGAGCCTCCCAGCCCTCTGACTATCTCATATCAAAAGGCAGAACATGATGAAAAGGGTAAAAGCACCATAAGGGAAAGCCATAGCTCCCCAAACAGGCAGGCAGAAAGTCTGCACCAAGAGAAGCAGTGCCACTTACAGAGGCTGTAATGTAAAACAATGTAAGCCCTTTGTTTTACAATCAGTCCCATTTTTGACATAAGGGGAGAAAATGCGATCCTCTAGACCACCATGTTAGAGCAGCCTACAGGGGCTCCTCTCTGATGGGTTTTATGACCATTCCCTTGAACAGGCTGGCAGACAGTCAAGCTTTGCACAAGAACAACACCTCTGTGCATGGTGGCTCAGCAGCTCCTCTGCCATGCGCAGTGAACCAGTGAAGGGGCAACATTTGGCCAAGGTCTGATTTCCAGTACCTCCATTTGGCAGATATCTGGACAAATCAGATGGATAAATACCAGTAAAGACATTTAAACCAGCCTTTGCACTAGCAGCAATGCAAACCCTTGCATGTACAAAAGCTGGCTTATTCACACCTGCTCCAACACACAGTGGCAAACTGCAAGGGAAGGAGGTCTGCACTGAGCAGGCAGGATATTGGGGAACCAGCAAACCCATGAGTTAAACCTGGGCACCAGGTTCACATACACCTTGGCACAAATATTCTACAGCAAGATTTTAGCCAGCTATTTCAGATGGGCTGAATGCTCATTCGTCACCTGCTACTTTCCCTGCTTCATCTCTCTTACCTGAAATTATAAGGCTGCAGAGTCTTTCTCTTCCCTTTAATTTAATTTCACAACCAACTTAACCTACTGGATGACATCAACTATCCTCCCAGACAAACCTTATCCTCTGCAAACCTTACCATAAAATTATATGAATTCAGAATATAAAACAGTTTTGCAACTCCCAAGAAGGGAAAGAATGTTTCCCAGTCCCTAGCCAGTTCATAGAGAAGTTTCATGCCCTAAAAATTCACAGAGTGATCTGATAACTACTGAGGGATTCATCAGTGCAGGACATGAGGTATCAGTACAGTTTGTGGTATGGGCACTGCTCAGAGATCCATTTTGCAGTTCCCTGAGAGGGTTAGCACATGCAGAGCATCACCAACATTTAGGTCTGACACAAACCACCAGCACTTGTTTTAAAACAAGCCTTTAAGTGAGCAGAAGAAATACAGCTGGTTGCACATCACTGCTGTAAAATGTATTAAGCCATTTAATTTAATAAATGATGCAATTACAATTATACGTATTAAACATGACTGCCTGGAGTACAGCAAACTACCAAACAGTGTTTCAGCAAAGCTGCTCTGTCAGCTTACACCCTGCTAGATGAATTAAACAGACACACCGAGCATTTCTAAGGGGAGCTACAGATGTGGTGCATTCAAGTGTCTATCTCTATTAATTTAGCGTGTGCTCTGATTTCTGCCTTCCTGCCAGGAAACGGAATTCCTGCAAGGGAACGCACAGAGCACATTGGCAGTCACAAACCTCCCAGCTCACACACATCCCTCATACAAGAGGAATGCTGCTGCTAATGAAGAGCATGGAAATTCTCATGGCATCCCTCCACCACCCTTTTTAGATACTGACATGTAAGAGATATCACTTGGATATGGATAAATGGGGAAGAAAACAGAAAAGTAACTGAAGATACATTTTCCTTCTTTTGCCCCAAATATCATACCAGATAGAAGTAAGAGCAAGTTTTTTCTTGCTCTAATACACCAGCTTCCTTCAGAATTAAAAGAATGAGAAAAAAAGCCTTGTATTACACCTTTATACTAAACTTTTGCTACATGTTCACTGCTGTTTGGTAAAGGAATAATGCAATGCCTTGGTTGGAAGGGACCTTAATGAACATCTAGTTCCAACACCCCTGGAACACCTTCCACTAGACCGGGTTGCTCCAAGCCCCACCTCACCCGGGCTTGAAAAATTCCAAGGATGGGGCAGCTGCAACTTCTCTGGGCAACCTGTGCAAACATCTCACCAGCCTCATAGGTAAGAACTTCTTCCTAATATCTAATCTAAATCTCCCTCTGTCAGTTTAAAGCCATTGCCCCTTGTCCTATCCCTACATGCCCTTGTAAAAAGTCCTTGACCCGCTTTCTTGTTGACCCCCTATTTTGTCCAGCAGTCAGAACAGATTAAACCACTTACAAACTTTAAGGATGCTCTTCTCAGCCCCAGAGCAGTCCATTCCCACATATGCAATTGCTCCACAACTTTTTGCAGGCAAGTGCTTTCTGAATTTGTCAGCAGCCATGCTCAGAGCACATCTGTTTTCCTTGTGAGTGGGACTTGCATGGCTGGAAGTGCAAAGATCCCCTTAAATTTGCTTTGAAAAGCGTTTGTCAGGTTTCATAGTCAGCTACGTGAACGAATCTGATTTTAGCAGAAAAACAGAGTGATAAGGACTGGCTGATTCAGGCATTTTCCTCCTCAGGGGTCCTTGATGAGAACAGTGTTCCTCAGCAATTTTATTTGCTTTAACTTCATCTTTCCTTGATCCCGTGGTGATGGTCTGAGCCAGGAATGACCTGGCACCATAGGGATTCTTCAAACTCCTCCTCCAATGTAAAAACACGTTTCCCGAATAGTGCAGCTGTCTCCAAACAAGCCCCTGACACTTGGAGCACAGAGAAAGTGAGAGCTGCCACAGGGCTCATTAATCAGGGGCTCCAGGACTGCAAGGACTGTAATCAGAGAAGAAAAATACCAGAAAAGTGTTTCCCGTTGCTTGTGATAGTCAGTGGGAAACGGTTAGAAACATGCTCAGCTTTAGCAGCTTTAGTGGATTTTTTTGTTCTTTTCTTCAACCAGTGATTTCTTTCTCTTGTGGGGCTGTTCCTCTTTCTTGAGTCAATAATTTCATCATTTCTGTGACAGAATCTAATAAGTAGACCCTAAAGCTTAATTCTTTCTATAGTATAGGATAACTCTACCACAGCCTCCCCTACATCGGTGCACATGGAGACATCTCCCAAAACAAAAAAACTCTACATTAGATCATTTGCAAAGCGCAAATGAAACAGGGCAGCTACTTTTAGCCATTTCTGCCACAAAAAGGCCATGCAGCATTTGCTTCAACTGTGTGGTTGAGGCAGAGCCAGTGCAAAGCACCAAGCTTCCCGCAAAATATCTGCCCTCCTGTTTCTGCAATACAGGGATCTAAAACCAGAAATTCTCTAGAAATCTGTCCTTGGACACTGTGATCCACACACTTCCACAAGTCCTGAGCAAAGCCAACAGTGACATTTTGTAAGTCACCATAAGGCTCCAACAGCATGTTTCTGAGCAGCCTTAGAAATAAATAGCAATAAAATACCAGCAGCTTTTGTTATCCCATTTGTTTAGGGTTTTATTTTGCCTTGTGCTCCCATTTGTGTCCGTTTCCTATTGCGCTGGTCCCAAGAGGCAGCATGTTATATTGTGGGTAGGATGAGCTGTGCCTCTCTGGAGTTCTTTCATTTGCCATATTATTATCATCAAGAGCACCTACTTCCAGATGGAGATGCAGACTGGCAGGAACTGTGAGCGTTCGCCACTACCTTCTGTTCACTCCCACTTTGCCAGGAAAGATTACATCCCTGGAGAAGATGGAACTTCACGCTAATGGCAGAGTCCCATTGAATTAGTCCTTCACAGGTTCATTTTTAGCAATTTGCATTAAATTTTGCTGTTTGTTTACATAGCCCATGCTCTAGGTCTGTCAGATCTGCATATGCCATCCTGCATTAAGATGTTGTAAGATTTATCTTTTTTTCAATAGAGAAATAGGATATTAGGATTCATTTTATACAAGTGCCTTGATAAAAATATCATAATTTTTTTCCCCACAAGGGACTTCTTTTGTCATTCCCTCATGCTAGCACCAGAATGAGAGTACTTTTCAAAGCAAAGTTTAGTTGAATTCAACTAAACCCACCCCTATTTCAGCCTGGTTTCCCAAATCCCAGTAATTACTGGGATTACCATCCTCCAGTGCATTGCATAAATTGAAAAATACATTTTCATCTCCAAACTCAGAGTATCCTCACTAATAGCCAACAGCAAAAATAATCATTATAACATGACAGCAAACCAGTGCACGGGCAGTGCTTCAACATCGTGTGCAAACAAGTGGAGAATCCAACTCAATCTTAAAGTGAGTGGACTGAGAAACTTGAGTCTAAAATAAGGTAAAATAGACAGAGAAGTATAGCCAGTTGCCATGACAACAGCAAGATATAGAAGCAAGAACTGATGGAACCTTTACAGTTATTTAAATGCTTATTATAACATTATGCAAAATGGCTGAGTAAAGAAAGCAGAGAGGTTAACGTACTTACAAGAAAAACAGTCATTGCAGGATGAGCAAGGTAACAATTTGTAAGTCAAAAATTAGGCCTTGTTTAAATTGAGACATTTGGAATAATGATATAATTATGCCCTCTTAAATTAATGAGGGAAATTTGTTTTGAAGAGCAGAGAAAGGAGGGAACTCTCATTGGGTCCCCATGTTAGGTGTGAAACCGTTTTTAACAGACAGCTGCATAAGTCTTCCTCCAGCACCTCATCTTCATACCATTCAGCCCCAGCCACCACAGGCTTCAGGGAAATGGCTCAGAGGTGAAACATGAGTCATAGCAGAGCCTCACTATGGTCTCACTGTTATCCTTCTAGTAGCTGCTCTGACCAGTGGGATGACATGAGTTGAGCATGGTCATACCCAAAGATGAAGCAAAGGTTTGGAGCCAAGACTTCCCCTAAAACTCAGAGTTTAGTGCCGAAACTAGATAGTATCACCCATGGACAAAAGCAAATCAAGACAACTCAGAGAACTAGCACAGCATCTGCAAAGACCTAGCATGTCCCCCTGTCCCAGGATGTTCACCCACTCCCTGTACAAGCTACGTAATGCTCTGTCTCCACATCTCTCATAAGGCCAGAGGATTTATTACCCTTTCTCCCATGAAAAAAACAAAAAGAAAATCCAGAAACTTACCTCTTCTTGCCCCACAATTCACCCTGAGCCCAGAGCAGGGCTGTCTGGTGTGGACTTTTCACTGTAGAGGCTGACGGGAGTCAAGCAGAGTAAATCCCATTACAGCTGCGGTCACGCCTTTGGGCTCAGCTTCTTCTTATACTCATTTGTCAAGTGCTTTTCATCTGAAACATGATTCTGGGATTCAATTACTTTATAAAGTCAATATTTTAGGTAACAGCTTATGCATCAACAAAGACATCTCCAGGGATTAGAGTTTAGTGTGGTGGAGCTCTAAGTAACGTTCCCTGTACTCCTCCAGCTAAAAAAATCAATAAGGTAGGTTTGTTTCCCTCACATTTCACTCTCAGAGGCTGCAAAATTATTGTTCACTTTTGTAAATCTAAACTGTCAAGAAGGAGCAAACATTCCTGACTTCACTGTTTCCAGAGAGATAAAACAGGGTTGCTCCACCACCACTTCTCCACATTTTTGGCAATACTTTCCTCCCGCTGAGCTAATAAACAGGCATGGGTCAAGCAGTTTGCTCAGGATGGGTTTTGCCCATCCAAAGGGCCAACACAAGGCCTGAAGCATCACTTATCCCCCCATGAAGAGAGGGATTTCTGGTATTGGAATGTCTTCCAGTCTGTTTCAAGTTTCTCCCAACAAGGCAGTGCTCCAGCTGTGTTGTTACTACAGACAGCGTATTTCTGAACCCAGTGAGACTGAGTCTTAATGACAGTGCCTAAACCCTCTGCAGTAGGGTGCATGTGCACCTAATAAGACAGAAAGCAGTACATTTTGAGGTAGATTCTGCAATTAGCTGAAGTTCCCCAGGTACCTGCCAGAGGAGCCAAAGATAACCCAAGGTCAGAGAGTATTATAACCTGAAGTGTTTGGCTCAGGAGAAAGAAAGGAGTCATGCCAAAGACCAAACCTTGCCTAAGAAGCCAAAAGCATATGCATTAGGCAGCCCTGGTTCTCACAGCTGGACTGGTAGGGTGATTTCCAGCAGCCCTGGTGGAACAGGGCATCATACAAAGTATTGATAAGAGCTGACATTGGATGCTGTGCAATTCACTCCACACAGACAAAATGAAATGCACTTCATCTAGAGCACAAATGAAGGTTAGGTGTAAGGCTGGGACCCAAAGGAGGGAGTCAGGCCTCGGTTCCTCTAGCCTTGCTAAGGGTGACCAGCAAAAGAAGAGGGGTGGGTGGAAAAAGCAGCTATTTAGGCTGACAGACAACTTTAGCAAGGGAAAATATCAGGGTAAGCTGGTCACAAACACATTCAGGCAGGAACCTGAAAGAGTTTCTAATGGTCACAAGGAGAAAGTCTAGAAGAGTTACACAGAGATGAGTAAGTGAGACCGAGCCTTGGTTTTGGGTGGCTCTCAGTAGGTTAAGGAAGAGCAAAGGATGCAGCCATGCTGCAATAGCAGAAAACTAGAGCCTCTCCTATACCACCCTATGCTCCTACGCTCAGCCTTTTTTACCTAGCACTACAAATTTCATTCTTCAGGGTTTTAATTAAAGGCTTCAGGCAATCTCAGGGGAAAAAAAAATAAGTTTTACATTTCATTTGGAGCAGGGGCTTTCTGCCTCCTTATTTTGAGCTTAGCTCAATAATAAATTATATGTTTCAAATTCTTTTTTCCCCCCTGAAATAATCCAAACAGTAAATTTTGAGTCTTTGTTTAACAAACTATCTATTGATCTTTGCCAAGGCCGTAACACTTCATAAATTTCCACTGAAGTGAGGAAAGCATCTTGAAACCAAAATAAATAAATAAATAAACAACTCAGATCACTTCCCAAGAAAAGCTTCTAAGCCCAGAAGTGTTTTTTCACCAAACAGACCTTGCAGAAGCCAGCCCTCTCAGCAGTCACCACAGCACAGCAGGGCAATGGTGTTCAAGGTGGTCCAGGAGCAGCTTTCTTGGTGCATGAACGCATTCATTGCAAACTCAGCTGCAATGCAAGGATATTCCCATTGCACTATCGAGGCATTCCAAGCACTGCAATACCTTTCACGTCAAAGCCAGCGGTTCAAACCTCTGCAATACCCACCACAAAAGACCTCTACAAGTAAACAAAGCCTTGGGATTTACTTATGCTATATCAGGAGATATCAAGATGTAATCCCAGGGTGCTGCACCACAACTTGCCCCAGGCTGCCAGTAGGTACTTTCATCCCATACCTACTGGGCCAGCAACACTAGATTTTGGTTAGCATTAACAGCCGCTTGACTCCCACCTTGCAGCTCAGTAAGGAGAAAGAAGAGGGATGAAGGTACCTTTATGCATTCAGCAAAAGAAGCTACACAAACAGAACCCAACAAGTATATTTAATTTAGGCTCATTAAAAAGTCTGGCCAGTTAACTAAGCAGCTAATCAGGGTAACACACTGTGGGCATCTTAATGGGGTTGTTCCAGCTGCGGTTAGGGCTAAATCACCTCCTGGAGCTGGGCATACCATTGCAGGCAGGAGTGAGGGCAGTCAATTATCCAGGGCATCCACCCAGAATTACCGCAGCCTAAAACCAGCACCAGTAAGAAGAGATGGAAATCCTCAGCCCCTGCTGTGGGTCTTTGTGGTTTCAGGAGTGCTTTAGCAGCTTGTTATCACCAAACACTCAGGGAAGACTGTTCAATTAACAGAAGTTAGTAAAATTAGGAGATTTAACAACAGCAGCAGTGTTTAACACCAGACAGCAGAAACACCCTCCTTTGACACTCTTTACCCATTGATAAGGTTTGATAAAGCTGTAAGCTTCACAGGCATTTTCTGGGAAATGAGGCATGAAATAGGATAGTTTAAGTATTATCCCTAAATGCTAAACCTTCCAATTATGCTTGAAAAAAAATTATTATATCCTGCTAAGTATAGCATCCATGGCTTGGATTTGTTTGAAGAGAAACTCACTTCATTTAAAATAAATACCAACTTTGAAGGCAAGATGGGGAGTGAAAAAAAAAGAAGGAAAATGAGAAATGAAAGAGCTGCAGCAGACAGAGCAACTGAGGGTACGTGTGCAATGGGTCATGCTGCAGCACATGGCTGCATCCACACAGCTGTGGCAGCCCCTCATCTCTAGCAGTCCCCTCCAACCAGGACCAGAGCCAGCTGCCAGCAGCATGGTCCTACCTGCCTCCAGAATTACTTCCTGCAATCACCCACATCACAATCTAGCTCCATCTACATCCCAAAACATGCCAAAATCCCTAGGCTATCAGAAAGAGGGGTTAAGAGCAGCAGGAGCAAGTGAGAGACCCATCACCACCGATAGAAGAATTAAAGCTGTGACCATGCCTGGGTGAACCAAGACAGTATTTTTTAATTTTCTCATTGAAATATCACCTCTGTGTCCTGCACCCACTTTAGTCAGGGTTGCAGGGAAGCAGAGAACATTATTCATCTAAACTCGGAGCTTTCTTTTCCAGAACGAGCAACACTAAGGTCTTTGACCCCTTGTTGCTGTTCTCTTGCATATTTTATGAACAAGCTGGTGAGACCTGAGGTGTCAGGTCCTGCCTGCAGGTTAGAGATAGGAAAAGTGAACAAAACAGGGTCAGAAAAGGCCAGTTTTCATGAAACATGTAAAAACATAATTTTTGGCTCCATATACTGACCTTTTTGGATTAAAAGCTGTTGTGCTTTGTCAGGGAGGTCACAGGAGAAACAGGTTTTACACTGTGTTCCTCTTTACTCCTTCAGAGGGCACAGGGACCAGGGACACTGGGGAGAGGAAGGGCAACTGGTCCAGAGAAAGACAATAAACCGAGAAAAGCAAAAATGAAACACAAGCTGAAATTTTTCCCCTTTCAGATTACTTTTAAATAAAAAAAAAACTTAAAAAGAAACTCTTAACCGTTTTCATTGTTCCACTTGAAATGTAACTACAAAACTGACTCTTCTGCTTATAAGCACTCTTATTGCAGTAGTTTTGAAGGAGAGCAAAGGTATGGGACTGACATACAGCTCACAAGGCTAAGGGGACCAAAGGGTCAGCGCCCATAACCACAGTCAATAGCCTCTGCTACTGCAAGGCCATTTCCACTCATTTCCAGAAGCGCAGATATCCCTACACACCACTCCAGTGGTGGTTCTCAGAGCAAATTTCTGGGTATTTTTATCTTGGTCATGAGAACAACAACAAAGAACTGTTTTCTGAAAAGGGCTCTGTTTTGACTCACAATCCTGTCCACAAATTCAGTTTCCCAAAACCAGAACAAGCAAGGTGTGCAAATGCAGCCAACAAGAAATTGTTTCAAAATGGAAAGAGATGAATATTCATGGCAGTATTTTGATTTCATCAACTCTGTCTTTGTAATAGACATTTCACTCCATGTCCTGGTTTTGGCATGCCAAAGATGGAGCTTGAAAGAGCGACAGCAAGAAGAAACATAATTAGCACAAGGGCTAGGATGGAAACACTGTAGAAGCTGCTCAGTAATTTCATTAGGGAGGTGGGAGAAAACCAGGGCTCCCTGGGGAGTGGGCAACAGGCTCTGCTTGCTTGCTAAACACTGCACTGCACTGTCACACATACTACAAGTACAGATGCAGTGTTTCGCTTGGCTTGCACAAAATAGAAACACAGCCCCCTCAGGCATAACATGCCAGGAGATTTCATCATTCAGGGAAGGAGGGAAGCTGAATTTTGTGTTCCTAAAGCATGTTTCCTCCAGATCCAAAAGGTGACAGTGACAGCTTCATACTGCATCAAGAGGAGCTCAAACAAAGCCTTGCAATGGTACACAAGATTTACCCCAGCTCATCTTTCCTGCAGAACTAGATGTCAGGCTCAAGCCAAATGCAACATATATCCTTGTGGTACCTTAATCCTGATACGGATGCATTTTGATGACAGCCAGCCTCTGCTGTTATCAAGTTACATGACATTGCCCATTGAAAAGCATCCAATCCCTTCAGTGATGTTCAGAAGCGATTACCTAAACAGCATGTACAAATCCCTCATTTGGATGCTTAATTAACTGGTGAGCACATAAATGTCAGGTTTATGTGCTTGCACGGGGAACGGAGCATGTAAATGTGGGCTTCAGCTGCACTGTTAAAGACAGTGCAGGTCCAGAAACAGGGCTCGTTATGAGAAGAAACAAGCAGAGAATGAATGTCACATGTTGTCCTGGGTTCAGCAGTAGCAGTCATGTTTCTCCTTCTTGGTAGCTGGTGCAGTGCTGTGTTTTGACTTTCAGCCTGAGAACAGAGCTGACAACAATGATGTTTTGGTTTGGCCAAGGACTTTGTGAGCCTCATGCTCTGCCAGGGGGGAGGGGAAGCCAGGAGGAAGCAGAGACAGGACACCTGACCCAAACTGACCAAAGTGGTATTCCATACCACAGCACGTCATGCCCAGGATGTAACTGGGAGTTAGCCGGAAGGGCTGGGAGACTGCAGGGTTGGAGGAGGTATCGGTCGGAGCTTGGTCGGGCTTGGGGGGCGAGTTATCGGTCGGCTAGTGCTGAGGTGTTGTATTCTCTTCCCTTGTTATTTCCTTTATCATTATTATCATTGGTGGTAGCAGTAGTGATTTGTGTTATACCTTAGTTACTAAACTGTTCTTATCTCAACCCGTGGGAGTTGCATTCTTTTCGATTCTCCTCTCCGTCCCTCCGAGAGCAGGGGGAGGGAAAGAAGGGGGGGAAGTGAGCGAACGAATTACCTGACTGGGTTTAAACCACGACACATGTCAACAGAGACTTTTTAAAACAAAAGCACAAAAAAAACCAACCTACCCTAAAATTCAAGGTGTCTCAGCACACTTAAAACCCAGGCAGTAGGTGATAACGGGTTGCATTTATTGACTCTTGCTGCAAAACAGCACAAAGAGTGAAACCAGGAGGAAAAGACCTCTTGTAAAAAGAAAAAGACTTCTTGCAAAGATTTATTCTACAGCACGAAACAGCAATATATACAGATAGCCAGAGATCACACACACTGCCAGCACTCCTAAACTCTTTGGGATCTTTCCAGTGGTCAAATTATGAAATGAATAAGACAGGGAGCAGAATTCTGCTAAAAAGGGCTCTACATGGTTTAATATTCACCCAGTCCTCCAAGCCAAGTGGCAGCTCTCCCATGTAAATGCATTACCCTCATCATAGAAGTACTTATAATTTCTTCTAGGATTTTCAGAACCCTTTTGTACCATATGCATCACACAAAGACTGGCTATTTTGAAAGCACTGAAAGTGCAGACTGCTGATTTTTAATATGCATTGCATTTTATGGCTCAGCTACCAGGTTAATATGCGGTGTCAAGGATTTCAATGGGACTATATTTATAAGGATCATTAATTCATAGGAGTTCATAATAATCTCATAATATGGAATTAGCAGCATTCTGCTTTATCCAAGGTGCCATTAAGATATGTATCATGCAAAGAGTAAAGCTATTCTACAAAGCAAAAATACAAAGGCAAAACAACTTCAATAGCACATTACTATTAGATACTGAACAGTTAGAGAAGAAAAGCTTGTTGAGCAGAGGTGGAAACTGGTTTTTATCTGCTTTTCAGTATCATCACTGCTGCACAAGGAGGAATGAAAACACAGCTTGTAAAAGCCAAGGGCACAGCAACATTTAGTCTCCACAGGGTGCTGGAGGGGAGCTTTCCAATGGGGATGTTGTGGCAAGTGAGGCATGGCACCTCCAGCCCCTCTGCTATTGACACCAAGCTCAGCAGCCCTCACCCATCCCCATGCCATCCAGCTGCATCTCCAGACAGCACGTATCAAGCAACAGGAGAACTCAGCACCTTCCCAAAAAGTTTGTTAAACTCGGAAAAATAGGCTCCAGCCCTGCTTGGGATCACATTAGCTATGCAACATTATTCATCTGGGAGCAAAAAGCCCTCCAGTATGCTTTATTTCTTAACTGCCATTACGTACTCTAAGGGGAAAATGTTCAGGAGGAATTAGGAAAAAAGCAGATAAATGAGCAGGGAATTTAGGACTGAGCTCCTGGGACTGGAAATGAAAAAACCCCACAGCATTCACCATAAAACCCATCTTTCAGGCTAAATATGACAGCAATCATCTTTGCTTTTCCAACTCTGGGAAAGGGACTTCCTCAAACTGTTTCATGGTTGTTAGGTTTGGGAAAAACCGAAGACACCCAGCACTGCTCCAGTTCCTACCAATGATGCTGAGTATCAACAAGCAAGAAAATTCCCGCAAACATCACCATTCACAAATCACTGCTACGTTTTATTCACAACATTACTAAATAAAAAACAGAAAGGGAAGAGAAATATTTCACCTACACAATCTCAACAAAAGGTCCGTGCAGATGAATCAGCATCCATATATCTGAGATCTCCCAAATAGGGTGGCTACAGGAATCATTTTAGCAATGTACCAAAATAGGCATTCAAGTTGCAGCACCTGGGGCTGCTGCCTGAGTCTGGCTAATTCACTAAATCAGACATAAGCACTGAGTTGGAGAACAAATTTACCTCCAGCTTAGTGACAAATTAGCAGCATGCAGATCAAAACTGCATTCTTGCTATTCAGCTTTCAGGAAATGGATAGAAAAGTAATTTTCTTTGGTAGACATAGGGATCAATGAGCTCAGGCACAGTTTCTCCAAAGCCCTGTGCCACACCACTCGCTGCCCCACGCAACTCCCTGTGACCCCAATGCTGAGCCCCCCCAGGCTATCTTGGGCACCCAGGCAACTCTTCCATTCTAAAACCTTCCTCTCACCTTTTTATTTTGGCTTTTCTTTTTTTTCTTTTTTATCTCCAAACATGTTGCTACAGCAACCCCAGCATTTTATCAGTGCTCAGGGGAATATTCATCTCCAGTCTAGCTGCTCCATGGAAACAAGTCTTAGCAGCCCCTCTCTCCATCCTTGCTCAAAGCAGGAGAAGCTGACCCCATCATTCCGATCCCTCTGGACCATGTGTTCCACAGCAGCTGGGGAAAGATGGAGGGAGGGAGGTGCTGTGGAGGGACCCTCTCAGCTTGGAGGACCACCCAAATAAATCCTTGCAATGACCAGCGTTGCACTCACAGCCTTTGCAACGCAGCTGTGATGCCCACGGGGAAAAAATGCCAAGTGCACAGGAGTGGGGGTCCCTCGCTGGCACCCAGTGCCCATAGTGGCAGGGATCCTGTTAGAAATAATTCCCCAGTTTGCTGAAATTTTAATACTTGGTCCATAACCTGCTGAACAGGAGGACGCTTATGGCTGGTTTATGGCGTGCATTTCTGGAGACTTCGTCTTCAATAGCTGCTGTGGTTTTTTGTCATAGAATCATAGAAACACAGAATGGTTTGGGCTGTAAAGGACTTTAAAGCTCCTGCAGTTCCAACCCCTGCCACAGGCAGGGACACCTTCCACTAGACCACACTGCTCCAAGCCCCGTCCAACCTGGCCTTGAGCACTGCCAGGGATGGGGCAGCCACAGCTTCTCTGAGCACCCTGTGCCAGTGCCTCACCACACTCACAGTAAAGAACTTCTGCCTAATATCTATACAGAGCAATCTTTTTGGAGACCAGCCTATCCACATGGCCATTGGAATGACACTTGCGCTGATGTTATGCCTCAAAACATCATCATTTTCCACAGGGTCTTTGAATATTTCAGTGATGTAAATGAGATGTCAGTTCTGCATCCAGCCATGCACACACACACCACCACAGCCAGTGAAGGTGCAGCCCCACACAGCTAGCATGATGTAGCTAGCTGTATTATGGAGATGGAGATGGATGATGGAGATCAAAGGATGGAGAGAGGGGCTGCTGAGACTTGTTTCTGTCGAGCAGGTGGATTGGAGATGAATATTCCCCTGAGCACTGATAAAATGCTAGAACAGCTAGCATGACACAGGCAAAATGGCAAAAATTGCTATTTCCAAGAAAACTAATTTGTCCTTTCATGTGTATTCTGTAGCGCCCACATCTCTCCCCTGCACCACAGTCACGACGCTTTCCAGCAAAAGTAAACCCTGTGGCTTTGGCTGGAAAAGACCATCCCAAAATAATCCAAACAAACCTACAAACTGGGAAAGCTCTTTTGCCTTAGGGCACCATTGTCCTTTCTGACTGCAAAGCAGGTATGAGACCTGGTACCCCCATCACCAACCCATCACACATGAGAGACCTCTGCCTCTGATGCATTGCAGGGCAGCTGAGCCGTGGGATGTAACTAACCCATATATCGTTATACTGGATTATAACATCAAGCAGATATGTAAGGAATTAATTAATGTAAAATTATTAAAGCAAAGTACACTTTTCAGACTCTAAAGATAACTTTATAGCATTACACAAAGGTGTCTCTGTGCCAGAGCTACCCCTTGCTGCCAGCAGTCACAGGGTCATCCTTAGGCTCTATAGTTTCTATGGCATTTTTTACTATATTTAAATTCAAGATGGTATTAAGATTTCCTTGTCCAGGGCCAAAGTTCAATAATATTCCTAACAGGATACTCAAGCACTTAAAAATAAGCAGAAATGAAGTGCTGTGTTGGCCTGCAGATAATAAAATAATGTATCTGATCATGCAAAAAGTAAAAGCAGAGTTCTTCCTCTTGATTTTGCTTAATTTTTTTTCATCTAACTTTTCCCTCTTCTGGTTTCCCAACTTCCTGCTTTTTTCTCTGCTTTGAAGAAATGAAATCTCTCCACAAGACCTCAATGAAGGCAGGAGGACACGAAGTATACCCCTTCCAACCCCCCAGAATGTTGTTTCTCAACTGCCATACTCATATCTCAACACATTTCTTCTCTATGTTACTAATAAGTGGATTTTCAGCCTGTTGCAATTGAAGATAAAATTAATATATTGGCAGATATCCACAGCAGCCTCTCAGGTGCTTATATTGAAAATTATTATTTTCAACAGTTCATGGCTCATTTCTTTAAAATTAAAATTAGTGTTGTGGCAGCTGGGGATAATTTCCCAGATGCCTGCACAGAGTACAGACCTGGAAGATGTGAGGAATGAGGCTTTGCTGTTGTCAAATGTGTCCAAACTTGGGGCATCTCTACCACTGAGGATGACTTTGAATGGAGGCCCCCAACCCAGACAAGCTGTAGATTAAGTTGAGGTGGGAGTGCTTTTCACTTCCTTTGGCTATCCATGTTCAGCTGCCATCACAGCAAGATGCTGGGCATCACAGAGAGATGCTGGACAAGACACATCATCTGAACTGACACCTTTGGCTTCACATCTTCATGATATACCCTTGAAGTCAAGCAGATCTCTCTCTTAACCACTTAAATCCCACCATCCCTTTGAACTCCAGACAAGGATTTGACCCAAAAGCTGCACTAAAACACTGGAAAGTGTTACCTGGCAGAAAACATTATAAAGGACAGGACTGAAAAGAGCACATGTGTGGACCATCTCTCAGTAACCCATGCCAGACAGTATTTAAGGAAAGTATGTGGGTGCATGGAACAGCACACTTCATAGAAGTGTTTCGATTTGTTTGGCTGGCATACTGCTAGGTGACCTAGCAGCAGGGAGTAGGATAGTCTCCATCTCTCCTAATCACTATGGGGCAAGATAAAAGCAATATTTTGCTTCAATTCACTCCATCTTCATGCCACCTCCTGCCACAGTGTGGGGACCTGCGGTCTTCAGCATGATGAAGCACCATGTACTGCACAGAGCTATTTTGTTTCAGCTGTGGTCCTGGTGGAGGGTTGACGCCACAGCCAATCCAGTGGCACATCTCTGGGATACCCAACTGCTGCATCTGTTTCAAGTGTACCCCTGGGGAAGGTCTTGCTCTTGACCATCTGTCCAGCAAAGAACAGTGAGACCTGCAGAGGCAAATAATCTGCTTTCCTGGAAAGCTGGGCAGCGAGGTTCAGCCTCCACCCCATGCTCCTGAGAGCCCTGTGCAGCATGGTGAAACACATAGAGGATGGGGACCCTTCCCAAAGGCCAGAAATGCCTGCAGCCTCCACACAGCAGCAAAGCATCCTTCTGCACTGTAAATCACTGGGAAACATTAATAAACAGCTCCATCTACTGACACACTAATCTCCAAAATCCAGATTCCCGTGGCAGCTGATGCAGCATACAGAGGTGCCCATGATGCTGACTGTATCATGTCCCAGCAAAGCAGGCATTGGCTTTCATCCCAAGCACAGCCCAGGTACAACCCATCACAGCCCCACAGATCACTTGCAGGGGAGCTGTCATGGTTTAAACCCAGCTGGCAACTGAGACCCACACAGCCACTCACTCACTTCCCTTCAGTGGGATGGGGAGAGTGAGAAAGTGAGAAAACTCGTAGGCTGAGATAAAGACAGTTTAATAGGAGAAGCAAAAGCTGCTCATGCAAGCAAAGTAGAACAAGGAATTCACTCACCACTTCCCATTACAGGCAGGTGTTCAGCCATCTCCAGGACAATAACTTGGGGAGAAAACACCGTCACTCCAAATGTCCCTCTCTTCCTTCTTTCCCGAGCTTTACATGCTGAACATGATGCCATATGCCATCTTACTGAGGATCCCAAGCCTCCCCACCGGTGGGAAGGAGTGAGGATAAGAAACAACTGTGGTTCTAAGTTCTGCTCAGCAGAAATGAAAACATCCTTGTGTTATCAAAACTGTTTCCAGCACAAATCCAAAACACAGCCCCAGATCAGCTACCATGAAGAAAATTGTCCCAGCCAAAATCAGCATATTCTCCACCGCTTATTCCATGCCATTTAGATCATGCTCAGGTCCCATGTTATCCAATACAACCTCATTAACCCCTACCACCCTTTCCATCCTTCGATATAATACACAGATATCATTCCCTTAGTCTATGGACCACCCCTATAAAATGTCTTTAAAATGTCCACAAAATTAGAGCTCAGAGCCTCCTTCTGACCAAGCTCTACTAGATTTCCTTTTGAATTTCAATTAATCAACATTAATAAAAATCAATATTCATCTCATTGGGTGAAACATAATACCTCTTTAATATTGCATTTCAGCCAAGGAGATGAATATACATGTGATTAAAAAATAAAAATATACATGTGATTAAAAAAGCAAAGGAGTTGAAAAGCAGCATCTGAGAATGAGCTTCCTCATTACAACTGTGAGGCACTGGGACATAAAAGATGTAGCCAGGACTTCACCACCCAGTAGCCAACCTTTTCTTCAACGCCAAGCACTGTGGTTCCTATGCAGCCCCCACAGGAGGACCAGAAATGGCACAACAAACCTCTCTCTCATGTAGAATCTTCCTCCAGGGTCTTTTACACCTCTGAGAAATGAAGCTAAAGCCACAAAACCATAGCTGGAAGCACCCAGAGACATCACTTCCTCCTCAAAGCTCATTCAGTAAGAGCACAGAGGCAGCACTCCTCACCTCTGAAGCAACTGGCACTTCACCCCATTTTTCCTTATGCCTTAAGGAAGAAAAGAAAAGGGAAGGGAAGAGCATAAAACAATGCAGACAAAGAGGACAGACATTCAGGTTCAGAGCATTTGACTGAACTACAACTGTGCATTCATTTTACAGACCATTTATTTTCACATTTGTCGCAGGTCCTTGGGTTATCTTAAAAACACCCCTAAACCCCTAGGCCCCTTTCCTGCCCCAGAGAGACATAAGAAGGAAGGGCACCTGGCTTTCCACATTTTCCCCTGTCTTCAAGGGACAAATTGTGCCCTCTTCTCTAGTGCTGGATTTAGCCATGCCAAATGCCCTGGAGCATCACAGCAGTCAGTTCTCACAGGGACACAGTGAGATTCCATGTCTGCTTTTCTACCATGTCCATCCTCTGCGGCTTTTTATTTTTCATTGACTGAGCCCAACCAATCTCTCAGATCCCACATTTGCAGGCAGGCTCAATGCAGAGGGAAGATTTTGGTCACTAAATTCCACCAGCAACACCCCCAGGACTCACCTCCATCTCACAAAACTCTGAGCACCCCCGGGCTCTCTGCTCTCCATCAGCCAAAATTAAATCTATGGCTTCTTTCTTCCACTTCACCGCTACCAAGCAGCAATTGCAAAGCACCCATGGGAGTAACAAGCTGCGCTCTGCACTGCTCTGCCAGGGAAAAAGGGTTATTTACAGCCAACAACAGGATTAAAGCTTCAAACCACTTTTAAATTTGGAAGAAGGGGCCTGCGCTTGGGGAGCTCAAATATGGAAAAGATGCTTGCATGGAAGATGAAGGTGGTGACTTGTTCAGACTGAGCGTGAGGGTAGATGCAGCTACACCTTCCCTGGTGATGACCCAGGGATCAGAAACACAGGGATGGGAAATCAGGATTGAAGAGGAGGATGTCAACAGGAGCAGAGGTTGCTCACTAAAGAATAACCTGTAAAAATCCATCTTTAGGGTGATAAAAGTTCACGTGTCTGTCCTTCCCTTCACACCTGCAAGGATATTTGAGCAGCAGCAGCCATGCAGGGACTCGCATTAATCTCTTTCAAAGGGATGTGTTTAAAAATCTTAACCCAATATATAGCTTAATGCAGTTGGGTGGATCCTTATAGTGAGTCCTGATTTATTTATTAAGGCATTTGTGACTTTCTGAGCAGCCCAGGGAACCCAAATCTGCCATCTACCATCTGCCAACAGGTATCAATCAGGTGATGGCTGATGCAGACTGGAAACAGCTTCTGCTCAGCTGCACTTGCTCTATCTAGAATCATAGAATCATAGAATAATTAGGGTTGGAAAGGACCTTAAGACCATCTAGTTCCAGCCGCCCTGCCATGGGCAGGGACACCCACACTAAACCATGTCACCCAAGGCTCTGTCCAACCTGGCCTTGAACACCGCCAGGAATGGAACATTGACAACTTCCTTGGGCAACCCATTCCAGTGCCTCACCACCATAACAGGAAAGAACTTCTTCCTTATATCCAATTTAAACTTCCCCTGTTTAAGTTTTAACCCATTACCCCTTGTCCTATCACTACAGTCCCTAATGAAGAGACCTTCCCCAGCATCCCTATAGGCCCCCTTCAGATATCTTCAACCTGCTGGTCATGCTCCTTTTGATGCAGCCCAGGATATGGGGCTGCGAGCACACACTGAAGCCGGCTCATGTTCATTTTCTCATCAACCAACACCCCCAAGTCCTTCTCCACAGGGCTGCTCTGAATCTCTTCTCTGCCCAACCTGTAGCTGTGCCTGGGATTGCTTCGACCCAGGTGTAGGACCTTGCACTTGGCATGGTTAAACTTCATGAGGTTGGCATCTGCCCACCTCACAAGTGTGTCGAGGTCCCTCTGGATGGCATTCCTTCCCTCCACGGTATCAACCGAACCACACAGCTTAGTGTCATCGGCAAACTTGCTGAGGGCGCACTCAATCCCACTGTCCATGTCAGCAACGAAGAGGTTAAACAAGACCGGTCCCAACACCGATCCCTGAGGGACACCACTCATTACTGATCTCCAGCTGGATATTGAACCATTGACCACAACTGTTTGTGTGCAGCCATCCAGCCAGTTCTTTATCCACCGAGTGGTCCATCCATCAAATTGATGTCTCTCCAGTTTAGAGACAAGGATGTCGTGTGGGACAGTGTCGAACGCTTTGCACAAGTCCGGGTAGATGACATCAACTGCTCTACCCCTGTCCATCAGTGGTCCATAGAAGGCCACCAAATTGGTCAGGCAGGAGTTCCCCTTAGTGAAGCCATGCTGACTGTCACCAAGCACCTTGTTGATTTTCATGTGCCTTAGCATGCCTTCCAGGAGAATCTGCTCCAGGATTTTGCCAGGCACGGACTGGTCTGTAGTTCCCTGGCTCATCTCTTTTCCCCTTCTTGAAAATGGGGGTTATATTTCCCCTTTTCCAGTCATCGGGAACTTCACCTGACTGCCACGATTTTTCAAATATGATGGCCAGTGGCTTAGCAGCTTCATTTGCCAGCTCCTTCAGGATCTGCGGATGGATCTCATCACGTCCCACGGACTTGTGCACATTCAGGTTCTTAAGACGATCTCGAACCAGATCCTCTCCTACAGTGGGCCTAGGATCATCATTCTCACAGTCCCTGCATCTGCCTTCCAAGATTTGGATGGTGTGGTCAGAGCCTTTGCCAGTGAAGACCAAGGCAAAGAAGTCATTAAGAGCCTCAGCCTTCTCCAAATCCTGTGTAGCCAGTTCTCCTGAGAGCTTCCTGAGGGGGTCTATGTTGTCCCTAGTCTGTTTTTTATTCACTACATACCTATAGAATCACTTCCTGTTATCCTTAACATCCCTAGCCAAATTTAATTCTAACTGGGCCTTAGCTTTCTTAACCTGGTCCCTAGCTTCCCAGACAACATCCCTGTATTCTTCCCAGGCTGCCTGTCCTTGCTTCCACCTTTTATAAGCCTCTTTTTTTCCTTCAAATTTTCCTCAGCAGCTCCTTATCCATCCAAGACTTATCCTTATCCATCCAGAAATGCTTTTGCCCAAAATCTTCAGCCAAACTAAAAAACGCCCACAGAACAGAAGGCAAGTACCATAGGGGGGATTTCCAGACTGCGCTTCCCAACTGTGCTGAGCAGCATCAGCTCTTCAGTAGATCTTTTGAGGTCCACCACGTCTCCTTCCTTCTCCAGGAACCCCTTCACACATCCACAGGATTAAACTAATTCAAAAACCCTTCAAAAAAAGGACTCAAATCCTTAGAAACAGACCCGACTGTGAGGTGCCATCTGAGGATATGCCCAGGATTCCCTGGCTGCAAGAGATGCCTTGTGTACGCACAGCAGTCTCATCGCCCTTGTCACCAAGGTCATCAATAGCAGCTGCACCCAAACCCATTTCCCACTTTGGCTATTTATGGAAGAAGAGAGAGAAATGTGTCAGAGCCCTTAAAACCCTGGCAGAACCATTTTGAGCTAATTATCACCTTATAATGCCTGCCAAAAGACCTGCAGGGACAGGGCTGTGTTAAAGAGAGTGAGATATTAAAGTGGAGGTAAGCAGCTTGGTGTTCCCAGGTGACATCACTACCCTCCTGTGAAGCTGGGGTCCCCCAGCTCCTGCCCTGTGGGCAGTTCAGGCATGTGCATCCACTTCACAAAGCTTTACCAAAATATTTGCACCCAGGGAGATAATCATATTGAGGAAGCATCCATGTCCTCGAGCTTGAGAGAGAGAGAGAGAGAGAAAAAAAACCTGCTGGAAGAAAGGGAAAGAGGAAAGGTGGATCCCACATTACAGCAGAAATCCTCCCAGCAGTTCTGTCATGCAAACCTGCCTTGAGCATATTTTCTCAGGTGAGATGTCAGCCCCAGACACTGAGACAAAAAGAAGAAGAAGAAGAAAAAAACCTTGAAACTGTGCAATATTCTAAAACGAGCTTCAATTTGTACCCTCTCTGCTCAGAGCAGCACAGGGGTCAAGCAACTAGTGGAGGATGCTCTTTCTCAAATGGAAATTCCCACTAAACTGGGATGCCAAGGCTATATCAAAGCCTTTCAGGTTCCTATCCAGAGCTGAAGCATTTAATCCCAGTTTCAGCTGCACACCAGCAACATGCAGGAGAAGCTGGGAAGCCATGCTGTGTGCACACATGAGGAATATAAGGACACCTGCATCCCAGGTGCATTTTCAGCTGAGAAGAGATCACAGCAAACACAGAGCAAGAAAATAATGCTGGAGAGAGTTTTTTGATAATGGCACATAAGGACAGGACACAGGGGAATGGCTTTAAACTGACAGTGAAGATTTAGATTAGATATCAGGAAGAAGTTCTTCCCTGCGAGGGTGGTGAGGCACTGGCACAGGTTGCCCAGAGAAGCTGTGGCTGCTCCATCCCTGGCAGTGTTCAAGGCCAGGTTGGATGGGGCTTGGAGCAACCTGGTCTAGTGGAAGGTGTCCCTGCCCGTGGCAGGGGCTTGGAACTAGCTGTCCTTTAAGATGCTTTCCAACCCAAACCATGCAGTGATTCTATGATTCTATGAAAATGTTCCTTGTGCATTTTTAACTCCATTTTACAAACTTAGTTTCATACACTTGTTAAAGTTTAATACGTTCCTGTGCGCTGGGGAGAGGAAACTGTCAGTGCTACTTTAACTCTCTGCATGGCTCAGCTGGCATTTTATATTTGTGTTTCCCCTCTCAACAGATAAATATGCTTTTATCTCCTCCGTAGTTATCCAACAGCCTAAAAAAATTCAGAGGCAGAAGGAGGGGACAGACATCATGTAGGAAACTCAGTGATGGCGAATTTACTGCGAGGAAACAAAACACCAGGTGATCCTGCATCTTTGCTGAGTGTGACCTGTGCATGAACACAAGTCATTAGAAATATTAATTATGGTGAACTGAAAATTAGAATTAAGAAACACTTAAAGGATTTGACCCCTTCTAACACCCAAACCTAAGTTTAAGCTACCAAAAGCAAAGGAGGCCCCCAGCTCCCAGGGTTGCCACAGAAAAGCCGGGCTGTAATAGCACAGCCAATGAGCAGAAAAAGTAGGGAGAAGATGTGCAGTGAAGTGGCAATGGATCTTTTCAGCAAGGGCTGTCATGGACCACCTGAAATTCCCTTTGCCATTTCTCGCTATAAATGTCATCCTCAGGTGGATACTTTGCTATAAAGGGATCTTTTTTTATTATTATTATTTACTTCTGCATAGAGTAGCTGTTTATTTGAATATATACATAGTCACAGCCTCTGTCAGGGCTCCCAAGGCAGCTCAGCTGCCAAATTCTACTCCTTGTGAGTGGTGTACCCTGATTTTCTCCACAACTCACCCCTTTCTATCTTCCATTCCCCTCTCCTGTCAAAGTGCAACAAGATTCACTGCAAAAGTTTAGCTTTGACCTATGCCTATATGAGGAGTCATTGCTTCTTAGGGGCTTTTTAGGGCATTAATCATCCCCATCAGCAATGGCGTGCTTTGTGTGCTGGTTCAGGCTTCAAAAGGCTCATCAGGATTCACCACACAGGGCTCAGGCTTTTCAGCAGGGAGGGTTTAGAAAGCGAGGGACAAAGGTAGGTAATAAACATCTCTCTAATGGGCATGTCTGCGACAGCAGCGGAGAAACAAACTGGAGGCATTTTCTTTTCCCCGAGACGGCAGCCACAGTTTACCCTGTATGACGAGCTCCTGCAGCCCTTAATGACTGAAAGAACCACTTCCTATAATTAGATTTTCTTAGGTGAAATGAATTTAGGCAGGCTACAGTGAGTGATTACGAGACTTAACAACGGTCTCTTTCCATGCCTGCAAGGATGCTCGGGGAAAGCTGCATCCCAGTTATCTTCACCAGAGGCAGGCACGGCATAATTTGATATATTTTACGCAGCGAGGAGAATGGACTCCTGGTAGGCTTAACATACCTACAGACCCTTACGGGCACTAGCAGTGAGAAGCAGCTGCAATGGGGGAGTAAAACACGATACGGGGAAATCTCTCCTGTCCCAGAGCATATACGTGGTCCCCTCCACCACCATCTTGGTAGAAAATAACAATTATTTACCCTCATTAACATCAGCATGCTTAGCACCAGCTTTATGCCTTGTCCACCTGGGAGGCAGATACCGATTCCTTAGCCCCCATCAACACTCCTGCTCTTAGAAATACCCTTTATTTGAGCAGATCTTTTTTTTTTCCTGCAAACCCCATTTCCAGCAGGGCTGTAGGAGCTCCCCGGGAAGCCTCACCAGGACCTAAGTTTTCTTCCAAAAGAAGTGCAGGCTGGGTCAGGGCATTTTTCATCTGTCCATGTGAATGTGGAATTGATGGTACATCATGTTTTTACTCTCCCTCTATAAGCAGCTCTTGGGAAGAAATAAAGCAGAATCGCTCCCGCTATGACTCCTTCTGCAGCCACAAACCCAGTGTTTTATGGATGTCACAGCTTTAATATTCCTTTCATAACAGGCTGTGGACATAAAAGGCTGGTTTGTCAATCCGTCGACTGCCGGGGGCTAATCTTATAATTCTGCTGTGTTGTTGTGGTTTGCATTGAACAAGCTGGCTTTCCAAGATCAAAAAGTACATCAGCACAGGGTTGCAGCCACAGCCCTCCCTGATGCCAGCACTCCCCCTTCCCTGGGAGTGGGACAAGAGGGTGACAAACTCAAGGATTTAGCATCCTTAAATACCCTCATTTTCCTTATTTCTTCTGGAGCTTGTAGCCCCCTTTGTTGGCATTGTATGATCCAATGTATCACTACAATAGTGCTATCAGACATACCAGAACCCATTCTGACAAAATCCATTCTCAGGGTCCAGTAAGGGACAGGAGAATGGCTCTGTGATGTGGGTTTTGAACTGGGGGTTTCATCTCCCCCTCTGCATCCCTGTGTCCCCAGCTCCAGGCCAAGATGCTGCACCCAGTCTGGCACCACACTGCTTGCATTTGCTGGAGGGACCCTTTCCTGGGGACACTGTAATGTGCTGGTTGATGCCAGGATTACCATGGCTTTAGTAGCCTGCAGCTGTTAAACCACCCACCCCACTCCCAGCACAGAATTGCTTTGGGCTGGTTTTGTGCTCCCTAGTACCAGCTTCATGCACCGCTCAGGAGATTTCCAAACTGCCAAGAAGAAAATAAGAAATAATTAACTCTTAGACCTAGTAACATATAAAAATAATAATTTTCCTTTCAGATCCCATTCTTGCTGCTTCTGTCCCAAGGCTGCCTCCAGCGGGATGCTCCTGAGGTGCTCCCTTGCCTTTCCCTGCTCTCCCACCACTTTATACTTCCCATGAAATCCTATACTAGAGTAACTCTTTCAAGAGGCTGTAAAAAGCAGTTTCACATTAACTAGCTTAAATAGCTGCCCAGACTCCATCTCCCAATGAATACGGCATCACAGGGCTCCCGCTGGAAACATAACAAATGCTTGCAGGGAAGTTCATGTCTGGGGAAGAAGGGGGCTTTAAAAGAAAAAGAGAAATAAAGAAACTCTCTGCAGTGGTAGCTGAATTAGACCCCTTCAAATGTCAGCGTCGAAGCATGGAAACTGGCGCTGAATAACCACAACAATCACACCTATATGCTGACCACTAACTTTTAAGAGAGAGCTATTTAAAAGCAAATTGTTGGATATTCCTTCACTGGCAGTAGCTAGCCCGCATTTAGATGAAATGGCTGCCCTCCAAGAAAATAGCACAATAATGACAGAAAAAAAGGCGGCTCTAAATACAGCAAATCATGAGGAGACAAAGTCAAGGCTAAAACTGCTCTCACACTGAGGACATGGGCTAGGCTCATTGAAGTGACGTATTGCTGTTCCCACTCTTGCCCAGAGCAACTGCTGAAGCTATAATGGGCCATGTACAAATCTTACAAGCCATGTCCTAGTAGGACATCTGTAATAACTGATCTTTTAGATACAGGAGATACATGAAATGGAGTGTCTCAGGCTCTGTAGAGAGCACAGGGCTCTGTTAATCAACAGCGATGTGCAAGACTTGGAGGAGACCATACCAGGTTGTTTATCGCCAAAAACTCATGAAGGCAAACAACCAGGTTCTCACTAAACCCAGAGGTGATTTCTGCAGGCATTAGTGTGGGAGAGTACCTGGTAAGACGTGTGCATTCCCAAAAAGCCTTGAGGAGGAGAATTTTCCCAGTTTGCTGCCATTTTTTTGTTACTGTTGGCTGAACTCTAAAAATGAACAATCCTGGCATAGCTTTGTGTCCCAGAACATCAAACAAATAGTATTTTCTCTGTACCTGGTAGCCCTTGCTCTACTGACCAGTTTCTCTGTCAAATAAGAGCCTTGCACACACTTCATCCTTTGCTGCAGAGGAGTGATATTAAAAGGTCTCTTTACTTTGCTCAGCCAGCTGTCCTCATAAAATGTAGAAATTTAATGTCTCTGATGAGCTCCAGTCTCCTGTGAAATAAGGTAGGTATCAACCAACAAGTTAGAGAATTAAGTAAAAACTAAACAATTACATTTTTTTTCCTCTTCTTAGGAATCCAAGCTAGAAAACAGAGTCTAACCTACTAAAGACAGAGCAAATGTCTGTCCTCACAGTCAGCTCCTGGACCCAGAAGGACAGAGAGGCACCCCAAGGTGCTGTCCCATGCACACACACACACTGTCTTGCATACATTTCATGGGTGACCACGTCAAACAAGGCTGAAATGCCCAAAAGCATCATGAACCTCGGTGTATATGTTTGCAATGAGCTTGCAGTTTTGAGCTTGCGAGTTTTCACGTGAATAGTTCATTTCAGTTTTGCATGGAAATCACTGGTCTTGCAGAACCAGCATAGACCCCATGAGATTTTAATCCAAAATCCAAAGCTCTGCCTTAATATTCACACTTTTATACCATTTGCACTAGAAAATAAAATTATCCCTGTCCTAAATCAGTTGAAAAGAAAGGTGTGGTCACTGGCAAAGCCCCTCCTGGTCTCTGATGGTCAATAGCACAAGCACTAAACCAGCCAAAAGCATATCCATGTGAAATACATCACCAACTTCCTGATTTTGAGGGATCAGATCCAAAGTCAACACCAAATCAGGATGAGTTTAGTGCCAACTCACAGCCACACTTGGAAGCAGCCCCTATACATCAGCTGTGAAGGAAAGGTGTAATTTTCCCTCTGCCAAAGAACTTTAAACAAAAATAGAGGTAAATGAGTCCTTGGTGAGAGCTGAAAACAGCTTTGGTTCCAGAAGCATCCAGTTCACAGATGGACCACCTTAAAAAGAGAGCGTTACCACCAAGGTATAATGAAAAACGTTGCTGTTTTATTTGGTATATCATGAGCTGCATCTCCCCGCTGTACCTGCTGTAACTAAAGTGCCGGCGGTAGCCGGTACAGCCTTATCTGTAAAATCTTCAAACGCTGCCTCCAGCAAGCAGTTAATCTCCTTTCCTTTTGTTGATAATATTTTTTCTGTAGGATATATCTGTTAAAATGCAATTTTCACTCCCCAAATCGGAGGACAGGCTTCATGACAAGGAGAAGCCTCATGCCAAGATGCTGATGTGTTTTTTCCTCCTCCCAGCTTGGCAATGGCAGCTGCTGGTTCCAAGTATTACAACTCTAAATACAATAAAGTTTCATTGTACATTAGGACAGCTGCAACAAGACGTTGGCGGAGCAATCAAATAATTGTTTCTAAAAGCACAATGTCTTTACAATGCCTTAATGCGATGCTTTAAAGTACTGCTGGGAAATGAATTGATTGCAGTGGGTAGGGGATTTCAGGCTTTGCGAATAGCATTATGCTATAAATGTTGAAAAAAACAGAGATATCCATAGGGCTGAAGGTGATCAAGAAATTACTGAGTTCATCCACTCCCCCAGCAGCAATCAACTTCATCATGTTATTCCCATGAGATCCTTATCTGACCTCTCTTATAAACCTTCCATGACCATCTACCCAAGGCTATTTTTCTTTTTTCTTTTTTCTTTTCTTTTCTTTTCTTTTCTCTTTTCTTTTCTTTACTCTTTTATTTTCTTTTCCTTTTCTTTTCTTTTCCTTTTCTTTTCTTTTCTTTTCTTTTCTTTTCTTTTTCTCTTCTCTTTGCTTTTCTTTTCTCTTTTCTTTTCTTGTCTTTTTTTTCTTTTCTTTTCTTGTCTTGTCTTTTCTTTTCCTCTTTTTCTTTTTTCCCCTTCCCTTTCATTCCCCTTGCCTTCCATTCCCCTCCCTTGCCTTCCATTCCCCTCCCTTGCCTTCCATTCCTCTCCCTTGCCTTCCCTTCTGCTGCCTTCCTTTCCATTGCCTTCCCTTCTGTTTCCTTCCTTTCCATTGCCTTCCCTTCTGTTTCCTTCCCTTCCTTTCCTTTTCTTTCCTCTCCTTTCCTCTCCTTTCCCTTCCCGTCCCTTTCCCTTCCATTTCCTTCCCTTCACTTCCCTTCCCTTTCTTTCCTAATCTGGATTCCCTTCACCTGCCAGCATGGTGGGACCATTTTTAACCCACATTGCCTCTGGTGTACCTGGCGTTCCTCAGTTTGTGTTTCAGCTTTTCAAATTTTGTTGCCATTTGTTTTGATCATTCTTTTATGCCTATTTTTAGTAATCAGACTTATTGTCTACTTCATATACACCCCTTTTTTGACTAAGATCATTGAAGATTTCTTTGGGGAGCTGCCCATACATCTTAGCACCATCCCCATAAGGTCACACCTGCCATTCCCTGCAGACACCGTGCTTTGTCTCTTGGAATTACATCCTTTTTAGTTTGGGCTCTTCTTTCTTTCATCTCACAGTGACTTTCAGCCAATTGGCTTTTCATCTTCATCAAGACAACTCACCCTCCCCTTTCAGTTAGGCCAAGTCTAGAGGCTTCTCTAGAGGCTTCACTTTTCCAATCACTTACTCCACCTTCTATTAAACCTATGAAAATTAAAAAAATAAAATCCAGCTTCTAATCACTTGGAGTTCTTGTATTTCTCATCTGACATCCTGCCAGATGGTGCATTGCACCCACTGGGTATGACATGGTCTACGAATTGTGTTTTCCTGACACACTAAGATACAGTGGCGCCCAAACCAGCACATGTCCATCAGCTATATAGGTTATGTACAATATGAAAAGAAGAAAATCAAAGCTACTATATATTCAGAAAGAAGGAAAAGCCTTAACAGCATGTGATTTATCACAGGTGATCCACAATACAAGTTTATGGCCACCTCTCTAGCACAGTGCTAATTACCTTTGCCAAAAGACTACAGCACTGGGTCTCTGGTTTAGGAAGCACCACTGTTTGTGCAAGGAGTTTGAACAGTAAACCCTCTCTCAGATGCATTGTCCTGGCAGCAACTCAAAGCAGATGTACACAAGAGGATGGGTAGATCCCAGAGCCTGTCATTCACAACCAAGTGTGGCTCTCAATACCACCTTTGTGGAAGACAGCAATTTTAAAACCAACAGCCAGGCTTTAAATCCAAGGCACGTCTTTTTGGATCATTATCATGCTTCAAATACTGCCAGGGAATCTGTGTGTCACATATACCCAGCTTCAGCACTTAGTTTGGAAGAGAGCTTCTGTTCAGCTTGCATTATTGTGGATGCTGCATCTTGTTCAATGAGCTACATTGTGTTCTCTTTGCTTGTGATGGGGATGCTATGCATCAAACTATGCAGCAAACACAGACATACACTAGCATCACACAGGAGCAAACTTTGACATTCCCCTGGAAGCTCATTGACATGAGCTCTCATTTTGATATTCACAGGAACCAAGTGTCCATCTCAGACCTGTGTGTGCTTTTCACAGCACGAGATAGAAGACTTATCTTCCCCAAGAGCCTGCCACCTGGGAGTATGGGAAAAGGAAAAAGCAGCCACCTCAAGGTCCAACAAAATAAATAGCTAGAGTGACAGCTAAGTGGGCAAATTTAAGATGTATAAATTATCATTACTTGCCTCAGGATAGTTAAAAAAATATCAATCTTTATAGCTGGAAAATGACAGTAGCTTATTTAATTTATGACAAAAGCAAAGACAAGAGGAGAGTAGCATTGGAGATTACACTCGCGGAGTGCCATGTTCTCCTGTAATGTAATGAAATGAGTTAAGAGCAAAGTGAATTAGTGCTACAGGCTGACCTCATCCCACTAATCGTGGAGAGCAATAAGAAATAAAAGGTTGCATTTGCCAGCTTGGTTTTCAAGGTCACTGAGGACCAAAGTGGCCAGTCTCTTTTCTCTGTGATTTTACCATTAACTGAGCAGCTGGCTGTGATCCTCATAATTTATTCTAACAAGGTGAATTACTGCAGCTTCTGACAGGTGGGTAACTTCTTCGGGAACAAGGAGAGCATGAGAATGAGGAGCTGCAGGTATCAAATTAGCTCCCACACACAGGGGGAGCATCATCTCTTGGTATGTGGTACTTTGCATAAGCAGATTGGTAGGACTGCAGGAAGGAATGTCTCACCCAAGTCCACCCTGGCTGCATCACTCTTGGACTAAGATGGTCACCATCCATCCGACTCTCAGCTCCTAAACGATTCCTATGTCCCTGTTGTGCCTTTGCTCAGAAAAGTTATGGATGCCTTAAAATTCGTTTTGTTTGAAAACTGTATTTCTCATCCCTGACAAGAATTTACCCCTGAGCAAACTGCCTATAAACTTTTGACGGTGGTAATTAGCCACCTGCTGAGCTGGATGTTTCTGCAGATACAATTGTCCTCCACAGGGACAGACAGCTTCAGACCCTGGTACAGGGAGAGACGGCTTCAGACCACTGGCAGCTGAAATGTTTTGCAGATTTATGTACTCTGGCTACAGCTCCAGCTCTGGCTTCAGCTGAATTTCATGGTGTGTAGACGGCTGTACACCACTGATCCACTGCCTGACCTGGGGACCAGAAGGTGCTGGTTACACCTCCCGCACACAGCACCATGAGATTGCCCCGTAATCAGGAGCTGAAGGCAGGCAGAAGATGGGGGTCTGGGACGGTTTGTTCAGAGGTAGGTGCTGCTGGAGGATACCTGGTCTTTTGTAATATCCAACAGACAGAGGAGAAAGGTGCATGAGGATGGGCACTGCAGCTCGGTTGGGGACTGATAAACTTACTGGGTCAGACTGCCATTGGCTTTGACGGAGCTGATGTCAGAGTAACTTTCTTGCACAGAAAGGCTGAAATATGCAGCATTATCCCTCTGAGAAGATGGACACCTGAGCTGGAAGCTGAGCTGCACAAAATAGAGCAAATGCAGCATTTCTCTCTGTGGTTTGCACAGAGGATGCATCCTTCTCTCATTTTCATGACCATCATTATTGATCTCATTGAGTTATGCCTTAACTGTGATTGAAGAGGAATGGAAAAGGGGCAGACAATTTCAAAGTCAGTGAGAACACTGCTTTTAAGAGGCAAAATCACCAGACCCACCAAACAGAGCCATGTCTCTGTATGCAATAAGGTGAGGCCCAAAAGGCAGGATAAATCACCAACAGATATTGTCCTGTTTACAGATGAGAGGGCTCAGGCACAGATGACTTTACATGGTGCTGTAGGAGGAATAAAACCATTCCAACCAAGCAGGGAAGCAGCTCATATACCTGCAGGAGTTCAGTGCCTGCAAAGCAGCAAGTCTTATCAAGCTGGGTTTTAAGCATCCAGGTTTTCACTTTTACTCACAGCTCCTTAACTTGCAAAAGCGAAGGGCAAAAAGCAGTGATGATCTACCTCAAGAAGCACCCATACTGCCTTGCACATTTGACATTGTCAGAAATGGCAGAAAGCAAGCATTCCCAGCTGTCCTTCACCCTATTTCAGAGCATTCTCCATTCATCCCATAGATCCAAAGAAATGTCCATCATTCAGCTGATATCACCACAAAAGCCCAATGGGAACAGAGACACAAGCATGCTTGTAACACAGGAGCATGTCGCTCTCAGAGCCTGCATCTGAGACACTTTTACACAGGACACAGGGACAGATTAGGGCAGGAGCCTTACCACAGCTGCCAGCACACAGCCCCAAAGAAAGGCCACCAAATGTGGCTTCAGTGCAGCAAAGATATCTGTGCTTGACTGGAGAAATTTGGAGGCTTCATTAGGAAGCCTCACAAGGAGCTCAACTAACACCACACTGAGCAAAGCATGGTACGCATCCTGGCTGAAAGCAAGACAGAGAAGCGCAGATGCAATCTTCCCCTTAAAGAAAAGGTTTTGAGCCTGATCTTCACCCTACAACACAACTATCTTCTGCAAACAAGCTGGGGCAGCTGCCACAGAAAATATATGGACCCAGTCAGAGATCAATATGATCAGACAGAAGCTGTTTATTGCAAAGCCTTAACTCCTTATATACTATTTCTTACATGCACTTACAGTGATTTGGCATATTATGATTGGATACATGTCTTGAAGACCCTTAGTGACTAACATATAATTGGTTAAGCAGAGGTGTGAGAACTTGACCTCGAAAGCTTGCCAACAGTCCACAGTTCTCATAACTCAGTGAATTCCAGCTTCTTCTTATCTTGCTTGCTTAAGCTTCCTCAGGCCTCTCATGGCCTTGCTGTATCTTTTGGGATTATTCAGAGTTTATGTACCAATTATCCATTCTCCTGTGAGAACACTGTCTCCACATCTCCCCCTTTTAGTTTTATATATCTTTTGGATGACCCTACTTGAGCAGGTGATTTGGGCTAAATCGTATCTCCAACATATGCCAACTACAGGCTGCTGGGCCTGCCCCTTTTTTCTCCTGTATGGCTCTCTGATAACAGGGGAGGCCATCCTTCACATCAAGGTCTGGCATGGCATGTGTCCCCACTGCTCCACGCCTGCTGGGTTGCAGCCAACAGCGGAGCTAAAGGTTCTTCTTGGTGGCTAACACAGAGGCCAACCCACTCTTGCCCTTGACTGTGGTAGCAGGCATTTGGTCAGCCTCAGTCCTTGCACCTTGTTGTTAATGCAGAGTTTCACCTGCTTCATCCAGTAACAAGTCACTACTATGGCAAAGCACACACAAATTTACATTAGCAGAGTAACTATTACAGGGTGCAGCAGCATGTTGAAGATGCTGATGGCAGTGAGGGACTAGCCAACGAAATTTCTTACCAGTGGAGTTCTCCCACCCTCTTAATTTGTTCCATTACCTGCTTTATAACACTACCATTTTATTAGAATCTTTCTAGCTTTTGCCTTAGCATTTTCTAGCAGCTACTGAAAATTTGCATACTCTAACATCTCTTTTACAAGTGACAAATCTATACAATACAAGGTGTAATTTCTTATTAGCAACTGGCTAGTAAATACAGGTGGTTTTATACACAAAATCACAACCTCTAATAATAGCTACTTTACAAGCACACGTATTCAGGCTGTTACTTTTCCGTTGCCCCCAAGTGATGTTTTGCAATCATTAGTTTTTCTCTTCCTCTGTCTCATTCTGCTGGGGTATTCACGGTCAGCTCCTGTAGCTGAGGCATCAGGTTTTTCCATTCGTCTGTCCAGCTTGTGGCAAGGCTTGACAAACTTTGCAGGCAGTCACCATGGACCTGTAGGCAGGAGGACACAAATATACCCCCTCCTCCAGGTTATCAGCTCTTGAGAAGTAGACAAGTTAAAGTGTTTCCTTAAAGAAGAGGCATTCTGATGCAAAAGGAATGTAAAGCAGCTGCAGAAGTAAACTGCACATTTTTAACAGTCAAGGAGTTTGCTGCATCAGGCAGCATCAGCCATATGGAAGGCAGCTCCAACATCACCACCTCTCACAGCCGTTTTAAGGCATTTTCCATCAGAATGACAACTAAAGCAGGAGTAAGATGAAGAAGCAGCCTGGTGGGACAGCACCACTGCGAGCATGGCTTTTAACATGCTCGGTGCCAGCTAGGCTGGCCTCGGAGGCACATGGCCAGGCTTTTGCCCCAAAACTACCATTTTTCAAGGGCCAATGTTTATTGTCCAAGCAGCTCCGACCTTTGGCAGCATATGATTTCAGGCTGCAGCTCTATAAATGTCACTGTTGCTTCTCATTACGTGCTCCTATTAATCATTTTCTCCCTTCACATGGGCCCTAATCAATGGGGACAAGTGAACAGTCCCTCTAACCAATTCCTATTATTCCTCATTATGCCCTTTGTTCCAACCCCCTGCTTCCCCATCTGGCATTAAACCCTGAGACCCCCCACCCAAGCTGTACTTTGACCGTCTCTGTAGGGACAACTATGCTTTAGTTGTGTAATCAATTAGCCAGGACACAGACCACTGGCTCAGATACCTGCTTAGAGCAGCCTTAATTTTGATTAATATCTCTTCATGACTTTAAAAACCATATCGGCATAATTCCTTACCCAGTCATGCCTGTCAAAATCATAAATCAATCTATTCCATTCCCTCCAGAGGTGCCAAGACCTTTCCAGTTGCAGCCATCCAGCTACCGCCACCGCAGAGCATTATTTATTGGGTTTGCTTCTTCCCTCTGCAGAAAAGAAATACAGTCACCAAAGCCAAAAAAGCCATAAATATGTGTTTATTTTAAAGTAATTAAAAGTTACCTTCTGCAGACTTTTGAACGGCTCACCCACAGAATCATAGAATAGTTAGGGTTGGAAAGGACCTTAAGATCATCTAGTTCCAACCCCTCTGCCATGGGCAGGGACACCTCACACTAAACCATGCCACCCAAGGCTCTATGCAACCTGGCTCTGAACACTGCCAGGGATGGAGCATTCACAACTTCCCTGGGCAGCTCATTCCAGTGCCTCACCACCCTAACAGGAAAGAATTTCCTCCTTATATCCAATCTAAACTTCTCCTGTTTAAGATTTAACCCATTACCCCTTGTCCTATCACTACAGTCCCTAATGAAGAGTCCCTCCCCAGCATCCCTATAGGCCCCCTTTTGGGAGCAAACACTGCTGCTCACCAGAAGGTCACCCCAGCCACTCTTGCCTGGAGATTTTGCCCTTCATACGTCCTTGGCACCTATGTAGGGGAGAGGTAGAAGAAAAAATACACACACATGCATATGCTTACATACCTCAGCTTTAGACACCAGCCACTTTAAGTCCTCAAAAGCCATGTGTCACAGTCCAAGGTCCCATTTCAGAGCCCCAGACCAGCCCATTTTATGCTTTCTTGATGCTCAAAACACTTCCCATCCCAATTACAGCCTACCTACTCATTCCTCTGAGAGAAAACCACCAAAGAGATGTTTCCTTTTACATTTTCTGTCTTTTACTCCTTTTTCCTCTTTTTTCCATCACCCTAGCCCAAGGCACAGGTTTGGGTGTCTGGTCCTTACAGTGCAATCCAGGGAACTGCCACTGGTAAAGGGGGAAAGTAAATGAGGAAGCCTGAGAGCAGCCATGCTACACAAGTGTTCTGCGAGGCTTTTGGGCCTACAGTCCCCAAGAAGGGACAGGGACACCCTTTAAGGCAGCAAACTGCAAATGGAAGAGACACGTCATCTTTTTGGTGTGTATTTTTGCTGGCAGGGATAAGATAAAATGATGCTGCTCTGTAATAAAAGATTCAAGGGTTATTTACCAGTTCTCAGTTCCTTACCCCAGAAACTGAGTTTTCAGTCAACACTTTGATCAGTTCTCAAGACAGAAGAGGTGATTATTTTGTGTTGCAGGAGGATGGACATCCACAGCCTGAGCTAGCCCTCCGGATGGGGAAGTATTGCTCCATTCCTTTCATCCGCTCCCCTGGTACTTTTGGGACACCACTCTTTGGAGAAATACTAGGGGTTTAATCACCATCTGAGAACAAAGTCTGAGCCTCCTGCCAGAGACAAGCTACCCAACAAAAGGTGCCTTAAGTTTCATATGAGTAATGGTCTGTTTTTGCACCATACCCACAAGGATCACACATTCCAAGTCTGCTTAAAACAAATCGCTGTTTTCTGCCATAGCAGAAGGGACACACAGGACCAGCTGCCCAGCAATGCAGATGGGACTTTCTGAGCCACATAAAACCCTGTGCTGATAAGACTCTGCAGTCATTTGTTTTAAACGCCAGAATATGCTTCAGGAGCTCTGACATTTGGGGAATAAAAGCAAGCAGTAACCAGCTCCCCTTTCTTCCTTAGCTCCTGTAATACCAGCAGAAGGAAGCACAGCCATCGTGCAAGGACCAGACCCTGCAAGCACTGGGTGAGACAAGGTCCATTCAGGATCAGGTCGGTTGCTGATGAGTGCAGCACCTCACCCCACTCTCCATCCCCTCCAGCAGCAGCTCTTCCCCAGGGAAGTTCCGCCTGAGGCACGCTAACATATGCATCACAAAACCCTCCGTTCAGCTCTCAGATAACAATACCTGAATGCGCTTCGCTGCATTCACCGCTGCTTTTGAATACAGCTTTACGCCGAGTAATTGGTTAAAGGAGAGGAATCATTTCACGTTTCCCAGGTCGCTCTGTGCCAGCTGGTGTCTCTGCCAGTGCCACCTTGATGCAGGGGATTTCATTGCAAGTGAAAGCCATGCTTCAACCACGTTTGCCCTAATTGTCCCAGGTAGACTTCAAATCTGACTAACTGCTAAAAGGGGAGGGACGCGTTTCTGATGTGCATGATCCGAAAATAGCATTTCCCTTCCTGCTACTAAATCTGCTTGTATCAGAGGAAACATTAATTAGCCTTAACTTCATGCATCACCCTGCACAGGGGGAATGTCAGCATCTCCTCATGAGCATTCAAGTTCCACCCAAACACTCCCAAAAAAGAAGGAAATGCCCCATATCCCTACAAAATTCATCATGAGCTCTATGAGTGATGCACAGTCAGATCTGAAAATATTTGTCTGAGAATATCCTGACTCGTGCAACCCACTTTATCCCACAAAGTATTCAAAAGGGTCAGCCATTGGAGCCCAAAACCCACAAGCCCAGCACAGCCCCAAGCTCCCAGCCGCAGCCCCACCACATGCTGGGATGAACACTTGGGAGAACTGAGCTGGGCATTGATTTTGTGTCACCAGCTGATGTGACACCTTACATCAAACACTGGGAAAGAGCAAGGGAAACATAACCAAGTTTTATGGCTCGTGCGAGCACACTGGTGTTGCAGACAAGATGATGTAAACTCGGGGCATAACTCTGGAGGATTTTCTGCTCTTCTAAGCCACAGACCATTTATTTGCCAGGGTTTGTACAGTGCTTACCTGTGATATACGTAATCAACGTGGTGATAAACAATGCCTGCATACACACAAAAGTATATATGTGTGTTCCCAGATCTTCAAGAAAACCAGCTAAAAAAAAAAGTCCTGAGCAAAGCCAAGCCCCCAAGGAAGGTCTGCTGGGTTTCTCCTGCTGTTCTGAGCAGGGTAACGTTTTTGCTATCATTGCAAGGGAGCTAACAGAGAAGCAAAAAGTAATTAAGCCATCAGAAGGCAGTGCAGACACATTAGGATCCCAGGTGTTTGGTTAGGAAGGAATTTCTTCAGCATATGTGAAATCCTAGTTAAAGTTCTCACGTTTTCTGTATGAAATCCCAATTCTGCAGTTACTGCAGGCACAGGAAGAGGATAGAGAAAAGCAAGGCTGAGCACAGCAAGGAGACAGTGCTAAATAAGCAAGTCCCCACTGCAAAGGGTGAAGCTTTAACCAGAGGCAGAACCTCAGCTATGCTCTTTGCCAGGTGACATCCAAGAAATCCTCAGCTTTGGCACAGACTTCTCCTTGCAGAGCTCACCTAAGAGCCCCTCCTGCAAAGGGCTGGGGGAAGCATTACAACAGTGTTTGTGGAGTTGTTTTTATTCAGCCAACACAAGCACAAGCTGTCAGTGCAGTAAAAAGGCCCCTCACTCCCATGTGCCTTTGCTCTGATGAAATACTAACTGAAAGCCACTATCACCACCCAACAAGCCTCTTCTGATCTGGTGTCAGAAGAAAGTAGAAATCCACAGGCTGCAAAGGCAGCAACAGGGCTGTGGGATAAAGCTGGACAACTGAAGCTGGACAGAGGGAGAGGAGGGGCAGCCTGAGCCTTTTTTTTTAATTCTCTTCTCCCAAAATCACAGACCTGAGCTGGATGCAGCTCCTCTGCAAATGCAGCAGGCCTGATTTCTATCCCTGCCACCACTTACCTCCTCTACTGCTCAAAAAAAAAGGAGAAACATGGTGCATCTTGCAAAACACAGCAGTTCCAGCTTCACATTCTGAGAAGAGCTCACAGGAAAACCGCAGGTGGGGGCACACAGATACACACACAGAAGAACAGGATGATGCTCTGTCTCTGGGTGATTTTCAGCCACTGATTGATTAGTGCACAATGAGTCACAGTGGCTGGGGCTCACCTACTGACCCGGGTGCTAGCTGTCCCATGGGAAGCATGCATAGAAAACATGCAGGTTTCCCTTCAAGGTGTATAAACCCATCTGCTTCACAAGCTCCAAATACAGCATGCTCCCTCGGGCATAAATACATTTTCCAAACTCTCACACTTCAGAACTCGTCCTAATTAGGAGAGTCTCCTGGACTGCACTACCAGCAACGAGGCAGAGACCTGAAGTTTTCTCAGCACAATATTATTTAATACTTAATGCTGAGCATTTGGTACAATGAAGTGCTGTTGTAACTGATATGACATTGTAAGACCAAGATATTTGAGAATGGCAGCAGCTCTGTTGCAAGTCCAGTCAGCACTCTGAGCATAGAATCATTGTGGAATGGTAGAATGGTTTGGGTTGGAAGGGACCTTTAAGCTCATCCGGTTCCAACCCCTCTGCCATGGGCAGGGACACCTTCCATTAGACCAGGGTGCTCCAAGCCCCATCTAACCTGACCTTGTACACCACCAGGGATGAGGCAGCCTCAACTTCTTTAGGCAACCTGTGCTATTAGAAGGCATAAATATACAGAGGCTATTTGAACTGAGATTATAATAAAATATCATACATTGCTCAGCAAGCTGATGTCTAGAATACAGCAGAAAGCCTGCTAACGGGGAAGACATCAATTTGATTTTTAAGTTTGTTTAAAGCAGTTTTAACACTAAACAAGTAAACATTTATAACTGAATAAATAGTTCTCGGTTTAGTCAAGGAGCATTCAGTTGATGTTGGCATAAATATTCAGTTATGGAAATTATTTGATTGAAATAGATTTTACATGCCATAAATAAACATTGTCTGCGATGAACACACACTCCCAACAAGTGACGCGAATTAGAGAGCCACTGATGCCTAATGCCAGTCTTTGAAAATGTTTTATTTAGAAGCACTTCTGCTCACCACACAGCCAGCCAAATCCCATCTGCCTGGGGTTTCCTAGATGCTCATCTTGCCACATTATTAAACACTTGGAGCAGAAGCGTGGTGCACAGGCAGTGCAGTGGGGGCTGCATCTCTGTCCCTGGGAGGTTCATCCAGGTGCTGGGATGGGGCAGGTTTAGCAGGAGACTGTGCCAAAGAAGCAAACAAAATTGTAAATCAAGAGCCTGCAACACTGAGCAGTGCTGTAGAGCCAGCCTGTTTGGTGTTGGCCACCTGCAGGAATTGGGCTGAGAAATCCATATATTTTACCAAAATCTGCTGTGGCTTTGATGCTATCAGACCTATGGACAGATGCGGGCACAGCAGTGATGCTCTCCCGCACGCAGAGAGCATCGTCCTAGCACTAAGCATGACTTTTAGCCACATGAAGTGACACACAGATGCAAGTTAGACTTTTCAATATATTTATGAATAAATGCCCTGAAGTTGAGGGCTATTTGTGGTGGCAGCACAGATGGGGATAGCGCTACACAATCTTGTAAAGAAGCAGATGAGCTCAGCATTAAGTTGGAGAAAGTCAGGGATGACAGGGAATGACAGGGAATAAACAGCACTTTTATGTTGTGGGTATGTCTTAAAGCTTTCTCTCCAAAATAAATTACAACATGTGCAGGACCAAAGCACGAGGCTGGCAGTGAAGCTCAGCCCAAGCCTGCAGGCGGGGTATGACCACAAAACCAGAAGGAAAGGCAAGATCTGTAATTTCAGTTGATGTAAGGATATTTTTGTTGTGAGGGTGAGGCACTGGCACAGGTTGCCCAGAGAAGCTGTGGCTGCCCCATCCCTGGAAGTGTTCAAGGCCAGGTTGGATGGGGCTTGGAGGCATCTTGAGAACTAGATGGTCTTGAAGGTCCCTTCCAACCCAAACCATTCTATGATTCTACGTCATACCTGTGACACCACCAGCCACATGGGACTCAAGCAGTAGCAAGAAGGGCAGAGCCACAGACTATGCCTCAGTCCTGCCATAGCAAGGATCCAAACATAGAGATTTCTCAAAAGAAAGCAAGGTCAAAACACCCACAGGACAAATTCCCTGCATGCTACAACTTACGAAGGTCTTGTACTTCCGGACATAGCCGCTCCAGCGCCCTCACAACGACACAAACTGCAGGCAGACTGTGCCATCTAGCTTCTACACTCAGGCACAGACTGCTGCGCTGAGTTTTCCTGCACACACCACTTGGCTATACAGCTGAAGCTGTATCTGTCCAAGGATGGCAGAAACCCCTGTCCCTTTGGAGCTGGAAATCCATACTCTGCCACAAACCTCTCCCTGGCACAGACCAGGGCAGGGGGCTGCACTGCCCACGGTCACTCTTGAAGAAAGCCTGCCTGGCATTACACCTCAGCATCACAAGGTGCCATCACCAGTGATCTGCAGGGCTGGCATGGGGTGACCCACTGGCCTACCACAGAGGAACACAGCACCTTTATATGGGCAGTAGCTGGACCGCCTCCCACACCTGGACCAGACACCCCTTGCATCTCTCCTGATTGAGCCTTGTGCCACTTGACTAACATCTGGCAGACAAGAAGAATCAGAGGCACTCAAAGCTGTGTTTGGAGCAGCAGCTCCCACTCTGTGCCTGCTCAAACCAACCACAGCCAAACACTCCAGGTCCCTTTCTCTCATCTTGGGAATGGAGTGACAAACAGCTTTAAGCTCAGTGTCCTCTGCTCCAAGCATTGCCTGCAGCTGATACATGTTGGAGCAGCCATCAAACAGCAGCAGGTGGAGCTTGCCCCTTGCAGGAATTCAGTAATGTCAAAACTGGGAATATTCACAAGTTGCTGTCCCTGCTTCAACATTTCTCATGTTGCAGAAAGTGTTACCACAATTTCACAGCTTGAGAACTGAACCCCGTGGCAGAGGAGCAGCCTGAAGGGCAAGGACCTGGATCCTGATCCAGGTGATGGGGATCCACCTTGCTGGGCCTAGCACTCACCTTGAGATGCTGCAAGTAGGAAAACAGCCTGAGCATCACCCCCAGCCTGGTCCCACAAGCTACGCCACTGCAATAAACTAGATCTCAGTGAGTCAAAGACCATCTCTGTATGCAGGAGGGAGGGTCATCACAAGTCACAGGCTTTCACAGCACCTGTGCAGCCACAGCTTACAATTTTTTCCTATCTGAGCATGTCAAACAGCTTCATTTCTCTAGCCTAAGGATGAGTTTAAAAGCCAATGTTTTAGCCATAGCCTTGCAAATTCCTCCTAGAGCCTCCGAGAACCATAGACTTTATCTGGTGCATAATCCAATGCAATTTAGTGTTTTTTCAACAGTCAAAATCCCCTGTAAACTCTATTTCAGCAATTACAGTTTCAACTCTTTGAATGGTAAGGCATCACTATCTTTTACTTGGCTCTAAGTAGGCGATGTTATTTCCCTACAGGAAAACATGTATTAGTTGCTCACCATTAATGCAAAGTCCTTGAAGAGTATTTTGATTTTAACTGTTCTTTAGGGGAATCAACAGCTCTTTACAAATCATTTTGCTTCCAAATAAGTTAGAGCTTCACATCTGTGCACCTTCAGAGACTGTAACCGTCAGCTTTAGAAAGACATAAAATGCAATTTTAACAATGAGCTCAGGAAATTCAAGGTTTTGGCACCTAGTCTTCATTGTATACTGGGCAATAAATACCAAGTTAAGGCAGCAATAAGGTAAAAAGACATTACAGTTTGTACTACACCACCTTCCCACTAGACTTACAAGATGGGAGCAATAGAATAAACAAAAGCAAGAACATTTAAAGCATTTGCAAAATTACAAGGTGACAATTCAGATATTTTAATGTGAACAAGGTAATTCAAAAACATATTTTAGCTTTTCTTTCAAATAGAAAGCTGCATTTCAATTACTATCCCCAGCTATTTGGTACTATTTGGGATTTTTTTATTGTTACTATTATTTCCCATCATGTAGGTAACACAGGTGCTCTGGCTCTTAGCTCTCGGGACCAGATCCTCAGCTACTTTAGAGCAGCACAGCTCCCTGCCAGACAACAACACGCACATAGGGCCGAGAAAGAAGGTGCCTCCAAAGCCATTTTACCATCAGAAAGCAGCTTTGCTCCAGAAAGGGGGACAGATATCCACAGCTCACTACCAGACTTGAATGCGTCTTGTAGCTCCAAGTATCCAAATAATTCTAACATTGCTGCTAATTTCCAACATCTTAGGCTGCTATCCAGCATGGGGGCATCCTCCTGTCACCAAGACATGAGTGGTGACAGGAACACAGACATTTCCTATTAGGAAGTGCCACAAGCACAGCTGTGGGTAGTAGGAGGCCAAGTTGAACACAGCTCTGTGCAGACTCCAGCAGTGGGAGCTTGTTGTGGTTTAAACCCAGTCGGCCATTAATCAGCCACGCAGTCTCCCTCTCACTCCCCCTCCTTTTCTTCCCCCCACTCCCGGAGGGATAGGGAGGAGAATCGAAAGACTGTAACTCCCACGGCCTGAGATAAGAACAGTCCAGTAACTAAGGTATAACACAAATCACTACTGCTACCACCAATAATAATAAAGGAAATAACAAGGGAAGAGAATACAATACCACCTGCCGACTGATAATACCCAGTACAACTGAGCACCGACCAATACCTAGTCCAACCCCACAGTGATCTCACCCTTCCAGGTAACTCTCAGTTACATCCTGGGCATGACGTGCTGTGGTATGGAATACCTCTTTGGCTAGCTTGGGTCAGGTGTCCTGTCTCTGCTTCCTCCCGACTTCCCCTCCTCCCTGGCAGAGCATGAGACTCACAAAGTCCTTGGTCAGAGTAAGCATTACTGAGCAGCAACTAAAAACATCGGTGTTATCAGCTCTATTCCCAGGCTGAAAGTAAAAAACACAGCACTGCACCAGCTACTAAGGAGGAGAAAAAATGACTGCTACTGCTGAACTCAGGACAGAACTGCAAAGAACCTCCCCTCCCATTTTACATCTTTGCTGATTCTGCATTTCAGTGAAATTTTACACTACAGTCAGTTATCACAAGGTATCTGAAGAGTGTGAGTAAAAATGAGAAGCATCTTTCACAGTAAGAGGAAGCATGACTCCTTACCAGTTTCAGATGTTAGAAACCATCTTTAACACTAACCCTTGGTGCAACTCATCTGGTTTCTCCCTGGTGTCAGTATGCTGTGCCCACACAACAGTTTAACCGAGTGCCACCAGCTCCTCTACCTCTGCGGCCTCCCAGCAGCATTCATGGCCATTCACATCAGCTGCTGAGACCAGCTTTTCATCACAGCTCTGCATTCTCTGCCGGGGATCAGGAGCAACCAGCAGCAAAACTAACAGATCTTTCTGACTGTAGCATAATTTCAGATAATACTTAATAACAAAAGACTTATGCTTCCTCAGTGAAAGTCACTCAGAACCACGCTGAAGCCAAACACACCCCGAGAATTCACCTCTCTGTGTACATCAGTGGAAACTGGAGAAAAGAACTAAAAACAATTGCTAGAGGAACTGAATCTTTTTAGTAGTATTTATTTAGTGTAGAAGCTTACCTTTACACTGAGGAGTTTCCAGATAGGAACCAGAGATTTAACCATTTCTTATTCAAAGAGTGAGAAGCCCAACAACATCCTCCAGCAGCAGCAAAGCTGACTCTTTCCCAGGCCAGTACCAAACCTGTGTTAGCACCAGCCAGAGCTCCTCTGGCAACCCCAGATCTGCATCCCTTTGAGCTACCCCGGGCTGCCTTTGGTTCCAAGAGGAACTGCTTGCTTACTGTCATCCTCCCAGACTACCACAGGCACACCACAACAGTCTGCATGGCTTTGTGAGAACTGGTGCATTGCTAGAATGTAGAAACTCTTGCAGAATTTGCCCAAGGCAATGGGAAGATGGAAATCCTCTGAGCAAGACATCACCATAGCTATCTCTGAATCTTTGTATCGGGCTTGAACTATGAATTGATCATATTTAGTGTCCCAGGACTTCCTGTTCCTTCCCTGTAGTTGGCTGTGAGTTTGCAATTGCAATGAAGCCATGGTAGCAGCTCTTAGGATAAAAACAACACACAGATCACAGAATAGTTCGGGTTGGAAGAGACTTTAAAGGTCATCTAGACCAAGCCCCCTGCCCAGCATCCCAGCATCAATGAGATCAGGTTGCTCAGAGCTCTGTCCAGTCTGACCTTGAATATTTCCAGGGATGAAGCATGGATCACCTCTCTGGGCAACCTGTGTCAAGTTGTTCACCACCCTCATGGTAAAATATTTCTCCCTTACATCTAGCCTTAATCAACCCTCTTTTAAACTAAAAAAACTGTTTCTGGCTGACACACTTGCAGAAGCCCTTATTATTCTTTGCATCCTTTCCAAAGTTCAGCTTCAGCTGTGCCCTAGCCTTCCTGACCCCACTCCTACATAACCAGGCAGCTGCATGTGCCAAGGTTCCTCACAGGAAGTTTGACACTACAGCTCACTGAAGGCCCAAAGCTGTGGTGTGAGGCCTGCCTGCCTTCCTGCTAGCTCAGTGGTGAGCTCATGCCAACAGGAACTAATTTACCACAGAAACAACAGGATCCACACACTTCAGTTCATCTGGGTGCTCAACAAGGACGAGGGGACGGTGCTCTCTGCATCATGAGGAAGACTTTACCACCTCAGAATAAATTCTCCAGCCTCTGGGCCAGTACCTGAGTTTCCCCCTATTACCTCCTCACCACCATTGTTCAGTTTAACTCAGTAACCACTGAGACAAAAAAAAGCAATTAGGAATTCCCAAATGAGATCCAGAGCACACAGGGTGGAAGGGACCAGCCCATTTGCCATTCCAGAAATCACTGGAATATTCATCTAGTCAGTGATCTCACACAGTGACAAGCCTCAGCAGCAGGACAGCACCCTGACACTTCTAATCCCCGTGGACAGAAAAGGAAAGCCCAACTCCAGGCTTCTGGCACACTGGTGTTTTTTTTTAAACCCAACTCTCTTCAGACCTATTACACCACAACTTTTAAGTGGCTGGAGACCTCAGGAAATGAGGTCCTCTTTCCATCTGAAATGGAAGGGAGATGTGGCTCCAACCACATTAATCCCCCATACCTGATATCAATTTTAACTTTCCCAACACACTGAAGCAATAAACCTCTCAACAAGCAAAGCAGGCTTGCGTATAGAGCTTGAGCTCTGCACAACAAACATGCTGCAACACCTGTTTCTACATAAGCCATTCATGCCTACCATTTTAACAGGAACATTCTACTGCACTGCTCACAAGCCTGAAGACTCAGGGGCATCACATGAGCATCAGCACTCTTAAGACCACCCAGGTTTGTGTAGGTAACTGAGGACAGCATGGCAGGCTCCTTTAGACCTGTCCCCACGGCAGCACCAACCCCCCCCCCCCCAAAGGGCCACTGTAAGGGATTAGAAGCCCCATAGCCATCAGAACCTTTACAAAGGCATACATGCATCAGTCAGGTGGAAAGACTATTTATTGATTAGAGCTGTGCCAAGATGCTGCAGATGTGTCAGGGAGGCCCAGGGAAGCCCTGGGAGCTTCTGGTCACAGCTTCATCCTCCTGGTGCTCAGTCCAGCTGCAAGACAGTGAGAAAGGCAAGATGAGTCAGTGGAAGAGAGTACACACAACCTTCCTGCTCAATCATAGAACAGTCTGGGTTGGAAGGGACCTTCAAAAGTGTCCTGATTTCAGCTATCACAGTGATTTTAAACCAGACCCAAACCAGCCAAAGGGGCATTCCATACCACAGCAGGTCATTCCCAGTATATAAACGAGAGGGAGTTACCCAGAAGGGACCGATCGCTGCTCAAGTCAGTCAGCAGATGCTAAGCAGTTGTACGATGTATCACTTGCATTTTCTGAGTTTTCATTTTTTCTCATTTCCTACTATTATTAGCATCCCCTATTACCACATTTTTAGTTATTAAACTGTTCTTACCTCAACCCAAGGGGTTTACATTCTTTCAATTCTCCTCCCCATTCTGCCTGAACTGGGGGGAGATGTGTGCAAGCAGCTACGTCTTGCTGAGTTACTGACTGGGTCTAATCTAAACCATGACATAAACTCATGCAGCCCAAGCCCCCTGCAGTTATCAGGGATACCTTCAGCTAGATCAGCTTGTCCACAAAAAATATACAGCTTGGCCTTGATGGCATGGCCACGACCTCTCTGGGAAACCGGTGCCAGTATTTCAACACCCTCTTTGTAAAAGATTTCTTCCTCACACCCAGCCTGAATCTCTCCTCTTTTAGTCTAAAACCATTACTCTTGCCCTATCACAACAGGCCCTGCTAAAAAGTGCCTCGTGTTTCTTACAGGCCCTTTTTAAGAACTAAAAGGCTGCTCTAAGGTCTCCCTGGAGCCTTCTCCAGGCTTAACCACTCCACCTCTCTCAGACATTCCTCACAGGAGAGGTGCCCTCGCTGCCCGCGCTTACCTTGATAAACCCGATGTCCTTGGCGTACTGGCGGAAGCACTGCCGGCACATATTCAGCCCGTACTTGCGAATGAGGCCGTGGCGGTTGGAGCACACGCGGCTATGAGGGGACAAGAGAGCAAGGCCGGTCGGGGGGCGTAATGGCGGCGAGCAGTAAGAAGGAAAGGAGAGATAGAGTGAGAGAACTACCACAGGAGGCCTATAAGGCCCCAGGAGGCCCAACAGCCCCCTGGAGAGCCTCCGGGGTGCATACTGACCAGGAGCGGGAGCCCTGACCGAACTTCCTGGGGTGGCTCCAGTAGAGCTGCTGGTGCCCCATACTGCTGCCGTGCTCCTTCCGTGGAAAGAAAGATGGCGGCCCTCGCACACGCTGACCACCCCTGCCCGGAGTCCCGCCCTGCACCGCGGCGCGCCCGCTTCCCCGCCCTCCGTGCCTGACGTCACTCTGTGGCGGGTCTAGGGGAGGCAGCGCGGCTCTGAGAAGCGCCGGGCGTGGTGGCGCGCGCCTGTAGTCCCAGCTACTCGGGAGGCTGAGCCCGCCGGATCACTTGAGCCCAGGAGTTCTGGGCTGCAGTGCGCTATGCCGAGCGGGCGTCCGCGCTAAGGCCGGCATCAATATGGTGAGCCCCGGGGAGCTGGGGCACACCAGGTTGACTAAGGAGGGGTGAACCGGCCCAGGTCGGAGACGGAGCAGGTCAAAGCTCCCGTGCCGGTCAGTAGCGGGATCGCGCCTGTGAATAGCCACTGCAGCGTAGCCTGGGCAACACAGAGAGACGCGGGTTCCTTTTGACACACGCACCGCCTCCTCAGGAACCGGCGACGAACCGCATTTTGCCCCCGACGGCACGCAAGGACCCGACACACACCGCCTCCTGCTGGCGCGCCGGCACACACGGACCCGACACACACGGACCCGACACACACCGCCTCCTGCTGCAGCACAAGCACGCAAAAATCCGACACACACCACCCCGTACTGGCACGCCGGCACACCGCCTTTCCAACACCACGGGACCCAGCACACACCGCCTCCTACCGGAGCACCGCGGTACCGCCTTTAGCCCCTGACATGGCACACAGACCCGCCACACACCGCCTCCTGCTGCAGCGCCGGCACACAAGGACCCGACACACACCACCTCCTGCTGAAGCACCGCGGTATCACCTTTTCAACACTAGAGGACCTGACACGTTATCGCCTCCTGCTGGAACACCACGGCATCTGCGCGCACCGCCCCCTGCTGGCGGCCCAGCACAGCGGCGTTCTGTGTTTGTGCGCTCTGATGCCAGTAAAAATAGTTCCTAAAAAGGACAAAGCAAGTTTAAAACCTTAAGCCTTGTCCTTAAACAAAATAACTGTAGGAAACCAGTACTGAAAGGATTTATGGATTTTATTTTGTTTCCCCAATGCTGGCTACCGCAGTGAGAACTGACGCTGTTGGGCAGGGGACCAGGTGAGACCACACTGCTGCTGTTCTCACTCACCTTGTCCTTGCCTGCTGCCACCCTGTAGGAAACAGCCTGCCCCATGCATGCAGGTTAGTTTCCACCTGGTGCCTTCGAGCCAGGAGTTCTCTCAAATTCAGCGGTATTGTCCCAGTTTCTACTATACCCCATCCCAGAGCAATTTTTCCCATGTGCTGCCATTTCACTGTCAGAGATTATAGCATCACAGAATGGCCTGGGTTGGAAAGGACCTTAGAGGCCATCTAGTCTCATTACAACTCTCCTGCCACAGGCAGGGACACATTTCACTAGACCAGGTTGCTCCAAGCCCCATCCAACCTGGCCTTGAACACTGCCAGGGATGGGGCAGCCACAGCTTCTTGAGCAACCCATGTCAGTGCCTTATCACTCTCAAAGGGAAGAGTTTCTTACTAATACCTGATCTAAATTTACCTCTGTCAGTTTAAAGCCATTCCCCCTTGCTCCCTTCCTACATGCCCTTGTCAAAAGCCCCTCTCCAGCTTTTCCTTTCAGCCCCTTTAGGTACTGGAAGGCTGCTTTATAACAGGACACTCCCAACCTTCCCTCTACCACACCACTTTCACATTGCGAATTCTTTTGTCAATTTTTTTTTATTGAATTTTTCCCTGTTATTTTGGCAATTAGTTTTTCATAGGGCCTCACAGCGTGTCACTGGCATCTCAGTCAAACACACGGCAACAGTACCTTGCAGTGGGTGAACACGGCTTTTTACCCAAGCTTGGTTTCTGAATGCCCACAACTCATTCCTAGTGGTGCTACCTAAGCCAATTCTAGCAGCAAAGCCCCCTTCAGCCACTCCAGCCCAGCCATGCTGGGGACAGGGGTCCAGAGGAGATGCTTTATCGCTGGTGGCCATTTCTGCTGACACTGTACCAGGCAGAAAGTCAGAGGGAGCATTGGGAGAGCCAGTACCTTCACTAACAAACACAGAAGGATTCCTTGTAAAACTTGTATGCCTCCATTCCATACAACTGTAGAAATTGCCCAAAAGATTTAGCTGTGTGGCGCTGGAGCTCCCCCGTGTCCCCTCACCCTCGCAGTCCCCTCAGCTCCCCCACGTTCCCCTCACACCCGCCGTTCCTCGACCCTTCCCGCCGTGTCGAGCCGACCTCCTCCAGGGGGCGCTGCCACAGAGCTCCTCGTTGAGGGCCCCTCACTCGGGCTACTCGGGCTGCCCGCGCTGCCCGTACCGCTGGTAACACCGCCCGCTCTTCCCTTCCCGCCCCGCGAGCTCTTCCGCCGGGCGGCCCTGCGGCCCCTGGCTGGCGGCGGAGAGAGGGCGGGATCACGGGAGCCAGGCATTGCGGCGGGCGCCTGTGCGCGGCAGTGCTGAAGGCCCCCGAGTGGCGCGGCGCGGCCCGCCCGCCCCTGAGCGGGCTGTTGGTCGGCGGCGGGGCGGGCGGTGATGCGGCTGCAGTGCGAGGTGGAGGTGGTCAGCCGGCTCCTGCCCACCTGCGGGCTGCGGGGTCGTGGCCGCGGCACCAGGGCGCTCCTCTCGCTCGGCCGCCCGCCCGGACGGGCGCAGGGCGGCGGCGTTTACCTCATGGTGTGCACGGCGCGGGACCGGGTCGGTGCTCGCTACAAGGTGAGAACTGCGGCTGTGGGGGGACTGGACAGGAGGGCGGGGCGGGCCCTCTCGACCCTCGTCCTGCCGCGGCTGCTGAACGCCCGCTGTGCCTCGTAGTTGCAGGAGAACATCGAGCGGTTCTTCACCCGGTTTGTGGAGGAGGGCAAGGCCACCGTGCGCCTCCGGGAGCCCGCCGTGGACGTCTGCCTCAGCAAGGTGGGTGTGAGGGCCCGGGACGCCGGCGGGGAATCGATGCCGTGCCCGTGCTAGAAACCGTGTGGAGGTGGCTCGGGGGAGGGTCCCCAGACCTCTCTGCCTGGGGTCCGTCCGACAGATTCCACACAGCGAGTTAAACAGTCGTCTCTGACCTGCCACAACTGGCATGGATGTAAACGAAGCAGCATGAAGGAGCTTGGCTTTCTATGCCCTCAGTAGGAACAGCAAAAAGGGAAAATGAGTGAGCTCACTCATTTTGTGCTAGGAAGGCTGAGCCCAGCTCCTTTGCTGGGCTACTTTCTGATTCTCCCTCTTGCTCCCTCGGGGGAAAAGTCCATTTTTCACATTATTCTTTATTGCTTGTTTAGAGAGAAACAACTCTTTTCATCTCTCTGATACACTATCTTGCTACTTAAATGTATATTCCATTTTTTTTTTTTTTTAAGTTACTGTTTACAGCTTTTCTAATGAAAAAGAAAAAAGGAGAATACTCTTGTATTAGCAGACAAGCAGTGTCAAAGCTGGAGACACACATGATATGGATCAGCAGTACATGCACCATCTCACCTAAACGTTTAGCTGGTAGTAGAACTCACCAGTGTATTTATTTACACTTCATTGTCTATTTGGAAGCTGTAAAGTGTTTTTAATAATACTAAGCTCACAAAAAAAAAATCCTGTATTTATATTAACATTAAGTTTTCATGTAGTTAAGCTTTTTTTCCTGTGCCTGTTCCAGTAAACTTCTGTTGCCTTGTAGCAGAGGAAAGTGGGAGAGCTTTTCTAAAACCTCAGTTAGGATATGTAAATAAAAGCAAATAATATTGATTGCTTGTTTGGAAAATTAGTTTGACTTTCTGTTGTAGACATGATCCTTTGGCCTGTAGGAGGTCCTTTAATAATTTCAGTGATGTACAGACTGAGCAGCTGTAATCATGAGTGGTGAAGCTTATTTCTTCACAGGCAGAATGCCTTCTAAGGAGAAATGCACAAGGTGTGCTTAAACTGCACCAGCACCGACAACAGTCTTTCTGGAGTGAGGTGGAACTCAGGGCAGGCTGCAAGGTCTGCTTGAGCAACATAGTGAATTAATACAATTTATAATTCTCCTTTTTAGTACCATATTAGGTATTTAAAGGCTGCTGGCAATTTTCTTCTTGATTAAATAGCTGTAATGTGGGGGGTATTTAGCACTGTTTTCAGACCTGAAATTAAGATATCTGCCTACAGATATCTCAGCACGCTCTGTTGCTCTGTGAGCTCAAATTATGTTCCATGGAGGTGTAGCCATGGAGTGAAGCCTAGAGAGCTTGCTTTATGGCTGATCAAATGGGTGGGGAGAGCAAGGGAAACAGAATTTATTGATAATTGTATTAAGAAGAAATATGGTTGTTCAGCCTGGAGAAGGGAAGGTTTCTGGGAGATCTTAGAGCAGCTTCCAGTACCTAAAAGGGCCAACAAGAAAGCTGGAGAGGGACTTTTTGCAAGGGCCTGTTGGGATAGGACGGGGGGGGGGGGGGGGATGGCTTTAAACTGTCAGAGGGGAGATTTAGTTTAGATACCTGAAGTTCTTCCTAATATGAGGATGGTGATCTAATGAAACGGGAGTTAGGATCATCCTTGCTCCTTATTTTAACCTGGTACTGTCCAGTTACTGACAGTGTCAGGAACTTGATACTGTCAAGCTCCAGGAACAGATCCACTGAATTCTTCCAAAACAAGTGAAACTATGCATTCCCCTTAAGTCCTCCAAATTCAGAAACACAGTTAAAGATACTTGATAAGTTTTCTGTGGTGTTTCTGCTATTTTTATTATTTTAGGCTGAGAAAGTTGGGGCTGTTCAGCCTGGAGAAGAGAAGGCTGTGTGGAGACCTCATAGCAGCCTTCCAGTATCTGAAGGGGGGCCTATAGGGATGCTGGGGGGGGACTCTTCATTAGGGACTGTAGTGATAGGACAAGGGGTAACAGATTAAAACTTAAACAGGGGAAATTTAGATTGGATATAAGGAAGAAGTTCTTTCCTGTTAGGGTGGTGAGGCACCAGAATGGGCTGCAAAGGGAAGCTGTGAATGCTCCATCCCTGGTGGTGTTCAAGGCCAGGTTGGACAGAGCCTTGGGTGACATGGTTTAGTGTGAGGTGTCCCTGCCCATGGCAGGGGGGTTGGAACTAGATGATCTTAAGGTCCTTTCCAACCCTAACTATTCTATGATTTCATTACATGAAGACTTCTCAACTCTCAAAGACAGACAAAGTCCTGGTAAGAAAGAGATTTCAGGTATGAAGGTATGACTATCCCAGTTGTGTGCAACTACTAGCATACAAAATCCCACCCTGTATTTTGCCAGGTGGTGCAATTCGTTGCACTTGGCCACATAAGAAATTAAGTTGAGAAATGTTGGTCTGGAGCATTCAACCCTGGAGCAAAAAAAAAGCCATTGTGTTGGATTTTTTCTCTTCAGCAGGCCTGTGCCTGCTGCATTGCACACAAGGTCTGAAATCTATGTAATCTCTTGATTGCCTTGTCATTACGCATTTAGCTCTGAAACGAGACCTGTAAGGCATCAGCACAGATTAACTTCTTTCTGTGGTTGACACTTCAGACTTGTGGCAGAAAATTGCATCCTGAGCAGTTCCAACTAGTTCTTTGGGTTTGGTTTGTTTTTTTTTTTCTTACAAGTACCTTGGTATTTTTTCAACGAATTCAGGGTTTCTCAACAGCATCTTTACAGGTACAATATTATCTTTGTGAAGTATCGTGGAGAAAATTTGATAGAGGTATCTGTCATGCGTCATGCTTTGAGAGCAAAGAAATATTGCCTGTAACTTCATTTTAATGTATAGTTATTTATTTCACTTGATTTTACGGATCTGGAGGACTTTTTCTCCAATTTCAGTTAGCTTCTTATTACGCTCAGGAATATGACACATTTGCCTGTAGTTAGGGTACCATTCTGAGGCTAATTTATCCAGAATGACTGAGATAATGAATGTTGGTGGTCTTGGATACAAAGGTTTTTGATGTGCAACTTCCCCATTTCTGGAGGGTATCACATCAGGAGTTAAAGCGAATAGATGTTGTTGTGGTTTAAGCCCAGACAGTAACTCTGAACCATGCTGCTGCTCACTCACTCCCTTCCTTCTTCCCTCCCCCAAAAAGGCTTAAACCATGACAGATGTGCATGGGTTGTTTCAGTAAAACAATCATTTTAGGGTACTGGTGCAGTCAGATATGTTTGACCATTATTGTCTTTATGTCGCATTAACATCCAGAAGTCTCCAAGATGATTGCTCTGTTGTGCTAGGTGCTTCTAGCATGTTATATAAGATAGTTCTCTATAATTTAGTATCATCAAATACACTTCAGACTAAAATTTTCTTTCAGGTGCAGAAAGAAAAGGTTTGGGTAAGTTACAGATTTGGGTAAGTTACAGCGAGGTTACAGAGTGCAAACCTCTCAACCCTGAGCCATGCCAAAACTCCAAGTTTGTTCTTTCCTGCAATAGGAGATGACTTTTACTTGCATGGACGTATTGTGCTTTTTATTGTAGAATTCACTTTATAGCTTATTGTCTGTCAGCTGCACATCAGCTTGAGAAGAGACTTGCTGGCAAATCTAGAGAGAAATATTTGGTCACCTTTCTGTTCATGAAAGTTAATTATATCAGTACAACAAATGTAGCACAGCTTTCTTGACTTTTATTTAAAATTCATCTGATACTCCATTAATTTAACTGTCTTAATTGTCATTGTATTAAATCCCAGCTAAAGCAAAATTGGTCAGTTTTTGCAGAAGGACTGCAAGTAATTATCCTTTGATTCTGGTACAACAAACCAGAGCTCTGTGTGACCAGAGGCATTTATCTAACCTGCCTTGAAGCTTTCTGTCTGTTGCATTTAACATCAGCTTCCATCCTTTTCCTTCCTAGCAACTTTCAGGATTATCAACTCAAGTTTTAGATCTCAGATTGCCCTGCATGTGTTTCTGTAAACTGTCCCTTTATCATGTTGCAGGTTAGGAAGATCGCAGCGTGTCAGGTGTTTGTTCTGTACTTTATTTTCAGCTGTGAATTCAGTGCTTTGTTTCTTTTCTGAGTAATGCGGCACAGTTTGCTTGATCTAGATTATTCAGAAAGGTCATAACTTTCCATTCAAATTGCATGCCATTTGTTCTTAAATACTGAAAACAGCACGTCAACCTAATAAGCCCGACTTGTTTCCCTTTCCCATTTCGTTGCCCTGCTGAGTTAGTAGCCCCTGATCCATGTACAGAATAGTTCAGAAAGTGTTAGTTCAAATGAGCACAAGAATAATGAACTTTTAATTCCTCATTTGTGTTTTCCTGCAGGCAAATGCCAGCAATTTAAAGAATTTCCTTTCAGCTGTGAGACTGGCTCACCAAGGGACCAACACAGAAGCTCTCCCTCTGTCAACTTTGGTACCAGCAAAGAACTCAGAAGTTGAAAAACCTAAGACAAAAATGATCATAACTTCAAGAAGGGACTACCCTCTCACCAGAAACTTCCCTTATTCCCTTGAACACCTCCAAGCCTCGTACTGCAAACTGGCTCGTATTGACATGCGTGTGCTTTCCTTGAAGAAACTCCGAAAACTAGACCTAAGTCATAATCATATTAAGCAGCTGCCAGCTACTATTGGTGACCTGACCTGTCTTCAGGAGCTTATTTTGCACGACAATCACCTGGAGTCATTCAGTGGGGCTCTGTGCAACTCCACCCTTCAGAAATCTCTTCAGTTCTTGGACCTGAGCCAAAACAAAATCAAAGCACTTCCAATTCAGTTCTGCCAGCTGCGAGAACTCGTGAATTTGAAGCTGGATGACAATGAGTTGATTAGGCTGCCGTTCAAGATTGGCCAGTTAGATCATCTACGCTTTCTGGCAGCAGCTCGAAACAAACTTCCTTTCCTGCCCAGTGATTTTAGGAAACTCTGTCTTGAGAGCCTGGATCTCTTTGGAAATCCTTTTGAACAGCCCAGCCCACTTGTTCCCAACATACAATTGCAAATACCATTGACTTTATTAGAATTTGCTGCAAGAGCGACCATAAATTACAGGTAAGAGTAGCATGATGGGTACATATTGCACCTATGCTGTTTCAAACCTGTTGAGTCTAAACTTTCCTGGCTTGTTTGGGTTTTAGGGTTTTTTTATTGTTGTTGTCCCAGTCAGTGGCTATTGCCCTTATTGCTCTTCACCTATTAAAAATCGTAAGATTAAAGCTGCTTTGAATTCCACTTGCAAAATCATCCCTTTGTTATACAGGATAACACAGGAAATTGGTGATGTGGAAGCATTTAGAGAAACGTACAGGTTGAAATGGTTTTATCCACAAAATGGAGTACTGTAACAGAATATGCTTGCCCAACTATGGTAAAAAAGAATCAGATCTACAACCCTGAACCACTTCTGGCATTTAGTATTGAGGAACTTACGTTACAGTGGATTTTGTGGCACCGATCATGTTTTGTGTTGGGCTCTAGCTTCGGAATTGCTTTCAGACATGGTTGCTTTTCATCTTGTGCTCACATTAAAACTGCGTGCTACTTGTTAGCCTGTTGCTGTCTCTTCCTCTGTGAAAATTGTGTGTTGGCAAAAGGTAATCTACCTATACAGCTCCTAGTTGTAGCCACGGATTGGTCTTCCCCTGCTGGAGATGGGACCTTCCACAAGCTGAGCAGGGTTAGAAAGGTACAGTGAGGTGGCTTCACAGAGGGCAAATATTATGGTGAAGTCAGCATTAGCAACTGCAGGCTTCTCCCTACCGTAGGTTTTCCTTAAGCAGTTAATTTCCTTTGGTGTGGGAGTGAGGGTGTTCTGTCTCGGGTAGAGAAGCCCAGTTCTGAGGTAATTTAAAAAATCTTATTTCACCAAGTAAACACTGTCTTTGCTAGGCTGTTCTTCCTTATCAGCTTTCTCACCTTCCCCCACACCACTCACATAGCTCTGCCTGCATGCTGCCACTGATCCTTCCCATACCAGCCACTGCTACTCCCACCCTCCTCTGCGTGGAAAAGGAGCAAGATGGAAAAGTGTCATGGGTACAGAAAGGGGCTGAGACACAGACCTAAGGGGTTCCTAATCTACATTCTGTGCTCATTCCTCCCTTGGGAGTGGGCAGCGCCCCATAAGCCTGGTTAATTACTTGGAAGTCTGTGCTAAAGACATCCACAGGCATGCAGGGCACACCCTGGAAATGAGCAACCAAATGTTCTGGTTCATAACTTTCTGACCTTGCTGATGTTATTAAAATAATTAAGCTCCACGTGTCTCCTTTCCCAACTTTATATAAATTGCAGTGATTTTGATAGAAATAATCTATCATGTTTGTGGTATTTTGGTTGGTTTTTTTTTTTCCTAGAGAATATAATCAGTCTACACCAGACAAATTTTGATGCTCAGTTACGTTGCCAGAATACTTAAGGCATAACCCCAGTTCCTGGCCCCCATGCCGGAGGCTTGAAGAAAACGGCACCACACAGGACAAGAAAGGCTTTCTGCTCCAGGAGTCTCAGTGAGACAAGGCGCAATGGAAGCACTCCCCTTGTCTACGGGTCTCTGATTATTATTATGAGACAGCGTTGGTCAGAGTGCTTCTTATTATCTTAAATGGAAAAGAAAATAGAAAGGTCTAACAAGTGAGCAATAGGCATTCTGTCTGACATTCACTGGCTGTGAAAATTAACAAAGAATGTCAAACAGGAGTGATCTTGGGCTATAAAAACCTTGAGAAAGAAGAAAACGGAGGGAAGATGCAAAAGCAAATGTTGGGACATCAATCTTCCTAGTGGCATTCTGGGCAAGTATCAGGTGTGATTATGCTTTTCCTGACCGGAAAAAAGGGTGTCCTGAAATAGAGGTGGTGAAAAAAATTCCCACAGGAGTCTTAGCTGTGTGAATGATGGTATATAGAAAGAGTTGGGAATACGTAGGTGTAGTCGGGATGTGAGTCAGTGAGACCTATGGAGTGAATCTGGAGTGACAGCTGGGCACTGGTGATACCCACACTGAAGTTAACTTGATGGAGTACTTCAGGGAAAACATTCAGTTTGCACCCCAAACACAATGCCACTCTGCTGTGAATTTAAAAAGAAGCAATTGTTCCTGTCTCTGGATGTCATTATTGACATGGTGGACAAAAAGAGTGGTGTATCAAAAGAACCTTAATTTATTGCCTGCAAGGTAGTACTACTGCAAAAAGGCTCCTGTTTCCTATAGATCCAGTGTTTTTATGCTACTACCACTTCCTCATGTTAGAGAGTGAGGAGTAAATCATGGGTGCTTTGTCAGGCCAGGATGAAACACAGCGATCTTCCTGGCTAGCATGAGGGAAGAGCAGAGAGATATGCCCAATTGTCTCATTATTATTAATTTTTTTTAATTCTCTAATTCTATATCACTGTGATTCTGCCTGTTACAATTTGTGTGAGCTCCCTACTTCTTGTTGCAGCATCTTCTGGAGTTCAGGTCCTTGGTACTTAGGGGTTAGTCCGTAACATGGTTGCATGTTAAAAACAGTCACTAAAAGTGTCTGCCTTGGAAAGTGGTGTTTAATTCCTAACAAGTCCAATATCGCAAGTGGCAGAATTTCAGACTTGCCTTGTCTCTGATCTCGGAATAGGGTTTCTTCCAACTGGTGCATATGGTGTGTCACTGTGTTTAAGTGACATTGGTTAATTTTGTAGTGAATTCACACTTTTTATCTTGTTCAACAGAATCCCTTATGGTTGTCATCTCCTTCCTTCTCACCTTTGTGAAGATCTGGAAGTGGCTAAAACATGCCAGTGTGGAAGTGCCTGTCTGAGCAGCTTCATTCAGATCACAGTGACCATGAATCTCCACCATGTAGCTCACACTGTGGTCCTTGTGGATAACATGGGAGGTACAGAAGCACCCATCATCTGCTACTTCTGTTCTCTAAACTGCTATTCCCAGTTCCTGGATAGGTACCTCCAGAGTAACGGGTGAACATTATTGGGCACAAAAGCTCTGCCTGGCGTTCTGTCCAGTGACAGAGGAGCCTGAAACTCTTACCTGCTTGTTACCCACACGTGCTGTCATAGGATATTTGCTGCCAACAGCAGATGTCAGCCCTGCAGCAAGGGGGCACTGTCTGTCTGGGCTGGTGGCCCAACTGTTCCTCCACTACTAGAATCTCCCTTTGGTTGGAATAAAAAGTGGTGCTTAGCCTGAATGAACCTTCCTTAGAATGTATTTTGCTTATTTTTTTTTTTCTTGTTTCCTATTACTGTGACTTTGTTTGGAGTATCATGAATGACAGTTTTCTTTGTTTCGTGAATTAAGTGGTTTCTTGTTGCTAGAAGGAAGGTGAGCTTGTATCAGATTGCTTTACTTACACTCGAGGCTCTGAATTCTGCTGACATAAGATGACTTTATCACTGGACTGTACCTTTCCCAACTTGTTTACTGTAGAGCAACTTGGTAGGCTGCTATGAGAAGAGATTATGGTGTGAGCAGTTCAAAACTGGTCATGTAATTCAGGGTGCTTCTTTTTTAAGAGTTCCGTTACTGCATTCTCACTTCAAGCAGGGACCAGCATCACTGTTTTTTACCAGAGCAAATGGTTTTCATTTTATCTCTTTGTAATACAAGAAATGTCTTTTTCTAAATGTGTCACCTAAACTTTTTTTCTTAACTCTTATGTTTTAAAGATTGTTGAATTGTTCACTGAGTCAACTTATTAAATTTTGCAACCCTTCTATGTACACATGAATTGTGGTTTCTCTAATGAGTTTTTCATTCAGTGTATTCTACGGATTAGCTGCTGGCCTTTCTCCTGGTGAAGATACCGAAAGGCATGAGAGTATCCACATACCCTTATTTCATGTCTTGTCAGTGCTCCGTGGCTTGTATATTGACACAGCGTGGAACAGAACTCCCTTGAAATATCTTTAGGCATCACATGCCTGTAACACACAATGGCTTGGAGGGAGCACGTCACACTGTTTATTTTTGAGGCAGTATCGACTGCCCAGGAGTGAATTACATTTGCATCCCTCAGGGTCATAGGTAAGTACACTGCTGTGGGAATTATTTGTAGTTTCCATGGGAAAACAAGACACCTGTTGTTACTCATTGCAGAACTGATCTAGACTTGGCTTCAAGGCATGGCTAAATGCCATGTACAGTGTGAGGAGCCACCTGAAGGGCAGCAGCAGGCTCTGGAAGAAAGCGCTGGCTTGCAGGCATCATTTAACATCTCCTGTGTGAGTACAACCTCCATCCATGTTCTGAATATCATCAGTTTCAAACTCTCCTCATCTAAGAAGGACAAGGGGTTACAGGTTCAAACTTAAACAGGGAAGGTTTAGGTTAGATATAAGGAAGAAGTTCTTTACTGAGGGTGGTGAGACACTGGCACAGGCTGCCCAAAGAAGCTGTGAATGCTCCATCCCTGGCAGTGTTCAAGGCCAGGTTGGACAGAGTCTTGAGTGATATGGTTTATTGTGTGGTGTCCCTGCCCATGGCAGGGGAGTTGGAACTAGATGATCTTAAGGTCCTTTCCAACCCTAACTATTCTATGATTCACAACAGAAATAAACACTGGAGCACGCTTACTGAAGGGATCTGCTCTGACTAGGCCAAGAGATGTTTTCCTGAGGAAAAGCAACCTTTATTCTAGAAATATTGAGTGTTGTTAAAGCTGTCTGCAAATGTCAAAACAACTTGACTGTGTTCTTTTTATACAGTATTTGTGAAATGGCAACTTTTAAGCAACTATGGGATGATACAGATGAATCATTCCTTACATATTGCTCCTCAACCACAGAGAACTTGTGAAGGAGGAGGCCAAGTGTTTACCTCAACACTGCTCTTGAAAGCACTGCAGAGCTACCCATAGGAAGCTTTAGTCATATGCTAATGCTGTTGTAAAGGGAGAGAGATCTTGTCCTGATTGCAGCAGCCTAAAGATTACTCATTTGGAAAAATACCTTTTAGGTGGGGTGCATGATTAAGAGGAGGGAAGTGGAGTAGACACAGAAATTTGGTCTCCTCTGGGACTCCTCAGGAATGGCAGCTGCAGATATGTGGATATCGATGGTCGAGTGGCTGCCCAGGCAGCCAGCTGAGCTGAGCTGGGCAGAGGAGGAATCCACACTTCACAGCTCAAGGCAGGCAAGGGGAAGGCTGCCAAGCCCCATCCAAGTCCCTCAGTGCTGGGAGGAGAACGCAGTGGGGGGGTTCAAGGCCAGTGTGAAGAGTGCAACCTCCCTTGGGGTGAAAAGGAAACTGAACTGTGGGAAAGGGCTTTTGGATGGGAATACTTTGCTGCACTGATGGTTTAAGTCTCATATCAGTATGCTGGCTGCCATTGTCTCTGAAGCCAGTCACCCCCAAAACTGGCTTGGCTTCTCTTAGTCCTCTGAAACTACAGTGGCAGACGCACCCGACTGAGAGGGTGGTGGTGCACTGGAGCCCTGTTCTGCAAAGGTTCTTACACAGCCATGGTTGTGCTGGTACCAAAGCACCTTCTAGCAATGTGGCAACATCCCCAGCACACTGTGATCCGGCCATCTCCACCATTGGCTCCTCCACCATTTGCCAGAGTCAAAAGCAGAGCTTTCTAAACTGCTGCTTTCCCGCTTTCCATCAAAAGGTGAAGAAAAGGGAAGTCTTGTGCAGCCAAGCAGAAGGCTCTACAAATACCCCAGGTTCCCTTGGTTCCAACCAACTTCATGTTCTCAGTGTCTCGCAATCCCCATGAACAGGCTCTCTGCGGGGTGCAAAGCGTTTGTCTCAGTTGGGTGAACTCCACAGCTTCACCCCAGAGGCAGTGAGGTGCCAGGTGAGTTGGGGTTTGTGGCTTGCTGGCTGCAGAGGATATGAGCAGCCGGGGGGGGCTGCTGCAGCACTCCGTGCCTGCGCTCTGCCGGCTGTCAGCTAGCTAGGAGGTGGCGAAGGAGCCAAGATCCAAGAGTTAGGAAAAGCCAAAGCAGAAATCACTCCCTCCAGGAGCATCTTCTCCAGCAGTTTGCCCTGCCCGACAGCAAGATAGCTGTGGGGTCTCAGAACTTCTTCAGCTCGCTTCTCGTTGCACTGGGAAAAGGCCAACCTGCAGGCATGGGTTCTGTTGTAGATGACAAGAGACAGGCACATTTCTGTCCTCTGATACCACAAACAGGTGTGTGCATGCCCCAGTGCTATGTTTAGGGCTTCTTACAGAGCAAGTGGGTCTGTGCAGATTTGTTCTATGAAACTCTTCTACCTCATTTATCATACTTGTGGGGAGCTCTGTCGAACCGTTTACATGGTGTTTCCTGTTTGCAGCAAAGTGACCTGACGGAATCAAACCAGCTTTGATGCAGAGCCCAGTCCCTCTCTTTCAAGGAGCTCTCAATGCCTCACTTGAAAACCACCAGTTGTGCTGGGTGAGGAGGAGAAACTTGCCGAGTTACGCAGAGCTCACCTGTGGTCAGCAAAGATCAAGCTGTGAAACCATCATTAAAAATGTGTGCTAAACAGGAGCGTTGCTCCAGGCCCTTCTCTTATGCCCATGAAGTTTGTTTTTTGCCTTGGACATGTCAGTGTTGAGTACTGCAGAGCGTAGTCTCATCAGACTGAAGCAAGTGGTAGCTTTCACATAGGACGCAGTCTAATGTGAGATGCTCTTAAACGCAATTAAAACCTTGAATCGTTCTTTAATTGGTCTGCTTTTGCAGTGCTGCTGCCACTCTGCATTATCCAAGTGCTTTGTGATCTTAAATGTGTTTATCCATATGCTGCCTGTGTGATAGGGAAATTGTTATCCCAGTGGGACAGCGTTCCGGTTGCTGGAGTTTTACCCACAGCTGTACAAGATGTTAAATCCAGCCCTGAGGAGCAGGAGGTGGCTGCCTTCTTGGGGCAAGAAATACCTAAAATTACAGAAGCGTTGATGTTCAACCAGACTGAGAAATAAGCAACCACCACACGGGCAGGTTTTGGTGCCACTGGGCACAGGAGGAGGCGGCAGCAGCCTCCTGACAACAGCTGTTTGGTGCCACAAGGAGGTACGTGACCCTCAGGGAGCACCCGCGCTGGGACATGTGGTGTGAAATGGTCACCAACCTTCAGAACTGGCCTGTGCCTGTGGAGGAGAGGGACCAGGGTACAACGTACAGAATGGCAGGAGTAAGTCTTGCCATTGTTTGGAGTTGTGGAATTGTTTTAGTACAGATGTTCTTGTAATTTTAGAATTATTGTCATCTTATAGATCGTTTTTCATATTCTAGACTGGTTGTCCTCAATACATTCTGGCAGTTCCAGGATGATTATGTGTTATTCTTGTAACTGTAGCATTATTGTGTAGTGTTCTTGCAATTCTAGATTTCCGTCCCATGTATTATTCTTGCAAAGCAGGAATAAATCTGTTCTTGTAATTGTAGACTTAATTTGTCTCATCCTCACCATTCTAGAATGATCTTACTTTATTATTCAACTCTAAGGCGACTTTCGCTTATTCGTGCAATCCTGGAATCATTTCTCATCTTATTCTTGCGCTTCTAGAACGATTTTCTTGCGTATTTTCCTTGCAAAGCAGGAATTATTTTATCTTACGTTATTCTTGCAAATCCAGGATTTTCCTGTCCTGCCCTTGCAATTCCAGAGTTATTTGATCGCATTCCCGCAAACACAAGGGGATTTTCTTCCCCCAGCCCTCCAGCCACCACACGCTTTGCCTAATTACTGACCCCCAATTACGACTGGCCAATCACAGCGCAGCCCCGCCGGTCGCGCTCATGGCGGGCAGCAGCTGCGCGGCCCCCGCCGGCGGAAGCGGCCGCGACTGACGGCGCTGGCGGCCAATAGAGCGGCAGCTGCGGCGACGCCGGCGGCCTATGGCGTGCGGCGACGTGTGCGCGTGGGGTGGCGGCAGCGCGCGCGCGCTGCCTGCGGGAGCGGCGGCGGCGGCGGCGGCGGCGGGAGGGCGGCGGGGAGCGGCGGCCGCCGCCGCCGGGAAGGATGCGGCTGCGGATCTATAAGCGCAAGGTGTTGCTGCTGGCGCTGGCGCTGACGGTGTGCGCGCTGGCGCTGTGGGGGACCGCCGGCGGCGGGCGGAGGCGGCAGCAGCAGCGGGGCGGTACCGGTACCACCGGGGAGCCGCCGCGGGTCAGCGAGCCGCCGCCGCGCCGCCCCGCCGCTAACGTCTCGGCTGCATCGCTGGCACTGCCGCTGCTCACCGAGAACGGGACGCTGAGTTACCGCTCGCTCGTTTACCGGCTGAACTTCGACCAGCCGGTGCGGAACGCCGGGCGCTTCCCGGCGCGGGCCGCCGCGGCGGACGTGGTGCTGGTGGTGCAGGTGCACGATCGAGCCGAGCACCTGCGGTTGCTCCTGGAGTCGCTGCGGCGGGCGGCGGGCGTGGAGAACGTGCTGCTGGTGCTGAGCCACGACCTGTGGGCTGAAGAGCTGAACCGGCTGGCGGCACGCGTGGACTTCTGCCCTGTCCTGCAGATATTCTTCCCCTTCAGCATCCAGCTCTACCCCCGCGAGTTCCCTGGCCACGACCCCCGCGACTGCCCCCGTGACGTGGGCAAGGCGGCAGCCCTGCGCCTGGGCTGCATCAACGCCGAGTACCCTGACTCCTTCGGGCACTACCGCGAAGCTCGCTTCTCCCAGACCAAGCACCACTGGTGGTGGAAGCTGCACTTCGTCTGGGAGCGGGTACGGGCGCTGCGGGAGCACACTGGGCCAGTCCTCTTCCTGGAAGAGGACCACTATCTAGCACCCGACTTTTACCACGTCCTCAAAAAGCTCTGGGCCCTGCGCGAGCGGGAGTGCCCCGAGTGCCAGATCGTCTCCCTGGGCACCTACAGCCCTATCCGCGGTGGCTTCGCCGGCCGAGCCGACAAAGTGGAGATGAAGACATGGAAGTCCACCGAGCACAACATGGGCATGGCCTTCAGCAGAGACACCTACCAGAAGCTCATCGAGTGCACAGATGCCTTCTGCACCTACGATGACTACAACTGGGACTGGACTCTGCAGCACTTGACTGTCTCTTGTCTTCCAAAGTTCTGGAAAGTGCTGGTTCCTGAGATCCCCAGGATTTTTCACACGGGGGATTGTGGCATGCACCACAAGAAATCCTGCAGACCATCCACCCAGAGTGCCAAAATCGACTCTCTCTTGAACAGCAACCAACAGTACCTGTTTCCTGAAACAATGAGTGTCAGTAAAAGGTACTCCATGGCTCCCCTTTCCCCTCACGTGAAAAATGGAGGCTGGGGAGATATTAGGGACCACGAACTCTGTAAAAGTTACCGCAGACTTCAGTGAGGATTGTTCTCACAGCCTTTTCTCTTTTTGAGTTGTTCCGTACTGTCTTTTCCAGGCACACGTGTATAAAAAGCATTTATGAGTTGCTTTAATATGAATAAACATTCTTGTAAAAGGTGTCCCAAAATAGTAATCTTTCATGTTCGACAGCCACATTTTGGAAACAGGTTACCTGCTGCCGCCGGCTGCAGCCCTCACTCGCAAATGACCTCTGCCACACTTACTGGGAGGAGGAGAAAACTTGTGTTTAGGCGCATCTTCCCTGATGCGTGAAGTGCTCTGTGATGGGTATCTTCCCTCAGCCAGGGCAGAGCTGGGGATGGTGACCCAGCCAGCATTCTTCTGCTGGCAGTACTCGCACCTCCTGCCATCCCCTTTTGCCCGTGTCCTGCTTTGGTTGCAACGTGTTGATGAATATATGAAGGAAAAACATAAATGTTTTTACTACAATGTAGATAAAGATATGATTTTTTTAGTTCTGCTGAAATAAAATTCCGTTGTTTTGTAATACCAGAGAAGTTTTTAATTCTCACAAGATGATGTCATCTCGTGGTGTTAGAAAGAACATTGGTGGGATGGGGGAGGGGTTGTTTTCTCTTTAATGCAGAGGGCTGAGTGCCTGCCATCACCCACTCTAGCAGTGTGCATTTCACTTCATTAACTTTTTAATGACTCTCACTAATTGAGGCAGAATAGAGGAACAACTGTGCAGCATGGCACCTCTTTTGTTTGGCTGAAAAGAAAGTTTGCTTTCAGTCAGCTGTGTCAAGCGACTGGTAAAAAAATAACTGTTGTATAATGGGAATGGTCTGAACCAGAGCTGCCAGTAAGGAACAGGCTTGAGCTGAGCTGCCACTAACCCTGAACACTTCCTCACCTGTTTAAGTCTAATGATGCAACTGCTTTCATGACATGCTGCTTTGACATGCAACTGGTAACAGTAGCACCTTTTCTGTAGAACAAAGTATATTAGAGAAAGAAAACACTATGCTAAGGTGACAGACATGCAATATTCAGAGGTAGGGGTTTGTACTGAGAGATTGGGAGGGAGAAATAAAAGCGTTTCTTTTCATTAGAGAAAATGGGGTTGTTGCTCTTTGGACTCTGGCTACAATGGCCACTTACAAATGGAAGGATGTGTAGCAAGGATTTCCTTTTACCACCATTTATCACCTACTATATGGGCTGTGAATACATCCCTTATATGTCCATTTGAGAGAGAGCCAAGTTACGTGAAGTACTCCAAGATGCTCTTTTTTTGCAAGAGTAATTTAAGTACCACGATTTTGTACCAGCTTTGGCACTTGCCCCTTTTTCATAGCTTCAGAGAGTCAGGGCTGACGCCAGAAAAGCTGTGGCTGTGCCTCAGGCCCTCGACGACCCCCAAAAGGAACCTCATGACAGGGCTGATCCGGGCTAAGCTTAGCCCAGCAAACAACTTGTCCTCCTTCAGCTGCGCAGGAGCCATGCTGCTGCCCAGGGTAGGGCAGAGGCTTCTGGCAGCTGTGGTCTCTGCCAAGCTTAGAAGAGTAAAGCTTATGCCATATACCCCCACTGCAAGCACTCGCATCTAACAGAGAAATGTAAGGGTGAACTCCAGAGCAGCTGTGAAACAAGTCAAATTGAACTTTCTTCTAAAGCATGTTTGTGTCCTCTACAACTCAAAAGAACACAGAAGTTATTTCAGAGGTAGTGAGAAAGGGAACTGAAAGTTTATTACTAGATCTGTTCCTTTCTTCAGAGAGGTGAATCAGCAAACAGCATGCTGAAGCTCTTGGGGAACTGTTTTTAAAAAGTAATCGGGATAAAAATGCCTTTTACAAATTGTAAATATTTTGTAGCAGATGTACAACAAAAAAGGCTGCTTTTACTGTGCAGCTGAATTTGCTAGCTTGACAGACTGGAGTAGGTCTGGATGCTGTGGATCTAAAGTAACACGCTAGGATGGAATACACAGTATAAATGCTGGTTATTTCTCAGAGACTAGTTAGAACTTCTCTGTGTAATTAGAAATTTCAGCTCCTTGCTACAAATCACTGCAAATCTAATCCAGTTATCACAAAAAGGTTTGAAAAATGATGACTACTGCTCATTTCTGGGTGGATTAAACACAGCAAATCCTGAGGGAGCCGTTAAAAGGAGAATATATACAAATGCTCCCTGTAATGCAGCAAGAGACTAAGAAAGGTATGTAAATATTAAGATGCATTTTTCTTCCCCAAGCTCATATTCATCTTCAACTGCACCCTTCTGGTTAAGTAAAACTATTTCAGCCCATACATAAGAAAACTCAGACCTACTAACTTCACAAATTATTAACAATACAGGTATTCCCTGTCAACGTGTAAACAAAACAGTTTGAGTAGGAACCCATGTTCTACTCTTGGTCCTAAAGTCATAAACCAACCTGTGGAAGTCACAGTAAAGCAGTGAACAACAGAAGGAAATCCTAAAATAATTCAACTAGTCTAATTCATACAGCAAAGAATTCTGGAAGGTGACCGGGCAGTGCGTTACGTGATCCCTGATGATCTGCACACTCCCATCCTGCGTGCTCACTTCTCGCAGAAGCGGGGAGGCTGCTCTGCTGTCCGAGCTGTGCTGGTCCCCCTGCGCTGACCCTGCAGGAGCAGCCACTTCATCCCCTTCGCCTCCCGCCTGCTCCTCCCGCAGAAGGCCTGCTTGTTTTTCAGAGCTTGCAGCCACAGCCCTTTCATCTGCAATGGCAGCACTTTCTAAATCTGGTTCCTTTCTCCTAGATTCGCCAGGAATCGCTGAACTGGTGTCAGAAGGTTCATGCTGCAAACAATGGTGTGAACTACAACCTACTTTTCCTATTGTTTCAGCAAAAGATGTGGAAATTTTGTTAGTTTCTGCAGCACGTTCTCCCTCAACTGTGTCAGCGGCAGTACAGTTTGTTTCTGCCTTTGTTTGGGGGTAGTCGCCATTTGTCTTTTCATCAAGCTCTCCTCCTGAGCTGCTATGCATTTCTTCTTTTCCATCACATTCAGAATGGACTGTTTCCTGCGGCTGTCAAGAAAACAAATGAATTGGTTTATAGTTGAAACAGACTGGGCACACAAAATTGCTGTAAAGACAGGCTAAGACACTTGTTTCTCCGACATCTACTTCCAGAAAGCCAAGTCAGGACAGTGCTGAGGTTTTCCTGATCCTGTACCGCTCATGGGAACAAGTGGCAAGGAGGTTGGTTGCCTCCCAAGTGTTTCCTCTCCAATAGGAAATGCTGCTGGGCAGCTGCCAAGTGACCAGGGCCTCCATTGCAATTAGCAGCGGGGAAGACTAGCCAGTCACCACACCCAGGCTGTTTTCAACAGCTCAGGAGCCAGAAAATCAGCCAAGGAATCTAAACTCTCATTGCAAGAAATGGGCTCTAACCTTGCAAGTAGGGAAGTTATCACCGTCGCACGTAAAAGGTGTAACTAGAAAGTCTTTCTCAATTGGCCTAAGCAAGTTAATCCAGGAATTGCTGCGGTTTGCCTCAGGAGAGTAGGAACTGTGAGACCTGGTGCTGTCTAAGGAACAGCCAATTTCACCTTTAGGTACTGACTGCTTTATAAAAAAAAAAAAAAAAAAAAGTTGGTAACTTGTATGTCCCCATCCATGGACAGTCAGGATCAGCCAGGAATCTGTCCAGGAGCAGCTGGATTCATGGATTCAAAGACTGAGTCACTTTCTCACGCACCCAACCCTTTCTGACCCCACTGTAGCAAGAAGAGAAAGAAACACTAGGTAAGTCATTCTCATCAGTGGATGATTCTCCCACAGGAAGATGTGATGATTTAAGGTAACTTAGCTTCCCTTTCTTAGGTGCCAAAACATAACACATCTGCCCTCCAACAATTTGAACTTTTAATGTACAGTCCACACTAGCTAATGTAAGCTGGACCCAGTATCTTTAGGGTAAATTCCTTGGTCCTCCAGCTCAGTTCCACAGGTAACATTCGTCATCTTAACTTGCTTTCCAAGAAGCCATCTACACATTAACTGTATCTGCAGTCTCCAGTTTATGGACACAGTAGTGATCTGATTGTCCCTGCATATTACCTTTAAGAAGAGTTTTAAATTTACTTCTGATGCAGTATCTACCAAGAAATCCTAGCTGATTTGGGGGTTTTACCTCCTTACAAAAACTAATGTTTTATTTTCTTCATCTGTCCATCTGCTGTATTGCAAAGGGACATAATTTTAATCCTGTGACAGACTTCAGAAGCAGACTGCCTTGCAGCCTTTACCCAGACAGGGTGATTGAGGAAGAAGGGTAGCCTGAATGAGACCTTAAACATTACAAGTAGCAAATTTGAGACCAATGATTAACATATTTAGTTATCTACACAACAGGAAACCACCAAACTGTTGGACCAAATAAAGATAACAAAACCCAGTTCTTCTCAGACAAAATCCTCAATGTTTTCCCTACCTGTGTGACAAGGCAGAGTGAAGCAGTGGCTGTGACTGAGTACCCTCTGTACAGCCATTCTGTTTCACACTCCCAGCAGCCAGATTCTCTGCTTCTCCACTCCCTCCTGACCCCAAGTCCCTCTGGGTATGTTCATTTCTGATTACCAGACACCCAGGTGGGATGCTCTAACCATGGGCTCCAGTACATGTGCTCAAACTCTTGGGTACTTGAAGGATGTGAATTATTCACTTCTTCATTTCCATTTTAAGAACATTATGGCTTTTATTCTGATGACATCTGCCATGATTTGTTTGCAGCATGCTGTCATCAGCTCTGACCTGGAAGCACCTGGAGCCCCTCTGAATGAGGGATACTAGGTACTTAGTAATTTTTTTTTTTTTAATACCAATGAGAGATCTAGTGTGTGCATGCCATGCTGTATTCCTGCAAGGAGAAAGCACTGTCTTTAGCAACTGTATCACAGTTCTCCATCTTCCAAATGAAATACAAGAAGTTTCAATCCCTTGGTCACATTAAATGGCACAAATGTGAACCTATGCTTCTAAAAGCTGGCATTTTATACTTGCAAATACACCCCACTCTACGGTCTTCCCTGCTGTATCAAGACAAGACAGGAGCAAAGCTGTTTTGGTCAGACTTCAGATCATCTTGCTGAAGTACATAAATCAGTGAGTGAGCAATATGTACTACTGCTGGAAAGATCCTTACCGTCAACCTGATTTGAATTCTGTCCTCAGTAACATCAAGCACTTCAATTAATGGCTGGCTTTCTGGTGCTGATTGGAAGCAAAAGGAAGGGCATGAAACAGTGCCTAGAAATCCATCAATGTTTTCTTCACTGACAAACCATCTTTCCTAAAGAAAAGAAAGAGCAGGTTGTGTTCTTTTCATACTCTACTTCAGCAATATTGGAGCAAGAAACTTGCTCCAGACAAAGGCAGGATACTGATTCACAATACCAATTTCACAGCACACTCATGTCTCATTAGAGAAATTCTAAATCAGACATTCAGAAGTAACAGGTTGAAATGAATTGAGGACCAGTGCTTAGCTCATTTCAATTTAAAGTATGGAACTGTGTCATTACAAAGATTAAAAAAAAACATGTTTTTTCTCTCTTTCAGTATGTGACTAATATACAGATTTAGACTCCCTCTGAGAAACTATTTGCACCAACACTGTTCCGCTGTCCTTACCTGTCTTAACATCAGGGAGGCTTTTATGGATTTGTTTCAGTGCTTTACTTTAGGAAAATGCAAACACCTCTTTGGACTGTCACCGCAGAATCTTTGAACCCTCAGACTTCAAGATCAGGCCTTCTAAAGCAAAAGCTATGAAACAAGTATGGCTATATCCATTTCGCATCCATCCATGGAGGCTTCTCAGATCTCCATTTTGGCAAGCATAAACACCAGTTAGAAGAAACAGAGAAGTATCCACAGTTAAAGGCAACTGTCTGGGACCTGTTTTGAGGCTGTTATTATGCAGTTCACAAACAATGTGAAACGTGTTGCTCCAGGTTTAAAGATTTAAATCAGTTGCAGGTAATTAAAGGTCCTAAAATATATCCTGGAGGTTCTGTTTCATAAGAACTGCAGAGCTTTCCCTGTCCTCATAGTCTTCCTAAATCATCTGCTGTAGGCTGCGGGCAAGGACAGATATCGTCACAATAAAAACGGTCTAACCCAGAGGACTGTTGTTATGTTCTGTGAATTAGCTTTCCTGTTTAACAATGAACTGTTTAATTGTAAATAGCAAAGGAAAGTTGCAAACCTTCTACTTTAAGTCATACTTTTAAATTTCTCAGTCCAGTTCTACCCTCTTGTCAACTCAATGAGAGTTAAATTCAATTATCACTGACATCTTGTGGACTAAGAAGCAAGAAGGCAGTTCTGCACTGTTTTCGCCCCCTGTGGATGTAGCCTTATGCACAGCCAGATGCCGCACTGGGTACAAAATTTAACTCTCATTTTGAAAACAAATAATGTATGGCAAAAAAATAAAACAGCATCCTATTTTTTTCACTATTTAAATCAGAAGTCAGAAAATTGTAACATACCTATTGCGGGTTTTCAAAACCAGAGGACTGAATTTTTTTTCTATCCAGAAAAAATTACAATCCAGGCAAACATCCAACATCTGATGCTGAAACAGTCTGTAGAAAGATTAAACTACAGGGCTGCTCTGACAGGAAACCCTCCAGTAACATACCTACTTCTTGCATTTTTGTACCCAAAGCCTAAAGTACTTATTCCCTCATGTTGTATCTTTTCCTGCCTGCCAGAGAGGGACCCTGCCAAGCTTTAGGCTTGTAGAAATATTCTGCAGCATTCAAGAGGTGTAAGAGTAAAGAAAGAAGGCAAGGGAGTACAGACACAAAACTCTGTGCAGCCCTGAAATTCCCACAGGCTCATGAACCAGACCTTGGGCAAGGCCTTGGCCAGCACAGGAGATATATTTCTACCTCTGCCAAGAACCACTTTGCCCACGCATCATACAGAGAATAGTTCAACTTCCCTTCTGTGGGGTTTCTGGCATGCTGCCGGGTGTGATGGTGGTTCAGCCCATCCCGGTATCCTGCCTTTGCTTGGAAGTAAAGTGCAGCAAAGCATCCTCTGCTCCAGCATGACAGCTCTCCTCACCCAGCAAAGAAACCGAAGTCACCTTTAACTGACACCTCCACTCCTTCACACTCCACGTTTTCATTTTAACAGCAAGAACATTTTCCTAAAAGCTGGAGACTCGCAATTTGAGTGAGGACGAAAAAAGAAACCAGTGTTTGTCACTGTTTTCTCCTCCAAAATAACTGCTACAAGATCTCCACATCTCAACACCCCTTTAAGAAATGGACCTCTGTGGGTTTTGGATCTCAGCAATCTTGCTCGATTCTATGCTTTCTCCCAGACTGCTATGACTGTGAGCAAGTCTCTTTGCCTCCATTTTTCTGGTATAAAATGGAAGAAAAAAATCTTTTTTTCCCTCTGAACCTGCATTTGCTTTTTCTAGTGAGAGCATAAGCCTTTTGTGAAAGGACTTTTACTGTGCATTTGTGCTCTTAAAGTTGGTGCCTGACCTTGCTCATGTCCATAAGCAGACTAACAATAAAAAGAAATCACAGGTACAGGAATCAGGAGAGGAGATGCTTGAAAAGCCAACAGGTAATGAAAAGTTTTCTGTTATGTCAGATTATCACAAATCACATCCTTAGATTGCTTTGTCTGAAGCAACTTTAACCACAGGGTCACCTCCTGTGAGATGCTGTAGAGCTGTTGCCTCCAAAGTCATTGCCATGGAGAAACAGCAGCAGAGGCAAAGGGCGCACACTGCCAAGGGGCTCAGCACCCAGCATTCCAAGAAACGCAGGGGTAGTTTCATGGAAGCATTTCTGAAATAGCAGGCGACTGTTTATATGCACCAAAGCGGAGATACAATGAAGAAAACTGGGAGGGCCTTTACGAGTGAATGTGAGATTGACAGTTCCATATATAAAACTGGGAGGACCCTTATGAGGGAATGTGAGATTGACAGTTCCATATATAAACTGCTTCCCTGGTCAGGGGTGTGAAGTACCAGCACTGCCAGTGAACCCTGGCTATGAGAGTGGCAATAAATATGACTTTGCACTTAGGCCACGAACCAAATAAATCTTTCTGAAGGTTTATTCCCTGATTAACACCAAAATAATTTGTTTTCTTCACAGAAAATACTGTTAAAAAAAAATGAATGGAAGGTCTATTGATCAGCATTTTACACAGGGATGAAAAGTTAACAGCTTGTGACAATGTTCCTATCATTTTGGCTAATTACTAATAAAACAGTCTTACCAGGTTTCATACCAACTCAACACCATATTCCCAGAGCACTACACTTACATTTCAAGTAAGTATTTAAAATTTTATCACAGCACTACCCAGTGACCTGCCATAAATCATGGTACCTTGCACTTTACACACAAGCCCAAGCAGTGCTGTTTGTTGTCAATATAACGATTATCATTAGCCTGTTCAGTCAGCCAGCAACTGTAATTCAGACTTTGCATTCATGGAAAGTATACGCTAAGGCATTTATATTACTGCAGATGTTATCAAAGCACAGACCTTGAAAAGCATGATTCAGGAATTTATTTTAAAGCCTGTTTGCTCTGGCCTGAAAGAGCAGCAGAGGACACCCATCTGCAGATGATTTCAACGACCTCTAAAATAATTCTTCAGTTTAAACAGTTTATTTTCTGATATTTATGGTACTTTCTTAGCAACTCAGAATTAAATTTGGTTTTCCCTGCACATACTGTCATCTGCTGTTTGGTACACATTCATTTTTCCCTGCGACTAAACTGAGACCAAATTAACATAAATGTTAGCAGGAAAGACTTTGGTTTCTAGAACACTTCATCACTCAAAACCATCATTGTATCGCACAGCACTGACAACGCAGAGCAGCAGCAACACTGGCAGGCACAGCACAAAGCCAGTCCCCCATAGCTGCCCTTCTCAAAGACTTTGTTTGCATTACTTTATCTAAACTTGTAGCCAGTTACCATCCAAAGTTACTTCCCACACAGGCTGCAACAGTTTTAAAAGTGAGACAGATTTCAGGCTGAAATTATTTGCATGTATTCTGTAATGAGAATCTCATGCGAATAGGAAAAGGGACTTGGATCTATGGATCTCCTGGCTTCTCAGTTCTTAGGGTGCCATTGTAACCAGCTCGACATGAAAATTGGAAGTTCAAAGTTTTGGTGAATAAAAGTACCTGTCCTGGGGGTGAAAATTTTTATAAGGTATTCATACAGATTAAACAGCTCAAAAGAAGCTTTCATGAGCTTAATCAGTAGGTTAATAATGTGTCCTTACATAACTGTTTCATGTAAGAACATTATTCCCATAATGCATCTACCAATTAAAGGCTATTCAGAAATCAGTTTGTTTTATAGCAGAAGCAAACTGATTACATTTCTTAATGTAGTTTGGGAAAGAGATTAATTTGAAAAATATCAAACAATAAATTTGTTCTGTTCTCCTTTTCTGTCCTTCTCTGACCTCCCAAAGAGCATGCCAAGATTCCTGAAACACTGAGCACAGAATAAACTGAATCAAAAATAAGCTGTTGTAGGATTAAGCACTACAGTCCTAGTTTCTAGCATCATCTTCTAAGAAGTGATCCCTAACTATTATTAACTCTTTATAGTAGCTTGGGAACCCTGACTTTCAAAGAAAGCATGTAACACAACTCAAAATAGTTTGGAAATAAGGTCAAAGCCTAAATGCAGCAGTACAGTTAGTGGGACGGCCCCAGCCCACTGAGATCCAGCACCCCTATTCGGACTGTGAGTGTGCCACAGTATCCATTCAGCTCTTTAGTACAGAGTTCTCCTTGAAAGGTGGCATAGGCTTAAAATGTTAGTGTGTTTAATACTTCCAAACACAGCTCTCTCAGTTTCATGCTTGGCTGACTCTCAAACCAAGAAATACATTTATTCACAAGAGCTCTAATTCTGAGATCACCAAGCAAAAGAACAGCTGCAGCATGGCCCCAGGCAGTGGAGAACATCTAGCCCATGGCCTTTTCCACATGCTCCCAGCACTAGGAGCAACACTGCTTTGCTACCTGCAGCCTCACCTAGATGATTTCTATTCCAGGGAATACGTGGCCTCTCAGCTCCCTCATGCCAAGTGCATGTCCAATATAGCTGGAAAGACAGGATCTGTCTGAGAGCAAAATAACTGACAGCACATACAAGACATACAAATCAGAGGGCTGGAGCACCTTTGCTATGGAGACAGGCTGAGAGAGCTGGGTTTGTTCAGCCTGGGGAAGAGAAGGTTCTGGGGAGACCTTAGAGCAGTTTCCAGTGCCTGAAGGGGCCTAAAAGAAAGCCCAACAGGGCTTTGTACAAGGGCATGGAGTAACAGGACAAGGAGAAATGGCTTTAAACTGAGAGAAGGCAGATTTAGATTAGATATTAGGAAGAAGTTCTTCGCTGTGAGGCTGGTGAGGCACTGAGGCTGCCCAGAGAAGCTGTGGCTACCCAACACCTAGAAGTGTTCAAGGTCAGGTTGGACAGGGCTTGGAGCAACCTGGTCTAGTTGAAGGTGTCACTGCCTGTGGCAGGGGTTAGAACTGGATGATCTTTAAAGTCCCTTCCAACCCAAGCCATTCTAGGATTCTATGATTCCATGAAATACCATATATTCAATGAGATAACAAGGATTAATTACAAAGCCTGACAATCTCTCTGCTGTAAATACAACTAAAAATAATACTGTTCCCATGGGGTTTTGTATAAACAGGTCATAGCAGGTATTTGTCTCACAGGAGCACACCTATTGCCAAAGCAGAACACAGAAGTCCAGGGGTTAGAAAACAACACGTGGCAGTAGGTGTGTGCAGTGAGCAGAGGTCACAGGGAGGGAAGGCTTGTTATTTACCTCTGCTTTCTGAAAGACAAAGCAAGACCTTCAAAATTATCTCCTTCACAAGGCACCAGTGGCTGTGCCAAGCAGAAAAATCACACCTCTTTTTTCACGTTCAGTAACATGCCCTTCCAAAACATTCGCCATGAACACATCAACATTCACATGGAAGTTAAGCAAAGCTTTCATATGGCTGTGCGATTCCCTCCCAGATATCTCTGTTAAGCAATCCTTGCAAATGGCTTAACTCATGCTTGGTTCAAACCATGAACTAATCAGGAATGCTTAGTATAATGTTTTTCATACTGTAAATGTTAAAAAAACATCAATGTGTGGTAAAGCAGAGGAAACACTGCTGCCTGCTGTCCTCTGGAGACCCTTGGGGTTTATGCGAGTCAAATTTTAATATTCTCCATAGCAGAACATGGGCTTTTATTACAAAAGGGAAGGACTGGCCGCAGCAATTCTCTCCCCAGAAAGAGGTATCCCAAGAGGGAAGCACTGATCAGGAAAATGAGTACACATCTTCTGAACAAACTCATTTCAGGCCACTGAGAAGGGCAGGAAAGGTGTGGATCAGCATGAAAGAGAATTATTACTTTAACCAATGCTTTTCTAATCACAAGAAAATAAGCACACATCACCCCAAAACTGCAGGCAGAATTCATTATCTAGCAAATGTGTTTCACATGTTAGTATAATTGAACCTCCAAGTCTCAGTAGTTCAGATACACCCACCAGAAAACTGGATTTTATTTCTGTTAAGAATTGAGCATTTAACCCCAGGAGACCAAACATTAAAAGACAGTACTTTACAAAGACATGATTTCTGTAATTGCCCAACTCTAGCTCTGGCATAAACCAGGACATTCTGGAACATGTTGTTCTCAGAAGCCTTGCCTGGCAGGCTCACAGATTTTATTAATGGTTTTTTAACTCTCAGCCATTCTTTTTCATCATTTACTCGCCAGGCTCTGTTGTCTTAAAATGAAGGGGAACTCTCTGATGCAGAAGTTACATAGCCTGAGCTCCCAGGATTTAAACAAATAGAAGCAAAAGATGTAAAAAATATTAGTGGATGAACCACAATGAGGAGTAACACAATGAGGAGTAACAGTGTGATTCAGGCAGTGAGGGGCAGCTTCCTCACATCATGAGTCCCCATTCCCCTGGAAAAAACAGGGCAAGCCTTGCAGAAAGATCACTGCTATAGGGTCCCTGGTACAGCAATTGAGCACAGGGCCAGTGACAAGATAACAGTGAAATACGTGACCCTGGTCAACAAAGTTCCAAGTAGCAAAATCTTTATTTTTATAAGATTTCTGCTGACCATAACAAGTGTTTGGACATTTAGACAAGGAGTGAAACTATTCAAAGAGAAGGAGAAGCTATGGCTTCAACCACTGCTAAGAAGTTAGGGCTAAGAGTCAGCAGAGAGCTGACTATCTATTCTATGGGAAAGCAGTAAAACCAAAGCAATATCAAGACCTATCAAATATAGGACCATTTGTAATGACACATAGTCCAGGGAGAACTGTTGCACTGTATAAAGACTTGCTGAAAATAAGCACTTGCCAGTGTGGGAATTCAGACTACTCAGCATCTGTGGAAACCAAGCTCTAAATATATCACCTTTCAGCACAGGGATTCAATCGTATCTGACTACAAAAGGAAAACCACTCCTTGAAATTCTCTTTCAAGAATGGTGTCCTAAGGACAAGATCAATTCATTCTTCTATCACTATCTATCAGACCAATTTCCAACAAAAAAAGAGGCCAGTGCCATAACAGGAACACCACAAGCATGCCAGGCAGGGCTGTGCAATTACCAGCACCATTATCATACATGTCAATCTGGGCAGAGGCACACAGACAATCAAAATCACGCAATAGGCACTACAGCACAACCCAGGAAGGAGGCTGCCAACAAGATGCTTTCTGCTTCTGCGGAGAACACTAATCCTAACACACTTCCCTGGCCCTTTGGCAAGTTAATGGGGGATAGTTGTGCAAGCAGCCTAACAGGGTACTGTAATAGCCACTTTGGCATGAGCTGTTGGATGGTTGGATGGATTTCTGAACTAAACCAGCAATGAATCTGATCCATGAAACAACACAGAAACCCTTGGGCTCCAACTTCCCAGAAGAAAGAAGAGTAGGATTTTCAGATCTGTAAAAATCACCGGCCTCTTCTTTCATCACACACTACCCTCTGGCAATGCTACTGTGTCAGAAGTGGTGACAAAAAAGCAGACAGCAGCATGGTCACAAGGTGCAGGATAAAATTCCTGCTCGCTGAGGCCACCAAAAGCTCCCTGAAGTGATTAAAGAGGGCGCTGTTACTTTGTGTGTTCCTAAAACACTCTTCCTACGACTGATGCAAATCCTTGCGCATCTCCATGCAAAAACCCTAGCTCCGATTCAAAGAGAGACTCAAAGCAGAAAGGCACCAGAGATGACAGCACACAAATTGAAGAAATCAACCTAAGTAGAAAAGAAGCTACCACAAGCAAATAGTTAATGGTCAGAAGACAGCACATAATAGTCGTTCTAATTAAATATTAATTTTTCTCACTTCACTCTGAGTGAATGCAGCTATCAGTGCTGGCACAGGCACTTTTGGGAAACAGCATAGTTAAAAAAAGGCAAACAGAACAAATTATTTCAGATTATTTCAGCTGCTTTAATTTGCAGGCCTGGCATCCAAAATGACTGTATGCCAGAAAAAAAATCAATCTTTTTTAGCCTGCTACATGAATGAATGGCTGGGAGGTCCATGACTAATGCCTCCTACTACTCCACCCAAAACATTCTGCAATATATAATCAATTCAGCACATTCAAAGATGTGTTTAACTCACAAAATGGTAATATTGACCAAAATCTCATTACCGAATGGCCTTTTAACAACTTTCAATCAAAAGATGTTCCCCACTCATCATAAGAAATGCACATACCAAATACTTCCAATCATTAGACTGAGATCAAAGGGTGCAGGAATGTCTATCAATCACAGGGCTAAAGATACTGCAGCAGAATTTCCTGTTCCCAAACTGACTTCTCAGATCCCCACACAGAGTCACAGAAAGCAACTTCTCTTAAAACCTGCATTTAAATCTGCACACCATAAAACAACAAGGAAGTGCACGGGTAGGCACCGTGGCACATGATGAAAGATATTCTGACTATCTGAAAAGGTGGATAAATCACCCATATAGTGGATAAATACCTCATGCCTTCTTAACCTATACAAAAAACAGGCAGTAGTTTTCATGGTGGCTAATTTGATGTCACATTGGCAACCAGTACTTGATCACACCATTTCACAGTAGTGCTGACTATTTCGTGGCCCCACTTGCATGGACTTGCAGGCTCCTGCTCTGGTAAAAGTGGAGGAGATGCACAGTAAACAGTTCAGCATAGGTGATTCTCAATAAATTCATAATCATTGACACAAAAATTATCAGCTCCTCCTTCAAAGGGTTTGCTACTACAGGAAAGGTATGCAGCCTGGTAAATGGGAAATAAAATGTGAAGATTCAGGTGCATAACCACTAATTGGATAAATATCTTTCAGTATCACATGGTACTTTCTAATTGTAGGGATGGAGCAACTGAGATACTCCAAGCCACCATCCCAGTGTATACACTTTAAGCTGCCAGTTTTCTGTAATTGCACTCCCACAGTATGTGATCCAAACTGCAAAGGATTTTGTTGCTCTAAAATAAAGACAAACTCCAGATCACACAGCTGAAAGGTTACACAAGATTTGTGCAGTCTTAATCCTTGCTCGTGATAAGATGCTTGAAACTCTGAGTTTACAGAATAATGTAGTTCTTCACAAAACTTGTGTGAGCACTTCTTGACAGTGAGAGTACCACAAGTTGAGCACCCCTTTACTGGGACACTGCCAGTTTTCAGCAGGCAGTTGGCCACATGCAGCAGATGAATTGACCTCCTCCCACTACAGGCAGCATCACTGCCCAACAACAACGCATAAAATCATAAAACATCTAAATTAGAATCATATTCAGGCTGGTAAGAAGAAGGTGAAGAACTAGACCAGCAAATGGCAATCAACAGCAACTGTTGCTGTTTGCTGTACTACTCTGGTTGAATTGAACGGAGTTCTGTCCCGCGCAGAGTGTACAGCCACAGGTACACTCCACTCTCACACATCTGCATTTCATGACACTGTATGCATGTGTGTGTACATCTGGTGTATTACAAACATCTCCTTGCTTCATGTGAATAAGCTGCATAAGCAATTTATATGGCTGTAAAAGCTAACACTAAGGACATAGGGCAGGCTCCATTTTCACTCATCATCAGAAGTTACAGTGTAACAGTATGCTAGATATTGGAAGGGACCTCAAAAGATCATCTAGTCCAATCTCCCTGAGTCCAATTCCTAAGTTCCCTTAGGAAAAAAGAAAAAAAAGCACGGGAGGTTGAAATCAGTGCTGTCAGCTCTGTGATGTGACCTTTGTACTGTTCATACAAGACTAGCATTAATTAGGTCATTCCACTTACATCCGGTAGCAGCTCTCTGAGGGAAGCAGTTTCCGCCACTACCAACTTCTGAACTCAGACCAATAACCTAATGCCTTCCTAAGACATCATTCACAAACAAATCCAAACAACAAGTCACATGCCGCAGTAAAGTGGTGGAACTCAGGGGAATGTGACACGCCAACCCTGCCATTTTGAAGCCATTACCTGCAGAGTGGAGGCTTCAAGGCCGAAGCTGAACTTCTCCCAGAGCCCAGTGCTGTCAGGGGCCTTGGTGAGCACAAAGGCAGCGTTGTGGGCAGACACGTTAACGCTGGTCTCAGTGGACGCCAGCTTGTTTTCTGGTGGAAACTGTAAGAAGAGGGCATAGGAACCAGTCTCACTGGAGAAGTGGAGGCTGTAGTGGTTCGTGCCCACGTCCTCGCTGAGGCTCTGGGGCTTGATGTAGGGCACATGCACGAGCAGGGTAAGGGAGGTCTCATCCTGCCGGCACTGGAAGGGAGGGCACAGGGCAGCCTCAGGGCTGCCGGAGTCCCGGGGAAGAGCCATCTCGCTAGGGATGCCCTTCACGGTCAGCAGGGCCGGGTTCCCGGGAAGGCACAGAGAGGCGTCCTCATCAAGGCCGCAGGTCACAGCCTGCTCGGGGCTGGAGCACAGAGCAGGAGAAGCGGCGCCGGAGCGGGGTGGTGACAGGTCGCCACCGGCGGGTGGATCGGCGGCCTCCCCGCCGTCGCACATGCTCTGGACCGTGCCGCCGGTGCCGCCGGTGCCGCCGCTGCCGCCTGGGGTAGAAGCCGCCCCCCCGCCCGCCTCGGCACTCGGTTCGGCCTTCTCCACCCGCTCCCCGCCCAGCCCTAGCGGCTCCCGTGGGCCGGGCTGCGGTACCACAGGCAACGTGACCACGAGCTGCCGCTGGGCCTTGTTAAAGGCGGCGCTCCCGCGGCTCTCGTCTACGTCGTAAGGGAGGCGGAGGCGAAGGCGGTAGGCGGGACGCTGCGAGTCGAGGCGCAGCTCCCGGCCGCAGATGTTCAGGTCTGCCTGGGCGGCGGACCGCAGCAGCGGAAGCTCCACCGTCACTACCAGCTCCCGTGGCACCGGGCTGGGTGCCGAGTCGCGGCTATACCGATAGTTTTGCAGGTCCACGTAGGAGCGGTGGCGGATGCTCCAGCGCGGCGTGGTGGGGCCAGGAGGCCGTGCCGGCGGCGGGGGGGCGGCTGGCGGCGGGGCGGCGGCTGCAGCGGGCGGGAAAGGGAAGTGCGGCAGTGGAGAGTCGCCGTCGTCAGGCTGTGGCGGGGCGCCTCCGGGCAGTGGGGTGCGAATGACGGGCGCCTGCGGGACGCCCTTGTACTTGGTGCCGCGGAGGACGACGGCGTTGGCGCGGTCGAGCTCCACGGAGCAGTGGCGCTCCACAGCATCCAGCGCCGTGTCGCTGAGCAGGCGGCGGAAGCGGGCTTTGCGGGCGGCCAGGCGGAGCGCCGCCGGGTGGAAAACCACGTCGTAGACCAGGCGGCGCTGGCCCCCGCGGCTCAGCTCCTCGCGACCCGGAGCCAGGCTGTAGGGAAGGGCCCAGCGGTGGCCGCCGTCCTCGGCTCGGGCCTGCGGCGCCCCGACGTGCGGGTTGCTGCAGACGTTGAGGTAGCAGCGGCGGGAGCCGGCCTGGCTGGTGCGCAGCACGTAGCCCGCCTCAGGGTGGATGAAGCGCACCTCCATGCCGCGCTCCCGCTCCAGGGCCGTCACCTCCTCCTCGTACAGCCGACGCTGCTCTGGGTCGGCCAGCTCCGCCGTGTACTCGGCGAACAGCGCCCGGAACTTCTCGTCGCGGAAGGCCCGCTGGAGCCGCTCCACCTCCTCGGCACTGAGCTCCAGTTCCTCCAGCAGCCCTGCGCCTGCCATGGCTCCGGCCCGGTCCGGCCCAGCAGCTCTCGTTAATGCGGAGATACTAAACAAGATGGCGTCTCCGGCCTGGACAGGCTCGTTGCTATGGTGATAGTAAACAAGATGGCACCTCCGGACCCTGCCGGCCAGTTGCTATAGAGACGCCAAGCAACATGGCGCGCTCTCCCCTAGTGGTCTTCCTCTATAGAGTTGATTCCCCTCCACCCCAGCCTCGCTGAGCCTTTCCTGTCAGTGACTTCGTGTCGGTTCTCAGCCCTCACCCCTGTCTTCCACAAGGATGGCTCTCTCCCATTGCCTCCTCATCCCTCTGCAAGACTCTTGCTCTCCTCATCTCTGAGCTGGCACTGTTTTCCCCTCCTGGCAAATGGTCAGCACATATGCATCAGAAATGCCAGTGCAACTGCTCCTGTGGTTTAGATCTGTAGCAGTTCAGCTCCCACTTCTTGTACCTGGCTTCCATCTACACCCTGATGGACCACTCCAAAGCACGTCCCCACTGTCTTGTTTCCTGCCCCCAGAGCCACACTCACGTCAATGCCAGCCCAAAGGGAAACAAAACAGCTGGCACTAAGGGTCCCCCATGTCTGTTCCACACCTGGTCTGGGCACTTTGGGATAGCACCAGTCTGCTCTCCTGGTCTCAATGCCCAAGAGCTGCTGGAGCAGGTTTTTTCTTAGTTTTTCAAAAAAAGGTCCAGCTTTACATGCCAGCAGACTGCTCTCTGTCGTAAGCCAGATCAACTGCTGATGCAGACATTTGTGCTGACAGGCCCTGACCCTTTCCCACCTTCCTGATTGCTCCTTCAGCAAGGTTTCCCCCTCCTGACCTTCTGCAGAAGTTTCAAAGGGCCATGTCCTTGGTCCCCTTACGTCTCGCCCTGTCTGCATAACACTGTCTGAAAACAGATTATATACTGCCATCAGTAAATAATACCTCACAAATCTTCTCTAGACTTTTCCTGTCCAAAGAAAAATCCTAGTCCACACTTCAGTGTCTCCTGTAGGTAACTAGCTCTCAGTTCAACTCAGCACGGTGGAAGACAAAAGTTCTCCCTGTCTTTAACTCCTTTTTTGATATATCCTGTTTGTACATCTTGTTTGATATACATGCATCTGGTTCCTCCAGTTGCCGCCTTCTATTGTGCTTTGCTAATTGATCTTCACTGTGGGTCTACACTTCATCTAAACCAGCATACGTATCTTTTCTTTAAAAGTCTGTGTACAAAATACACCATTTTTGACCTTGACATTTATTAAGAACAGTCTGTAATACATCGTAAAATCAGTCCACCTGAAATGAGTGATACAGTTGGCTTTACAAATGCTCCCTTTTTGCAGTCTTGCAGAAATTCAGAGACCATGAAGCTTGCTGAAAATACAAAACAAAAAACCAGAATTTAGTGGGGTTTTTTGAAAGATAATTCACAATACTATCCTATTTTTCTGATGTATGAAAGACTTGATAATGTTTTCATTTATTTAAAGACCAAAAGCATTTGATAGTATGATATCTTCTGTATTTTCTATATTCAGGTAAAGGTTCCATGACGTCCCTTGGGAGGGCTGGGGTTGTTACACACTCCCATTTGACAAAAACACAGTTTCTGCAGCAAGGCAAGAAATAATCAGACAAGGTAAGTCTGAATTTTTCCCACTGGGTTATACCATCATTATTGCACACAGGCAAATTTTCATCACAGTTTTAAGCCCTCTAATACTTTTTAGTAATTTCTGGCGTTGCAGCTGGCCTTTTTTTCCAGTCATTGGAAAACCACAGTTGAAATGAATAAGTACAGGTTTAAAATATATGAAAGCAAAGCATGAAAGTGGCTTCTGGGCTTGATGATGGTCACAAAATGAACCAAGTATTGTTCCTAAGTATAATTAACTTATGTAACAAGCATCATCTCCAGAAATGTCTGTGTTTCCCAATGGGGACTCAATTACTGAAAGTCATATAGTACAGTATATCTTTCCCTTTACTTTTGGATCATGCTTTTCATCACTGTTATTTGACTGCATTTCCTAAATGTATTATTTTAGGTCTAGGCATTTGGATTTCTTACACTAAGTATGAAGCAGAAGTCTACATTAAACTGCTAGAACATTCACTCTCTTTATACAGTTGATGTTCAGTGTTCCTCCTGATAACTAAAAAGTCAGCAAATAAGAAGATACTTCCTTTTAAATGAGAAAGTGAACATTATTTACCTGTCTTCAACTGTCTTGTTGGAGGGGTAGAATACCTTGAATGAAAATCCACTTCTTGGAAATGAACCCTGAAAGAAAAATGTATATACAAAACTTGCATTAAATAATGTACTGTACAAAGAGTAAGAGACACACTTGAATATGACTGCACCCCTTTCTTATTTTGGTAAAGCATAAGGAAATCTTACAGGATTTATGCAAACACAGTCAGTGTTGGTGACAGTGAAGGGGTCGTATTTATCTGCAATCACGAGCACATCTGGTACAGGGTATACCCTCAGGCAGTAGTCATAGGCCCAATACACTGGGCTAACATACAGTGGAAGTGGCGTCAGATGTCCCTGTGATAATATGGTCTTTACAAACTGTAAGATAAACATAAATAGTTAGTTTGAACCATTTTTACAAGTCTAATTAATTCCTGCACATGCTGATATGCAGGAATATAGTAGGGATATATATATGCAGGGGTATTCTTAATAAAGAAACTTTGAACTTGGAAACGGGTTCTTTTGTGTGTCTCTCACTCCCTCTGATTATTAATGATTTCTGTCGTAAAGCAGCAGCTGTTTTGTTTGTTGTGTTATGTTTTGGGTTTCTTTTAACACACAAAGTCCTTCCTTAATATTGGTATAGCATCCAATATTCGAAGACGTCAAAGTTATGTCATTGATCAGACTCTCCAACAGAGAATCTGCTGACCTGTTCCTCCAAACCAGGTATACCAACATTGCCATAACTTTCATGTCACGTTTTTTTTGGAGAGGAGGAGGGTTGGTTGGTTTCTCATGGCTTTCCTTACAGTACTAGTTAACCATAAGACCCACACTTAGAGCACATTTTTTTTCTTGAACTGTGGAAAAAATTTGATTCCCAAATTATTTTTATTCTTTTGTCTATTCTGGAAGTTGCCCAGCTCCAGACACTATCTGCCCCATGAAACTCTCTTTTTCATCTGCCAAATTCTAGCCATGGTATTTTGGTTCCCGAAACTCTCCTCAAGCCCCTTGAAAGTTTTTATTATTATCTCTAACTAATCATGTAGCTACTCTTTAGCTCCATTTTCCTCAAAGGGCCAAAATTACTACAACAACTTGGTGGAATGGTCTACTGCTGAAAGAAAATGATGTACCAAGCACAGGCCAGATTATTCCGCTTAATACTGTACAAGGCCTAAAGACACTAATAACTCAATGTAAAGGCAGTAACGAAATTTCCTTATTCTATTCATCTTTTTACACTGATGGCTGAACTAAAGAAACAAGTGTCAGGCAGAAAAACGCAGAGAAAAACTGAAGCATGCTAAAGCCACCCATTCTCTTATCTGCAGAAAGTGTTGCAATACACAATTCTACATTTCTTTCATGATCCTTCCTTTCCAAGCATGGGAAAGCCACGTGTGGGTACAGGAAGTGACAGCTTGCAGCATACACATACATGGATGCAAACGTACACACCAAAACCAAGGTATTTCGTTGTCCATAGTGGATTCTCTGTGTTCACAAAGGAACTGAGCATTGTCATGATGGAGTGAAGGAAGAAAGGGCTAAATGAAGTTTCTGAGTCGAACAAACAGAAGGATCCCTATAAAATAAATAGAAATAGACTCCACCCATCACTGCAATGAGCCAGTATTGCCTGGATCTCTCTCATTCAGTTATATCAGGCAGTCCCATCAACTCCTGCTGGGCATTCATTAACTAGAATTTAGCTCAGCGTGCTGTGGTGATGTATCAAAAGCAGGATTAAGACTTCAAGTGAGACAGCAAAGGAAGCAGATGACCTTTTGGAAAAGTGACATGCTGCTCTACTGCAAATGTCACTGGATAATACATAAAATCTTTTTCTTTTTTTTCTTTCTTTTTTTTTTAAAGTGCTAAACCTTGCCTTTAAGAATCAAATATCTTGGTATGACATTCCTTGCTGGTGCACATACACCAGCTGTCAGCTGATATGACATTCTGCATTCAAGAGCACCTGCAGAGGGACAGTCAGAATGACTCAATGCATCATTGGTATCATGGTTTCAGTTATTTTACTGTCAAGATGGAAAGGAAGGTAATAGTACTAAATGCACAGATCCTTTTTACAATCCCTCTTGGCTACTCCAGCCATGTGTGGTAAGTGCAGATCAGAGCACCCCAAATGCTGACCTGCTGATCAAAAAGTCAAGAAGTTCTTAGCAAGAAGGGCTGAACACAACTAACTCACATGGTTGGGAATGTCCATGTTGCTGCTGGGGAAGCGGACACAGTTTCTGCACATTTTGTTTACCAGATCTTCACGGAAGATAATTATTTCCTGGGTGCAATACTGAATCCTATGTGGAAAACATCAATGAAATTAAATAAATTAAGATGAAACTAAAAGATAGGGACCTGCATTATGAATTTGACAGCCCTCTATTAGAGCAAAATAAAAAAGCACATTTGAATTAAAATACCACTTTTCTTCCCTTCAATAGACACAATATTTTTAGCAGGATTTTCATACTTGCTATCAAACTTTTAGCACCACTTCCTTTTATCAATAATTGATTTATATATTAATATATTTAAAACTAGTTACAATTAATGCAACCAAAGAATTCTATTCATTTGAAAATATTCAAGACCAATGTTTCCAAAATTTGGTATTTTAAAAAAGTACATATGCACGTATGTTAGTCATTCAGTTAAAAATTAACCAACATGAAAAACAGCAGTAAGTTGCACTATTACCTGCAAGGATTTGTGGTGAAAACTGAAAATGGCACCAGCTGTCTGAATTCCTGAGTAATATTTTCAGCCAGGGGAGGTCTAAAATAAATAGAAACAGATCTATTAACAAAGACACTTTCTTTAACTCAAAATTTCAAAATATGAGAAAGTGAAGCAAACTGACCTTGGTAAAACAGAACCAGGACCAGGGTCTTCAGGGCCAGGAACAAACACAAATCGACTACTGTAAAAAGTTCAATAAATCACTTCCAATAAATCACATACAAAATGATCCTAAAAGTATCTAAACATTGGTTACATGCTGCCACTTCTCCACAGATGCATGCAAATAACTTATTCTGGGGCAGAGGTAACAGCTCTTCCTGGCCTTAAGAATCACATAAATCACAGCTAAGGCATAAGATACATATCCATTTGTCACTAAAGTGGAAGAAACCTTAAAAATTTCACTGAGCAAGGGGGACTGACTGTGGGAAGGGAGACAGACCAGGTTCTAGCAGCCTGGCTCTGAACTTCCTGGTAATGGGCTCCACTATCCCATACAAGAACCCCAGATAATCCAGCAGTGGCACACCACAAGAGCCCCACCAGGACACAGGACGGAGGATCAGCACAGGAGATACGCTTCCTTACACCTCACATGAGCTCACGGGCTGTGGGCTGTGGCCATTTCTGGTTTTGGGTCTCATTCTAGAAAGTAGATCTGCTTAAGGGCTATTGTTACGAATTCAAAGATGAGAAGCCAGAAAGGATAAGCCTGGCTTCCATCTTATTTTACTTTCCTTTGTATATTCAAATCTCTGTAGAAGGGATTTTGTTCTTCAGGCCTGAAATGGGGTTCCCATAGAGCAGGGACACAAGAAGGAATAAACAGATTCCTTTGCAAGATTGTGTTACTTTGACTAGTTCTTAAACTAGCAGCCATGGAGAACCATGTATGCAAGAATGGAAAAGATAGAAATGTCTCTGTATAGACAGCAGTCAAGTGTTTCAGATGACATTTTCTGTGGCTGGTACAGAAAGCCTTTAGGTGCTCATAGCAGCATCAAGACTTCAACATCAGTTTATAAAGCAACGCTGTTCAGACAGAACCCTGTTGATTTCAAGAGAATTCCAGGGAAAAGGCATCACACAAATAGCACTTTTGGGGAATCATGGGCCATGCTTAATCCATGAGGAACATGTTTCAGGAAAAGGCAGTTTACCTTTGCTCACTCAATAGCAGCTTCCATGACCAAGCTATTTTAGATAAAATAAAAGCTTACACAGCTCCCAAAACAAAATTAGAGTCCTGTTACAAAACCACCCTGCTATCTGATCATAGCTGGTTCACAATAATGAGAAAATATAGTATCTGTTAGTCTCAAAGTAATTAAAGCAAAGGCTCACAAAATAAATTTCCTTCTTCATTGCACTTTGCTATGTACCTTTTATGAATGCTGGGATATTCACATATAATATCTGCAAGAGCCTTCAAAGAACCTAGAGTCAGGAAAAAAAGCCATCTGATTAGACAATAAAACACCTAGTTAGACAATGAAAACACATTATCTGAATCACCCCTAAACTTCAGTACATTAAAATATGTGTCACTTAGAAAATAAGCATTTCTTCTCTCCTCCCTTCATTTGTTTTGTCATCATTATTTTAATTTAATACACTCGTCTGACTGTTCACAAAGACTTCCCTACCTTTCAGTGACCGAATTTGATTTTTTCCATACGGTGCAGATGAAAAATTCCCACAAAAGAAAAAGCAGGTTGGAGGTGCAGCCGAATAACCTGGTGAAAGAGAGTATCTGTGAGTACATCCATTCCCTTCATCATCTTTCAGCATTCAGCCTCCAGACCATTCCACGAAAGGCAGAAACTGAAAGAGCACTTCAAGCTCTGCTGCTATTAATACACCTGAACTATTTTCTTGATACCAGCTTTTGTTAGCTTAAAAAGGGCGACAGCAACATACAAATGTCACTAAAAAGAGCCCTCTGTTATTTAAAGACTCAGTTTCAACAATATTCATTGTGTGTATCCAACTAACTACTGACCCAGTCATTATAATTGTACTTGTGTCACTATATAAATAATACACTTTAAAAACGAGCTACTTCCTTTAAGAGAAAAATAGCAAGTAGTAGCAATGGGTTACTATTAACCTCCATGCATCATTTTAGTTGAAGGGCTATGCCAACATTAAATTCACTCTTTGCATTATAAAGCAACAGGAACTGGAACTGCTTTAGCATTTTAAGAATCTGAGGAATCTTCACAATACCACTAATCACCCAGAAACACACATTTTTTAGCAAAAAAGAGAAAAAAGAAATCTGATTCCCATCCCTAAAATAAAAATATCTACTCATTCATCCATCTCACATTCCAGGTTACTCTCCATTTTCCTAACATGCAGTACCAGACCTGGATTTACTTCACTATTCTTCAATCTATTTGGTAAACAGGACAGAACTGTTTATGCCAGAGAAATGGCTCATCAATGTTTTTGCCTTGCTATTCCACTCCGTTATTATTTTCTAGTTTATAATTATGAAGTTTATTGCTTGCCTCTTTAAAAAAGTCTCAAAACAGTAAATGCAATGTATGCATCTTTGCCAATAGTGTTCAGCGTATTAACCTCAGTCACTGAAGTCCCTGTATTACTTCAGCACACAAAAAGTGAGGCCAAGTTCCGTTTGCTTCAAGAATCTTGACAACTTTGATCGAGACAGTGAACTGGTTTTGTAACTTTTGGGTGAGTGTGGTAATTTGTATCCTATTTTCTTCATGTGAGTAGCAATTTCCCACCCTTAATTTTTTGGTTTTTATTTTTAAAGCAGCCACCCTCTACCACTTCCAATCTTCCTAGAATTGAAAGGACAGCCTGTTCCAAAACTGCCCTGGAGTAACAAAGAAGCAATTCACAGGCCTTGCAGATGCTCGCTATCCAAACGTTGTCAACATTACCAATGTAATGATACATGGAAGAAACAGTTCATATTCTAAAAGTAACTGACATTTTTTCTCTGGTAGAGAAAAGCAAGCATTTGAGAGACTACTGGGCTCCAATGAAGTAAGAAGTTTTTAAACTAAGCATCCAGTCTTATTTTAAACTAAGCCTAAGCATAACTTTCACAAGCAAGAGAAACATTCTTGTCAGAGTACATAAAATGGCTACTGTCCAAAACAATATTAGTATTAAGTGATTTATGAAAAGGAAGTGTCACCTTGCAAAAATAGGATACAATCCAGTTTTTAAAAACTATTAGAGAAAGATCCAAAAGAAATAAAATAGCAATCATGAAATGCAAATAGCTTCCACTAAGAGTGAGACTTCACTGGCTTTGGGCTGGGGTTCAGTGGGATCCTACAAAAATATGCAACAGCTGGGCTTATTCTAGCTTTCTCAAAATGGAAGTTTATAAAAAATGCACAATACAGCAAAAACAGAACTCTTGAAAATTGTTGCCTGACTTTATAAGTATACTTTTGAGAAAAGGCACATAACCCACTGTCTTGCTGTACACTGTCCAGCTTGCCCTGCCTGACAGGGATGCTCATGTGAGTGACCACAAGACGAAGAGTTCACAAAGCTAAACCAGCATAAAACTAATTCTCCAACAAAGGCAATTAGCTTTCTGCTCAGGTATTCCCTGAATTAATTCACCATGGGGTCACAGACTTCCCAGCCCACACCAAAGAGGGGACATAGGACACAGCCACAGCTGGGGATCAAGGACCAGCCAGACATCAGACTGCCTTGCTGCATTCATCCACCCACCAAGGCTGCTAAGGGCTAAGGAAAATGATAAAAATTCACTTAAATAAGGCTCAAAGTCAAAGCAGTTCTCACCTACCTGAAAACATTGTGTGAAGCTTTTCCAGTACTTCTGCTTGGTCCAGCCATACATCAGAAAGAAATACAAACATGGCATTTTCATTTTCCTCCTCCAGCTGCTTTAGTTTTGCAGAAGCTTTTACTGAAGTTGATGAAGGTCCTCCGAAAAAGTTTATATTCCCATAAAAGGCTCTACATCATTAAAATATTCGAGTTAGTTCTTTTTGTTTCTTTCCCAAATCATGAGCAGTTTTGATTATGATTCTCTTAAACAATTTTAATTATAATAGGTAGCTCAGATGGTATCAATAATAATTTAGTACCTCATGGAGAAACCAAGAGAAATGGCAGTCACCTAGACATAAAGCAAGGGTGCTGCCCTGCCATAAATTAAAAGATCACAGAATCATAGAATGGTTTGGGTTGAAAGGACTTTAAAGCTCATCCAGTTCCATCCCCCCTGCCACAGGCAGGGACACTTTCCACTAGACCAAGTTGCTCAAAGCCCCATCCAACCTGGCTCATATTAGGGTAATGTTTATCCTGGGTTCTTTCCCACATTCATTCTTTGAGCTACAAGGAATTTCTTATTCCCTCGTAGCAATTATCTGATTTTACATCTGAGAAGGGCTTAGATCCCGACTGCTGTTAATATGCAGAACCCAAGGGTTCTTGAGAGGGTTTTCTGCCAACACCGCAAGCTTTAGTGCTGGTCCAAGTAGACTAACAAGTCCCAGAACCGCTTCCTTAAAACTGTATTTATTTTAAAGCATTTGGGAAGGGAGAAGAGTAGCACACTTTAATGTCACAGAAATTATAAAATAATGTGCTTATTAGAAACTGAAAACAAAATATGGAGTGAATCTGACAAAAGCCACTTTTATACCTAGTGTTTGCAGAAGGCTCAGTAGGCGGAAATCCAAAAGCATTCACATGAAAAACTTCATCTTCATACCAACCTATGAGGTTTTTGAACAACAAAATAACACTTAGTTTTTCTAACAACGTCATTTCCTAGACATTACTCAGACAACTGGCAGCTGTGCTGCATAGCTAGTCCCAGCCTCCATCAATCCCCTTCTTGTGATTGCACCAGTCCCAGGGCTGTTTAGTGGTGAACCAGACCAGAGAACTACCCGGCTGAAAAACAGGCTGAGCAAGAAACCAACTATTTTTATTTACCCCAGACATTTCTTTGAATGGATTTGTTGCAAAGCCACATAAACAACCTTCTCAACCCAGCTAAGTAAGAACGTAGGTGAACAGAAATAATTTTTGCTGGCCTTGCCCCAGAAGAGTCTCCATCAAACTGCACCCTTTCTCAAGAACTGTCTCACCTGTTAGAGGAGCAGAAGCAATAGGGTGATACTTATCCCTGCTAGCAATTGTGCTCCTAAATTCTACTTACTTTACAAATTCCAAACATAAAACATATTATTTGAAAACAGATTGGGATTATGTACACTACACAGAGCAATACTGTACAAACATAAATGTCCACTATTTTGTTAAAACAAGGCTCCAAACCTGCAAGCCCTTACATAATTTTAATGAAGACTCATTAAAGCCTCTGAAGGACCAAAGCTTTGCCAACAGAAAGCAGCATTTTCAGATTGTTAAATCACACTGATTATTCTAGTCTGTCTTCCTAATCTATTCATATCTCCTCCAAATATGTTGGAGCTAGGCTAACTAAGGCCAATCCACAAAGCTACTACAGATGCTCACATCCACCGAAAATCACAATTTTCAGAGTTCTGTTCTGTGCCTTCAGAGCCCACATGGCTCTGGCAAGGCTTCTGGCCAAAAATCTCAGGCATAAACTCAGCTTCTGGTCAAGCCTCATCAACATGAGACTTGTCTGTTCAGCCACATCTGGCAGACATGTAACTGCAGCAATAGCCATTAACAGAATAAATTACTACAAGCTAAGAAAAATAGTCTGCTTTACCTTCTGCCAAAACAAAGCATGATTCAGTATATAAGCCACTGTGGAACTGGTGCAGAAATGTTAAGAAATATATTTTTCTTAGGTCACGTCTCTTAAACTAGTTCTTCAGCCAAAGTTTGCTTCTAGCTGGTGTAATGCATTTGGACACTACTGAAAGTTCATAGGCTGCCTTTAAGAGCCAGGCAATTACCTGGTAACTGAGCAGGTAAGTTCATAAACAGCCCACAAACAGGAACACGCTCTACTGCCACTAGGAGGAATACTAACCTTGTCCTAACACTCTGTGAAAGGGCACTGAGCTGTAGCAATCAAGTGATTTGAAAAGAAGGAAAAAGAGCTGCAGTTCTCAATACATAATTTTTATGGTCAGTATTGATTTACTATTAAATTTCAAATTCTTCAGACCTATAAGAAATTTTTTTCAACTCTTACATCACAAAAAAAGGATATTGCTTTACTAAGGTCTAGTTGGATGACTCCTGTAGGGTCTTCTAAGAAAAATTTCCCCTAAAAAACAATATTCATTAAAAAAGAAAAGTACACCCAAAGACATAAATGATTTAATCAGAAGCACCTATCAGTCAGCATTTAGAAATAATTTAGCCATTTTTAATATTGCAAGCTTAGCACATACTAGCAGAACTGAAAACAACGTAGTTTATAGTAAGTGTATCTTAGCACCTTCCCTCTGAGCTGCTGCAGTCTGGATTGCTGGTCCACCCCTCTCCTACTAACAGAGTCCTATGCAGTGCAAAGTCCAAACACAGTCATTGGAAGCTCCAGCATTTCAAGAAGGGGCATGCCTTAAAAGTGTATCTGGTTCTGGTTGCCGACACAAAGTACTACAAAATTCTGCAGTGAGAAGACAAAGACATTTTCCCCTCACACACTAGCATCGACTGCTTGTGGAAGTCTCTGCTTAGGGAACGGCTCTTGCACTGCTGACGTTGATGGAAGTTCGGCAACTAACATATGACAGGATAAAGTAGCGAGAAACAGAAGTCTTATCATTTTCTAATATACTGTAACACTGAATGAACGGTGACCTGGACACTCCACAATAAAAAGCAACCTACCTCCTTAAGCTGAGTTATCATCCCAAGCACAATCAGTTCTCCCACTTTGGTTGTATTGCCCAATAGAGCTTCTATTGTTTTAAGCTGGAACCAAAGACAAAGAATCAAATAAGAATTAAATCAAACTCTCCACCTACCTATTCACAAGCAGGCAAGATGAAGCACCTTACAGCATATGTTTTTACATAATACACAAATGAGCTACAAGAGAATATAGACTCATTAGAAAATTCTATGATTCTATGATTAAAAATCAGGAGCAAATTTCTGAATGTCAAATGTAGCAAAGTTTGGGAAAAGATTTCTAAAAATTGCTGCTAGCACAAAGAACTGCTTAGCGAGTAAATATTTATTGTGATTATTTTGCTTACAACTGGATTAAAACTGAAAAGAATAAATGGCAATTTCTGCTGTTGCTTATGAATGTCAGTCATAGGAATTGGATCCCCAGCAGGGTCACAGGGCCAGTCTACACCCACAGAGTAACACTAATTACTTTTATCAAGGAACCTTTAATGGATGAGAGAACACTCCAGAGTAAGACAGGTAACTTCACACAACATGCTGTCTGAGGTTTCTAGACAAACATATTTTGATCTGGTCAAACTGCAGTTAAGAGTGACAATCCTACAACACCAGCAGAAGCAATGCATTTGCCACTCCTGACAGAGAAGACAGAAAGCAGTCAAGGGAGAAAGATGCCTACAAAGCCTGGATGGAGACAAAGACTCAACTCATCTAAGGTCAGTTGCTTTTTTTGTGTGTGATGGCATGCTCTGAACAGGGAGAAGTAAGGAAGTTGAGCAAAGTTGTTATTTGGGACCCAGTGACACACATACTCATCTCTTTTTAAAAATATGTAATAAGTAGATAAGCGAGAGCATTTAATGAGAGAGCTGAGATGGTAACAGAACAGACTGAAGTTATTACCTTATTCAATTGTAAGTTTGTGAATATAGTGCTTATGAAAGTAAAAAAGCAGGGAAGATGCTCCCAAGCAGAGGGAAGCAAAGTGTAATAAGCTGAACAGCTAATGTTCTTCCACGTCAGGAAGCCACATTTCTCTTGCACTTCACAGCTGATTTTCAGTGCTTTGGTCATGCTGATCTGAGGCAAATAACTGCATTTTTGACACACAGGCTAAAAATGATCAAAATTAACCCATTTGCACTGATTGCTCATATTGGATGCAAAACTAAGACATCAATAGAGAACTATTACTGCAGTAAAGTATAACACAAGTACAGCTCCTTTGTGAGGGAAAAAGAAAAAAAAAAAAGAAAAAGAGATATTTTACCTGGAATTTGCTCCTACTCTCATCAGGATGAGAAATGACTGCTGGAGGAGTAAACAACTCATGTCTGTGAGTCCTCTGCAGAAACCAAAATTGAAGTAATCCAGTTTAATGAGCACTGTCAAAAGGCCAGTTCATTCCAACCACTATAAAAAATACTTTTAAAAGTTCTCTTACTCCATTTTGTTCAGCAATGTTTGTTTCTTACTCTGTTTTATCCAGCAACACTTGATTTGTTGAGCACAATCAGTTCTTTTGACAAAAATTTTCTCCTAGGAAATTGATGATACTGGACAATAAAACTAAGCCCAAAAATGTAACATCAAAGCAACTGTAATGCTTCTAAAAAGTCATTCCTGCTACCTAGAAGGAAGGGGTGAGAGAGCAATGGAACATAAAGTGTATTAAATGCTAACTGTGGAAATGAGCAGGTTTCTCTTCAGGGTGGGGCCTTATTAAAACTAACCAATTTTTATTTGTTAGTAATAGCAGCAAGTTAAACTAAGAGATAAACTGCACAGAGCATAAAGAAAATGCATTGTAGGAATTTTCACTTCTTTCATTGTTTTTCATGCAGTCTAACACCCTCCCCTTAGAACAAACCTATTGCTACCAGCCCATGTAACACACACAGTAATTCCTACCAGCCACCCTCATCCACACAGTGACCTGAACTTTCACTTTCCCAGAGGTTGGAAAGGAGTACCTATGACAACCAAACACAAAACCTGTACAACAGAGAGTCTGTGTGAAACTGTTAAGGTGCTATAGCACAATGCAGTCTAGGAAAAGGTTTCAGGATATGTACACACTATGGACACTTCCAGCTGTTGTTCACAGAAGCCATGTTTTGTGTGAGTGTGCCCACTGCAGCAGGTTTCACTAATCCTAATCACTGTCTGTATGAACTAAAACTTCTTCAGCTAATTGTTAACTGATGTTCTAGGGGAGAGGCTCCCAAACTGCAGCATACATACTCCTAGTGGCAGCATATTCCCTGGCAGACAAAGAGTTGTTACTGCTCTGAGGTATCTGATCCTGTGCATGCAACTACCATGTGGTCCAAAGGATGAGCAGTTCACACAGGCAGCCAGGTGCCTCCCTGCTGCCTACAGGGTGGTACAGACAGAAACTTGTGCTCACTCTCTGTGTGATCAGCAGCTTGCTCCCCATCCCGTCACTGCTCCCACTGGGCAGCATGACAAGAGAGAAGCAGAATGAGCAAGCAGGTGACAGGGGGTTAAATCCCAGCCTGTGGGGTGAGTGGAAAATAGGAAAGCACAGGTTTGTGACCCTCTTATGAGGGATAATCATACAGTGAGTGTTGAGGGACTGACTCCTTCTGTCTGTGTGCACTGGTCCAGAGCCACTACCTACAGCTGCTCTCAAACCTGCAGCTATGGTCACAGTGGTGCAGAGCAGGCCACGTTGGGGAATCCTGTTCTGAAGCTGCTCAAAAGACAAGATGCATACTCCATCAGGAGGTGACATGGGGTGGCTGGCTCTCACTGAGCGTTTTGGAAATTGGAAAATGAAAAACTTAACTAAACCAGAAGTGAATTTCAATGCTCCAGTGCTCCTCTGAATAAGAACTTCAGGTTTGCAGTATCTCAACAACCACTACATACAATGACATGCTAATCAAACGTAGTGCAGAGTCAGACTACAGAAGGAAAAAGAGCAAGACACATAAAATACAAAATTCTCTCTTATGACATGATGCTAACATGTAGAAACACATGAATCCATCATGCTGTATTGTGACAGTTGAGACTGATAAACCTTAGTAGAGATCCTGTTCCTACTTAGATTTTATTTAAACTGTAGCTCACAAAAGCACCTCAACACAAACCACTGCTGTACATCTAAGAATAAAAAAAATCCCAGCATTTTGTTTATGTATTTTGTTAAATAAAGCAAAGCTTCTTTCTGACCTGTTGTAAGATGGAGTAGCGCTCACGAAACAACTCCGCTTTATCTCTGGCAGTTCCAAATAAATTTGGTACAGGAAAGTCGGTCATTGACAGACTGCAAGAAGTTTAACACAAGATTAAAAAAGGTACATTCCATACACAGAAATGACTTATTGATCTGAAAGTTGTAGGAGGATGCAAAAGCTGTAACACTACTGCATAATTTATTTACTCAATGAGGAAGATTCAGACTAGGAATCCTGTGTTTCTGCACCTTGAAGGCTACATCCATTTAATTTTCCTTTAACTCACAGGCCTTGAGATTTATTTTTCCTGAATGGGACTCTGCAGAGATCAGTTTTTAAAAAGGGAGGTACACCTTTTAAGTGGCATGAAGAGTATTTTCTTCCTCTTGGTTAGCTGACTGCCTTCATGAAGCTCTCTGTTCCAATAGCCTGGAAAGCTAGAAGGTGGCACTGGAATAAAACTCCTACTGCAAACACAGATTGCTTTTGCTGGACTGTCAGAACCAGGGGCCAAGGCTGGAATATGAAGTGCACATTACATGAAGGTTGCTGCAAGCCCTTGCAATGAACACCACTATCCATCCCTCAGCTAACACCACTCAAGCTTTTTAAAACCACAGCTTCTTTTTGGCTCAGCAGTCTGGACTGCTTGCTGTTAAAGGTAAATTCTTTAGTTAGCAAACTATTTACAACCAATTCCTCCAATTACTTCTTTCTTTCTCCAACCTCCTGAGATACCAGTTGCTCCTAATTTTTTTTTTTTTTTTAGCTTTTGTAGCTCTCCTTAGAAATGCCCCAGGGCTTCAGGGAGCTGCAAGCTACAGCCTAAGAAATAAATACATGCAACAGACAAAAGAAAAATTAAGCAGCCAAACTGGGGACGGGACCCACCAAAAATAATCCAATCCTTAGTCTTACTGTCTCTTTTATTAATCAGGTAGTATAAAGATGGTTGCACTTTCTACTACCTGATAAACACTGAAGTTTCAGAGCCAGTAACATCACAGCAGCACAAAATACCCTGCTATGAGAGATATACGTCCCCATTTCAGTTTCACGCTACTGGACTAGGAAAACCCAATGGCACATTTATTTATGAGTCAGCATTCATCATGGACTAGCTCTTCAGACAGTAAGAAACCAAATTGTCTCACTTTCTCATTCAGGTTTGAGATGAGTAGACCCAAGAGAAAAAGACTATAAACCAGAACTTTTAACCATATAGAAAAAGAGGCTTTTTTCTTAAAACAAGAAATGGTTGTTAAAATATGCTAGACTTACGGCAGAAACTTCTTTCTTTCTGAATTATAAATATAATGTGGAATATCAAAGGCTCCAATAATGTTGAAAACATTTTCTCTGAAACAAGAATACATTTACAACATTAACTAAAGTTGATGAAAGGGTAACAAAACATGTTGAATAAAATTATATTCGTTTTGCTCACTATCACTCTGAGTTATCACCATTTCTCCCACATCACTCTACTTACTGGATACTACTGCATTTTCTAATTCAAAACAGGAAACTCTTCAGTAGTTTATTTAGACATGAGAGTAGGATACATCTCTCTTTACCATCCTCTGCTATCTTTTTTGACAACAGAGCAGCCTTGGCGTGGTTTATGTGAATAGGTTTAAACAATGGATATGCACAACTCTTCAGATGATTAAAAGTTGATACATCCCATTATATTTACTGGTTCAGCTCTCTCCTCTGATGCCTCTCATTTCCCTCTTACTGTGAGTGGATTAAATTCATCAGAGTAGATAATATTATCCCATGAACCTTCACTAAGGTTCATGGAAAACCATCACTGCCCATCAAACATTGATGTCTTAGGCTTCAGAGTGCATTTCTTATAAAACTTTGCCTTCAAGCTTTCTGCATCATAATTCCAAAGAATTGTACAGGCTGGCCCTGTGATCATAGAGCTTCTCCCTTCAGATCTTTGTATTAAGAATCTATGCATACAGAGCTCTCTTCAATTCTGAAGTGAAAAATACATTAAGTATACAAAATGATACAAAGAAAAGTCACTCTCAAACTGTCTGCATCATAAAGGTTCCAACAACAAAGAGAAACGTAGAAACCAAATTTGCTTCATATTGAGAAACTGCGGGTATCTAATTGACATGCCTACCAAGCCATTTATTCTCATGCTTTGCATTATGATGCCAATATACAGCATAAACACTAAAGGAAACACATTCATCACAATCACAAATTAAGTTCTCAGAAACTCAAGTAATTGCTCTCTGCTTTGTTATCGGAAAGTGGAAATCAATCAGCCCTGCCATACAAAAAAAGCAGAAACAAGCACCATGGAGGAAAATTTCCAAGTGCTTTCAGAAAATAAGTATATTATGAAACACACAAAAAAAAAAAAACTTAGAGAATTTTTATCTAGAGAAAAGCAATTAAAAACATGAAGAGAAATAACAAGTTCTCTCTACATTGGTTTATTTTATTGGTTAATATTCAACCTGTGTCACACGTAACACATAACCACAGCATCTTAATTCCAGAATGTTAGCATTATATTTAGAACTCCCTGGAGGCCTATCCATGAGAACAAATTGTCTAAGAAGGAACATTACTAACCTTCAAAGACAGTATCAGGAAGACAAAAGCACAAAGCAATTACTGCATGTGTAGCACCGCAGAAAACACCTGACATTTATTTCCTGAGAAGAACTAAGAGAATGCATACCAACTCCCATAAACCTCAAATGAAAAAGAATTTTACTGTACGTAGTTTCATCTGATGCCTGGCTACATTCTTGGACAGCTGCTTCCACTGTGGATTGTTCAACCATATTAGATGACACTGAAAAGAAAATTTCAAAGGATTAAAACTGCAGCCTGTGGAAAGCACTGAGTAAGAAAGTAAACAGGTCTCAAATATATTGCAAAAAATGGTTCAATCTTCTCAGAGGAATTTATTACACAAACAAGCGCATTTTCAGTAAGCTAATGAAACACACTGTTTTCTCTTTAGAAAATGATCACTTAATATTCTTACCAGGATACATCTCTAGTGAAAAAATAACCACCACACATACTGCGCCCACCATTAATTCACTAAACATGGAGAACAAGACAATTATAGTTCATGCAAAGCTCCCAAATATACTACAAATGTGTCAGAACTGAGCTTTCACATTCTAGAGGTTAATTTTATTCCAGAACATTATTACACAGATTGCTGTCATAAATTTTAATTATTCAAACAGTTTAACACAATTTTGGAGATAGGCACATTGTTGTCTTCATGGATTTATATTGATAAATGAAATTAAAAATATTTCTAAATACCAGTGTTTTGCTGAACTTGAAGGAAAGACCAATCAATGCAGATTGACAAAAGGACTTGGTCTACATTACCAAGGCTAACTGCTGGGCTCCCAGAATAGAAATCAGTACGTGAAAACTTGCCCTTGAGCTCCCTATTCAGGGCATGGGACTTAAAATCACAATTCCTGTAAGATGGGGATGAATAGCAGAGCAAAAGGGGCACTAAGGGAGCTTAGCAGGACTCACAGGAGAGACCAGCATTCTGGTCTACAAACCTCTACCCCTAACCTCCAACGACTCACACACATGAGCTGGACAACATGGGAATTTATAGCACAAAATTATGCCCTAGACAAAAACACGTTGAGAATGCACCGACTGCATGTTCTACATTGGCCCTACAGCTTCTTGTACTGATAAAAATTTGTTCAAAAATGTGGATGCATTAATTTGTACCAGCAGGCTTTATGCTGGTACATAACCAGGTACATAACCATGATCAGGACCAGTTCTTCAAACTACTTTTACTCCCTGTTTGATCAGTTATGATCTGTTATTCCATGAATAGTGGAAGAACATAAAGTCATAACTTCTGTAGTCTATTCTCTAGTAAAACTCTGGAACAAGCATGTGACCACTCTTGATTTAATTAGGTTTGAATAGACTACACTGGGAGTTTCCTTAACTCACCTAAGGCCTAGTATTTATTTGAGATCACATTAATCTGGATTTCAATCTTCTTGGCCAAAACCCAGAAGTGAGCCCAAGTTTCCTAGTTCTCATGAGCTCTGATCAATAAACACATATATGTCAGGCATCAAACCTCTGTCAGTCATATTCTTTAACTGAAGGTGCTACAACTCCTGTTTTGTGCTGTCAGACTGTGTCAAGTGTATTTTGACCTACTATGCCATGCCTTTCATGGTGCACAGGAGCACTGGATCTGTGTACCTTAGGACATACTGTCCCAGTTAAGGAGGTAGTCTCTGGAGAAAATTCCTGCCAAGACGTGGAGTTTTGGGCATGCTCAGAACCAAATGCATCATGAGAACTTTACCAGAAAAAGCTTAACTCTCCAAGCTTCATGTTTTTATGGGATTTTCCAGGAGTTTTCTGGATTGCAATTTTGGACTTAGTAATTTATAGAATTTAATGTACTTTCACATGCCACGCTGCTATAGCTGCTACAGTGCCCCAGCTGTTATCAAAACCTTCTGCCCAATGTTACTATCCTGAGATTAGGTTCACATAACGTCAGCATCTGCCTTGCTGCTTTGGAGAACAGCCAGGTGATGGTAAAACTCCAGCCACAGTAGGTATAAGTTAGCATGCTGGACCATTACACTGGGGCACTTGTATCTCCTACTCCACTTGGATGTGAGGGCAGTCATCTCATGAAGGAATGCAACCGTTTTCTTCTTGCAGTCACAGCTAGGCTCTTCAGATTAGAGCTGCCAACAACACTTTTCTGTACCTGGACTACTGAATAACAAATTAATTAAATTTTTCCTTATTTCTTTGGTTTATTTTAATAATTATCACAGTTTTAGATGCAAAGATGTCCACACAAACTCAGCTAAGTGCTTTTAGCAACTGGCGTTAAAAAATTTCACCACTATTGGAAAAGTCAGGAGGTACCAGGCTGCCAACTTTTTTAATGTGATCAATATCTCTTGCTGCCATTACAAACTTCAGTATTTAACAAAACAAAATGCCAACAATACATTTATCTTGATCAACCCAGAGACTAGAATGATACCTCAGTGCATATGCTGCCAATATCTCTTTGTCTCAATAACATTCGAAGCGCAAGACAAACTTTGCAAGCTTAAGAAAAATAAATTGTTTACTTACAAGGCTGTTTTTCGACGGCATCAATGACATTTTCAATTACGTCATCAAGTTCTACTTCACTGATGGACTGAAGAGCTTCAGTAAGGTACTTTAGAGCATCCCTAATTCCAGTGAAGGAAGTCAGCTCAAAAAGCAATTAATATTCAACACCGTTTATATAAACTATGCCAATTTTGGCAGATGTGCACATAATCACTAAACAGCTTATGACAAAAAAAGTAGAAATAATCAGTACTGTGAAACACTGCACTAGTTAACAAAGACAAAACTCACCAGGATTGAAAACGCTGAGGATAAGCAGATACAGAGAACCTCATTTTCATAGATTCATAGAAAGATTCATGGCAGAAGGGACTGCTAAGGTCCAGCTTTCTGGTCTAACAGCACAGGCTGGTCATGTTGCTCACAGCACTGTCCAGTCAAACTCTGACCATCTCCAAGAATGGAGCTTTCACCCCTCTCTTGGCCCTGCCCTGGGCTTCACGACTCTCTTTGTGAATTATTTAGTCGTAGGACTGTAGAAGAGCCCACACTGGAAAGGACCTCTGGACCATCTGATCCAACTTTCTACTGCAATCCAGGACCCCCACTGAGCCAAGTCTTGAGTATTTCCAGTGAGGGAGATTCCACTTCTCTAGTCTACATACGCCAAAGTTTATTTGTTCTTACAGTGAATATTTTATTTTAACATTGTGCCCATCGCCTCTTGCCCTGCCACTGTGTATCCTTGAGAAGAAAGTACCTGCGTATTCTCTATAGCCACCTTTTAGGAAGACTAGGATTAACCAGATCATAGACAAAATCATAGAACAGGCTGGGTTAGAAAGGACCTTAAAGATCATATAGTTTCACCCCCCTGCCACGGGAAGGGACCCACTCACACTAGACCGAATTGCTCAAAGCCCCGTCCAACCTGGCCCACATCACAACGCGAGACGCCGGGGCGCGCCCCGAAAGCAGGCGCTGGGCTTGAGGAAGCCGTGAAAAGACCCTGCCCGAGCAGAGCATGTCCCGGCGAGACGCTGGGTCGCGCCGCGCCCCCCGCCCCAATCCCGGCGCTACTCACGCTCGCAGAAGGAGCCCGCGCAGCCGAAACGCGGAGCTCAGACGGCGCCGCAGCCGCTCCGGCTCCATGGCGAACGGTTGGCGCCAAAAGGCGGCTCCGCCCCCACCACCCTGGGCCTGGGCCTGGGCCTGCCCCGCGGCGGGTGGGGGCTCCAGGGCCGCCCCGCGAGGACAGCTTCCAGCTCTGGGCCTTCAGCGTAAGGACCCGGACTTGTAGAAGCAAGTCCAGAGGAGGCCACGTAGATGCTCAGAGGGCTAGAGCACCTCTGCTATGGAGGCAGGCTGAGTGAGCTGGGCTTATTCAGCCTGGAGAAGGTTTGATTTCAGGTATTTGTTACAAGTTCTTCCCTGTGAGGGTGATGAGGCACTGGCACAGGTTGGCCAGAGAAGCTCTGGCTGCCCCATCCCTGGCAGTGTTCAAGGCCAGGTTGGACAGGGCTTGGAACAACCTGGTCTAGTCGAAGGTGTCCCTGCCTGTGGCAAGGGGTTGGAACTAAAAGGTTTTTAAGGCTCCTTCCAACCCAAAACACTCTATGATACTTACAACTCCTTTCCCTGTAGGCTCTGGTGTAGGTTGCATTGTATCTCCAGTAGCCCAGTCTCTCTCCAGCTTCGGTTTTACCTGCCATAAAACATCCATTATATTACAACTGGCTGTGAATAGGTCTTGCTTGTACCCCTCCGCCTAAGCCTTGTTTTCACCTGTCGATGCCTTCATTGTTAGATGGCATGGGATATTTCTCCCCCATTCTTCCTTTCTTCTCATGAGGTTCACAAGCCCTGGATGGGGGCTGTTACAACCTGCTGTTGGTTGATTGCTTGCTTGTACAATTCCATTTGTAATTCTGCCTTGCCTTTGACTACTGCTCTGTAGGGCTCTTTCTGAGTGAGAAGGGTGAGCTCTTAGGCTCTTAACACACCAACAGTAATTGTCCCACCTGGGTGCTAAGCTTCCTAGGATGTTTTTCAGTTGATCAAGAATTAAGTTTAAGGTGAACTTTCAGTTCTTCAGTTTATCACTACTCATTGTGTCAGCACTGTCCAGTGGAGACCCCTTCCAGTAGGTATAGAGCACAATAAATAACCCTGTGACCCACACAGTTCCTCTCTTGTGGAGCAGCTGCTTTCTCTCCAGACAAAAAATTCAAGGTATTTAATTCAAACACTCTAAGCCTTGTCTCTCAAAATACAGCTTCATTCCACAGAAGGCCCGCACAACAACTCTGAAACTTCCTCAATCAAAAGACTGCATGGATATAAAGATGGATAAAAAAATGTCAGACTATTTTCTATAGTCCATTTGTGACTACATAATTTATAATCACTCCTCATCTGGGAGCAAACTCATGGGTGAAGCTGTATCTACTCTCTTTAGACAAAAAGCTACCATCTGACAAGTCTCAGCAATTTTGGCAAGGAAATATGATCCATTTTTCTTCTCAGGCATGCAGCTAGGTGCAAATTAGGAACCCCCACCTTACGTAAGTTCTTATATTTGCTAAGATTACCACTTTTTTCTTTCAAGAAAATCTGATTTTGACATTTAACTCATGTCTCACCTGGAGAAGGAATGCACCTCATCTAAAAAGCAACCAGGAACATAAAGCATACTCCTACCGCATCCTGCTGTATTTGGGGTTCTGCTAGGTTGCCTGGAGCCTCCCACCAGAGATATAAAAGCATTCCTGCATGAGCTGTAGACTTCTGTTCCACTGGGCCATCTGTCTGGAGCTCTGGAAGCTGTGCCCAGCTCTTCATCTCTGACGCTGGACATCACAGCACTACAGTCATAGCACATGTGGCTTGAGAGCAGAAAGCCAGCCCGGACAGCCTCATGGTTTACAATCAGACAGCATATCTTCCTCATGCCAAAGGTGTATCAATAAAACTGTTTTGTTACATGAAGCACAAAAAATATCTTTTTCATGGCCAACACTGCTTTACTGGCAAAAACATGGGCTGCTGACTTTGCACATCTAAGCTGCTTTCCAAGACATCACATTGTAGTTCTACCTGACCTGTAGATTTACAGATTGACTGTTAGCCACATTTTTCTTAACTATTCCATATGCTTATTCTGGTGTTTTAACCATCATCCCAATGCATCATCATTACATTTCTTCATTCAAATATGACAGGAATAATCAATGTCTTCCCTCCTAGATCCAACAGAGGAAGTGTTATGTCCCACTTTCACAAGAAAATCTTTACAGTTACTTTTCAGTGTCCTTTTACAAGATGCTAAAGTGCTCATTTCTCACATGCTCTACTGCTCTGAAGAGCAGTACCTGATTTTATTTTCATTCATTCCAGCTAGTTCCAGTTCAGCTGGAACTCACTGGGTTGTTGATCTAACAACATAAGAGCTGGAATGGCAGTGTAAGCGGCTTTTGCTTTTCCCAGCCTGCTGTTTAAGAGCAGGCTAATCTATAGGGAAGACTATATAGTTGTGGGAATAACAGGGAGCAGAGATCCCTCAAATAATGGAAAACGCGTGTCTTGTGACATGATGGGAAATGACTCATGGAGATCCCAACATCAGCTTTATCCTGTCAGTTACCTCTACCTCAGCACTGGCCCCAGTACATAGGTACTGCACAGCACCTTTGGTATGCTCAAGTATTCCACCATGCCACAGTATGTAGCTTCTTGCTTAGTCTGCTTCCAGGCTGCAGGTTAGAGGACAGCCCTCACAGCATCAACTCTCTAGGGTGAACAGTTTGAACTCCTATACAGCTGTAATTAACAACAGCTGCTATTTTATTGTTGCTGTTTCTGGCAGGAGCATAACTTGCCTCACCTTTGGTGTTTTGCTGTGGCCGTCTTGAACTACCGCCCATGATGAGATCCAACACTTCTTTCCATTCTTGCATTGGATTTGTGTTTAGGGATTGTATTATTGGTGCTCATTCCCTCCTCTCATAATTTGTTCACAGGCTTCTGCATGGTTTATTAAGCCTTCACGCAGTCTTCCTGCACGCCTCACTGGGCAGATGGCGGCAGCCTGTACCCACACTGCCAGGGCCTCTTCCAGGAGCTGTGCAAGGGCAAACCTAGTGAAGTACATCCACACATCTGCGTTTGCAGCCTGCCCCGGCTGCAGCGCCAAGGGAGCAGGGGGCAGAGGGAAGGCCACGGCCCGCGCGCACAGCTGGGAGGCACGGCGCGCGCCTCCAGCCCCCGCCTGGCAGCTCCGCAGGCGGCGGCGGTGGGACTGAGGGGAAGCCGCCATAACCCCTGCGCCGAGGGGAGGGTGACGCCCCACACTTTGAACCCTCCTAGCTTCCCGTCCGCCTGAGGGAAGCAACCGGCGGAGAAACGCAGCCTCTCCCCGAGGAGGCGGTGGTGGGACGCGAACGCGAGCTGCTGCTGCTTCTTCTTCCTCCTTCTCCTAAGATGGCGGCGGACTCCGCGGAACTGTTCCGCGTGGCCGAGGAGCGGAGCGGCCACTGCGCCGTGGTGGACGGGAACTTTCTCTATGTGTGGGGGGGATACGTGGTAAGGCGGAAGGCGGCGGTCGGAGGGCGCTGAGGGCGAGGACGAGTGGCGGAGGGAAGTTGAGAGGGGCGAAGCGAGAAGCCGCACGGGGGGAGCTGGCCGGAGGAGACCGGGTAGGGAAGCGGAACGGAGAGAGCACCTCAGCACCACGCTGCCTTGCCCCAAGTCGCCCCTTTAGCCGCTGTAACCCCTCGGCGAGCTAGGAGCGGAGCACTGTTTACCTCAGCGCGGGCGCTGATTAGTTGTAGGGGCAGCGCGCCCCGCAGGGGCGGGCGTTTTAAATGGTGGCTGGGGGGCGTGAGGCGCCAGTGGTTGCTCTGAGGAGAGGGGTGCGAGGGAAGGGGGGGTTCCTCTGTGTGCTCCACCCCACCATTTTCTTGTTCCCTTTTTTTAAGTCCTCATAGCTGTCTCCTCCGTTTTCAACTGCCTCCGTCATGGAGCATGTGTTGGGGAATGGCTGGCGGAGCCGGTTTGTTTTCGCATTTCTCACAAACGTGCGGTTCCTTTGTACTCTGGGAACGCTTCTCTCATCTTCCTTCCTCTTTGGGGTGACGGTTATAATTTGCGGCTTTTTTCCCAGTGTGTAATTCCTGTTCTTGTTCCGGAACCCCTGCATTTTTTACCTATTAGTAGTTGTATGTTACGTACAGTGTGCTTTCCTCCTTCGGAAAGCAGTTCTGTCACTTCAAAAATAAGCCTGTGGCAGACTAAGAATACGTTGGGTTTTGTTTTTTTTTCCATTGAAAGATCAGTTCTAGTTTTGGCATGAGTAAATCCTTGTAAATCTTACCTCTGGATGAATTCAGACCAAAAGAGAGCTGTGAGTGATACTACATTAACCACAGGCAGTTCGTTTTACCCAGTGTCTGTGCACATTGGCGCTAAAATGTGAAAGTACTTTGCTTAGTACTACTTGTTTTGGTCAGCATAATGTGTTTCTATTAACATATTCTGTATTCTTCTATCTGTATTTTTCATGGGTTAAGGTAAACTTTCCTATGCAAAGTTTGTCCTTTCGTACTCAAGCAAATAATTCTGTTTGGGGACTCCTGGATTTAGATTTGAAAATACATTATGTGTTATGAGTGTGTGTCGTAACAAAGGGAAGGTTGTTTCTAGGGCTTTCAGGTATTAGTTGTCATTTCCTGAAGCACGTTATAATTTGCTTCCTGGAAGCTGGAATTTTGTTGTTGGTTTGGTTTTGTTTTGTGGGTTGTTTTTTATTTGGTTTTGGTTTGTTGTGTTGGTTTTTGTTTTGTTTGGGGGGTGGTGGTTTGTTTATTTTGTTTGGTTTTTGTGAATTTATATCCATTTATATATATAACTAAAAAAGTTAGACTTCAAAGGTGGGGGAGAGGTGGGCTGCTCATGGAATTTGAGTTGCTCTGGTCCTAAATTCTATGCATTTGACCTTTAAAGGGTTGTGCTGACAGTGACTACTGAAATACTGAAAATACAAGCAGACACTGAATATGGAAATATAAGCCCTCAGCGGTGGGAGGAAGCAGGACAGTAGGGGTTTGCAGGCTGGGTTACCCTGGCATGCTTTCTTCTGCCTACTGGATGGCCAGGCTTGCCCAATACCAAACTAATAAAATTAAGGAACCTTCAGGAGCCTGTAAACTGTTCTCACAGCTTTTCTTCGTTTGGGGGTCTTTGGTAGGTAGTGTTTCTTGTGACTGCTAGTCATGTAAGAATTTGAATACATGTTTTGTAGGGTCAATAAGTTACCCACCTTTAGAGTAAGAATATATTTAAATAATGTGTGTCATTGTGATGTACAGGAAGATTCAGTGTCCTTTTCTGGCCTTAAACTCCATGCAGCCTAAATCACTGGTAATGCTATTTGCCTGTGCTTTGGTCTTTAGAAACTGCGGTTGGACTAGCTAGCATAGTTTTTTCAGTAGTTTCCTAATAAAGGATCCTGGACTCATGGCACAGTCAATGTGTGTTAAGTTTAGCAGATAAACTTTGCAAACGTTTTTAGTAGCTTCATGTATTATTTGTGGAGAGTATTACGAAAATCATGGTTACTCTTTAAGCTGCACTTTACACAAGTAAATGATTTTACATTTTACATGTTGATGGCGGCCTGCTGCCCAGCTAACTTATTTTTGGCATCAGTGTATTTGCTCAGGGCTGGTTCTGTAGCAAATGCTTGACCTCAGACCACTCATGTATCTAAAATTGCGTAAGCCTCTGCACTTTGTAAAAGCTGCAGGCTGCTTGCGACAGCAGAGCCTACCTTATGAAAGGTACCAAGCAGGATGGACTGTATTGAGCATAGTGTGTATGTACCTAGTTGGCACCTTTCAAATTGAGATGTTAATAATAAAAAATCATTTAAAGGCAAGTAATCAATATCGGTAACAAAACTGTTAATGATTAAATTTCATTTTTGTATTTAACTTACTTTCCTCAGTCATTTAATTTTGCTGTGAGCTTTTTTGGTTTGTTGTTGTTTTTTTTTTAATTTTTTTTATTTACTGACTCTGGCTTCTTATTGCCTCCCAGTCTTCCATTTCTTTCTAATGCTAAGACAATAATTAATGGTGTCATTGTTACTCAGCCTGAGTTCTGCTACTGCATTCTTCTGGGCTTCATTCTCCTGTTTATTATTCTTCCTCATCATTACTTTCCAAATTATTTTTCTTTCTTACATGACTTCTGCCTGGGAATCTTCATATATCTTTTTTCCACAGAGGAATTAATTTGCTCTTTAGTGTTATGACATAGGTTAAACTCTTTTGTATTTGTCATTTTGTTCTTTCAAGTTCCTTCCTTCAGTCTCTGCAAGTAACTGAAGGACGTGCCTTTCAGTTACACTTTTCTCTATATATTTCCATTATGCCAAGAATTGCCTCCTAATTAAAAGTGTCTTGCTAAACAAAAAATAATGTGTTTTAATTTCAGAAGCTTTACATTTGGTCTGATTTATGTTGTTGCACATCTTTCTTGGCAAAACCTTAAGTTTGTAAATCTGTGTCTTTAATGAGTAGGCCTGAGGAATTCAGTTCCTTATTTCTAAAATGCATACTTTTTTTCTAACATTCTATTTAGTTGTTGGGTTCTTTACCCATTTGCAAACCAGAGCAAAGTCTTAGTTTCTGTAGAAGATAGAGGGGTTGTGGAATAACGAAAAAAAATCCATCATGTGAAGAACAGCATTAATACTTTGATGCTTGGCTTTGATGTTCTTGCATTTTGAGGTGTGAAGGCTAAGAGTACAGAAAAATTTGCTCAGAATGATCACATCAGTGACTGAAAAAATGCTTCATTTAGAAAACCAGCTTTTTAATAGAGTAGGGAAGTATCTTGGAAACTCTCAAGGTTTGGGGGGTTTGTTTTGTTTGGTTTTTTGTTTTTTGTTTTAAAATTTATAGTCATGTTATAATACTGTTGTGCTACTTTTTAGTAGCACTTGTATGCTTTATAATGACTTAATTGTTCACCTGTGCTTGTTTCTTATTTATACAAATTGGTTACTTGATTCCTATTGCTTTTTGAAATGCTTCTCTCACTGCCTCTGAAACACGAAATTTATATTTTTTATAATCTTTACACCATAAACTGAGTGAATAAAGATAGTATTAACAATCAGCAAAGCTCAGTGACACCAGGAAATGTCTAATAGAGTATTTTTATTAGCTTCAAAAGTGAAAAGCAACTTTTTTGAACTTCTAGCATGAAATTAAAGTATTAGCATTATTGAGCTGCCTGTTTAAAATTGTAATGATCTGAGCAATAATGCTGGGGTATGACTTATGCTCTGGTAGATTTTCTCCTTAAGATTATTCTGTGTCGCTAAGTAGCGTGATTTGGTATTTAATTTTAAAATGTATGGTGTATAATGTATAATATATTTAACATTTGCAATTTTTTTTCTGTTTTAGTCAATTGAAGAAAATGAAGTTTATTTGCCTAATGATGAGCTCTGGATCTATGAAATAGATAGTGGGTTATGGTGAGTTGAATCCTGTGTGTTTAAATAAAATACAAGGTTAATCTTTGCATAGATTACAATTAGCTGCAGTGAAGAGACCTCAGGTACGTGAGTTATTTTTCCTGTTCCCTGAATCTTAAACAGAAGATCTTTAATGTAAAGACTGAAGAACAGACATATGTACTTGTAAATGAACTCTAGGAAACACATTAATTTATTAAGTATAATTGTTTGGAGTTGTTTTTTCTTTTTTTTTTCAACAGAACATTTGAAATTGTGGGCTTAAGGCTCTGATGTTAAAACAGATACATTTTATTCAGGCATTTATTTTGGCTTAGTTCTCCATGCGTTAACCTTTATGGTAAAAGGAATATTTAAACACTGGCTATTTGGGTTCTCAATCTATTTGCAATTACATATTTTTTATTTCTTGTGTTCTGAGTGTATTTGCGTAAATAACTTACAACCTTGCACATCATGAGCCATTTATCCTCACATTTCATTTTATGTTTACTTTTTATTTATTTTATGTTTACATATCATATGTGGGGAGAGAGAACAATACCTCTTTTTAAAGTTTTCCAGTGTTTTCTGTTACAATAATTGCATTCAGTCTGGCAAAGTAGTATCCATCTGGGCTTAAACATGTTTTCTGCCAGCTGTATTTCTGGTCTCCCACTGTTTATGTATTTCTTGCATACCCATATTCAAAGCAACAATTTGGAGGAAAGCAGGGAGGACAGCTAGATCAGGAGGGTGTCTCACAGTATGTAGGAAGTTCCACATCTGTGTGGTGAAGTCACTGATTTCAAAAACAACCATTTGCACATGGTTAGCTGTGAAGTTCTAGCAAGTCTTTTTTAAGATTGTACCCTCACTGAGACTGCAGCTTGCTGCCTGTTTCTCTTGGTGAAAGGTTTGGCAAAAGCAACCTCATACTCTCTTGGTTTTCACCCATGGTGTGCTTGGACCCGTGGTACTGGTACACTTCTTTATGTGGTCACACAGGAAAAGTGATCTGAGTTAAATTTAACTTTTGTTATTCCAGGGTTATTTTTAACCGGGATCTGTTCTTGATCTCGTTCTGTTTGCAGCACAAACAGTTGTACACATACAGTTGAGTGCACAGTATGACATGGAAAGAAGCAGGAATGAGAGAGAGAGCGAGAGAGAGCAGAGAAGGGCAAGGACGGCCAGCCTGTGGCAGTGCTGGTGCCATAACAAAGGTGTTGGGAGCAGTGCCCTGAGCAGCTAGTGATCACTGTTTTCCGTAGGGACAGGTTATATGTGCATTGTTCACAGCTGGTGATTTAGTGCATAAGAAGCTTTTCCTTTTGATAGTTGCCTCCAGTTCTTTTAGGTTGGGGTGAGGTCAAGCATCAGAACTCAAAGTTGTAGGAATCCTTTTCTTCTGTTTAGGTACCAGTAATAGATAATGGAGGCATCTGATCTAGGCACAGATGTACTGGAAGGAGGGAGTGAATGGATTTGACTGAGTCAACAGATGTGGTGATAACAGAGCTGGCAGAGAGAAGGAGAAGTGGAATCAGGCTTTGAAGATGGGAGACAGTGACTGAAGAGGGAGACTGAGTCAAGGACCTGGGTGGAGGACACAAGAGTCATATCAGGTGGAGAGTTGAGAAAAATGTATAGGAATGGCAGGGAAAGGAAGCTTCAACCAAAACCCATGGCGCATAAGCTGGGGCAAGGAATTGGAGTGTCAGCACAGAGACTGGGATTTGGCTGCTGAATCTACAGAGTCGGAAGGTGTGGCGACAAAGTGGAAATCCGAAATAAATCACGTCTTCTGTGCATGTAGGTGTGAGATGGCAGCGCAGGTCCCTATCTTCTGTAGAAATTTGAGATCCTGGGAAAACTGTTTTCAGTGTGGAGTGATGTTTCTAAGCACAGTCTTGGCCTGATGCTCAGCCTCGTGAGTCCAGGAGAAATCGAGTTTAATCTGATAGTTGCGTAGTGCTTGAGATGTGTGATGTTACAATTTACATCATAGGAAGTTGCTGGTTTGTAACTTGAAACTAGCTAGGAAAAGGTTAGGAACTGCTGTTGCTACTGCAGAACAGAGAACTTACTACTAAAACTGGCATTATTGAAGATTTCACAGTGCAGTGGAAAATGCAGGTTTACGAGCAGGGCATGTAAATTATTGAGTATTTCTGACCTTTATTTCTACTTCCGCCTCAGTTTTCCACTTGTAAAATAACAGCAATACCATGTTATCATTTCAGGAATTTTTGGAGTTAATAGTAATTCCAGGTTTTGAATAATTTTTGTTTCAGCTCTTTTTAAGATGGGCTTCAGCTTCAGAAAAATTGAGATGCTTCATAAATGTATGCACAGTATTCACATGGAAGTCTTCCTAAACCACAGGAGGCTGACTTTATGTATTTGCTGTTGTTTCTAGTGCTAGTTATGCCCAAAACTTTTAGCTTTAAGTCTAAAAATCATTAATACACCTGGTTTAGGTTTAACTGTAACAGATGTGAAAGCAGCACTGTAAGGCTTAATGTATGTGCTAAATTGCAGGACAATGCACCTAATGGAAGGAGAGTTACCCACTTCCATGTCAGGAAGCTGTGGGGCAAGCATTAATGGGAAGCTGTACATATTTGGTGGATTTGATGATAAAGGATACAGTAATCGGGTATTGTATTATTTTCTTTCCATTTCATACTGTATTTGAATGAATAATGATGCTGACTTCACTGGTGTTTTGTCTGGTGTACTTTACATTTGAATTAAGGAGAAATTTAAGGAAAAAGCTTTATTTTTGTAGAAAAAGGATACTTTTAAACTGACAAAAATCCTTTAGTTTTTGTATTAAGGTTCAACTCCTTATATTTTTCACTGAATCATAGCTTCAGAGTAAGACCCATTATGTGAAACTTTATATAAAACTGCCAGTGCTTTCCCAATTTAATTTTTTTTTTTTTTAATATGTTGGCAGTCAAAATTGATCTCAGAATATCACTTTTCTTTTTGCTGTTTGATAGTGATTATCTTTCTTATCTATTCAGGTAATAAAGTTAAAATAGAGCTACCAGTTTTCCTTGTAACTGAAGACCGGTGTAAAAAAGTGGATGAAATGAGCCGTTTTGTCATTTAGTGTAAATGAAGTCAGAGTTCAGTCATGACTAGAAAATAACTAAAATGGAGCCTGTAACCAGATCTCAGTTCAGTACCTGGTTCACAGGCCTTGTTGTTTTTGGCACAGTTACCTGGTTAGGTTAGGTGGAACTACTAACAGTTCTGCCAGTAGAACTGAACTGGGAGCTGTTTGTCTTGCAGAAGTATTTTGCAAAGCTTCAGCTGACTCTGGAAGGAGCAGGATATTACTGGCTGAGTGAAGGCAAGGAAACTTGCTGCTGATTTTGACACTTTAAATGTATTCTTGTGATGTATTGGACTCTTCCTGTATGTTGCTACATACTGTAAATTTCACTGTCAGTTTCTTTTGTTTTGGTTTTTGTTTTCAAAGGAATGAGTGTATTCTGGGGGTATTGGGTTGTTCTTTTTGTTGGTGATTTGTGCTGGATTCTTCAACACCATTTATACTGAAAATATTGTAATTTTTTTCTTTTAAGCTTTATTATGTTAATTTGCGAACAAAAAATGGAACCTATAGGTGGAAAAAAATTACAAATTTTAAAGGTCAACCTCCTACACCACGTGACAAGCTTTCCTGCTGGGTGTATAAGGACAGGTAACACATTAAGAATATTTAATATGTGCTAATTGCAGAGACGAAGTACTATAAAGTGAAGAGCACGCAGGTTTGGGATTCATGAAACTTAATTCTTAGCTTGACTTGTTATGGGATTTTATGTAACTCTCCTAACAACTTTCTACCAGAGTTTTCTCATGTGTGAGCTGAATTAATGGTAAGTATAAACCCACTTTAGGGAGAGGGTTAGGAAATTTAGTAAAAGTTTGTGTGATGCTGTGAGACTTCCAATAAAAACCAGTATGCATCTGTTACTCCCGGGTTTAATTTCAACATGTTAAAAAGTCATTATAAAAAGGATGTTGTTTTTTGTTCCATTATATAAGCATTATATTATTACCTGCAATAATATATTTAGTACATTTTCAAAGGTTTTAATAGCCTACAGATGCTGACAGCTGCAAAGCCATTTCAGTGATTATTTTATAAGAACCAAGTCAGCTTAGGTATTTGTGTTGTAAAAGCTATGGAGTGTACTGAGGAAAAATACTTAGCTGAAAATAAATATTCAGATTGTGTTTATTAAATGTCTGGATATGTGGCGTATGTGGTTACAAGTGGCATGTCAGTGATTTACTATAAAAGCTATTGTAAACAAGAATATGATATACAGTGAACACTATAAAATGTAAATTATTTATCTGTTTCTGGAATCCACATCTAAAGAGGTTTTGCATAAATGTATAATGCCTCTCAGTATTCTGTCTTGGGTTTGTAATTCAAATTTAACTGCAAGATGTATGAAATTATATATGTTTGAACAACTTCTTAGCTGTTAATATGAGATTATTCAAAATGTAATTAATCTATTCAGAGTATCATGTAATCTGCATACTGAGAAAATCTCCCGTTTTAGGTGGCAGAGTGTAACCTTTTCATTTAACAACAGTATTTGGGGACAAGCTATGCACCTTTGCAGAAGTATACATTAAAATTTCACAAGATGTGAGTTTGCAGATCAGGATGTCTTGGTGTATTGCACAATGCTTTCAGTAACTCTGTTTCCCCAGGAATGTCAGTCTGGAATGATCTTCACCACCCCAGCATTTCCTTAATTGCCTTCTCCCAAGATCACTAGCAACTATACCAAATATCCTCAAATGTTGAAGTTAAAACTTTAGGAACCATTACTTATGGATGGCCATTTCATGGGTGGAATATTAGGCTGGGAGGTGTGTAACAGTACTTGCAATACATTCAGTAGCACTTAGTTGAAAGAATCTCTTTATAAGTTACAGAAAGACTTCGTGGGTCATAGGCAGTCTGTGGGCAGAACCTTGGGAACATTTGTTGTGAAAAGATGTATACGGAAGGCTAACAAAGGCAGGAGGAGCACAGGAATTTCAACAGAAAAGGGCAGGAATTCTAGCAAAAGCTTAGGCATGTCACAGTCTTGTGTGTTGTGTGTCAGTTGGAGACTTGTGACTGAAAATGTGACTGTAATAAGTTTGTCAATGAAGGAATAGAGAATAGGGACTCTTGAGTAGGATAGAGAATAGGTACTCTTCTTAAGTAGTCTCCTTCGTAGTTTATGTGGATTTCTGTCAGGCTTGTTGAGGAGCGTAGCTGTTAATCTTCATCTCAGTAAGGACTGCTAGGTAATTAGGTGCAATATGAGATATTTTAAGTTGTTTATATTATTAATATACAGTATAGTAGGTAATAAAAATTTGAAATAAATTATTACAGTTTATTAATTTGAATGTTATTTACAAAGCAGCCAACTGAACATATTTTTATTGTTGTTCTTTCAGGCTAATATATTTTGGTGGTTATGGCTGTAGGAAGCATAATGAACTGAGTGATTGTTTTGATGTCCATGATGCTTTTTGGGTAAGAGAGTTGTCACAATTCAGAGTGCTTTGTGCTTTCTGATTGTAAGTATGAAAATCTGACTGATTTTTTTTTTTTATTTGTAGCAGAAATGCAAATTAAGAAGCTTCTACTTCAGATTTGAAATTTCAGCTATGCCATGGTGGGAGCCGTTGGCTATTCAGTGTATTCCAAGTAGCCAGTGCTAAGCTTTGAGTTCAGTGAAACAAAATGCTCTTAAAGCAGAATCAAAGGCAGTATTTTAATTCTGAAGATATATTTTAAATACAGAACTTCCAGAAAATGTTAGAATTAATTTCCTTGAAGTAACAGTAGGGAATGTACAGGTTCACAAGTCTTAACTGACAAATACTTTCAGTTAAGTTCTTTTAATTTGTTATCCAGAGTAAATGCCAATACTTTGAGATGTCTGAATTAGCTGGTTTCCTAAAAAGATTTCTTACAGTTAATAGAAAGGAGACTGAATACAATATTTAGTGACAGGAATTAATAAGAAAAACATATGCATTCAGGGGAGTATAGATCCTTACATCAAATGTTAAATACTGACTTAAAGAAATGTATTACTTTGTACAATTATTTATTTCTTAGTATGCTACACACAAAATTAGAAGGTAGAATTTGTCTCCTGCAGTTCATTATGTTGGTGCCAAAAGCCCATTTGTCATCAGCCCTAAAATTCCTGAATACTGTTGTCCTCTAACTAGACTTGAGCTGCTGCATCATTATGAAAAATACTAACATGTTTCTTTTAATAAAATTGTGCATTTTCTGTTTGATGGATCACTACTGGGTCTGTATCCAATAAGCACAAAGATTTTAAAATAAAATACACTTATTTTTAATTTTTAAACTTTTTTTTTTTTTTAGGAAGGACAGATATTCTGGGGATGGCACAACGATGTTCATGTTTTTGATACAACCACACAAACTTGGTCTCAACCAGCAATTAGAGTGAGTGTGTTTGTCTGGTCTTTTGACACAGTTGTGATTTTACTGCATTTTCAGTAGTTACTGTGCTCTAGAGGTTGATGTTGGGGAAAAGCAGCCCAGAAAGCCAACGGTATCCTGGGCTGTATCAAAAGGAGCATGACTAGCAGGTCGAAGGAGGTGATCCTGCCCCTCTACTCTGCTCTTGTGAGACCTCACTTGGAGTATTGTGTACAGTTCTGATATCCTCAACATAAAAAGGACATGGAACTGTTGGAACAAGTGCAGAGGAGGGCCACAAGGATGATCAGGGGACTGGAGCGCCTCCTATATGGAGATAGGCTGAGAAAGTTGGGGCTATTCAGCCTGGAGAAGAGAAGGCTGCGTGGAGACCTCATAGCAGCCTTCCAGTATCTGAAGGGGGCTTATAAGGATGCTGGGGAGGGACTATTCGTTAGGGACTGTAGTGATAGGACAAGGGATAATGGGTTAAAACTTAAACGGGGGAAGCTTAGATTGGATATAAGGAAGAAGTTCTTTCCTGTTAGGGTGGTGAGGCACTGGAATGAGCTGCCCAGGGAAGCTGTGAATGCTCCATCCCTGGCAGTGTTCAGAGCCAGGTTGCATAGAGCCTTGGGTGGCATGGTTTAGTGTGAGGTGTCCCTGCCCATGGCAGGGGGAATTGGAACGAGATGGTCTTAAGGTCCTTGCTAACGCTAACTATTCTATGATTCTATGAAAAGTAATTTGAATATGCTTAGTGTTGTTCATGCTTATAACATGAAACAGGGGGACACTCAATGCCTCTGCAAGGTGAAAAATTCAGAACTAGTATGAATTTCTCTTTTCCCCACAGAATGTTATCAGATATGTTTTTTTTCTATAAAGTGGTTCTAATGCAAAAAAACCCAGTTGTAACCTTCAGAAAAGTTATTAGAAATCTGGACACATTAGAGGATGATACAGTATTCTGTATCTAGGGGATAATTTTGAGATAAAGCTTTGTATTTAAGCTTTAAGACTACTGTTGGGAATATAAAATTACTGTCAGCAGTCCATTATTGGAAAGACAAGGAACTGGAATACTCCAGGAAAACATTTAGTAGGAATACTGGAGTGGGGCTGAGGAACAGGGTGTGGAGGTGGTGTAGCTCCTCACAAAGCAAGCTCAGGTCCTGCAGAAATGAATTATGATTATACCAACTTTGGGTATCTTTATAGGCTCTATATTCATCCTGCCTCACATCTACCCAAGGGTTCTGGAATGAAGCAAAGGTCTACGGGGAGCTTGTGGTAGAAATGAATGAATGGTTTTAAGAGTGCCAAACTGAGGTTAACAAACCCCATCTCTCTGAACTGTTTTTATATAAAGCCATTTGGATGCCTGTATCTCTGTATAATTAATCTGCAACATGGATAAGCTATCATAGATAACAGACAGTTGACCACATGAGAGATTAAAGTCTGTCAGGGGATTTCTTCCGTTCTGGTGCTTCCCCCTTTTCATAAAGCTGCAAGGTCAGTGTGGAGGATAGTATTTTGGGCTGAAAGAACAATAGTGGTCTTGAAATCTAGTTTCCCTTGGCTCACTATTCGATTTTCACAGGCTTACAGAAGGCATGGGGTGAGAGAGAGTAAACTTGCTGTATTGCTAGTTAGACCTTCAGTTTTTTTCCTTTTGGCATAAAGATACGTGTTTAGTATGCTTGTTATTTTGAGCATTGTATATAAGGAGTTGTTGTATTTCCTTCAGGAGTTAATGTTGAAAAGTCTTTTGAACAAATTTTTCTTTGTCATGCTGCACTGTTAGAAGAAACAGATCAGATATTATCCAGCAAATACATTATTTTTAACAATCTTCCAAAAGACCATGGAGACTCACTTTCCCAGTAAAATAGTAATGCACACGTTTCTATTTATTGGTATTAATATGATAGTATACAGTAAGGGTTCATAAAATTCTGGTCAATTTACGTAAGAACTCAGTAGAGGTATATTGAGCGTCTGACACTATTTTATGAACTTTATAGGATGTTCTAAAATTCCTATAAAACTAAGTGTAAAAAAAGAAATAAATTACCATTGAAAAGTAAAAGCCAGTTTTGCTGTCTTTATTTCTGATTTACACAGGGAAGGCTTTTTGGTATGTGAATACTGGATGTAGCATCAAATTTTAAGCTCTGATTTCTGAAGATTTTAGTACCAGTTCCTGATGAGTTGCACTTTGGAAAAATAAAACTGCACGGGATATATCAACAGTAACTGATGTGTTAACTGTAATTTTATGCTTAGGAATTAAAGATAAATTAACTGAATTTCACTTAAGCAATGATAAATCAGACCGAGAGGCAACATATTAAACATCAGCAACTGAGGGAACTCAGTAAAAGCTGTCCTTGGCAATTATGCATATCTTCTAGTGCCTGTGGGGTCTTGGACATGACTACAAATGATTTAATGTTAAACCTGCAGTTCTGTCAGTGTGTTGATGCATGTTGGCCTTACATTTGCAGTCTCTGTTATTGAATTGCCACTATCCTTGGCTGTCACTTTGATGATGTTCTAAAGGATCTTATTTTGGTTCTTTCAGGGTGGAGATCCACCTCAGCCTCGAGCAGCTCATACATGTGCTGTGCTGGGAAATAAAGGTTACATCTTCGGAGGACGAGTGCTGGTTAGTGTTTAATTAAAACATTACATTAGCAGTAATACTGTTTTCTTGGCAGGCTGGTTTTTGTTGGTTTTGTTCGTTTGTTTTTTTCAATGGCAAATTTCTTTGTAGTAGAAAAAAAAATCCAAAATGTCTTTGGTCTAACCCGTATGTTAGGGATGTTGAATCCAGGATGCTTCTTTTCATCCCCCTCTAGCTTACAAAAAGAAGAGTCTGTCTTTCTGTCTGTAGTGTTAACGTTGAACTATACATTGTCCCCAGAAAGTAAAAAAAAACATGACTCTGTGGTAAATGCCAGTGTTTATAAAACAACAAAAGGGGTTGACATGTGTCACCTCTGTAAGAGTCAGTTCTTTGAGAGTGGAGCAAAGCAAGCCTGCTGAGAGAGCAGGTTTAAATAAATGATGAGACACTGGCATTCTGGGCTTGTTACAGTGTAGCAGATTTATACATCAAACCTTCTGTCTTTTTTTTTTTCCCATTTCACATAATGAAGTGCTAGCAAGCAGTAAATACAACTGGGATTTTTAGCTTGTATTCCTCTTTCCCCCCACACCCAGCTAAAGAAAGGAAATGTGTAAGAACAGTCAGTTATGTATACATCTCTCATACTTTGATGCTTTTACCTTCTGGGAAAGCAAAGTCCAGAATAGCTGTTGGGATACAGTATTTTATCTTTACACTTGCAAGGTGTTGTGTTGAAAGGTAGGATTTGAAAAATAACAGATTTCAGTTGGCTTTATAATTTTAACTTTTGCCATTTTTTGCACATAAGCAACTGAAATACAGATGTTTGGAAGAGCAGCATGTGATTATGATGTCTGGATACAGAGCTATTAGTCTCTGCATATTCAAGCTGGTACAGGATGCTGCAGCATGTTACCTGATAGCACAGGCTACTGCAAGCATAGGTCTTTCCAATCCTTTTAAGCTTCTTCTCTGTTCTCTGAATGTCAATTTTTCAGTCGCAGTCTCTAGCATGCTCTGTGCCTTTGATACAGAATGTGTGCAGCGTACCATAGAGATTGCTGTTAACAGCTTTATTCTGTGGATCCAATATAAGCTCTTTACAGCAAGAGTAAGGCTTGTATTTGCTTTCTTGATAGTTAATCCAAGACTGTACCATTTAATATGCTATGGGAGTACCTTCAGTCTGTTATCCCTTAAAGCAGTGCAAGAGCTGTCTGTATAGGATGCAATCAATGCATATTTAAATAGAAGCTAGATTCTTCATCTATAATAATAACTTTTCCCAGCTGTTTATAGTATAAAAAAAAAAGGTCTGTACCAAACAAACCTGAACCACCACTGGTAAGCAATGAAACTAAAAGCTCTCAGCAACATACTTAATTTTTCTAGTACTTTTCTAATAGACTTTTCTCTTGAGTTCTTCTTTGCTGAAGCATTAGTATAAGAATTTAAGCCCAAGACAACAATCCATTACAAAAAAATTTATTCCTGTCTTACGTCTGAAAATAGGGATGGTGGTAGGTAGTCTGAACTAATGCAGGCTCCCCTATCATTTGTACATTTTTTTTTGCAAGGATAGTTTCTTTGTGGGCTGGAAAAAGTGCCAGCTCTATGCAAAAGCACAGAGAAAACTATTTTTAAAGGATTCTGTATGAGCTGGAGTTTAATTGGAAATGTGAGAAACAAATTATGTAAGGCAAGTAAAAAAAACTAAGGTAATGTGTACTCTTCTGTATCCTTTTTTTGTAAGTTTTTAGCTCTTTTTACCTACAGCTAATTTAGAGCCTTTAATCATATTCAGCTTGAGGATGAGACTTCATGCTTTTTATCTCTACTGTTATGAAAAGTAACAGTGAAGAAGCTTTTAAAAGCCCTCAGTGCTGTGTTTCTACAATTTTATTACCTGAAGGAGAAGGAATTAACTGTTGGTTGAAAATGCCCTACAATAAACGTATGCCAACTTCATCTTGGAAAGCTGCCATAACCTAAACCCTGCATTTAAGTACTTGCAAATAAAACAGTGTAAAATTGCACTTTGTTCCCTATCCCCTGTTCTTTATGCTATAAAAGCTGTACTTGAATGCAGTGTTCTTCTTAGGGAAAGACTATGATTGTATTACAAAAAGGCTTACTCCTGCTTGCTCAGACAGAAACCAGACATACAGGTTGAGGCATATTCAGAATGGCTATGCAACATCCAGCCAGTTTTTCAGTCTCAATTTCTTCCCACAGCTGCAGGAAAATTTTTAGCTAACTACCTTTTCAGAGCAATCAGCAAAGAAAGTAACCAAAATTGATTCTGTTTATTCTTATCATTATTCATTATGTGTTATGTGGCCTTTCATACAGGCTAACAACATCTAGAATTGTTAAAATCCCACCTCTGACTGCAAGAGAACTGCACACAGTAGATTCCAGAACTGTAGATTTGGACAAACTTGGTTTGCAAATAACTAAGGAAATAATGGGATATTAGGAGAGATTGAGAAAGTATCTAGACTTACTTGAATCTTTATGTGTGGAGGTTAGCCAGACTAAATGAGCCCTGTGCCTCTGCTATGGACTTGCTCTTTGCTGTATAAATGAACTCTTGCTAAGCACAGTTAAACCAAAACCTGCTCCTCATTTAGCAAGCCTGCAGTTGTGAGAGAGAAGGAACCCTAGATGTGAAGAAGTACACATGCAGCTCAGGACCTTCTTGCCTACCATTTATTTCTGAATGCTTCCTCAGCCTTCAAAGCCTTGCTCCCTTTGGCTTTTTGTTAGCAAGGGCTATTTCTGTGAGGCGCAGAGGTCTTCACCCCAGAAACATGATAGCATTGATTGTTGTGTACAAACTAGTTAGGGTTGCTGCACTGTGCCTGCTGCAACTGAATGGCTTTGTAACTCAAGCTAGGGTTCTCATACAGCCTCTGCAAGTGAAATTATTAGTAAACTGGAGCTTGCCTGTCATTTCTCCACTGTGCTGTTGCATGATTAGAATATGCCCTAGGAGGACATGCCCTCTGGCTTCTGTTTAACTCTGACTATTAACTATAGGATTCAGAAATGCAAGAAGGCTTTGATCTTTGATCTTTTTAGATCCCTCTGATCTTTGATCTTTTAGATCCCTTTGATCTAAAGGTTTTTATTTTCCTCAGGTAGCATCAGCTCCTTAATAACCATTTGCTAAATTTCAGTGAAACCACTTGGGAACAATGTCAGAAAAGAGTGAAATTTTGGAAAGCTATATTAATTTTATAGGGGAGCAGCAAATGTAATTTTCATCTTAGTATTATTGATTTACTTTCTATTCTAGAAATAAATGGAAGAAAACTTACAAAGGGTAGGGAACATTCAGTAGGGCTTGAGGAATTAATGTTAAATCATGAAACAGGAAAGCTAAATACATCAGAAAAACACTACACTTCCTGACAGCAGGAGTAACTCCTCCCCAAAGGATGAAGTCTTGCTTTTCTCCATACAGTAAGGAGCAAATACAGGGTTGCTCTGCTCCTCCTTCTCCTTCTAGTTCACCATAATACAAATCTTCCCAGGGAAAAGGCTCTACAAGGAACCAGAAAGGGCCAGGAAGTGTCATGAGGCTTCTCCTATTCATCTTTCTGGGAGGAAAGGGCACCTTTTTCCAGACTTGGAGCTAGAACTGGTTAAAGAAGATGATGATGATCAAAATCAATTGTACCAGGAATCATTTGAAAACAGGCTCAGAAGTATTATGTGGACTCTGTTCCTCCAGGTAAGCCCCTGAAAAAGCAGAAATGGGAGAAAGTGGGAAGGAAGGAGAGTTAGTCCAAAAGTTGATGCGAGTCTCATGTTTGATTTAAGTGGAAAGTTTTCATGTAAAAAATGATGAAGTAATAAGTCTTTCCAGCAGCTCTTCACGTATGTGAAGCCTTAATGTATGCATGTTTATATTTCCTGTTATCCCTTCTGCCACTGAAGATCAGAAGATATGTTGAACTGCAGTCCTTCTCTTACAAAGATTTTGAGCTGTAATAGCTGCTTGATTGTGAATCTCAGAATGGAGAGCTGCACAGTTTACTGTACCAGCAGTGAGCATCACTGTGAACATCACCCTTAATGGCTTTCATGCTAGAAAGCTAATCCTGAGACAAAGCAGATCCTGGTTAATGTTTACTGGGATGCAAATAAATGAACATGCCATAGATAAGTAGGATGTCTAAGGAGTCCTTGTAGCTCAAAGGGAAAGGCAAACCCTCTTACGAGGCTTGATGCTGTTAAGACAGTTAAGACTCATTTTAGGATTGTCACATAAATGATTAAATATAGTAGGTAGCATTTAGAAATACATGAGGAACTACAAGAAAACTTTGCATGTGGCAAGTAACTACACTATAATGTAACTGTGTGCTTTATAATAGTTTCCAAATTAAGGGTTGGGTAGAAAGGCATTTTCATTTGTTAAAGCTATGTTAAAGGACTGAATCTTAAGACATAAATGTCCAACTGATGCTGTGTGTTGAATTCAAAATGAGATTGATGTAATTATGCATCTGTCAGTCTGTTGAATCATGAGAATGTAAAGATTGTAATACATTGATTTCCCAAGGGCCAAGAAACTGAAAGCTACTCTGTCTTCTGCCTAATGCCTAGGAAAGGAAAGTCAGCGAGGAGGTCTTGAACAGGATCTTCCTGAAAACATAATTTCCAACATAACAGCAATTTTCTTTCTTCCTTCTCTTTTAATAGATGTCCTCCATATTGAACTGTGTTATTCTGAAATGATTAAATGTTTTTTTTAGTTCTAGAGGCTAGGATGTTGCTTTTTACCACCCTACCCCCAAGTGTCTAGCTGTGTACAGGTACAGTAGAAGATACTCAATAACTGCATTTTGCTTTCCGCTTTTATAATTTGTTCCACATCTCTTTCAAAGCCACCTGAGGGAGCAGGAAACTGAATAGACTTGTCATGGAAGACAGATCTGTTCCACTAGCTGTCAGCTGGACTGTGTTTTACTGTTACATTCACCCTCTTATGTGGGTAAAGTCTCTCAAGCACTGCATAAAGGCCCTCACATTCTGCTTTTCTTCAGGCTACTGGCCTGTCTGAAGGCATTCCGAAATGCTAGTTAACATTCTCTTCCCTAGCACAGAAAAGGGCTAGAAGGTACTTGATCAGAGGAGGCCATAGCTATCCCGAAAATGTTGCTGTTTCCTGAAATACCCTGAGAGACTTTCTATAGCTCTGATGGACAGCTTTGGAAGTCTCTCAAGCTCAATAACTGGCTGAGTCCTCATGAGTAAAACTACTTCTATTCTGACTTAAATGACAAGTCTAGTTTCTGCCTCAAAGGATCTGCAAGCTGGAGAAAGACTTATTCTAATAGATCTATATACTACCCTAGGAGAAAAGGAATTGTAAGGTAAGGCAAAATATATTTCCCTACTTCTCAGATACTGTTTTGTAGTACCTAAGGGAATCACAAATACCCATCAAGGGTATTGAAAGCCATTGAAGATATTGTCACAACCTAAAGCAAAGAAATTCTTATATTCCCCCCCCCCTCGTTTTATGTTTCTAAGGCACTTCCTTCCTTCATCCTAAAACACAGGCAGATATGTAAGTGTATTGACCTCCCATTGTTGTTATCGATACATTTTATTGTGAAAAATGCTAAAGGGTCATAGAACCTTGTCGTTGCTAGTAGTAACTCTGAGAAAAGGCTTGCCTTCTGGAAAAGAGAAAAAACACAGATGTGACAAACTTTTTGTGGGATGTCATGTACACAGTACAGTACCTATTAGAATATTTCAAGGAATAAGTGACCAAGCAGGAGGATGCATAGTTCTGGTCAGAATGCAAAGAAAAATAATGAGAGGAAACTACCTGAGTGTTTATACCCTCTGCAATTACCTACTGTGAAGTCTATGGATGAAAATTGGAATATGTTTGCAGGACCTGAATATCACATAGTTCTTCACTATTAAACTACTATTAAAGCTAAAATTGAGCCCATTGTGCCATTGCATGGCTGTAAATATTCCTGTCGGGTACATTTTTGAGAGTTGCATGGGTTTTTTGAGGAGAAACTCTTTTCATCTGCCACAAAATAGTGTTGTTTAAGGCACATGGGTACAGTTTTCTTCAAAATACTATTACTTTTCTGTAATATTCTGTCCTGGGAAGGCCTTGCTGAAATACTTTGCTCATTGTTTGCTTAATGTAACAGAACTGGGATTTTATTTATTTTTTTTTTAGCAAACTAGGATGAATGATTTGCACTGCCTGAATTTAGACACTTGGACTTGGTCTGGAAGGTAGGTTTCTCTCTATAGCATTTAAAGTTGAGTGTAACAGATTGAAACATATTGTTAAATAGTTCCACTGCTAATTTTGGAGCTTTTCCAAGAAGAGAATGGGAGTTTGGGGACTATTTTAACAGCTGTTATATTGTGATTTCAATTTAATTTAATTTTATAGTGGTTACTAAGCTTTTTCTGTTCCACACCAAAGCGTTGATGATACTGTTTTAAGCAGAGCATGTAGTGATGTAACATCCTAATTTTCAAGACCGGTACATTTATCCATATGGAATTTTGATGTCTTTTTGAATACTGTTTTTAGTGCATATATTTGGCTGGTTATGGTACAGACTGGGGAAAGATCTCACCCCATCTAAGATAAGCATCTTAACCATTTCTTAAAAAATCAAGAAAAAGCATGACCATACTTCAATTTTAAACTAAATTAGGTATTAGGATACTTCCTAAGATTTGTTTGTTTGCATATAGCATATATGATGGCACCTACGCCGTGTGTAGAATCAGTGCATATATTGCTAGGTGATAAACCAGGAGATAAATGGATGGATGACAATCACTGTTCTGTTCCTATTCTCAAGGTAACCTAACAGTAATTTCATAAAAGACCATGAAATACACCTTTCCTGGGTACTGGTCCTGCTCCAGGGCTTTATGTACTTCATATACCTGTGATGGCCAACAGTAATCACCTGTGGCTGCTGATCTGATCCCACACCAAGTGGGTTCTCTGACCTGAGAGCAAAGCAAAGGAGTAGACATAATCACAGAATGGTTTGGGTTGGAAGGGACCTTAAAGATCATCTAGTTCCAACCCCCTTGCCATGGGCAGGGACACCTTCCACTAGACCAGGTTGTTCAAAGCCCTGCCCAGCCTAGCTTTGAACACTGCCAAGACTGGGGCAGCCACAATGTCTCTGGGCAACCTCTTCCAGTGCCTTACCACCCTCACAGGGGAGAACTTCTTCCTGATATCTAATGTAAGTCTCCCCTCTGCCACGTAAAGCCATTCCCCCTTGTCCTGTTCCTAGAGGCCCTTGAAGAAAGCCCCTCTCCAGCCTCTTTAGGTACTGAAAGGCTTATCTAAGGTCTCCCAGAGCCTTCTCCAGGCTCAACAAGCCCAGCTCTCTCAGCCTGTCTCCAGATGAGAGGTGCTGCAGCCGTCTGAGCATCTTTGTGGCCTTCTCTGGACTTGCTCCCACAGGTGCACATCCTTCCCATGTTGGGGGCTGAGAGCTGGATGCAGTACTCTAGGTAGGGTCTCACAAAAGTGGAGTAGAGGGGGAGAATCCTCTTCCTTGACCTGCTCTTCACACTTTTGGTGCAGCCCAGGATATAGCTGGCTTTCTGGGCTGCAAGTGCACAGTTCTTCATCTGTTCTTTTGTGCTGCTGATGGGAGCACCAGAAAGAAGTCCTGCAGTGTCCTATCAAAGATCTCTTCAGTTAATATTTATGGGTAACTAATCAGTTTAATTCCTCCTTTTCATTGCTGGTTGTTTTAAAAATAACAGTGCTCACTGTAAATGATAGCACTGTCTCTCTGAGACTGTGAACTATACCTCCGAGTGGATTGATTATTCAGATAATTGCTTTAGTTGCTTACTTTTTGTTGTCCCATGAGCAGCTGTTGTTTGCTTGCTTTTTATTGCTTTTCAAAAGGAAACCTGGGACAGTTGAGTGAGAAGTCAGTGAGAGGAATTTCAAGCCCTGAAGGAGGGATGTCCAATCTCTAAGTCTTCAGCCAGTGTTCCCTTTTGTTTGGCATTTGAAAATCAATATTGAAATTTTTTAAAAGTGTTTTCTGGTCTTGACCTGAACACCAGGCCAATTTTTCATATGTATACAACACACATCCTTAGACTAAAGACGGTAACACTAAATGCAGCCTAAACTCCTAAAACCTAAGATTGTTCCAGTATTTATGTTGTGATCCAAGAATAGCTCACAAGATTTATCCATGATTCAGTATAGACTTTGATCAGTATAAATTTAGGAGCCTACTATCCAGCCATTCTGTAGCACCTCTGCAAAGAGTCCTTGAGATACTGAAAAAATATAGCAAAGAAGTGCTTGCTGAGACCAGTATAGTTACGTATTGGGAGTGTAAAATAAAGGAAAATCACTCTATGTCATTTGAGTACCAGCAATAGTTTTGAATAGTTCTACTCAGACAATCCATTTGCAGCTGAAAACTGCCTCTAAAAAGCCATAGTGTCATTCCAGTATTTTGCAGATGGGGAAATTCCTTCAGACTTGTTTGCTGTTAGGGTAAGCATTTTCTCCTTCAGGTGTTTCATGCGAGGAAGCTTTCCTTTCTTATGCTATGGCTTTAGACTCCTTTCTACTGAAAATTCTGATCCAATAATGAATTAAAAATTGGGCAAGATGCAGCCTTTCTTATCTTGATATCATAATTATCTCAGCCATTCTGCATCTGCAGAGAGATTGCCTTTGACTGCCCACATTGAATTATCACTAAACAAGACCCAAGGATTTAATGCAGATTAAAAACTTTGCCTTCTGAATGCTGCTGACCATGGCAAACTAACTGCAATTGTTTGAAGTTCTTCTGTAAAATACAGATAGTCCAGCAAGGAGGACTTGGTCTGTACAGTCCTACATTCAAATTAATTCACCGGACATCTGAGAGAAAAATTCCAACTACAGTAATGATTTTATTTAAAGCCCCATGGCTTCTCATTAACCAGTTATGTCAAGGTTTTGTTTTGTTTCTTTTTTTTTTTTCTTACTCTATGGAGGTTTCTTGAGAAATTGCATAATATTAACCTACTAATCCAGGAATATCTTCGAGCATGACACGGCAATATTTATTTGCCACTGCCCAGAAGTTACATTGCCTTCCCTGAGCTCTACTGATTTGTTATTCAAAACATTCAATATCATATTTGTTACCATGATAATTTTTTGTATCAGTAGTGTGAAAGACTGAAATGTTATCACCCATCCATGTCTGGTATATATTTTTCTAAATATCAAAGCTGGTTGTATCTCAGCACAGTCTGCCTCTTTACCAATTTTAGAAGCATCTTATACAAGACTTATGCAAAGCAGGCACTCAAACACTGTGGCTTGGCTTCAACTTCAGAGCCAAATTTAGGACCGTATTGCCATCACAGTTTAATTAGCTATGACTTTTCAGTCTTTGCTTCCAGATGGAGAAGTGCTTAGCAGTCACCAACAGTGAAATTCCTCTAACTGAACTGCGGATGCCTGTATTACTCACTCTAGGCTTCCTCTGCACTCAGTTAAGAGAAACAGGTACTTCTTGAGCACAAAGACAACTACTGCTAAGTCAGAGATCTAAAATAAATCAAGAGTTGTGCTTTTGAAGAGCCTGTTTCTCTTCACTGATTATAAGGAAATACAGATGACTGTCTGCACTGTCCATATTGTAGATTGAGTACACATCTGTGTGTATTACACTGACCTCACTTCAGCAAAGAGGAGGTATAAAAAAAAAGTAACTGGTTCTTTGAGCTACAGTCCACCTGGTTTGAACATTCCCTTCTTACCTGCTCTGGACAGTCTCCCACTAAAATTCTGACACTGCAAGACAGCTTACAGGTGTTTGTACCTGTTTTTTCCACCAGCTTTCCAAAATGAGGACATACTGGGTACACAGTGGCCTAGATTCTTTGTGTGTAACTTTAGATACTTACAATAGGAGTTGCCTCTTTGCACAGTATTGAGATACTATGTGAGCTGATGCCCTCTGGAGGTCCTTCTTACATGCTGGCTCTGTTTGGATCTTCCTGAGACAGATGTTAAACTTAGGTGTACAGCTGAATGCTGTGAATTCAGGCCACCCATTATAGGTAATCCATTATGTTCAGGTTCTTTTCTGCTCAGATTCTCATCTTGACCATACTTAATTGTGTAGCTAAAATGAAACAAAAATCAAATCTATGTTTTTGTAAGATGAGCACATTTCTTGAACAATAAACCTACATCTGTTTTGTACTTATGAATTCCACTTTTTACTAAAATTTATCTCAAAGTTTGGGTGACTCTCTGTTGTGTTAAAAGGCACAATGTTTGAAGAGGTAGTAGCTTTTGGTTAGAAGGTAAAGACACAGTCCTTATATCATTTAAGATAATTTTCCTCAGAGAAGAGAGACTGTAGCCCTCAGGATTCATTAAATTTTATCTCAAATAACTGAGTCTGTTTTCCTTCAATACTGTGCAGTTTATTTGAATATGTAGTTCATCCTTTGCTGTCCTAAGTGGTTTTTAGTTATACATTAAGTAGTGGCTTTAGTAATCTTAAGAAAATAAGCAAAATAACAATGCTTTTGTCCTTGCATTGGTATGTACATAACTGATGGTTCAGAGAACAGTTACTACAGAAAATTGCGGTGTTTAGATTTGAACATCACTCTTCTCAAGAGTAAATTCGCATTGCTTAGGTGCAGTTTTTTTTTCACCAGGAAAATATCCAGGCTTGTTCTGTGACAAACTAAATTAACTGTTAAATTTTCTGGCAGGTTAATTTTCAGCATTCTTTGAACATTTGTTTTTGTTTGTTTCACCAAGAATTAGTATCAGCGGAGAGAAACCAAAGGATCGGTCCTGGCACACGCTGACTGCTATAGGAGATGACAGACTTTTTCTTTTTGGGGGACTAAGTTCTGATGATGTTCCTTTAAGTAAGTAATTTAGAGATTACGATTCTATGGTACACTTAAGTACTAACCTCATGTAGTGTGCGCATTGTCTTTCTCAAACTACTTCAACCTAAATCTTGTTACAGGATTTTCATGGCGCTGAGTATTTCTCTAGCTGTTTTATTATTTTTATAGACATACGTTGTGTAGTACAATGAGAACATAAGATAATAAATCCTCAAACTGTCTTGTCATCTAAAAGAATAAAGGCAAGAGTCTCACATATTTTGAGATGGACAAGGGGTAACTTGATATCAATAGCAGTTACAGGGAGAAGACACAATAATGTCAACATAATGTAGATTTTTGGATGAGTAACAAATCACAGGTACAAAATGTTAAATAGGAAGTAGAACAGTCTTATACTGAATTGCTTTTCTAGAAAAGGCTTCTTTTTATGAAAAAATGTGAAATTGGTGAAAATAGTTTTGAGTCAAAGACATATTCCACTGAGGGGGGGTGATTTTCTCAATATATCAAGAAAAAAGAAAAGTTAAGTGTATTTTAATTCCAGATTTCCATGCTTTCTGTGGTTGAGTGGTTAAGTTAAATTACACCCTGAAAAGATGCTAGTTAATGTAGTGATGATGTTAGTTATCTTAATATATTGTGCTCTTAGAACACAAAGCTTTTTGTATAAATACAAAAGGTAATACTTTGTCCCAGGAAAAGAATGCTAATGTATGTTTTTACGTTGTAGGTGATGGCTGGATTCACAGCATTACAACAAATGGATGGAAACAACTTACCCATTTGCCTAAGAGTAGGCCTAGGTATACAAAAATAGATGTTTGCTGAAATATAAGCATTTTTAAAAATGAAGTAATTTTAAATTATCAGTCTTTTTAAGCTATATTATAAAAATATTCTAGAAAATTAGTGCAGTTTCCTTTACTAACTTATGTTCCTTCCTACCTGATACAATGTTATTACTTTCTGTATTTGTTATAGTCTGTGTTTACTTGAACTAAAAGATATTTTTATTTTTTTTATGATGAGGGATCTGGGTGTCCAACTAACCTGATGTTCTATAGCCAAATTCTTTTTATACAAGAATATGTAATCACGTAACTTTGAGGAATTAATAACTTATGTGAATAATAGAGGCTGATTAATGTTGATACATTATTAGAAACATGGGGGAGAAAACCATGAAAGTGTTGATACACCTTTCAGGGTTCAAAAGTATTATAAAATAACTAGTTTGTTTGTGGTTGGTTGGTTGGTTTTTTGCCCTGAGCAGGAGCACCTAATTATGATTACAGCTTTGCAAAACTGAATTTAGTACTAAACAGCACATTAAGTGACTGTGGACTTTTATAATTTTTCAAGGTCTTAACTGCCAACCAGAATGACCAAGTCCTAGAATGTGTGTTGCCAGTATGAACCATAATACTGTCTCTTCCAGGCTCTGTGCCTCTTCCCTCTCTAGTTTAAGACTGCTATTAATTCTTTTTGACTAAAGAAAGCAAATTTCATGTTGAAGCTGCCACTGAAAATAGATGCTTGCTCTGTCAGAACACAGACTATTTTGTAACACAGTGTTTAAAACCTTCTCTGTATTTATAACATAAATACTATTGAATTGATTTGCTGTAGATAGTAAATACTCAGTTTTTCATGGAGTTCATTCTACACATTCGTTCACCAGGTACTCAGCACAATTTTATAAAAACTTTTTTTAGCATAGTGTACAGTTGTGGTTTGGCATTTGCATGCTGCCTGCCTTACATTCTGCTTTTATATTACTGAAATACCTTTACCTCAATTCATTTTTTCCCTGTTTTATCTTATTCTAGGCTGTCTTTTAAATATAACAGCACTGTTAAACCAAGTTTTCTGCTTTCTTATATTTCAGACTCTTTCAAGCCCAAATAAACGTATATCTTAGCTTCACTGAATATTTTCTGTCTTTTTACAATTACGAAAGTGATAGATGGACTAATGACTGCCTTAAATAAGAAAGTGCATCATTAGCACTCAAGGATCATACCTTTCCTTGTGTTCAGTTTTTTGTATGGATGGTCTTGTAAAAGTTAACTGCTGAAGTGGATTTGTGTGATTTTTTTTTTTTTTTTTTTTTTTTTTTACTAGTGCATCATGAAAAGGATCAGGAAGGGCTTGAATGTGCTTTTTCTGCAGGCAGTAGCTCAGAGAGCTCCAGCTCAGCTTTTGCTCTGCAATTAAGCTGGAATAACCTCTGGCAGTAGGGCTGGATGTTGGGAACCTGTGACTCTTGAACCCCAGGTGGTTTTCAGGCAATTCAAGGGCAGATCCCATGCTAGGCTGCAAAGTGGAACTGTCACTTGGCTGTGCTGGCAGAGAGGCTATTGAACAAGCCACCTTCCTTGCTGCAGCAGAAGCACCAAAGAGGGTTCCTGAGGTTGACACCACTAAATTTGCTGGAGACTGTACTACACATGCAGCCTAGACTCTCCAAAGGGAAGAGAACTTTTGGATGACATGCTGACAAGAGTCTCAGAACTCCCTCAAGTCCAAACGTGTTCTGTGATTCTCCACCACCTCAGGGTATTGGTATGCACTTTGTTGTAGGCTAAGGAGAGTTCTCTTTCATTGACCTAATTGTTTATTGAAGTAAATAACCTCCCTCTCCTTTTTGAAAAAATAAATATTTAAAAAGTACTTAAAACATTTCTCAGGAAGTCCTAGAAACATGGATAAAAGAGGCCATACCAAAAGCCTCTTTCTCTGTTGAACTAGTTTGAGTGTGAAGTACGTACTTGTACCATAATGGTAGCCCTATACTTACATGGGATTTCTGCAGCTGAAAAAGGTTTAGGTCAGTTCTATCACTCGTATGACTTTACAACAGGATGTAAAATGCACTGGCAATAATACATATATATGTACTTCTTTTGTATATTTCTGTTGTTTTATAGCAATGCACAGTATGTCATATATGCATTAGTGTATTTTCCTGATGCTTATTCAGAATTGAGTCCCTCCTTCTGTAAAGGTTAATTTCCTTCAACTTTCATTTTTAGTAACTTTTAAAAAATTGTCTTCCAGGTTATAGATATGTGATTCTGTATTGGTAGAAAATATTTTCTTTTCCTTTCTGTCCATTAATTGTACTTCAGCTAACATTTTGCATGCCAGGTTAAAATACAGAGCAAATTGTATGTTTAACTTGGATTCCCAGTGATTTCATTACAATGTAATTCTGCTATTATAGTTAGAAGAGCTGTGTAAAAAGGTTACATCAGTTCAGCATCTGTATAATTAACATGTTTTGTTAGAATGTTTAGGTGCTAAGTTAGAGTAGCTGTGAGAGGAGAGATGTCAGTCTGTAGAAAAAGCCCCAGGTTGCAAGCTAGGATGTCAACAGAGTCAAGGCGGGAAAAGCTTCCCAGTGTTCTTCGGTGACGAAATCCAGGCGAGAGATTTTGTAATGCAGATAAGGCAGAGACAGACCTATCTACAGGTATGAGGAAGAGAAAAGGTGGGATACAGTTTAGCCTAAGGAAGATGGTGAATAATTACTGATATGAATGGAGTAAGAAAATGAGAATGTTTACTTTTGTGTGAAAGTTCTGGTGCATATTATTGTGGTTAAGTAGGTTTAAAGGGCCAGAGCTCTGTGGTGATAATCATCTGGCGATACTTACTTCAGTAGTGATATGCTAGTAGAAAAATTATAGATTTTGATTTGCTAATAATAAAAAGTAAATCTAGTAAGGTGTAGCTGCTGAAGTAGCAGAATCTTTGTTAAAGCAAAATTATTCAAGTCAGGTGTGGGCTTGGTTTTGTTTGGGTTTTTTTTTTATACCATGTGCTTTTATATTCACAACACAATTTTCATGTGGGCATGATGAAAGTAATTGACACAGTAATGATCCCCAGGAAACTTTGGGGGAATCTTAAAACCTGGAACAGGATAACCCATGTTCTGAAGTTCTCATCTTAATGTTTGGGTTAAGAGTCAGTACTGAACCCCCCCCAGTCTTATAGCCATTAACAACTGTAGTTATGAAATAAAGAAATAGAAATAATCTTACAAGAAAAAGGACAACAAAAGCTGTTCTTGGCAAAAGCTTCTTTTGTATAGTTTTGTTTTCTAAAATTTTTCCACTGTAACATTTTCTTGAAGTAGTGATAAATAACACACAGTATATATAACTATACGTATCAGAAGAGTCAAAGACAAAAATATATTGGTCTGTAAGAAATGTAATAAAATTCCTCAGAAATATCATGAGATGGATAGCCATATTGCTCTCTCCTTTTATATTCCTAAAAAAATTAGTAATATTATGCTATATGGTATTATTTTTTACCTCTGAAGAGGTAAATACTATGCAATACAGGCTTTGTCTTGGTTCCCTAAGAAGTTAGAATTCCATTATTGTGCTTAGCACATGCATGACTGCCTCTTCTGCCCATATAAGTTTTGAATCAATTTACCCTTTCAGTGCTATTTGACAAAGGAGTGGGAACCTCAGAGATACTGAATCCCACCACACTCAGTGAAAATAAATGGCCAAACAGAAGAGAGCAATGCTCATAATCGCTTACTCTACTTAGCACTCAGCACTTACTCTCCATTCTTCCATAAGAAAAATGAAGGCCAATAAAGAACAGGTATTGTTTCTGCAGGCTCACAGAGCAGGTTGTAAAATCCATTACTTAAGCACTCAGACAGAAGAATCTTAAAATTTTAAGTAATGGAATCATAGGATTTAAAAAAAAGTGGCCTTTCCATTTTAGTTAAAAGGAACCTTCATCCTTATTGCAAAAAAGGAACCGATACCATTATAGCAAAAGTCTTTTCAAAAGCAACTTAAATGTGAAGAATGGAGGACAGTCTATGTGAGGTGAAGAGGTTAATATACAAGTAAACTTAATGCTTTTCCAAAACCCTTAAAAGAATTTAGTTTTAACATTTGTTTTGCTGACAACATACAACTGCTTGTTGTCACTTGGTCACTAATTCTATTTCTAATTTTATTTCTAGATTGTGGCATACAGCCTGCCTTGGAAAAGAAGGAGAAGTGATGGTGTTTGGTGGAAGCAAGGATGACTTGCATTTCATGGACACAGTCAGTAAAACAAATAATGAAATCCTATCATTATGATTATAAAAATGTATATAAAACAATACTGGTGATGATATGGGGTTCATTGATATGTGATGGTGAGAGATACGATCTCAGGTGTTCTTGGAAAGTAATTTAGGAGGGTTGTTTTTTTTTCTTGCTCTTGTTAGGCTCATAAAAAGGAATTTATTATTCAGATTATTTATAAATAATTATATATATATTAACCATTTTAAATTATGCATGTGGTCATAAATGTTACATTAATGTAGAAAACAGCAATGTTTGAGATAAGCCATTCCTCATTTTAATGGTTCTTTTTTCCCTTGCTCAGGGTCACTGCAGTGACTTGTTGATATTTCAGACTCAACCTTACTCACTTCTCAGGTGAGTTGAGGCCATTGGCACATGGAATTGTGTAAATCGTTATGGCACGGTGCTTCTACATGTGGGTTTTAACTGTGTAATCCTACATCGACAGGTAAAATACGAAATTATCCTAGTAATATTTGAAACATGCCACATAAAGTGATCCATAGCAGGTTAAATACTGGTGCATTATACTCTCCTGCACATGCAGGCACAACATGTGCAGCAAACATGATAAGCTTTTATTATATGTTACTTTTTTGCCTTTAGGCTATAGACAATTTACTTAAATCTATTTTTTTCCTCCTTTTTTTTTTCTTTTGTTTTCCTTCTTCAGGTTGTGTCTTGACTGCATTGGTAAAAACACAACTCTCCTAAAGAACCAAATACCATACTTGCCATCCAAACTTCTGCAGCAAGTGCTGAAAAAAATAACCTTCTGGGCTGCAGTTAACCACCGGCAAGAGAAAAAAGCTGAGACTGAGAGACAGAGTCAACTCAGCACCACATGAACACTGGCAATAAAACTGTTGAACACTTGGGTTTATTCATGGCATACAGCAAGGTCTTTTGTTGGTGAACTTTACTAAAGCTACAGAACAACTGTATGTTAAGCTGAGTTTCTAAGTGAAGTTTGAGAACAAAGCAATCCTTTTTATGGAAATCTCGTTCATTTTCTGCATTATAGGAACTTGATAAAACTTTGTTTGTATATATTGTTAACTTCTGCTGTCATGGTCTTAATGAGACAGTCCATGCAACTTGTTCTTTTTGAAGGAGACATGACACAAAATGTTTTCAGTTGGATAAAATAAAGCTTAAGACTAAAACTTTATGACAGCCTTATCGCATCAGCCTTTCTGAAGAGAGAAAGTTCGTTGAACATAGTACCTTTGGAAGACTCGTCGTCAGGCTTGAAAAAGGTAACTCATTTCCTAACACAACCAAATTGTATTGTTCGATTCCACCCAACTCTGTTACATGACCATCCAGTCAAATGGTGGAGCCAGACGTCTTGCTCCAAGTAGAAAAATCAGTAAGTTTAACTGTGGAACTTGAAGTTGCAACGTGCAGCATTGTCTGTCACATAGGAAAGCTTACATGCAGTTTGTAACATGGTTTTACTCTTTCTGTAATTGAGTCATTTTTAAAATAGGTTGTATATTGTATTTTGGATGTGTAAAGTTTCTATTTCATTCTTGTTTAAAAAATGCTTATTTATTGTTTAAAAAGAGCATATGTATTACTTGCTATTTTTGTTTCAACTATTTAGTTAACAGGAGCACAATCATTAAAATTTTATAGAGAGTTGAACCAGGACCAGTTTTGGTTAGTGTCTGAAGTTTTTACAGCCTGCACTGAGGAGAGGGGGTTTTTGAAACAAATTTGTAAAGGGGACTGTTGTGACTGGGTACTGTAGCACAGCTGTAATTTTATATGTGCTGAACTTTGGTATTCCTTCTGTGACTTATTTTAACAGAGGATTTATCGCTCGGTTAATTTCTCTTGACAAAGCACTACGCCACTCGCTGTTGCTCCCGGGGGGTAGGCGCGGCGGACGGGCCCCACCCCTGCCATCTTCCGCCGCAGGCTGGGGGTTACCGTCCCGCTGACGAGCCGCGCAGCACCGCGGTGCCTCGAGTCCCGGCTGCAGACGTGCTCGAGCTCCGCCTGTGAGCGAGCGGAGCTGGCGGCCGCGCTACACAAGCCCCGCGACAGGGCCCCGGCCGCGTCGACGCCTGCGTGGCGTTGCCGGAAGCGGCCGGCAGCGGCGGATGTTGACGCTGCGCGGCCCCGCTGAGGTGAAGTGGGAGGGAAGGAGCGGGTGGCGGCGTCGTCCTGCCTGCAAGCAGCCCGTGTCCCGCCGCGGTAGGGCCCGGGATCGGGATGGGGATGGGGATGGGGATGAGAGGGGAGGCGGCTCGGCAAGGCGGCAGCGGGCTGTGGGGCGGGGGGGGCTCAAACCTCGGCAGTAAGCGACAAGGGCTGGAAGGCTGTTAACGGGTCTGCTAAGTGCGGTGGTGGCGCATTGCTGGGCGCGGCGGGGCTGCTGATCGGGTCGGGTCCTGTGTTACGGCTATGTCCCGACATGTAACGTGTATCCGGACTGCCGCAGGAGACCGCGGAGATCTGGCCTGCCGGGCTGTCGTGGGTAGCCGGGGGCAGCTGCAGTGGCTTGTGAGAAGCGTTTCAAGTACGGGACAAAAAAATGGTTAGAAGCGGGCAGTTGTCCCGTGTGTCTTAGGTTGTTAAAAGATAAAAAGTGAAAAATAGGCAATGCTGATCGCTGGGGAGGATGCAGTAAAAATCCGGCTAACTTGAAGCAGACGGATTTCATTGAGGTGTGGCTAAGGCTTTCTAATTTAAACCGTAATTAAAGCTCAGAAATAAACTACCGAGGGTGGTGCAGTGTCTCCATCATCAGAGCGGTTCAAATTAAATGAAAATCGGTCGGGAGCAGTGTAGGTGTCGAGGATTTTGTGCGAGTGTGGGGCTTGATAGTCTCATTAAAGGCCTTTCCACTTCTCTTGCTTTGCCTGGTTGAACAAAACCATTCCTTTGGGCTGTCCAGCTTCCCCGGCCTTTTGATCTCTGCCTGAAAATCTTTGTGTGATGATGGTTTGAGCTCACAGCTGCAGGAAAGCTAAAACAGACAGGCACTTGAGAGTGGCTCATAAGTGGAAGATGACTGGCTTTTCAGGGATCCCCCTGCTCCATTGCAGGTTGAGCATGCAGGCAGCTCCCAGGATGACCTGGCAGGGATGACCAGCATCTCCTGGCTTGATTCCTCCCACAGCTGGGGCTCTGAATTACCGGCAACCTGATGACAGTGTGGCCCTGGGGCTCCTCACGTGCCAGAGCCCTGGCGTGGCGGCTGCTTTTGCCCCTAAGCTGCACAGTGCTCAGCAGCCACAGGCTGAGTGCACATAGCTTATTGTCTTTCCAGGACGCTCTGTGTTTGGTCTTCTGCATGCTGGCATGATTTCGACCACGGGCCTTTGTTTTGTGTTGGGTTTTTTTTCAGCGTAGGTAATATGACCTGCGTTCAACAGCTGTGGGAAGACGTGGGTGTGGGACACTTGGCTGAAGCAGCCCTAAAGGACTTTGTCTGAAATGCTGCAGGAGTTTTCACTTTTGTGAAAACCATATTTCAAGTTTATTCGAGTGTGGGTTGGTTGAGTTTTTTTGTTATTGACTAATGAATTTATAGATAAGTGTGTTTTTAAAAACAGATAGAGACCTTGGCTCAAATTGGCAACTGAAACTATTATAAATTACACACAGCTGAGGAATCCCCATCTGAAACTTTCTTGACCTGTAGGATAACTTCTTCCACCAAAACATCACTGTGAAAGAAACAGCAGTGTGTAGTTTACCTTTTTTCCTCTAGTGGTTTCCCCTGATGACTTTTAGAGCCCCATATTATGCGTTATTCTGTGCCCATAGCACTGCATCGAGATGGCTGATGATAACGAAGACCTGCAGGCAGATGAAGAGCTTCCAGCTCCAGCTGAGGACAGCTTTGAGCAGCTGGAGAACGACAGCCCCGCTGAGCGCAGTGGGCACGTGGCAGTCACTGATGGGCGCTGCATGTATGTCTGGGGAGGCTATAAGGTATGCTGTAAGCCGCCTACCACCCACAGTGCTGGTCATTATCTCCCATTAGTTTGGGAGTGACTGTAAAATTATCTCTCCCCTGGAGAAGAAAAGCTCCAGTTAACAAATTAGAATATGACATTTAAGAGTTTGAAATACTGAAATAAATCATGTTAAATGTAGATCTTGGCAAATGGTTAACTTAGGTGGAATGAAGGGTGTTGTTTGCCTTTGTCAACTCACATGTCTGTTGGAAGAATCATGGAATCAACTTGGTTGGAAAAGACCTTTAAGATCATCAAGTCCAACCGTTGCCCCAGGACTGCCAAGACTACCACTAAATCGTATCACTGAGTACCTCATCTACACAGTTTTTGAACTCTTCTAGGGATGGTGATGGCACCACTGCCCTGAGCAGCCTGTTCCAATGCCTGGTTACGTACTCTGTGAAGAAATGTTTCCTATTATCCAATTTAAACCTCCCCTGGCACAGATTGAGGCTGTTACTTCTTGTCTTATTGCTTGTTACTTGGGAGAATAAACCAACCCCCACCTCACTACAACCTCCTTTCAGGTAGTTCTAGAGAGCAGTAAGGTCCCCCCTGAGCCTTCTCTTCTCCCTAAGGCTAAACAACCCTACTTCCCTCAACCATTCTTCATCAGACTTGTGCTCTGGAGCCTTCACCAGCTTTGTTACCCTTTTCTGGACATGCTCCAGCACCTCAATGTCTGTCTTGTAGTGAGGGGCCAAGAGCTGAACACAGTGCTTGAAATGCAGCCTCACCAGTGCCAAGTACAGGGAGACAATCACTTCCCTGGCCCTGCTGGCCACACTATTTGATACAGGCCAGAATGCTGCTGGGGCCTTCTTGGCCACCTGGGCAGAAGCTGGATTATTTTCAGTGGCCATCAGTGAGGACCCTTAGGTCCTTTTCCACCAAGCAGCTTTCCAGCCACTCTTCCCCCTGCCCGTAGTGTGGCATGGGGTTGTTGTGGCCCAGATGCAGGACCCAGCACTTTGCCTTGCTGAACCTCAAGAAGGGAATGAAAAGAAGGGAATGCTGTCTGATTTGAAATGCACACCATGCAAAGTGGTGCTTTTATTTACAGCATTATCTGCACAACTGTATATTGCATGTTAGTGCTCACAGGTCGGTTGTTTATCATGATGGGTGTGCATGTACTGCAAGCAGAATTAAGTCATTTTATGATTTTGACACAAATGAAGATGAATTATCAATTAATTTGGCAAATAAATTGGTAGCTCAAGACCAAGCTTTGGTGTATTCTGGTGGTGTCATACAGGGGGTGGGAGAATTAAAAAGGGAATTGTAGCTCATTTATACACCTTAGTTATCCTGTTTGGGCTATGAAAAGGAGATTTAACTTCCATTTACCTTAGTCTCTGGCTCTGGTGGGAGCTTATCTGTTCCACAGCAGAAGCTAAAACATACTAATACCTGCTCTCCAAGGGCTGCTGTTCAGGTGAGAGGTACAGAAATGCGGCAGGCACTGCTCCTGTTGCTTTCTGTTCTGTGATTAGATCTCTGAGAGGGTGTAAACATTCACAGGGATCTGTAATTCAGTATGTCAGGCATTCCTCTGATGTTGCTTTTCTGGTGTGTTCTGCAGAATGCCCAAGTTAGGGGATTTTATGACTTCTATCTGCCTAGAGATGAAATATGGATCTACAACATGGAAACTGGAAGATGGTACAGTAAATAATTCATTTAATTGTTGATTATATGGGGGGAAAAAAAAGAAGGATAAATTCTTAAATCAGTATAGAAAGCATGCTGAGGGCCTGAACAGAGAGAATTCCCTGATCAGTTTGTTCCCACCTGTAAAATAGTTGTATAAATGTGTAAAGCAACACGTTTTTCATGGGGTGAAGTAGGAGAGGCAGCTTGGACAGGGTGTTCAACAGTGTGAAGTGTTTCGGGGTGCCTGGGATAGTACCTGAAAGTGGCATTTGTACCACTTTTGATTACAGTGGTATATTGGTGAGGGAATCCATATTGAGTTATTTATTTTTTTGTCCTTTTAAGGAGGAAAAAAAAAAACACCTTAGATTTTAATACATGTTTTCAAATGTTGATGCAGCCAAAAAAACTACTGTGTCAGCTTAGATCATTGGGAGCCTGAAAGTTGTGTGAAACTTGCATGCCTGATAGAGTGAGAAAAGGGAATCCAGTGCCCCAGTTCCATAGCTAACCAGGGCCTTGATCTGTAAAGCCAAGTCCCCTCTGTGCTTTGCAGCACATGGTTTCAGCAGTGCTTCCAGTTCTCGTTGTGGTTAGGAAGAGCCTGGGATAGGGGCTGGAAGTTTATCTTTGTGGTTACCATGTTTACAAACATTAAAAATCCAGTAGCAAAATGGAAACTTTCAGTTTGAACAGGGGCATCCTCTTTGCCTGAGAATCTTTTGGGGGATTTTGAATGTGCAAGGCATACCAAAGCCCTGAACGGGGCAGTTGGAGCTCCTCCCCCACAAAACATGTAGTAATTACATTGCCTTTTCCCACCTCCTTCATCATACTAGGTCAGTGTTGGGAATTGTCTGCGAAGAACTCAGAACTAAGTGGTCTGCAGTGTCCTACTGTAACTAAAAACATACTGGTAGTGTTATAAAAATTCCCCCCAGATAAAATGATTGCTGTTTGTTTTTATCAGGTAAAATATTTTAAACTGTTCTTCTAGGAAGAAGAGTAAAACAGAGGGAGATGTTCCTCCTTCCATGTCTGGAAGTTGTGCCGTGTGTGTAGACAGAGTGGTGTACCTCTTTGGAGGACATCACGCACGTGGCAATACAAACAAGGTGAGTTATTTAAAGATAAACCCCTCCTCACAAGTAAGCTCCTCCTCATTAGCTTTTGTTCCCATTTTTTTTCCAAACAGAGGTGGCCTTTTCAGTTAGTTAAAATCCATCCAAAGCAAGAAATTTATAATCTTAACAACGGAAACATTTTTTACCAAATGACTGGACAGTTGGGTCTTGTTGTAGAGCTTAAATGTTAATAGCAGGGGATGCTGAGCATATATCCAGTCACTGTCCTCCCTGGCTTCTGCAGCATGATAGTTTCATCTACTGGCGGTATCTCTAGTTCTTGGAGGCAGATAACGAGCCTTCTCATCCTGTCAGCAGCTTCCCCAGATGTAAACTAATAGAAGCTGTATTCTTTTTGTGGTTGCCTAAGAGGTTTTGATTTAAAAAAACAGTACTAACTGCTTGGATTTATTTTATTTTCCATGCAGGTGATTAACTGGCTGACTTTTATCATTTCAGTGTATTAACTTCTCTGGTCAGATAATATGACGTTTGTATAACAGGTCAGCCTTCAGCTGTGCATCATTTCATGAGGATTGTACTCTGGTAGCTTTACACTGCTGAAGAAGTACCATGACCTACTAGTTATTTTGATTGCAGTTGTTCTTGTGCAATTCACACTATAAACTGTATTGCATTGGCATTTTTGAGTTTACTTCTTTTGAAAGATGGGAATTTCCAAAGTTCAACAAAATAGTATCAGGCAGTGATCTGTAACTGGTCTGTAGTTTGAAATGTTATTCTCTGGAGTCTCTGATAATATTTTCTGATGTTCTAGAAGTGTGGTTTAAATTAAATAGTTCTGGCCTTGCTCTTAAATATAAACTGAAAGTAGCTTGATGCAGTGCCTGCAAACAGTCTGAAACAAGCTACATTTAGAAAGTGTGACTTGCTTCCTTCCTGCTGTCATATTCTTACATTTCAGTTATTTTATATATGTATTTTATATCAGCTATTTTGCTCCACGTAAAATGATGTAACACGCAGAGATGATACAATTAAAACCACATTTTTTTTAACCAGATTTTGTAATTGTAAGACAAGTGCTACTTTGTACACATGTTCATTGTATCCCATGTCCGGTTTTGGATGGTAAAACCCGATGTCCATAGCCCTGTTACTTCTATGAAGTGTTGGGGGCTTGAGTCTGCGAAAAGATAAGGGGTTTTGGATCCATATTTTGTTCCAAATGTTATCAGTGCTCTGTGCAGCTAGGAAAAGAACTTTTAATTTATATAATTATATACCAGTACATGCTAATTAAAAGTTAGTATTTTAACATCAATCAGATTAAAGCTTTAAGCTAACTGTGTGTGTAAAAAAAAATTCTTTCTGTTTTCCACAGTTCTACATGTTAAATTCCAGATCCACGGACAAAGTGCTGCAGTGGGTCAGAGTAGAGTGTCAGGGGGTACCCCCTTCTTCAAAGGACAAACTTGGCGTTTGGGTTTACAAAAACAAGTAAGGCTCCACTAGCAAAGTCATCACAGCTGTACTTGCATGCGTGGTTGCTTTTAATTGCTCTCAGTTTTGTCACTGTCATGTCTTTGTGTGAGCAAGAGCTGCAGAAGCACTTGTCTGCAGCACATGCTCCAGGAAGATCCTGGATTTCTTCCCCGACCAGCCTCTTTAAACTGTTGCATCCTTTAATGGTTAATACACAAAAAACCTCACTCCCAGTTTGGGTACGTGTAAGCTGCAGAGTCTCTGTGTGAGTCACAGTCCAAACTGTAGGCTTTTCCCAGCAAATCTTCCACAGCACATTCTCAGTACATTGCTTTAAAGTCACTGCCTTGTATCAGCATCATTCCTCTTGGCAATTGCATCTGGAATAATTACTCTTCACAGAATCCTGTTCTAGGATTTCCCATGTCACACAGGGTGCAGTCTTTTGGTTGCGTCTTACAGGACAGCTTGCATTTCTCTGATGATTGAAGAGCAGGAAGCCATCTTTATCTCAAAATTGCATGTGGCTCTTTCAGCAATGCACATGCTTAATTCAGTGCATTTTGTGCTGGTTGCACAAAACAAGAAATGTGTTAGATGAGTTGCTGTGGATGTTACCTACTCCAGCCCTGCCCTGCCAAGCACACATCTCCACAGTGACCATGCCTAAGTGTAATGCTTTCCCTTTGCTTCTTATGAGGGGTGTCTGTGAACACTGTGGGTTTAGGGAATATGGGCAGAGAGCTTGGAAAGGGTGCAGTTGGGAAGCAACAGTAATAAACCCCTGTAGTTGCTGTGTGGGAGCCCTGGCTGAAGATCAGAAACCAGCCAGCAGGCCTGGTAGCTTCACATGTTTGGAACCAGAGCAAAGCTTGGAAGCCTGAGGCCGGGGAAACAGCTGTAAAGGGATTTATTGTGGGTGGTAGGGTCGATTAGGCAAGAAACAGGGCCCCACACCTGGAAAACCTACGTGGCAGACATACTGGAAGTAATGAAGCTAAAGGAGCTTCCCTGGTTTTCCTGTCTTCTCTTAGAGCACAACCTTTACAGAACTTTTAACTTGTAGCAACAGATGTAGTAGCATTTCTAATTGGATTCATGTTTTGTTGCAGGCTAATATTTTTTGGAGGCTATGGTTACTTTCCTGAAGGGAAACAACGGGGAACTTTTGAATTCGATGAAACCTCTTTTTGGGTAGGTAAACCTGGAAATAATTTCTATTTAAACTTTAATATTTAATTAGTGCTTATTAAAACTTGTTGCTTATTTAATATTTTTAAAGAATTCAGGTCTTCCTAGAGGGTGGAACGACCACGTGCATGTTTTGGACACTGAAACTTTTACTTGGAGCCAGCCTATAACTACGGTAATCATTAATCTTGTATTAGTTAAGTCTTACAACTCGTCAGAGCATTCTGCGCCTTATCTCTTGCAGTATCCTGTGAAAATAAGCACAGCTCTGCTAGGCCTAGGTTCACTGCTTTAATTTGTGTCAAGTGAGAGCAGCATGCTGATAAAATGGTCTCTTCATGTAGCTGTGCAGGGTTTGTAGTGGCCTGTCCCAGCCACAACGACTTTGGGCTACAAATGCAGTGTGAAGCTGTCTTAACCTGTTGTATCTCATTGTGGGGGTACTGTCTCTAGTCTATATCTCCCTGGCATTATTTGGAAGATGTGATTACCTGTTCATCTCAAAATATATTTCTCCTGCTTTCCTCTTCCACCCTGCAGCTGTGTTGACAGGTTGCCCGTGTGTTAACTGCCGAATATTTACTTGTCAGGTGCTCTGCGATCCTGCCTTCTTTGGAATATAAACTAGTCCCTGAATGCCAGAAGCTGGTGAGGCACTGGAACAGGTTGCCCAAAAAAGTGGTGACTGCCCCATCCCTGGCAGTGTTGAAGGCCAGGTTGGACAGAGCCTTGGGTGACATGGTCTAGTGTGAAGCATCCCTGCCGATGGCAGGGGGTTTGGAACTATATGGTCCTTTCCAACCCTAACCATTCTGTGATTCTATGGAAGAACTCTCTGAAATACATAGTGCTAGCTAGCAGGAGAATGTGAGAAATGCCTTGCAGGTCATCAAATCCTAGAATCAACTAGGTTGGAAAAGACCTTTAAGATCATCAAGTCCAACCTTTACACTAGGACTGCCAAGTCCACCTTATTGTGTCATGAGACGTCTGACAACTCCACAAGCAGGCCATGTGGAGCTGATCTTGTCTCAGTGATGCTTGCTCAGTGTGTTTTTTCCATGGGATGAATCACAGGCCACTTGCCATGGCTGGTGGGAAGCAGCACTGCTGGCTCATGCTGCACTGGTTTGCCTCCTGAGACCTGCAGTCTGTCTGATCCAAACAGGAGATGAAGCTTAGGACTCTGTGACTAGGGCTCTCTTTCCTTCTTGTGCTTCCTGAGCAAGTTATCTTAATTCTGTAATTAAGGGAATTATTTTTTTACATATGTAAGTATATATATAATATATATATATATATATATATACCTTGATATCTTGTCAGCGCTGTGGGACTGTTCATTTCTTTCCTGAGTATGGACTGGGTGAGGTGCCATCAGCCAGTGTTTGCAGTGTTACATGTAACGTGCTTGTAGGGGAAGGGATGTTAAGAAAGTGTTTGAAACACTGTTGGTAGAACTAGCATTGGAAACATCCTCTCAAAATAAAAATCACGTGCTGCCTATTCAGTATTCCTGAACATGCTCAGAGGGCTGGAGCATCTCTCCTGTAGAGACGAGCTGAGAGAGCTGGGGTTGTTCACCTTGGAGAAGAGAAGCAGCCTTCCGTTACCTAAAAGGGCCAACTCGAAGTCTGGAGAGGGACTTCTGACGTTTAGGGATACGACAGGGGTGAATGGCTTTAAATTGACAGAGGGGAGATTTAGGTTACATATTAGGCAGAAGTTCTTCCCTGTGAGGGTGGTGAAGTGCTGGCACAGGTTGCCCAGGGAAGCTGTGGCTGCTGCATCCCTGGCAGTGTTCAGGGCCAGGTTGGACAGGGCTTGGAGCAACCTGGTCTAGTGGCAGGTGTCCCTGCCTGTGGCAGGGGTTGGAACTGGATGAGCTTTAAGGTCCTTTCCAACCCAAACCATTCTGTGAGTCTATGATTCTTGAGGCCATTTAGACTTAATTTAAACCATTTTTTTTTACCTAGATCTTCTCTCCAAACTTGCCTTTTATTTTTATATGTCTCTCTTCATCTTTTTTCCTGTTGACTTGCTTGCTTTCATGCTTCAGTGGTATTGTGCTTGCAGGGAGCTCAAGAAAATGAAGTGTGTTGTTTCCTGACGTCCTCATTGTAATGTGATGGTTTGGTACATTTCACAGAATCATAGAATCATAGAATAGTTAGGGTTGGAAAGGACCTTAAGATCATCTAGTTCCAACCCCCTGCCATGGGCAGGGATACCTCCCGCTAAACCATGTCACCCAAGGCTTTGTCCAACCTCGTCTTGAGCACTGCCAGGGATGGAGCATTCGCAGTCTCCCTGGGCAACCCATTCCAGTGCCTCACCACCCTAACAGTAAAGAACTTCTTCCTTATATCCAATTTAAACTTCCCCTGTTTCAGTTTTAAGCCATTACCCCCTGTCCTATCACTACAGTCCCTAATGAAGAGTCCCTCCCCAGCATCCCTATAGGCCCCCTTCAGATACTGGAAGGCTACTAAAAGGTCTCCATACAGCCTTCTCTTCTCCAGGCTGAGAACTTTCCAGCCTGTGTTCAGACAGGAGGTGCTGAGAACAGCCCCAACTTCCTCAGCCTGTCTTCATATGGGAGGTGCTCCAGTCCCCTGATCATCCTCATGGCCCTTCTCTGGACTTGTTCCAGCAGTTCCATATCCTTTTTACGTTGAGGACACCAGAACTGCACACAGTACTCCAGGTGAGGTCTCACGAGAGCAGAGTAGAGGGGCAGAATCACCTCCTTCAACCTGCTGGTCACGCTCCTTTTGATGCAGCCCAGGATACCGTTGGCTTTCTGGGCTGCAAGCGCACACTGAAGCCTGCTCATGTTCAGTTTCTCATTGACCAACACCCCCAAGTCCTTCTCTGCAGGGCTGCTCTGAATCTCTTCTCTGCCCAACCTGTAGCTGTGCCTGGGATTGCTCCCACCCAGGTGCAGGACCTTGCACTTGGCATGGTTAAACTTCATGAGGTTGGCATCAGCCCACCTCACAAACATGTCAGGGTCCCTCTGGATGGCATTCCTTCCCTCCAGGGTATCAACCGAACCACACAGCTTGGTGTCATCGGCAAACTTGCTGAGGGCGCACTCAATCCCACTGTCCATGCCACCAACAAAGATGTTGAACAGGACTGGTCCCAACGCCGATCCCTGAGGGACACCACTCGTTACTGGTCTCCAGCTGGACATTGAGCCATTGACCACAACTGTTTGTGTGCGGCCATCCAGCCAGTTCTTTATCCACCGAGTGGTTCATCCATCAAATTGATGTCTCTCCGATTTAGAGACAAGGATGTCGTGTGGGAGAGTGTCGAACGCTTTACACAAGTCCAGGTAGATGACATCAACTGCTCTAACCCTGTCCATCAGTTCTGTGCCCCATCATAGAAGGCCACCACATTGGTCAGGCAGGATTTCCCCTTAGTGAAGCCATGCTGGCTGTCACCAAGCACCTTGTTGTTTTTCATGTGCCTTAGCATGCCTTCCAGGAGAATCTGCTCCAAGATTTTGCCAGGCACAGAGGTGAGACTGACTGGTCTGTAATTCCCCAGGTCATCCATTTTCCCCTTCTTGAAAATGGGGGTTATATTTCCCTTTTTCCAGTCATCAGGAACTTCACCTGACTGCCAGGATTTTTCAAATATGATGGCCAGCGGCTTCACAACTTCATTTGCCAGCTCCTTCAGGACCCGCGGATGGATTTCATCAGGTCCCATGGACTTGTGTATGTTCAGGTTTTTATGTTGGTCTCGAACCAGATCCTCTCCTACAGTGGGCCCAAGGTCTTCATTCTCACAGTCCCTGCGTCTGCCTTCCAAGACTTGGGTGGTTTGGTCAGAGCCTTTGCCAGTGAAGACCGAGGCAAAGAAGTCATTCAGAACCTCAGCCTTCTCCAAATACAGGGTAGCCAGTTCTCCTGAGAGCTTCCTGAGGGGCCTGCGTTGTCCCTAGTCTGTTTTTTATTCGCTGCGTACGTACAGAATCCCTTCCCGTTATCCTTAACATCCCTAGCCAAGCTTAATTCTAACTGGGCTTCAGCTTTCCTAACCTGGCCCCTAGCTTCCTGGACATCCTTGTATTCTTCCCAGGCCACCTGTCCTTGCTTCCACCTTTTATAAGCCTATTTTTTCCTTCAAATTTTTCTCAGCAGCTCCTTATCCATCCAAGGAGGTCTCCTGGCCCTCCTGCTGCACTTCCTTCTGGTTGGGATGCAGCACTCCTGAGCTTGTAGCAGGTGATCCTTGAGTCTTGGGCCCCCCTGCCCTCTAGGGCTGTATCCCATGGAACCTTCCTAAGCAGGTTCCTGAAGAGGCCAAAGTCTGCTCTTTTGAAGTCCAGGGCAGTGAGCTTGCTGCACACTCTTCTCACTGTCCTGAGGATCTCAAATTCAAGCATCTCATGATCGCTGCATCCAAGGCTGCCCTGGAGCATCACATTTCCAACCAGCCCTTCCCTGTTGGTGAGCATGAGGTCAAGCATGGCACCTCTCCTTCTCGGCTCCTCTGTTACTTGCAGAAGGAAGTTGTCTTCCACACAATCGAGGAACCTCCTGGATTGCTTGTGCCGGGCAGTACCGTCCTTCCAACAGATGTCAGGGTGGTTGAAGTCTCCCATGAGAACAAGGGCCTGTGAGCATGAGGCTTTTCCTGTCTGTCTGTAGAGTGCTTCATCTGCAGGTTCCTCTTGATCCAGGCGGTCTGCAACAGATGGGAGCTGAATTGTGGTTGAAACAAAACACCCTGTAATTGCAAATATACACCATTTGAAGTGTCCCAGAAGTGTTCAGGAACAGGCAAATGGAGTGACATTGCCATAGAATTGGAGGAAGTTAAATTTGAGATAAGTTACTCCTCATTCAGATTACCAAAGAATTCTTTTGTCTTGCTATCTACAGATCTCAAATATTTTAGAAGTAACTCAAGAAAAATACTGTGTAGCGATTTATTGTGTCATTTTCTCACAGTCTGTTACTGTGACTGACTGAACCCTGTTCCAAAAGCAAAATTAATACCTCGACACTTAAAGAGGAAAAATAAAATCCCATTTCTCATGAGTTTTCTGATCTTCCATCCATCAAAAAAAAAGCAAGTTTCTGCACACAGAATGACTTATTAGATGGTTTTTCACTCTCTTCTTGGCCTTATGTCTGACTTTAGTTCAGCCTTTCATCCCTCGGGTGGCTGGTTGTGGAGCTCTGAGACCTTCCTTTGCCTTGCTCGCCATGGCCAGGTGATCTCTCCAGGGAGCCTGAGAGGAGCCTGAGCCCTCCGTGTCTGCTGCTGTCTGCTGCTGTCTGCTGCTGTCCGCTGTCTCCCAGGGTGCCTGGCATGGCATGTGATGGGTTTCTTCAGCCCAGCTCCTCTTGATTCCATCTACTGCAGGTTTCTGATGAAATGGCATTTTCTTTCTTATGTATCAAATAAATTTACCTTCTTATTTCATGTTTTGTTTTCCCAGGGTAAAACTCCATCACCACGAGCAGCTCACGCCTGTGCTACAGTTGGGAACAGAGGCTATGTGTTTGGTGGCAGATACAGGGTAAGCCCTAACCCAGTTACTGATGTGTTACTGAAACGTAAGCAGTGTTTCAGCTGTGGTCTGCTTTATTGTAGGAATCCAGAATGAACGATCTTTACTATCTGAATTTGGATACATGGGAGTGGAATGAAATGTAGGTACTAAAACTTGAGTTAATTTGTTTGTAAAGCAACATGAAGGTGCCATTTTTACTCACTTCTAATCAATCTAGTTAAATGTGATAAACTCAGGTAGAACTGATCCTGCTGATGAGGCTGTCAGGCTTTTTTAAGTATTAATGGGGGTAAAATTCTTTTACTGTATCTAAAGACATTAAACTCATAAAACATGAGCATGGTGTGAAGCTGCATCCTTGAAATATCTGAAACATAATCAGAGCAGAAAGGAGCAGCAGTATTTTATTGTAGCACATATATGTAATTTATGGTGCTTTTATTAAATGCAGAATCACACAAGGCATTTGCCCAGTTGGCCGATCATGGCATTCTTTAACACCAATTTCCTCGGATCACCTCTTTCTCTTTGGAGGATTCACCACTGACAAGCAGCCGTTAAGTAAGTTGTTCCAAAAGGATTTTGTGTTGTCTTTGTGTATGTGAGCAGTTGTGCACAGTAGCTGAATTACTGCCTTGTCACCTTGAATTCTTGCTGAATTCCTCACATCCACTTGTGATCCAGCTCCTTGCTGTCAACAGTTCATTTCACAGAGCAGGAGTCACTGAGTGTGCTGAAACATTATTATATATAGGAATTCATCTGCTCTAAAATTGTATCTAATGCAAATTACTGTTAGTAAGAGCTTTACAGTTCTCTGTTTTCCCTTCTGACTTCTCTCCCATAAACCACTATTAAGCGCCTGTTTTCAAACAGGTAGCCCACTATTTTGTATGTTTTTTCCTAAAATACTGTCTTTTGTTCTTTAAGAACAAAAATGGACTGTGTTGCACCAGAGTACATGTTACTTGCCGCAAACATGAAAGAACTAACAGAATGCTGTTTGTGTTTGGGGTTTTGCTTGTTTTCAGGTGATGCTTGGATATACTGCATCAGCAAGAATGAGTGGGTACAGTTTGAGCATAACTACTCTGAAAAACCAAGGTACAGTAGACAATCCCCTGGAAACTTACTGAAAGAGAGTGAGGAAGCATGTAATGTTGGCTGTCAAAGAGAGGACACATGTTCCTTTTCACAGCACTCATTGTTCTTAACAACACAATACTAATGCTTGTATCTGCCCCAGAAGTGCAGGTATGTTGGTTGTATGCAGGTTGTATTTTGTGCACATAAAATACAAGATGAATACTGCTATAGGGCTGGTGCTGGCAGTAGTGTGTAGCTCAGTGTTTGTGCAGTAGCAAGAAACAAAGGGATTTAGGGGCTAATCTCTGCTGCCAAGGCCTCTGAGTTGTTCCATCTAACTGGAACCCGTGTGTTCTTGCTCTGCCTGCAAACTGGACATGGGCAGGTGTCATTATTTTTAGCATCCTTGTTAGAGACTAATCCTGTGCATGCCCAGGATGTTTTTGTCTTCCTGCTGAGTAAATGAGAGATGATGACCTGCAGTTTAAAACCATCAAACTTACTGTGATGCACATATGTGGCATGGAAAACACTCACGTCATGTGAGTTACTGTGAAGGTTTGAGGAAGTGTTCTGATCAAGGTTAACTGGGTTAAAGCACTGACACTTCCTGGTCTGCCTGCTTTGGCCTTGCTCTGGCTGCTGGCAGGGATGAGGAGGGTCTGTTTTCCTGGACAGTAACAAGGTTGAGCTGCTGCCCCCACACCTGCCCTTCCCCTCTTTGGAACAGTGGGATGGTGCCGTGTTGTTACTGAGCATATGTACAAAATTAGCTCTTTCCCCAAGTCTTAGGAGAGCATTACAAAATCTGACTGATCCTGCTCGCTCTGTCTTCTGGCTCAAGTGGGACATGAAAATGAAGTTTGCACCAGCAGCTCATCGCAGCCATCCTGTAGAAGCCACAGGACCATTGCTGTCATGCATGCCTGCACTGGCAGGCACATGCTGCTGAGCGTCACAGCCCAGCTCAAACCAGAACACGTTATATAACCCGTGTTTTGCTGACCACTGTTCCTTCTCCAAACATAAACTCCTGTTGAATTAGTCACGTCTCCGGTGCACTGGTGGAAGGGCAACCTCACGTGTTAACTTTAACTACAAATCCTACGCAGGCATTGTTGGGTGGGGTTGATTTTTGCCTTAATGCAGTCCTGACCTCTGTTTCTAGGTTGTGGCATACTGCTTGTGCAAGCGAAGAGGGAGAGGTGATCATCTTTGGGGGCTGTGCGAACAACTTACTTGCCCATTCAAAAGCTGTAAGTTTATTTTGAGCTTTTCCTTCCTGTGCAGCCTGGTTTTGCCCGCAGGAGCTGCAGTCTTACCACAGCACCAAGTGTAAAAGGCTTGCAGTCAGCCGCATGATCTTGTGAGGACTGACAAAAGTGCATAAACGGAGCTTGAAAGGAAAATGTTTTTCTGCTTTTCTAGCAACCACATCATTATTTAAACAAACCATGACTTACTTTCCCTCCTACCTCCCAACTACATCTTCAGCTTTGCCCTGTGCTTCTCATGTGAGTGTTTTCAGGGACCCCCTCCCAAGGTAATTTCTTCAGTGCGCTGCATGCAGAGAGGCCTGGTGGGGGAGAAACAGCCTGAAGAGAAGGGGACTCTTAAGCCAGGCTGGGACTGTCCTGAGATCGTGGAAACACCAGCTGGCTAGAGAGGGAGGCTGGGAATGAGTGTGCCAGCACCTTGCAGTGTATGTACCAGTGTGCATCAGCTGGAGTAGGCAGGTGGCAAACAGCAGTGGTGCAACACCTCCTCCTGTGCTGGCAGCACTGCTGTGGCACGCGATAGGTTTATGTGCATTCAGGGAGCAGGCACAGCCATTTAAAAATGCCAAAACCATTGACTTCTGAGCCCAGTACAGTCCCCGTCTCTAAAGTCCCTCTGTGCAATTCCATGAGGACTTGGAAACTGCCCACAGTGTTCCCATTCTCTCCCAGCACAAGTTGAAGCTGCACAGGGAGAGTGTCTGACTCTGGCCCCTTTGTGCATCCACTCTCCTCCAGCTGTCTGTATGAGGCAGCCTAGATATGTTTTTTTATTCACCTGTAGTTCCCCTAGTGCCTTTATCTTCCCATATAGCAGTGAGCAGTTCTGCACTCAGCTTGTCTGCTGCCTTTGTGATCTGTGTAAAGCCCACTGCATGCCCCATTGCCTCCCTTTCCAGGGTCTGTTTGTGTGAGCCTCATCTGTTTTGGCTCCTGCTGTAGTGATGTGAATCCACATAACCAAACTGTTTCTCTCCCTCCCACCCCCAGGCTCACAGTAATGAAATACTTGTGTTTTCCCTACAACCAAGATCTCTTGTAAGGTAAGTGTCACGGTTTAAACCTAGCCAGCAGCTCAGTACCATGCAGCTGTTTGCTCACACCCTCCCCTTTACCCCCGTCCTGGGTGGGATGGGAGAATTGGAAGAATGTAAAACCCACAGGTTGTGTCAGGTGTGCTGTCTCTGCTCCCTCCCAGCTTCTCATGTTCCCCCCTCACTGGCAGAACATGAGAAACTGAAAAGTCCATGATCAGGGTAAGCATTATTTATCAACAACTAAAACCTTGGTGTGTTATCACAGAATAGTTAGAGCTGGAAAGGACCTTAAGATCATCTAGTTCCAAGCCCCCCTGCCATGGGCAGGGACACCTCCCACTAAACCATGTCACCCAAGGCTTCATCCAACCTGGCCATGAACACTGCCAGGGATGGAGCATTATCCAGCATTATTCTCAAACTAAAGCCAAAACACAGCACTGCACCAGCTACTAGGAAGAAAATTAACTCTATCCCAGCTGAAACCGGGAGAGTAAGAAAGCAAGACTTCAACATTAAACTGTCCTGTCTCCATCCAAGCCAGGTAGCGCAGGATTACTGCCTGTTTCTTGCATTCCTACAATACTTACTTAAAAAAGATTTCTTCCTCTAAAGCATGCTGAAAGGACAGCAGCCAGTTAGGAGCAGGCAGAGCAGGATGTCTTTCAGCAGCACACATGTGGCACTAATGATAAGAACAAGCCCTCATTAAACAGCTGTAAAGAATGAGCTTACCTTGCAGCCCTTGGTCACACTAACTGTGGCTGTGTCTTCCCTCTCCCAAGGCTGTGCCTCGAAGCAGTCATTTGTTTTAAGGAGATGCTGGCCAGTTCCTGGAATTGCCTCCCCAAGCACTTACTGCACAGCGTCAACCAGCGGTTTGGCAGCAACAACACCTCGGGCTCCTGAGCCCTCTGCAGACGTTGCTGACCAAGCTGTGTGTGGATGAGCAGCTCGAAGATGTAATAATTCTACCAAGTGTGGCAAACATTAAACCTGTATAGATTAAGTATCTTGAAGTGTGTTGTGTATTGTCATAGATAGTTGCTTCTTACCTTTTAAGTTGCATGTGAATGGCCTAGAGAGAACCTATTTTTGTGTAAAGATGTTTGCAATAAATGTATTTAATGCAAGTGGAGGTGTACCCTGTGCTTAAGCTACAACTAGTTCTGGGTTGGTCCACTTGAAGTATGTTTGAGGGCCAGGCCCAAGTGAGAAGATGGGGTGTGCACATGTGGAAACTTGTTACAGGGTCCCTAGTTAGGGACCCAAGGACACCACTGATTGTGCAGGAAGTTCTGAGGCACACCATGACTGGTGTTTTGCTTTAGTCTAGGCTGAAGATTGCAGTCCTGGCTTAGTCTTCAGTGTTAGGAAACTGCTTAATATTTTTGCCACAAATGCTTAAAGTCAGAGAAACAGAATTTGGAAATTGTATGTTGTCAGAGTTGATAGAACTGTCATAAACCTTGAGATGTTGGAACTAGATGATCTTAAGGTCCTTTCCAACCCTAACTATTCTATGATTCTATGTTGAAGCACCACTACTATGCTTGGTTGTAGTTTGGTATTTTTGGAACTCTTTGTTGTGGAACTTCAGTTGTGAACCTTAGGTAGCAGATATTCTGCCCTGAGAAGTGTAAGGCTTGAAGTGAAAGCGCCTGAGTCTGTTACTGGCTGCAGCCATGACCTGTGGAGCTCACCTGCAACTGGGACAGCCAAACAGACTTCAGTTGTGTAGAGGGACACTGAAAGTGGCTGTGGAGTGGGGTCAGCGCCTGCATTTGCCAGTGCGGTTCTGTCTGTCAGGAGCTCCAGGAGGTGACAGGGGAACAAGGAACAGGCTGTGCGCTGCTGTGGGGAAGGAGAACGATTGCAATCAATCATGTTTAAGCTGTCCTCAAAAAGAAATAATTAATTAAAACCTTTGACTTGTAGAAGAAAGTAATTCCTGTCCTGTAATTCCTGCGCTCGGTTCTTGTGTAGGCTTGAGCTGTTTTAAGTGTTCAGGGTGTTGCAGACTGTCAGACAAGCTGCAGCACCCTGCACAAGTCTGTTTCGCACCTTACGGGGGGGTGCTGATACAGCACACAGGCTTTATGCTGACCTTCCAGCTCTAGCTCTTCTTCCCCACCTCTTCCCTACTTCCCCAGGGGTGGTAATGGCACAGCACAGTCGGGCTGTGCCAGTGGGAGCAGGGGCTCTGGGACTGCTCCCAGCACCCACCACGTGTCGGCAGCCAGTGGCACGTTTTGGGTAAAATAAAAAGCATATTACACTGAAACTGTCCTACTCGCACTTAGAACCTCCAGTCACCCGTAGAGGAAAGTAGTGGGTATGAGGAAGAAACTGAACAGCACCAAGCTTTGCTGCAGCAAACTGGGGGACTCCTTGAGATGGAGTGCTCAGCTCCAGCACTCGATGCGTCAAAGAACCAAGAGTGTGAGATCACATCACTGACCAAATGACAGCAATTTATTTGCATGTTTTTATGCTATTTGTATCGAGAGTCCATCCACTGCAACGCAGGAACTGGTCCTCATCTGCCTGCTACCCCACAGGAGCTAAACTCAGTCCAGTCAATGGCAGTTGGGGTAGGTCTGTGTCCGTCTGTCCCACCTGCAGGTGCTGAGATTCTGACTGCACAACAGTGGCAGTTTAGTAGTGAGAAACCCAAGTAAGGAATCACTTCTTCTTCTTGTTCAGGAGATGCGGTGCAGACACTTTCACTTTGCCAGGAATATTCCTTGACAAATCGGTATCCTACAAAACATTAAACATGAGGAATTGCACACAGCAGCAAACCATTTATGGACATCTCCCTCAGCCACAGTGCACTTCTAAGCTGGCTTGTGGGAGCTGATGGGCCTGTTCCTGTCAGCCTTCCCCCAATGAAAATACAGCTAACGTCAGGCTGCTGCTTTCTCATCACATTTTAGTGATGAAAGACTTTAAGAGTTTTATGTGCAGCTTCCATCCATCAGCTCCACTGGCAGAGGCTGGCTGGGTTGGCAGTTCCCTGGGCAGGACCTGGTCACGTCAAGGTCATTAAACATTAATTGTGGGTTTCTAGCAAAGCACCATGAAATACGGACATGAAGTCTTGCTGCTGTTCAAGGTTTCCAATCAGTGAACGGTTACAGGGCAGCAAGCAGCTGTAAAGAGTGCTCTAGGCTGCCTGATCCACAGGGATCGCTGATGTGAAAAACACCCGAGGATCGTGGTGCAAGCAACCAGCCAAACCCTAGGAGGAGAGCATGGCCAGGAGCCAGCCCTCTCTCCAGTGGCAGGCATGGAAGCACTGCACACAGATGGCGCAAGTTTGAGAAGGAACTGGAGTAGAAGAGAACCGCACTGGGGGAGTGAAGATCTGCCTGAGCAGAGCAATGCCATGTTTACTTGGCCCATGGTAAGCATCTTCTGGGGGAGAGGGGCAGGCGAAAGCCCCTGGTGAGTGGCACAGCCAGACACTGCTTCCAACCATGCCCAGCTGAACTCCCAGCACGAGCACCTGCCCGTCCAACACACTACCACAGGAGTGGGAATTTCCCCTCCCATAACTAGAGGCCTTTATGGAAGATGATGCTGTTACCAGTTGTGTTATTTTAGATTAAGAGCAACACAATAAAGAAAACTTAATGCCCAATGATAGAGGTGAGGCTCAACTTCTACTGATCCTTCCCAGCCAAAGCAGTGCATCTTCCCCCGCAGTACTGAGAAACACAATGCTGCTAAAAAAAAAAATCCAAGCAACCCAAAACAATAGAACACTTGGTTTTGGAAGTATTTACCCCCAGAACAGTACTAGTCGATAGTTTGCTGCTGCTATTTGTATAGAGAAACTATGTAGAAAAACTTGTCACCTTTACGCTGCGGAACAGGTCTTTTTCTCTTGCACTAGCTTCTTTGGATTGCATAAAATTATGCAAGGCAATCTTTGCAGCTGTAAAAGCATAGGAAATATTTAAACAGTATGTTAAAACGTGCTGGCTTCAATAGGTGAAGCACTGAGGAGGATTCCAGTGCTTTAATACAGTACCTTTTCCCTTCTTTTGGGTGCCTGGAGTGAGCTTGACTTTATACCTTTCAAAAGAAAAGGTTTCTCTCAGTAGCATGTTGGCTCCCCTCAGCTGAACCCTTGCCCCAGGAAGCGCCAGGACTTACTTGTAGCTCGTCATCGCCGTGTAGGGAGCACAGATGGGAACAGCGAAGAGCAGGATATCCTCAGGGTGCGGCTGGCCAGTGAGGGAATCCAGCAGCGCCTCACCCTCCTGCATGGGCAGAGGAGCTTTGCTGTGAGACCAGAAAGCACCTCTCCAGCCCCTCGCTCCCATAATGACAATGAGCAGAGGCTGGAGGATCTCCCCTCCCATCTGAACCACAGCAGCAGCTGCCCTCCTACAGGTACCACATGTCAGTTCTCATGACAGCATTACCAACATGCACTATTAATCACTCACTCTGCTGTCCTTGAGTTACCAAGCCACAATTTATTATTGACCATCTTTGATTACTTTGATACAATAAAATTGTATCATTTGAAATAGGATGGATCTCAGTTTTAAATGATCCAAATAGGACCCCCAAGTGTTGTTACATCTTCACAGTGTCACCAAGAACTTCCCCCTACAGAATCACAGAATGGGTTGGAAAAGACCTTAAAAATCAGCTAGTTTCAACCCCCTACCATGGACAGGGACACCTTCCACTAGACCACATTGCTCAAAGCCCCATCCAACCATTATCTTCCTTCATTAATTAAAGAAACAGACTTATTTCCATCCTTGGGCAACACCCACAGCCTGTAATTATAGAAACATCTGGAGCAATTCTGAATGTAAATCAGCTTCTAAAGAACAACTTGCATGGCACTGCGCTGTGCCATCCTTCAGCCTAGAGCAAATACCTCCTTGAGGCAAAGACAAGGGACAAACTTCAATTTAGCCAGCCCCTAGTTTCTAAAGGGAAGGTACGTGGTAAGCAGGGTAGGAAGACAAAAAAGGTTACTTTTTACTCTTCTTAAATACAAGGAAGCTGGGTTCAGAGCACCGTGGGCACAAAGAGAACTTCAAACAGCAGAGCTGTGCCCCTCTGAAGGGGTCACATGAGCCAGCCCCAGCCTGCACCCTCTGCTCCTGCTCGCAGGGAGCTGTGTGGGCAGCGTGTCCCTCCATCTTCCGACAGGAATAAACCCTTTTCAGCACTTATCGGAGCTTGGAAGACAAGCATTTACCTCAGCTCCTGGCTGATCCTGCTCTTGCTCCTCCTGTACAGAAACAAAGGAGATACCAGAGCTGAAATGAGCATGACTGCTTTTCTTGCTCCCAGCCCCTGGAGAACGTGAATTCTTTTATCAGCACTACACAGAAAGCCACATTCTCACTCCAAAGAGAATTTAACATCCTTTAAACGAAAGGCAAGAAGAGCATTTTTATGTTTCTTTTGAAAACCTGATTTGCTTGGCACACACCAAGCTGGGAGGAGAGAGATGGGCTATGATTCAGAGATAGCGACTCAGAAGGACAGGCCTGCAGAGTGCTTGGTTATGTTTCAGCTGCACCAAGGAGGAAGTATTGACTTAACTGGATCCTTGGCAGCCTGGCAAGGCTCAGTCCTCCTCCAAGCCCTCGTTCTGGCTGTGCTGGGAGCACTGCATGCACGGCGCTTTTTTTTTGCTGCTTTTTGAAATGAATGGGCTCCCAGAGTCATGGCACGAGGCACAGTGCTCTTCACAGTGTCCCAAAACCAACAAGAGCTGCTCAGCCTCCCTGCAGAAGAGAGCTACCCAGTGCTTGGAGAGCTGCAACAGAGAGTGAGAAGGGACAGCTGAGCATGCTGCTGCTCACCTTCTCATCCTGCTGCTCCTCCAAGGTTGGGTCCTGTGACTCGTGCAGCACAACTCCTGCTGGGACTGTCTCCTTGCCCCCTCCAGCACCATGACGAACAGCTTTGGGTTTTTGGTGTTGCTTCTTTGCTGGCTCTTCTTTTGTCTTCCCCTTTTTCCCTTTTTTCCCCTTCTCCTCCTTGTTTGACCCTGCAGACTGTGGTTACACACAGAGGTGGTCAGAGCCAGCAACCACGCCACAGAGGAAGACAGAACTCCTCTCACTCACCCCCAGCAGCTTCATGATGAGTTCCCGGTCCTCCTCATCCTGGTCCTTATACTTCTCCTTCATCTTCTTCATTTTACTCTGCAGAAGAAAACAAAACAACAGCTTTAGAAACCATTACTTTTGCAGTTTTGCATCCATGGGCAAACACACAGACTCTGGTCTCCTGAACCTCTTTCAGAGCTGTTCACCAGTAACCAAGAGACTGGTTTCCATGAGGAAATCAGTGTGTTCAATGCTAACAGACCACCACCATCATCCTGAATCTACCAAGAGCACCACCAAGAGTCTGCAACTATCAGGCAGCCATGGACATCTAACAGAAATCAAACTTCTGTCCATACTTCACAGGGCAACAGCTGAACCCCTGGATAAGCCAGGTCCCTGCCTACCTTCTGGCCCCTCTTGACGGGCTGAGGGGCTGGCACACCCTTATTGGTGTTGGGAACAGGGGCAGGCTGTGCTTCCATCTCTTTCTGCTTCTCTTCAGGTGGCTCCAAGTTCTCAGAGTTGTTTTGCTGCTTCTTTTTCTTCATTTCTCTAAGAAAAACAATCACTTGACACACTGCCTCTTGTGACAAGAGAGATCGCTGCTATCCTGCCAGCATTACCACCCTGCTTCCCCACCACAGGGGAGCCTGAGGCACACACACTGGAAATAACCCCTCGTCAGCAAAAACTCAAGCCCACCAGTGCACAAGAAACTGTGCTTGCAAACAGCACTCCTGAAGGACAGGAGCAGGCACCATCCCACCGGCAGGACCCCCACTGGAAAAGCAGGACAGATAAAAGGCATGGAGCAGCCCAGATGGGGAGGTGCAAGACATACCCTGCGCCCAGGTCCTGAAGAGGGAATGGGGAGGAGGCATTCATCTCACCACAGACACGAAGAGGCTCTCACCTCCGCTCCTTGGCAGACAGATGCCTTCGCCCCTGGGACTTGCTGTCACTCTAAGAAGTGAAATGCAGTTAGAACACGCAGTGTCCAGCAGCAGTTCACACTGCCAAACATCTGAGCTGGGACCTTACCAAACTGGGTTCTTCCTCTTTGGGGATGATTTTCTGCAGGGATCTGAGGGTAGATAGAAACAGAGCTCATCAACAGATGTAGAGTGGCTCAACCATGGACATATTTACCACAGTCCAGACACCGGCTAACTTGGTGGTACCACTTTAGGCTTTCTAGCTCTTGAAAATCCCAGCTTTGGTGCATGGGAAAGGGCAGAAACACTGCCCTTCCATTTACAGAGCAAGTCTGCAGGTCTCTGCCAGCTTGTCTCATGTACACACAGGCAACAAAGACAGCCTGGGCACAGTGTGTGCTAAAGGAATCCCTAACATTCAGCTTCCTATGCTCACAGCCTCACTCAGCTGGGGTATTCCCTGCAGAGCTGTCCATTTCCACCCACTCAATCCCATCCCCTTACACCCTCTAAAGCAGTATTACTGACAGGCACAACAGGGAAATGAGCTCATCTCGCAGACACATACGGAGCAGTAACTGAGAACTGGCTTGGCAGAGCAGAAACAACCCCTGACTCTGCTTCTCAGGTCTGAACAGCTCTGAAAAAAACCAGGGGGAGCCATCTCCTGAGGAGCAAAAACAGTCTATGGTGGTTAAGGAAGGCTTAGGCCAAAATAGGGAACAGCAGCAATGAAGGAGCCAGGTACTTCTGTGTGTGTACATCAGGCAGGGTCCAAAGCAAACAGCCCACAAAGAACTGTGCAGGAAAACAGCAGGGAATGGCACAGTGTGGTAGGATTCCCACAGAACAGGCATGCTGCCCTGCACTCTGGCAGCCTGCTGTGACAAAACATGTGACAACAACTTATCTCAGCCCTTGTCCTGGCAGCATTTTTACATTATAGGGATCCTAAAAAGTGCCCACACTGCTGATAAGAGCAACTGCTTCTTCACTTACCTTTGAGATTGAAGATGTGACAGGTCGATTGTTGTATCTGGGTAATTTACCTCTTCCTCCTTCACTTCACTCTTTGACTCCAGATGTTCCACTTCATCTTCAGATTCTCCCTCATCCTCTTCAGAGTCAGCCTCTGGTGCAGGAGGTGTGTCTACTCTTCCCTGGTCAAGGTCAGCAACACCCTCGTCACGATTACTCTCAGACACAGCTTCCACATCCTCTGGTGCTTCCTGACACTCTGCTTTTTCCTCTTCGTTGCTGCTGTCTCCTCCATCTGGGGCACACAGGTGAGGAAAACGCAGTTCACATGAGAAATGCCAAACTGACCCGTAACAGTGCAGGGAACTAAATGCCAAACCCCGAACAGTCCCATCTGTCAGCAGTACACAGCACCCCCATATAGCCACCATACCTAATAGCTCCACATCTTCAGACACCAGTTCACTAGCACTGCTGGAAACCGTTTCCAGATCCTCATCCTGCACTTTGATCTTCCTTTCTTCCCTGTGTCTCCAAACACAGCTTTCATCCACCTAACAACAGAGGTGCCTTTACATTAATAAAGCTATAGCAGTGTTCACTAGTCCATTCACAGAACACCCGGCTCAGCTTCATTCTTCCCCTTTGAACACTTTTTGGTATTCAAAAGGCAAGAAAACTAAACCAGCACATTTAAACCCAAATCTGACAACCTAGAAAGTACTGCTAGTGAGGAGAGACACGGAGCTGCACAACCAGCAGACCCCCTAAATGTACACATGCTTCAAACAGAGCTGGTATAAAAACCTAGCAGAGGCAGTAATGTTCACAGTGTCTGTTTTAAATGAAGACAGTGCAAACTGGGGAAAAATGGAAATGAAAGCAGAGCAATTCTCAGTTAGTAGCATTTTATGGGATTTGTCCCAGTGGGAAAGAAGTAATTGGAAATGTACTGATAAGCAAGAACCAGAAAAAAAGCCTCCTATAGCTCAAACCAAATTACAAAAGCCAGCAGGAGCTGCACAGAGAAAGCAGTACCTTAAACAAGAAACTAAAGCCCATCATCAGATATGAAGGTGGAAGAAAATTCTTTTTCCCTGAAAAACAAAGGCAGATTCTCATGAGGAGGTTTAACAGCTATGTTACATGATGCATTTTCAACATTCATTTTTATTAGAGGCTTTAAGCTACCAAAAACTTCACTGCTTTTTTTTTTTCTATCTCTTAGATGCCAACAGAACAAGAGGAACTCAAAAGCAATTTAGCCAAGAATCTCTGTCTGGGGCTTAGCTAGAAATGCTGCTGCTGCTGCCTGCTAACAGTCTAAACCTCTCAGAACAGATTGTCAGAAGAGCAGGATATGTTGGTTGCCACAGTGATGGATCAGGGGACAGCTCAGATGGCCACCACTGCTGGACAAGCACAGCACCTACAGACAAAAGGCCTGACATCAAATTCACACTGTTCCTCTGGGTCTCACCTCGGATCATGAAGCTTCCAGTAGTGAGGTATTCTCCTGTAGGTGCAGTTTTAGAAACCTAAAAAAATCATTATATACTTACTATAAAGAGTATTTGTCACAGCAGGCCAGCAATGTGTAATACTAGCACTGACAAAAGGTTCAAGCAAGCTGCATTTTTAACTTCTGGGAACAGCCCTGCAGGACTCTGTATCTGAGGGGTTCTTCCTGTCCTTTGTAGAGTATTTCCTAAGACATGTTTCAAGAGTAGGGACTCTTCATTAGGGATTGTAGAGATAGGACAAGGGGTAATGGGTTCAAACTTAAACAGGGGAAGTTTAGGTTAGATATAATGAAGTTCTTTACTGTTAGGGTGCTGAGGCACTGGCAGGTTGTGCAGAGAAGTTGTGTGAATGCTTCATCCCCGGCAGTGTTCAAGGCCAGGTTGGATGGAGTCTTGGGTGATATGGTTTAGTGTGTGGTGTCCCCGCCCACTGCAGGGGGTTTGGAACTAGATGATCTTAAGGTCCTTTCCAACCCTAACTATTCTATGATTCTATGGATCGCACACTACTGGCACTATGATTTAGAAGCTCTGCATGAGTAACTGGGTCATTCATGAAACAACACTAAAGGCACTGCAAATTTCAGTTTAATGTAATCTTTACAGCCTTACATTCGAGTTGATTGGGAGCACAGCAAGACTGCAGTTAACACACAAGAATCATAGAATCACAGAATGGTTTGGGTTGGAAGGCACCTTAAGGCTCATTCCAACCCTGCCACGGGCAGGGACACCTTCCACTAGACCAGGTTGCTCCAAGCCCCATCCAACCTGGCCTTGAACACTGCCAGGGATGGAGCAGCCACAGCTTCTCTGGGCAACCAGTGCCTCACCACCTTCACAGTGAAGTACTTATTCCTAACAGCTAATCTAAATCTACCCTATTTCAGTTTAAAGCCATTCCCACCCTGTCCTATCCCTACATGCCTTGTATAAAGCCCCTCTCCAGCTTTCTTGTTGGCCCTTTTAGGTACTTAAAGGTACTAAGGTCTCCCTGAAGCCTTCTCTTCTCCAAGCTAGAAGCCCAACTGAAAAAAAAAAAAAATCCCACCAAAAAACCACCTTCATTTTCAATAGAAGTCCTTTCCTTTCAATAGGAGTTAGTAAAAAGCCAAGCCTCCTGCATTTCCTCTGTCATGTGCATATCTTATCTGAGATTACATCTCCACCCCTGTCCCTAAGTGTGGCAGAGCCAGGGAGAACCCACAAGGAACAGTATCAGAAGTTTCAAATCCCTCCACGCGTTCCTACCCAGAGACACTTTGTCTGCAGTCACACACCAAATCCTTCAGATGTTCTGTCTGCAAAGCTCATTCACAAGTGTCTTTACCTGGCTGTGGGAGACCCACCAGGCACTGGTGACAACACGGGCATCCCAGGCAGCACTGTAACACAAGGCCATCGTGCCTGCCTCCGTCAGGGTTCGTGGAGGGATCGGTTCACCTACAAAGTAACACCCAACACATCAGTGAATCTGATCCATGCAAAACAGATGAATTCTCAAAACTTCCCATCTGCGCCCCAGTCCTCTGTGAGCTTTCCAGATGCTCTGAGCAGAGACAACATTGCTTGGTTAAACTTGAAGACAGTATGGACAGAGCAGAAGCAGTATCAGCAGCTGCTATTCTCAGCAGTCCAAGAGGCTGAAGCCAGCTATGCTACTGCTCCTTCCTCCACTCAGCTCTACAAGGAGCAGTAACTGTGCTCCTCACAACACAAGGCCGACTTCCACTGCCTCCCAGGAACAGGGCACAGGGAGGGTCTGCACAGCTCGTCTCCACTGAGATCCATCACACTGCCTTAAAACTTCTCTGCTGAAATCAGCACCCTGTCAGCACCTAGACTGCTTATGCCATCAGTGAAAGTCTCAGTAGGACTCCAGTCCCTGAGGTCAGCAAAAAATATTTGCCCCACTGCCTCTGCCAGTGACCACCGCTTGTCTCTGTGAGCACACCTCCACTGCTGCTTCCCAGCAGGAGCTCAACTGAGCAACTGCAAGCAAGCAATTATGGCTGGGAAATGGCAGCAGTCAGTGACACCTGATCTTGGAAGGACGGATGCCTCTCACATCCCAAGGGAAACATCTGCTGCAGCTGAGTACCACTGCAAGGGGGAAGGCTCACCAGGCTGGCTCACACAGGCAACACAGAGACTGCCACATCACACGCAGTGCCTCCATGCTTCTGCAAGTCCCTGCATCAGCCCCAGACAAGGTACCTGATGGGTTCTTGATGACACAGCTTGTGGCTCCGTGGAGATCAGCATGCACATATATGTCCCCTGGAACAGAAGCGACTCGAATCAGTCATACATGTGGCAAATACAGAGATCCCCTGAGCCAAGGTGAAAGTTTCCAACATCAGTTGGAAACAGCTGTTTTGGCTGCAAGGAGCAGGATGGGAAGAGGATACCAAAGTTTTTTACTCCATCCTAGCTGCCCCAGGGAGAATCAGCTCCTTTGCTCCTCACAGGCATCTGTCCAGCCTACTCTTACCCCAGTGTTGGAGGGTCCAGCCTCCCATAGCAGACCTCAGCCCTCCATGGACACACACACAGTCTCCAGGACTTACCATCACCAAAGTCCCCTTTTACCTAAGACACAGCAGACAGACCTGCCCTGTCATTCCTGTACATTTACAAAACTAGAAAGTATGACCAATAAACTGTACTTAATCTGACTCACCTGGTTTAAGATACCGCTTTACAATCAGCTCATTCTGCTGTTGATCTCTTCCAGCAATGATGAGGTAATTCTCAGAACTAATAAACCACAGGAATTTCTCAAACCTGCAAAATTACATCAATTCATAGTGTGAAAACCACCTGGAACTAACAGAACATTACAGAGGTACTTTTTATACCAAACTCTGAGAAACTCCATCATAGCATCTACAACTTATAAAAGACCACTACTTATAAGCTACAAATAGTTTCCCAACCATCCATATGCCTGGGGCATAAAAACAAGGCATGGTACCTATACAACATCACTGTCAATGATATTTTGAGACCAAACAAGTACAATCACCACAAGGTCCTCCTGTTTATTTTTATTTTAATAGTTCCATTATTAGACTGTAAAAAGCTTTGGGATTTAGGTTTGGGGGGTTTGGGTTGGGTTTTTTGTTTTGCTTTGTTTTGGGGTCTTTTTTAATCTATTTTTAGTATTTCAGATATCGAGCTGTCGGAAAGTAACGGCTGAGTTCCCTATTTCCACTAAGCCCACATATTCCTAGCTGTGCTAAAGCAAAACACTCAGCTAAACTACAAGTCCACTGAAAGGAAGTTTCCCAGGCAAAGGTACTAACAGGCTCAGGCCAACACCTTCAAGAAGCAGCTGTAAGTCAACCCATGCAAAGCATAATGCTTAAAAATCACAATTAGCTGCACTGCTAAGAAAGCAAAAACTCAGCCTGTCACTGTCATTCTCAATTAGTGCTCATTCACACTACATTAGATAACAACAATGAAACTGTACTTGCCAATAGACCTTCCTCGCTTTCTGAATGGTGGTAACTGTCTGAACTTCCCTCAGTGTCTGTTTTGTCTTCTTCTCAGCTGATTTAAATGCCTGTTTAGACAGAAGGCATAATCACGATTTGCCATCACAGGAATCCCAAATTGCTAACTGAACAGTAGAAAATGCCTCTGAATATTTTCAGAGTGCAGGCTCCACAAACTGCTCTTCATTCCCTTCATGTACATTTAAGATAGCTGCCCTAAAATCTTCATAAATCTCTGCCCTGGATAGCTGCCCCCTGAGATTATCACTTCTTTGGCAGTAAGGATTTCTACTGATTTTCCACTCCTGCCTTCATAAGTACTAGTCTGTCAATATCTCCAACAAGCAGCTGTCTTCAGTGCAATGCTACTGATGGAAACCAGATGATAAGGCAGGGATCTGCAATCCTCTGTTCCATCAGCCTAAAAGCTCCAGAATAAAACAATGCTGGGTGCTCTCGTTAGGGCTATTTAGTCCAGGTCAGGATTTTTCACTTATCAGTGATACAGAGTTTGCTTTTAAGTATCTTATCATAGAATCATAGAGTCAACCAGGTTGGAAAAGACCTTTAAGATCATCAAGTCCAACCCTTAACCCAGCACTGCCAAGGCCACCGCTAACCCATGGCACTGAGGGCTTGTCTACACAGTGTATGAACACTTCCAGGGACGGTGACTCCAGCACTGCCCTGGGCAGACTGTTCCAATGCCTGAGCACCCTTTTGGGAAGGAATTGCTTCCCATCTCCCTCTAAACCTTCTAAAAACAAAACAAAAAAATACCTTTTCTGCAGCTTCTACTGTCTTCTGAGTTTTCTTAGCTGCATGTCTTTTGTGATCATAGTACCTGCAAAACACAAGTTTGTTTGTATCTGAAATCCCAGCAGATTCACTCATCTTTAGAATGTATTTCTCCCCAACCTCCACATTTGCCATTAGCATTCAGTTTTGCAAAGATTTTTTGTTTGAGCCCAAATCTTTGGCTCTGTCTTCACCTGAGAAAAGCAACCAGGTGAACTAAGTCCCCTCTCAGACAAAGCACTGTGTTTCTGTGGCAGAAGCAGCCATTTAGTTCCATGTGTCATTGTGCAGAACTGTACCCAAAATTAATTTGATGTGATGTTGAGGGTGATGAGACACTGGAACATGTTGCCCAGAGAAGCTGTGGCTGCCCCATGCCTGGCAGTGTTCAAGGCCAGGCTGGAGAGGACTTTGAGCAACATGGTGTAGTGGAAGGGGTCCCCGGCCATAGCAGGAGGGATGATCTTTGAGGGCCCTTCCAACTCAAACCATTCTGTGATTCTACAATAGCTAGAGACTAGCTGCAATGCAAGAGCAAGATACTGGGCTTGGACCAAGAAAACGTATGTCATAGAGCTCAGGACAAGCTACCTATTTTCATTTCTAACTTTTATTTTTAAGAAGATATACACAGAGCCCTTCCAATGATGTTATCACTAACAACTGCAAGCATAGAGAGGCTTCGATTACCAAAGCACACATTTTAATTAAAACCTTACTTTTTGGCATTGGCATATGCAGACAAACTGAGATCAACATCAACTAATGAGGGCTTGTTTTTCTGAGGTTTCTTCAACTGCTTGTTTTTATTCTTTTTCTTTTTTCCCTTTGGTTCTTCTGTTTCTTCTTTCTCTAAGTCAGCATCCTCCTCCTCCTCTTCCTCTTCAGATAATACATATGGGTTCCTAAGAACACATTACATCATATAATAAAGAAAACTGGTTATTTTTTAACCTTAGTGCAGTGTACTTTTCCGTTCCCTCATGAAGACCGGAAACGGTCTAAGGAACCCTTAAACTGTTTCCACTGTGCAGCCCCAGGCAGGCCCCTTTACACGCAAGCCTGTTTATGTGCTGTAGTCAGCCAAAGCTTGGAGGAAAAAAGAAAACAGGAGAGCCCAAATTTTCCAATCCAAAGAAGTCACATTTCCAAGGCAATTTCTTCTACCGAAAGACACACATTCATGCTATCAACCTAGAGAAAAACTTAGACTTAAAATGAAGAACAGTTCTGAAGATCTACTTTCATAAAGTAAAAGAAACACAAGATATTCTATGAGTAATCACCACATCGGAAGGGAACAGTTACATTATCATATCTACTCATTGTCCAGGACAGGAATGTGCTGGCTTAGAACCTTAAAAAATATCTGCTCCACTGTTTTCAGAGAGATATGCTGAGCACACACTAGCTGGATTTGTATTCGCTTCTTGCCAGGACATCAAATCCTGCTCAGTACAGCTGTACTAAGTCTGTGTAGCAAAAAGTGGTGGAGTAGTATAAAATAATGTTCTTCATAAAGGAAGACATATCTCCCTGGTCCTCTGTACTAAGGATGCATGATTCAACACCTGGTGGACTGAGCAGTTTGGTAAGTGAAGTGATCACTCCTTGCTACTAAAACAGATGAAGAAGACTGATGGCACAGTTGCCAACACAGAACTAACACCTGAAAACAGGTTTATTCTGTACACTACCATTCCTGAAAAAAATGTAACTAAAACTTTATAAATTAACTTTTCCACATTACAGCTTTCATACCAAAAGTTCTAGCTATAAGAAATCTTCACTTTTTTATCGTTAACATCCTGATACAGCATCAGATCAGGTTTTTAAAGCCACTCCAGATACTGCCTCACTGACAGCTCTTTCATCAGTTCTATAAGAACCAACATCAAAACTTGCAGCTCACAATCAGCTGCCATCTTGAACCATCAGTCTTTTGCCAGGCTGCCATTAGCAGTCAACAGCATCGAAAGGGGTGGGCTCTCACAGGAATTTTTAGATCAAAGAAGAGTAGATAAGAGAGAGTTAACTGCTGACTGACAGACTGCAGATTTGGAGATGTATTTTTTAGGACCCCTTCCAGTGTTTTAGAATATAGTCAGACAGACTCTAAAAATACAAAAAAAAAAAAAAAGCAAGCTATTAAAGTAACCAAATTACTACTATTTTTGAAAGCAAAAAAATGCAGCATTCCTCTCTGCTCACAGAACTACGCTCTCTTCATGCTGCTGTAAGAAAACCTGAATGATGTAAATACCAATGCACAAGCTAAATGGATACTGGTCTCCTATGCAGCTCATACTACTGGCATTTGGTACAGGTGACCTGCAAAGTACTTACCTCAGCAGCATCGTGATATGATTTGTCTGAAGCTTTAATTCTTTGATTGCACTTGCAACAGGGTCTCCCTGGGCTTGAGCTTCTTTAACAATTGCTCCGATCTCTGTCCAGTCTATCTGGTTAGCTAATGCACTGCGGACCACCTGGATGGCTCGGTCAACGATCTCCAAGTTCATTTCTATAAGTTCTCCTTTCATCTTATCAGCTTCCTTAAGGAAAATGTTTATATGCATCAAAGGTAAAAACACACTCAGCAGTGGTTTAAAAAAAAAATAGAAGTAGTAATTAATATAGAGATGAAAGCCAACAATGGCACTGAAGAAACTGCATAGGACACCAGCCAACTTGACTCCTGCTCAGAGTAGCACAAGCACTTTTTGGCAAGAGGGGTACAAAGCACTCATTAGGAAGCAGAGCACTGCTGGGCAGGCCTAAGTTCTCTGAGGGTTTACAGGGTGCTCTCCAACAGTGGAAGGCTTCACTTTGGGGTCTAAGGCTGACTGCAGCAATGCAGACCAGCAGGTACAACTCTTCAAGAAACACTATAGATCTTAGTTTGAAAAAAGTCTGTCTTACCTGAGCTTGCTGAAGAGCTTCTAGCCTGTGCTCATGATCCCTACGGACATTTTCAAGTTTTTTCAATGCTTGCTTTTCCTTTCAAAAAGGAGTAAGATGGAAAAATATAAATGGCATTTTATTGCCTAATTACTGCAAGACACTTGTTAGAGCATTCTAGCACAGAATACAGCAGTATAAGAGATACAGAGTCTCCAAAATATTGCTGTTAATATTATTACTTACATTCCAAGCAGAACCAACTGCTATACCACACATACTAAAATCCACTTCTTGACCACCACTAACTCGGTGTTTCCACAGCTCAAATAAGGAATGAAACCTCCCTCACCCTGGGCTACGTGAAACAAACGAAGCTCAGAGCACCACTTCAGCTGCCCATTCTTGGATGAGAACATACCTGCTGCAGTGCTTTCAGATCAATTTTCTGTCCCTCTAGCTTGGAGTAGAACTCATCTGCTGCCTGCAAGAGAAAATCAGTTTTAAGAATCTCCAAGTACCACTAACGCATACCAGCAACAAGCAGGCAGAGGAGGTTCAACTCAAGAGAGGTGGCTGCAAAACACTAGAAGAAGAGACAGATGCTAAAACAGGGTTCAGTAACTTCCCCCATTTTACCTTTGCATGAGATGAGTTCAGCAAGACAATCAAGGGTACATCTCACTGCAAGCCAAGAGCTATGTACAAGTGGCCAAATTATGGCCCACATTCTTTGCTAGGAAAAGATGAAAACTGCTGTTTGGCATAGTATCTCTTGAGATTATATAACTGTAATGATAGACCTGTATGCCCTGAATTCCTGCTGCTTCAATAGGCCAGTTAAAAAAACCAAAAAACCAACAAACAAAAAAAAACAACAAAAAAACCTAGAAAGCATGCTTAAGAACTCCTGGTGCTCCAGCTGCCAGACACTGGGCTTAAAACAAAAGAAGAGGAAGATTTTAGGCTGCTTAGATCATCAGTGCTGTGAAGGAGATGACAGAAATTCAGCCAAGAAGCAGGGTAGGAGTGCGAAATGCGAATTCTGGAGATCAAGGTCAAGAACAACACAAAGTTAATGATTTCAGATATTAACAAGTCAAGGACCAGGAAGGGCAACACACAAGGAAATACTAAACGAGGTACCTGAAGCGTTCAAATTAGTAACCAGAAAATTATAAATGTGATGACTATGACAACTGTTTGCCTCCATCAACAACTCAGCATCTGAATTCTCCATTAACAAAATACCTGACCAGGTCTGACAGCAGACACCTTCCTTACAGATTCAGCACACACCTCCATTCAGTGCCTTACACCGTATTTCAACTACAGGACCTACCTGAGTTAAGACAGACAATGCTGCTCAGCAGTAGCCTAAAGGCCCTGGTTTAGTTTGCTTTTTCAGCATAAAACATTTATCCATAAAATTAGTCATCTCTTCTAAGGCTTGTGTTTTCATTAATAACTTCTGCATTTTAATTACTCTTTTAGCATAAGTCAATTAAAGCACTTAAGTACAGTATCAGCAAAAGCACTGTACCTTATTGAATGAGTCAAATTCCAAGTACGGACATTTTGAATGTTGAGAAAACAAGAAAGGATGAAATTCCTCATATCTGTAAAACACACATTTGATATTATCACCTGAAAACTAATTTATGTTATGCAGGCTAGTAGAAAAAGAAATAAATACTTCAAATATTTACGTGTAGATATCTTCTGCTGGTTTATCTGGTTCCAGACTTGGCTTTTTCTCCCTCTTCTGGATAATGTAACCCTGAAAAGATACAAATACGTCATCAGCATTTGTCTTTGAAAAGGATCCTCCTTATCTTGGTAAGGCAGCAAGTTTTAGGTGCTAACCTACTGATCAGCACGAGACAGTAAAGCACTCTAGCAAGGAGACTTTGGGGCAGAAGTAGTGTCATTGAGTAAAGCCATGACTGCTCGCTTGTCTTAACTTCAACTTCTTCCAGAAAAAGAGGTGAATTTCTCTTACAAACCTCAGGACTATCCTACAAATTATTACACAAATACCCAGCTTATGTGCATAACAGTGTTACCTGCTATTAAAGCACAAGTACAATTCTTACAGAACCTACATAATCCACATCCAGTGCAAGGAAGTAATTTTTATTCCCCATCACTACCTGGGGCCGAAGCGTACAGAATAAAACCTGTCACTAATAACACCAGGAACAAGCATGTGCTGAACAACATCTGCCTACCACTTTAATTCCGCAATTCCTCCACAACCAGTAACCAAGTTGCTCACTGACACCCACCTTTCCACTGAAGTTGCCAGTTAGTGTCATGTATTCTTCTGCTTTCTTTAAAGCAGTAAGCACTTTTTCAACATTTTCTAAAGAAAAAGGGGGGAGGAGAGGAATATTTTAAAACACCTGGAACAGAAAGATATTTTTGTATAAACATAGCACAACAGCAAACCCACAACAGGCCAAGGCAACTGCTCTTCCAATTCTGTGCCTGAAGCAACCTGTCCAGCCTGATCAAATAGGATTCTAGCACATCTCAAAATTGAAATAGCAGATATACTTCACCCCTGGTGCCTCACTACAGCAATTACTGTTAAACAGGAGCCTCAGTATACATTTTATATCTGGAGAACTTTTAGTTTAAAAAACATCTATACAGGTACTCCTAAAACATAATTATTCAAGTTTCAGGAAAACAAAAAAGACCACACAAATGCTAGCACTTTATAGAAGTAAAACTCCAGAGGCAAAGAAAAAACCTGTGAGAAGTTCTTTCTTCGTTACATAGCTGATTATTACAGCAACATAATGCAGTAAGAAGTAAAAAATCCTTTTGATTTATGGCAAATATAAAGCATATTTATATAAAATGGAAAACCAAGCTTAACTAAATATAAATATATTTATATAGTTATATCTATAAAAAATAAGACTACAGAAAAATCTAACTTTACTCCCCAAATCCATAATTTCCCAATAAATGTAAAGCTACTACTTCAACAACTCCTAATGTGTTCACTACAGATAAAGGAAGACTCTGACGCTAACTCTTCCAGACAGGATTCTTGTACATAACCAGAGTTCACCTGATGTGTAAGGTGGTATCTAATTATAAAGCCATTTAGACTATATGAGGAGTCTGATATTTTATTTCCAATATATGCACAATTCAAGAGTTTAAATGTGAACAAGGTTGGTCCCCAGCCTAAAAACATTAAAACATATAAGCATATGGTCAGAACTAGAGGTTTAAGGATTATTCATCTCTTCAGAAAGAAATACTACATAGATATAAAAATTACCATATATGTAGTACAGCCTTTAGAACATTATTTTCTACATACCTTTACTTTCCATATGCTGATCTATTTTGACATAACCAGAAAATCCAATTTCTATAAGGCAATGCTCAATGAGAGTGGCTCCATAAGCTGTTAAAAAAAAAAATAAAAATCAGGAGGCAGAGTCATAGAATCACAGAATGGTTTGGGTTGGAAGGCACCTTAAGGCTCATCCAGTTCCAGCCCTGCCAGGGGCAGGGACACCTTCCACTAGACCACGTTGCTCCAAGCCCCATCCAACCTGGCCTTTAACACTGCCAGGGATGGGGCAGCCACAGCTTCTCTGGGCAACCTCTGCCAGTGCCTCACCACCCTCAGAGTAAAGAACTTCTTCCTAACATCTAGTCTAAATCTCCCTTCTGTCAGCTCCCACCAATGCCATTCCCACCCTGTCCTATCCCTACAGGACCTTGTAAAAAGTCCCTCTCCAACTTTCTTCTCAGCAGCTTTAGGTACTGGAAGCTGCTCTAAGGTCTCTTCCCCAGGCTCAACAAGCCCAGCTCTCTGAGCCTGTCTCCGTATGAGAGATGCGCCATCTCCCTGGGCAGCTTCATTGACTCTTCTGTACTTGCTCCAACAGGTCCAGAGAGAGCAGATGATCAGGACTTCTGCCCAGCCAGAAACACTCGCTGACTGGGCAGAGCAGCTGGGTCTCCTCTCACACCTGATGACTTCTTACAAACTTAAGGATGCTTAGGTTCATCTGGAACCCTGGGAAAGATCTAGGATAGAATGAAGATATACAGGAAGGACAGGCTTCATGCTGGCCAAAACTGAATTAAACCCTCATATTTAAAAGGGAGAGCAAAAAGTCTGAACTGAAGAGCTTAGGAAAGCAAACAAGAGTGGCAAACTGCCTGGCTTGGAGTAACGTATTACAAAACGTGAAGTCATTCAAACTCTGTAGCTTCAAATGTGAAGTTAGTGACAACAGAAACAGATGCAGCCCTATCTGAAGGGAGTGCAGAGCATCAGCAAATCAAAACTGATATAAACTCCTACAAAGATCCTTAAAAACAAAGAAACAAGAAAGGGCCATGGAAAATCAAGCTTAACTAAGAACAATAAGAACAAGCAAAGCAGAAATACGAAGGAAGGAAAACAACCACTGGGAAAGTGCTACATCTAGCTTAGAATGACATAGATGACCTTAGAGTAGACTAACAGGATCTTAAGAGTCCAAATAAATTAACAAGACAACCACTTGAGGGAAAAAAAACAACACAAAAAACACCAAAACAACAACAACAAAAAACCCGAAACAGCACAATCCCATGGAAATTAAAACCCAGGCCTACATCTGGGACACACAGTATTAGGGTTACAGTATTAGCCTACAGTATTAACTGCCTAAGCAGAGCTGCTGGTCACCCTGATATGTAGAGGGTCAGCCAAGAAACAGAGAAGAGGCATAAACTGTCAACTTGCACCCTTAAGAGAGGGGAGTAGCTCTGCAGGACCTACTCTAGAGCCTGCATTGATCAACATGCACCTGACTGACCCAGGAAGGGGGGGATGAAGGGCAAGGGGCAAAGGCTACTGATGAAACACAACTCATCTAAGCAACAAAGAAAACAAGCCAACTGTGAAGAACTGGAGGAGACTGAGCAATAGTGAGTGATTAGATAAAGAACTGCCACACAAACTCACTGTAAAGCAATATAAAATGATCCACGTGAGGAAAAACTATTCTACTAACACATACACCCAACTGATCATTTCTTTTTGGGAGCAAGACCTAACAACAGATGGCTCTGTGGAAACATAAGCTCAATTGTTAGCGAACACAAAAGAGTTCAGCTGTACGTTGGAATTATTAAGAAAGGAATAGTGAACAGAACAAGGGAAATCATGCCACAGTACAAATTCATGGCGGAATTCCACTGTGAATGCTACGTACAGTTTTACTTACCCCATTTCAAAACAGAGCTAGAAAAGGCACAGAGAACGGCAACAAGGATCGCTACACGCTCAGAACAGATTCTGTATATGGGAAGACTATGTAGGTGATGTAGTAGGCTGGTCAGCCTAGAAATTACTAACAAAATGAGTGGAGTTGGTAAATAGGCAGTAACTGTTCACCTTCTCTTCAAATCCAATACTAGGGTGCCAAATAAAACTGGTGAGATGAATTTCAGAACAAAAAAAGGAGATGACTTTTCATGTGACATGCAAGCAAGCGGAACTCTTCACCACAAAAAACCACTGTGGATGCCAGAAGTTCATACATGTTCAAAAAGAGATTTGGTAAATACGTGGAAGGAAAATCCAACCCAAGCTATTAAATAAAAAGATGCATCCTTTGCCTGGCTATCAGAGAACACTGAGATGGACACATCAAGCAACCTGGATTTACCACATCAACTATCATTCCAGGGACTGGTAGCATTGGCATCCTCCAATCACTTCCTAACAACATCTTTATCCTTACTTATCCCATTCGGTATCACTGAAGACAAGATACTGGGCAAAACGCATCAAGTCAGAGTTCTAACGGAGCTGCTGCCCTCATCAGTGCAAGGCTCATCTCTTTGTGCAGTTGGCTTGGAATAAAAAAATCCTACTCTGTTTTCAAAGGCTTATTTTTTTGTTGTTTTTCAAACATACATAAAAGCAGACTGTCATGAACAACATAAAAGAAGACTGCTTGAAATTAGAATTTTCAGCACCATCTAAACATAATGCCTATCGATCCCATTTCATTTTCTAATAAAACGCAATCACTTACGAAGATGCGGGTTAAGAACCCTCTTCAGTTGTTCCCCTTTAGATGCATTTGATATTATTTCAGTTAACCTGTGAAAGATAATGCAGAGTTGCAATTTCAAATAACAATGAGTTTTAAGACTATGCTGTATTGCTTAGAAACTACATTTTCAGTTTTAAAAAAAGAAATGTAAAATGGCTCATAATATGCAAAAAAACTCCCCAAAGGCATGCTGCCTTTCACAGTTCCCAGTTTATCCCAATACATACACCATTTAAAAGCCACTACCTTTCCAAGGTTGGCAGAGGTGCAGGGGCTTTTGCACTGTCCACTGGGTATCGTTCCCGAACTGCAAATCTGACATCATCTGCTTCATCCGTCCGAAATCTCAGAATGTTTAAAATTGTGTATTCATGGTCTGTCAGGACAATGTTACCCTGCAAACACACCACAGGGGACCATCAGCAAGGGCCATACTCAAGTGCTTGCTTACAAAGGACATGCCTGGAGCTCTGCACTCACCCTGTCATACAACTCAACGATGAGGTGATAAGCAGCTTCATCACTTCCAAACTGGAAGTCCACAATTCTATCTATACCCAGCTGGTTGACACTGACAAGTCTTCTGGTCTTTAAATGCTTACGGCACTGCAAATAATGGAGAAAAAGTCTGTGAGATGATGCAAACCTGCTTGTGTCACCTGCTTGTGACATTTTATACTGAAATACATTCTTAGCTATAGATCCCTCCTGTGACACTGACCTCTTCTTACTTAATACAAATACCATAAGGGTAAAAGTGCTGATCCTGATAATAAGAGACAAGACAGCTCTTAGCAAAATAATACCCTGATATTTATAGGTAATGCAGTTGTTCCAGATTCTTGATGTTAAGCCATTTTTGCCATTAAAACCAGCTATTTGTTTAGCTCATCAAGTGAGCAGGTAGTTAAAATTCAAAGGTTTATTTTACAAAGAGAACTGGGATTATCCCTGCATCCATTCATGATGTGGAAAGCCACCCTGGAGAATCTTTGCTGAGTCACTTCGATCAGGCTGCATTCAGAGATAGTGGGCTAAGGAGACCCATGGCAGCCAGCACCCAGGTTGTATTGCATCCCTGCAGATCTACCTGCAACAATACAGCCTAACAGCCTGCAGCAAGACCTGAACCCATTAAAACCAAGCAGACCAAACAGCCAAATTCTACTAACACAGGGTGCTGCATCCAGGGCCTAACAATTTGGATAATACAACTGGAATGACAAGGAATTTGCTGGAGTAAAATTCCAAAAGGTCTGGGTCCAGCAGATTAATATTAATCTTCACAAATTTAAATTTTCACTGCTTCAGACACTGAGTGTCTGAACATGACCCCCATGTCCACATTTGCTCTTCTCTTGTCTTCAGTCGCTCGCTTGATCAGGATCCACCAGGCAAATCCCTCCACTATTTTTTTCTGTCTCCAGGGACAGAACATGATTTGGTTTAAAAGGTCTTTTCCAACCTAGTTGATTCTATGATTGTATCATACTATGAACATTGCTTTCTGATATCCAGCTATCTTATTAAAAAGAAACTGTAGGTTAGTTTACCTTCATTGCAAAGCTAGATGGCATCATGTTCTTTGGCCACTCAAACTCCGTCGTGTGAATACGTATACCAGATTCAAGCAGCAGCGTGGCCTTGCAGTCTGGTCTGTTAACAAAATGAAGACTCACCAACAACCTGGCACATGAGCAGCCATCCCTCACCACCTGCCAGGTTGCACCAGGCTGAGACCAAAGCACCACAAACCAGGAGCACACTATCTACAGAAGACATTGCTACCAAAACCAGTAATGCCCATCAGTGCCACTGACAGGGAAAGGACATCCACTTTAAATTTACAGGTAACCTGGCCAAGCACAATGCTTGATAAGCAATTGACTTAAGAACTCTGGAACACAAGTGGAGGTGAGCAGCTGAGCAAGCGTCCACCTCAGACATCGCTGGAGTCTGCAGGTTAGTGAGGTAACACAAGTCCTACCTCCCACTGGACCCGGACACAAGTATCACCTGCTAAGTGCTGCTCTTCCTTTCTCCAACTCCTCTCTTCCCTCCCCATGAAAAGAAACAATTACAGTTGTGTGTTTTTATACCAACATCTTTGGCCTTTTGTATATCTTCTGCAGTATTTCACACTTCAGATACTATTTTCCAAGAACTTCCTGGGTAAAAATTACTGCATTTTATCAAAGAACAATATCATTTCACTGAAAACTAGTCACAAAAGCCACATACCTGTAAGCACAAACGACATACATATAAAAAAGCCCCCACTTCTTATCTGTACAATAACAACATGAAGAAATTTAAATAAGTTCTTACTTTTGAAGGCGAATAAGATATGTCTTATTGTCCACATCATAAACATTGTTTACTCTCATTCCCAATAAGCTGTCAAAAAGAAGATATATGCTTTGGAGAATACAATAACCACACAAGTGGGTGAAAATGTCCCAGAGATAATTAAAATCTACAGAAGTGTGAGTTATGATAAATTACCAAGATGCAGCAAAGGAAGGTTAATGGAAACAGCTGGAAGCCAAGCAACCAAAAGATGAAGAAAATGCTATTAAGGGATACACCACGAAAAGCTAATCAAGTCAAAAACGGAACAGCCATTGCAGCCACCCCAGCTGCAACCAGACAGCTACTGGAACTCCATCACAGGATGGAGGCCAAGCTGCAGGCTCCTGCAAACAACTCTCTGTGGCAGGGATGCAGAATTTACTGGTTATACTGGCGCACTTTGCTCCTATGGGCTAACTTGTGCACCCCTTGGGAAGCCATTTGCCAGCACAGAGCATCTGTATTCCCAGCACAGGCACAGAAATGGCTGGGCAAAGTGGGGAGCCAGTCCCATCTTCGTTTTGTTCAAAGTGGGGCTGAATATGCAGACTGCCCCGGATACCAAAAGAGGATCATATCTTCTTACGGTATGGATGTAAGCAGCATTACAGCTTCTTAGCTACAGAGTAGATGACAGACCATAGCACCCTGCCCATGCAAACAGAGAAGGAAGGAACACTCCAATGCCCCCCAGGGAGAGGCCGGGGGACAGGGCAATGAGGCAGGAGAGTGGGACAGACGAACACCAGGCCTGATGGTGTCACAGGCGAGGCAGAGGGACTCGGTGATCTACAGCAGGAAGGTGTGCTAGCGGCTTCTCAGCAGCATCAATAAGGCCCTGCGCTGCCCCGTGGTGCCACAGCACATGACAGAGAGGGGCAGCCCACCATCCAGCGAAGGGACCGAGCTCAGCAGAGAAGCCATGCCGGCTACGTGCGCTGCCGGTGCAGGAAACCGCGGAGGAGCCGAGCAGGGATGTGCGCTGAGCCGGGCTGCTGGCGTGCAGCAGAGCCCGGGTGCCACGGCGGGGGCAGCCGAGCCAGGGCCAGGCTGAGGGGAGAGAGCCGCTACCGACCACGCCGGTCGCGAGCGGGCCCCGCACCACGGGACAGCGGGGGAGGGGTGCAACCGGTACCTCTGCCGGAGCTCGGCGAGCACCGCACGGATATCGATGGTGCTGAAGCGGGACTTCATGATGGCGGCGGCGGCAGCGGCGGCGGCAACAACCCCGACCGAAAGCACCGCCGGCCGCCTACCGCGCGCATGCGCCAACTCTAGCTACGGGTCGCGCCCCGCACCAAAACTCTCCGCTTCCAGCGCGTGCGCCGAGCAGCGGAGGCGGGCGGGCGGGGGCTGCGGCCTCGGTGTTCCAGCAGGAGGCGGTGTGTGGCGGGTCTGTGTGCCATGTCAGGGGCTAAAGGCGGTACCGCGGTGCTCCGGTAGGAGGCGGTGTGTGTTGGGTCCCTTGGTGTTGGAAAGGCGGTGTGCCGGCGTGCCAGTACGGGGTGGTGTGTGTCGGATTTTTGCGTGCTTGTGCTGCAGCAGGAGGCGGTGTGTGTCGGGTCCGTGTGTGTCGGGTCCGTGTGTGCCGGCGCGCCAGCAGGAGGCGGTGTGTGTCGGGTCCTTGCGTGCCGTCGGGGGCAAAATGCGGTTCGTCGCCGGTTCCTGAGGAGGCGGTGCGTGTGTCAAAAGGAACCCGCGTCTCTCTGTGTTGCCCAGGCTACGCTGCAGTGGCTATTCACAGGCGCGATCCCGCTACTGACCGGCACGGGAGCTTTGACCTGCTCCGTCTCCGACCTGGGCCGGTTCACCCCTCCTTAGTCAACCTGGTGTGCCCCAGCTCCCCGGGGCTCACCATATTGATGCCGGCCTTAGCGCGGACGCCCGCTCGGCATAGCGCACTGCAGCCCAGAACTCCTGGGCTCAAGTGATCCGGCGGGCTCAGCCTCCCGAGTAGCTGGGACTACAGGCGCGCGCCACCACGCCCGGCGCTTCTCAGAGCCGCGGTGCCACCTCTACTCCCGCCATAGCGCCCGGGGCAGCTCGGACCCTCTTTAGTCCCTTCTTGGTCCCCTTCTCCTTCCCTCAACGCACACTCAGGTTGTACCAGCCGAGGAGGCAGCCAGGCTCTGAGCTGGTTGAGGAAAGGGAGCTCGCTCTGAGGCTGCTGGCACCTCCTCAGCACAACCCCTAAACATTTGTTTGTTGTCTCTTACAGATTTTGGGGTTTGTTACTGGTGCCTCACAGCGGGATGTAGCTGGAGGCCAGCAGAGGATTGGGGGCATCTCTTTGATGAAGGAATTCTTAAAAGAGTGTTTCTGGCTCTCTTCATCCCCTCTTCAGCAACACTAAATTTGTTTCCTCTGTTCTCTTCCCCTGAAGAAACCTGCTGTGAGATGTGATCTCTGTTCCCCTGTCCTGGATGGGATTCCCCCGTGTGTTAGCGCTGCTCATACCTCAATGTTAACCAGTCGTGACACCTAGCTGCCATGCAAAGGAAACTGGGTCCTGCACTCTCATGAGGTGTGATCTCTCAGGCATGATCCTGCCACTGATCCGCACAGGAGTTTTGACCTGCGTCTGCCAGCCCCAGCCTCCTGGCACTAGGATTACAGGCACAAGCCACCCTGCCTGGCTCCTTTCCAGGTTTTTCCAGATTCCTCGACATCTGTGTTGTGTGGGCTCTGCCTGGCCATACAGTGGCAGTGGGGAACTGAGAGAATGTCCTTGGGCTCCTTGTATTTTATGTTTAAATATGGGTGGATGGATAGCCTGGAAAGATGCCTGGGCACAAGCAGGTTTAAGCAGCCAAGAAAGCCCAGACTTCTCATTTTGAACCAGAAGAGGCACATCAGGATGCCCTGTTTTCATTATGAGCCACAGGCCTTGAGCAACCCTAACCATTCTGTAATTCTATGATTCTATCAGGGAGCTCTGTCTCCAGGACAGCTCAATACGCTTAATTTACTGAAGAGCAGATAAGAGATGTCCCACTCTCTGCTTTGAAATACTTCTCATAGCAAAAGGCTTCTTGATTCACCAGTGTTTTCCTAAGAGTCTAAGGCTCAAAGCCAAGGACAGAAATTAGCTGGGACAATAAATACCTGATGAAATAGACTAATGGGACGCTCCTGGGAACTGGAGCCCTGCCTCAGTCTGGAGTCAGTTGCTTAAGCTAGCAGTGTTTAATGGATGCTTACTGAATTGCAGCTGTGCAGGGTCTCTGAGACAGAAATGCAATGGGAATTTCTGCTGCCTATAATTTCCCAATTTCATAGTGACAGCTACTGGGATCCCAAAGGTCTGGCTGGGTCCTGCACTGTGACCTTTCACTGCTGGAAGAAATCACAACACACACAACCAAAACATGAGATCACCTGAGTGAGCAAGGCTGGGGCGGCATCTTCAGGTCAAACATCTGTGGGAATGTCTTTGCCTTTCAGCAGTATTCCTTGGCTGTTTTGTGACTGTTCCACAGCACTGACAGCTGACAAGCACAGAGTTGTGCAGGGGAAAGATGCCAAAAGAGGCTGGGTCCCACTATCTTGCCCAGGCTGTGCTACAAGGACTGTTCACAGGCGCAACCCCGCTACTGAGCGGCACGGGAGTTTTGACCTGCTCCGTCTCCGACCTGGGCCGGTTCACCCCTCCTTAGGCGACCTGGTGGCCCCCGGCTCCCCCAGGACCACCATATCGATGCCGGTCTTAGCATGGACGCCCACTCAGCACAGCTCTCTGCAGCCCAGAACCCCCAGGCTCAAGCTGTCCGCCAGCCTCAGCCTCCCTGACGCTTGGATTACAGGCACAAGCCACTGTGCCCGGCTGCCTGCAGCTCCCGCTGCCTCTGCTCTCCAGCTCCTACTCTGCTCTTCCAGCTCCCCCAGCCTTGCTTTGGCAGTTCACTGCATTAATGCAGTGGGAACATAAGGCAGAAGGAGCATATAATGCAGGAAGCAACATTTAGCTCTTCAGGTGAAGATTCAACACAACACAGTGCTTTAGAAAAGCCAAGTTAAGCTGTCGTTAGCCCCATAAATTAAGTCTGTGGCCCTGCTCTAGGGATGTGTCCAGTGAGAGCTCAGGATTTCCTGAAGAGTTTAAGAGACAACCTACTCACTGCAGTGAATACTTGCAGATGTAATGAAGTGTTCTGATCCTCAGAGAAGGGTACAAAAGTAACAAAAATGTAATGCAAGGAATAAAGTGCTGGAGATTTTTGCCTTTATCTATTCACTGCTGCAATAGACAGCTGTCTAGAAATACTTCCACAGAATACTTCTTGTGTGTTTTGCCTATTTCAGAGGCCTGTCCACGAAACCTCCTCCAGACATCCCACGAAAGTAACAGTCCAGCTGTCCAGGGCTGGGGATGCTGCAGGTCCCTCACCTCTCTCTGGCTCCATGGAGACCTGTGCATGCAAGGAAGGCAGCCTTTAGTCTAATCCAGAAGTGCAGACTGCACTGCTCCTTTCCTAGCAGAGCAATCCAAAACTGATTACAAATGAGGCACCACCATTGCCAAAATGGCCTTTCCCCCCCCTCTCCAGATACCCATTATTTCTTCAGACACACTGAGCACTAGGCTGGGGGATCTCTGGTGCCTGCGAACATGCACAGTAGAGATCCTCAGACTGTCATGTCTATTCACGAAAGCCATGCAGACCACCTCGGAGGGCAGCAATCATCGCTGACACCACACCAGCCTGAGGGAGAGTAGAACTAGCTGCTGAGATCAGAAACACTGCTGGAGAGCAGCATCAGACCAGCCAGAGCCTTGGGCCACTGCCTCCACCTCCACAGGTCCCCTCCATGCTCTCCCCACTGAGGCTGTCAGTGAGGCACAGAGCCAGCCTGCAGCCAGTTTAGCCCTGACCAAAGGGCTAAAACCACCAAAGGATGGTGTCTTTGCATTGTGTTTCTTCAGTGCAGAGGTCAAGGCACAGGTGTACCTCCTGCCCAAGCACAGATGTGCCTTGGTTCCAGATACAGGCAAGGCACATGCATACCTCCTGCCCAAGGCCAGAGCCACCAGCAGCCACACGGGAAGTATCTAAGCATTTCCTCCAGGCTGCCTTGCTCAAGTTAGTGGAGCAAAGTCCAGGGCTAAAGTACACAAACAGCAACCCCATCTCAGAAAAGACAAACATGATCTTCCCCAGTGCTGCACAAGCCTGAAGCCCTTACGGGTGTCAGAGCTGCACGGTAAAGAGAAACATTTTGTTCTGGGCTCCTATTATCTACTTAAGAGCTGTCAGTGACAGCTGGAGTTTCAGTTAAAGGCATTAGGATAATGACTTTGGGGGTCATGGGCATTAGGAGATGGAGGGCTACATCCACAAACAGGGGAGAAAGACAAGCTGTACACACAGAAATAACAGTTATCACAGTGCCAGTCATCCCTCTCCCACCTGCTCCTCCTGCCAGTGACACAGGGACTTTTTCTTCCTGATACAAATATACAACTTTTTCATCACATGAAGAAACACAGCAAGAGTGAATCAAGATAGCAGGGGCATTAAACTACTTTTTTTTCTTTTCCTGAGAAAATCTAATGGGAATTAGCTCGGCAGACTGAGGAGGGATGAGGCACAGCCAGGACACAGAGCTCTGACAGCAGTGCTGGCCTGCTAGCACAGAGATGTGCCCTGGTGCAGCTCCTGACCAGAGAGGAAACATCTGACATGAAAAATGAGGCCACTCAGAGCTGAGGAAACCTTGGTTGCTGGGCTCTGAGCTCAGGGGGAACTCTGCTCCATAGTGCTTATGTGACAGCCGGTTCCTGCATCTTGCTCGGCAGGAGCAGCTGCTCCAGGCTCCTGCTGAGCTCCCCTATGCAGGAACTGCAGCTGAAGCGTTGTGGGTAAGCCGGACTCCAGCCTCGCAAAGAACCAGCTTTGGGATCCCATGAGCTCCAAACCTGCATGCCTCACAAGGGCCAGGCAATGCCCTGGAACCAGAGACCCTTCGAATGACAACTAAAACACACCTTACAGGAAAAAGGGCCTTAGAAACTGTATGCAATAAGCTCTAAGCATTAAAGCGTGGATATAGAATACAGCAGATTCCTGCTGGCCTGCAGCACTGACTGCAAAGTACAACCATTCTGAGCTTCTTGGGCATCCTCTTATCACTGCCATGCTTAGCAAGAACATCAGGACAACTCAGAACATCTGAACATCAGCAATGGCTTGGGGTCCAAAAACCCCGGGGTGCAGGTCTCCATGGGGTCAGACACTACATCCAGCCAAGTCCTGAAGCCTGTTGGTGTATCTCCTGCTCTGCTGCTGCTGGTGAACATGGGGTGTGAAAATGCAAAAATCAGAGAGGGGAAGGAAAGCCCCACAAATTATTTTTATTCATTAAGGCTTTATGATTTTTCAGGCTGATATTGTCATGGTGGTGATTCAGGGTTCTGGCATACAGAAATTTGGTTGGGCAGTATCCCCGACATTTCCTCTGTCTGCCTCTGAAAATAACCTGTGAAAGGAGATGCCAGCTTGTTTGCCAACAGTAACTGCAAAGGCATTTTGATGTGCTTAAGATACAAAACAAACTCAAACAGCCTGGAGGCCAAACTGTTTTTCCTACTAGGAGACCTCTTTTGGAAGAGCTCTTCCCAGCTTCCCCAGAAAGCTGCAGGAATACCAGGGAGATGAGGACAGGGCTTTCTCCTGAGGAGAAGCGTGGGATTTCTAGCAATACTTCAGGGTCCTCATTACACCATTTCAGCACACATATGGGCTAACACAAATCTGCTGTAGTCAGAATATTCTACAACACTTCCTTCCCACCTCCACTCCTTCCCTAACACTGTTACATTACCTTTATGGGAAAAGCCTAAGGATCTGTTTAATGCCACGCTGCCTGTAAAGCATAAACTGTCAGAGACTGCAGGTTCAGTTTCCTGGCCAAGCCCAGCTGTGGTTGCACAGACATAGACATCACAGAATCACAGGAAATCGGACTGAGACGCCCATGGGGGACCATCTCCACCACTCCTTGCCTACAGGCAGGAGTGAACACAACCCAGCACTCAGGAAAAGTGCTTCTCTGACCAGACTCATCCCAACTTGGCCCATTGTATCAGATACTTCAATGGCCAGAGGAATGCAATTGTAATACCAAGGATATAATTCATTTTTACAACAGAACAATTTATATAACATAGATACTAAACCTAAAACATTATTATATTCTCCTTTCCTTCCTTGAAAAGCCACAAAGGCCTTTGCAGGATCAGTGCAACATAGTCTTTTTCCATCTCCCTCTGCCAAAAGAGAGGAGAAAAGTAAGCCAGATGAGCTACACCATATTAGAATGGGTTTGGTCTGATAATCCAAACTGATTGGGAAGGTAGTTACATTCAAAGAGATAAAACCAAAGGTGGGTATTGATCCATTTCCTTGAGGTTTGCTTATTCTGATGTGAAGGCTATTATGTAAAGTTGAAGGTGCATAGTTTTTGTTCACCACTTTATTGCGGCAGTACTTGGATCACTCGGGGAGGACACAACATGCAAACACAGCCTTACAAAACCATGAAAAAACAATAGATGGAAACCTTGGTACCACGGCACTGCCCCTAAAAAGAAAAGAAGGAATAGGCTGCCCTGCAGTCAGGCCCAGACAAGTTATCAAAAGGTCCTACAGGTATTTGCTATCTTTTTCCCCAGGCTTTAATCCTTAATCAGTTTATAACCATAATTGCTTCTTATTCTCTGGGCTGTAAATCCACACTGGCATATAACAGATACTCCATCCAGTGACACATTGTCTGCCACTGCTTACTTTTAAAATATTTAACTTCTGCAGGCTACCTAGTAACCTGCTGGGTGTTGCCAAGGACCTGGGAAGGTTTTTAATTCTTAAGCAGACATGTGAAACTGAACCCCTTCTAAAAGGTCACATTTTTCAGGTAATCTAGAACATATCCGGGTATTGTAAATGCTTTTGTGGGGTATTTGACCTTGAAAATCAATCAGCAACATAAGAACCTAAACTGTATCAAGTATATATAGTGCCTAACGTGCACTTCTTTCCCAGGGTGTAGATTTGTACTGACTTTTGGTAGACTGAGCCCTGCGATTATGAGTCTGACCATCACATTTCTTCATCTTTGATGACACATTTCCATCCCACAGTTACTCAAATCACTATCTTAAAAATAAGAACCTGTCTTTCAAAATCCTGGGACAAATTCACATTTCAAAGGCTCATAACAAAAGCTATGTTATCTCCTGGCTCTCCAAGGGAAGATGCAGTAACTCTGCACTGACAGATCAGTGGGCTTCCTCAGACAACAAAGCCTTTATTTGCTTTACTAAGTTATGCCTTTTACATTCTGCTTCCTGTTTACTGTCCTTTCTGTTCATTTAAGGAAACTAGTATGAGTATACATAAAAATGTTTCAAAAGTAGGTGGTGCTCTCTCACCAGCTTCTCACCCATTCTCTGTGGGACTGGTAAATGTGAGCTGCAAGGATTGACATGCACAGTTTATTACTGACTAATTTGAGATCTTAACTATTGAAAGTGCTGAGTCCTCAAATGTCTTCTTGCTATGTTATCATCCTAAAGAGCAGTAATCATTTCTTTAAAAACACATGCCAAACTATGACAGATCTTCTGGTGCACAAACCATATAGACAGAAAGTTTTCCTGAATGGCAGGGAGGATCCTCACAAACGAAGCTCAGAGCAGGTGAAAAAGCATTTGCCTGAGTGGATCCCATTTGTCATCTACAGTACATATCCATATCCCCACATCCTCAATCAAGTTTTGTATTTCCTGTGTGAAGCAATGCAGCATATCACATCTCTTTGTCAGGTTTTTAGACTTGGAAGACGGCAAAATCAACTTTGGATGCTTTTGGCAGGTCATGCAGTGACAGCTGAAACATACAGCTCCAGCTTGGGGTTAGTCCAAGCTGAAAAATACTGATCAGCAGCAGAGGAGGCAGTTTGAGAGCTCAGGGAGTCACTGGGGTGTCCATCCTGTCCCTGCTCTTGTTGCCAAGGGACACGACATGCAGCTGCTAAAGGCTCCGGGACTCGTGGGGCAAATGCAGTTGGGCAGGAGCTGCCAACCACAGACTGGAGCAGCATGGCTCATCTGAGCCACAGACTCACCCAGGGCAGGACACGCACCAGGAAAGGAGCGGGCCCATGCTGGCAAAGGAATTGGAGCACCCTCTCATTTGCCTGTAACAAGCATGGGCATAGCAGGAACGCTGCGGCAAGAGGAGCAGCTCAGGAAGTGGCACTTAGTCAGTGGAAGGCCCCGCTGTGTAGAGATAACTCCTCCAATGGCTCTAGTGCAAGAGCAGCTGCCATCTCCCTGAAAGCAGCTCACACCTTGGCACATGTGCATGCAAGTATTTCACAGTTCTCATCACTTCCAGTTTACCAGGAAGGAGAGAAGGAGCTCAGGAAACACAGAAGAGCCCAGCTGTTTGTCAGGTGAAATGGGCAAAGCCAAAGCTGGCCAAGCCCCGTTTGCAGTCAGTCCCCAAGGATGAGGGACAATGCAGTCACTGACAAACATAAAAAAGTCATGATTTAGGAGGAGAGACTCAAGCAACAGTATGTCTGGGTCAAAAACAGAGGGAGAAGGTGATAGAAAAGGTTCTTCCCCTCTCTGCACTTACTCATTTTGGTTTGTGCCTCATGGTACCCACCACTTGGGTGAAAAACCTCACGTAACGGTCACACCTGCCCCTTAGTGCTTTACGGAGTCAGAACAAAACGGCAGGAAGACAGTCATTTCCTGAAACCTGAAAATGATATTCTGGGGCCAGCGGGTAGAGCAAAGCAATTGATGCCTGCCCATGGATAAAAGCAGTACTTTAGAATTCCTGACATCTCCTTTCCCAACTACTTTGGTCAAGATGCATGGTCTCATACTACTGCTGCTTAATTTAATAAGCAGTCACCCATGTTCACCAGCACATAAACGGTCACACAAAACAGAGCCAAGTAGAAACCCACTGTCATCCACATCCTGACATTAATTTTAGCCCTGCTCAGCAGTAAACTCTATTTATATAAATTTCCTGTGCTAGTGAGACTGAACTAGTTACATCCAGCAGGATCACTAGGGCTTGCTGTAAATCCCATGCCAGTATAATACTTAACAGTATTATCTCCTGCTTTAAACACAAAAGTATGAAGCCTGGCACTGCCTGATGTGTGTAGGGGCATTTGTGAGCCCAGGTGTCAGCAGGCTGTACCACAGTGCAGCCTGACCACACTCATTACAAGAGACCATGGATGGTATGTTTTCCTTGGCATCCTCCCTCTGCTCACTGCATGGAAGGGCAGTTTCCTCAGAGGCTCTTATTGCCATTCACTTAATTCTGTAGTCTAGGAAATCTCCCATTCTTCTAGACTTCAAAGACACTAAACAATTTCCCTTTTCCTGTTCCAAGGGGGATTGCTTTGTATGTGCCACATAATAACTCAAATTTTAGTATTTTTGAGAGGATAGAAGGATATGGTAAAAGTCAGTCTTACACACACAACCCCAAGTGAAAGCACACCTGTGCTCCTCAAGAGTGATGCTGTCCAGAACATGACATCACCCAGCCTCCCTGAAGGCCAACCCCAGCAATTGCAGCATATTTTGCTATTTTTGTGTTCTGGATGTTGCTTACCATGTCCACTCCATCAGCTCAGAAGCAACTACTGACACAGTCTTGCTTTCCCCTTGCTTTCCTCCCCACAGATCCTGCCAGCAGGAATTGGGTGGGCAACCAACTGCTCCACCATGCAAGGCCTGGAGGACCAGCCTCGTACTGCTTATGTGCACCAGTCTTGCCAGCACATCACCAGGAGCATGGGGTTGCAACATGTAATGCCTGTGAAACAGGCCAAACATGTGCCTGCAATGTATGTGTGGAGGGTGCTGTTCTGTGTCATGCAGGGTGTGCTGAGGCACTGCTGCAGGGAAAGGCAGAAAAGGACTGTGGCATGGTAAGTGAATGTTCTTTCGTGAGTAGCTGGCCACAGCTTGAATTTCACTCATCTGAATTACAGGGAGTGACCAAAGGCAACAAGGAGCTATAAACCCAATGACACTATACATCATAGAATGGTCTGGGATGGAATGGAACTTTAATGGTCACCTAGTCCAAGCCCCATGCCACAGGGACACCTTCAATGAGACCAGGCTGCTCAGAGCCACATCCAACCTTGAACACTTCCACGGATGGGGGCATCTACCTGGGCAACCACCCTCACTGTAAAAAACCCATCATCCTAAGACAGGGTTTTAGTTTTAAATAGGGGAGCCTCTTTTCAGGGGGCTCGCACCAGCTTAGGCATGGTGACAGCACTGCTTACAGTCACCTGGGTCCCTGGCTCCTGCTGCACTGCCCTCGTCACTTGCTTTCCACTTCCTCATCACATCGCCCTGAGGGTCACGGAGGACCCAACACAACAGCAAGACTACAGCAGCATTCGGGGCAAGCAACAGGGGTGTTCCTTGCCACAGTCAGGGTTTGAGCTGCTTCCTGAGCCTGACACCCTGCACCCCGCTTTCACCTTCCGGCGTGAACAGGGAACCAAGGCCTCGCGGCCGGGTTGGACACACGGCAGCTGCAAGAATGCAGGAGCCAGGCGGCCGGTCACGGCAGGGGATTGCTTAGGCCAGCACTGCACCCCAGAGCACCCCTTGCACCTCAGGGTCCGGGCAT